>NC_133326.1:733028964-733744797 GCF_042186555.1 Aquarana catesbeiana | reverse complement strand
ACGATGTTGGATACACAGAGAAGCACTGAAGGACCATTTCTAACCACTTAGTATTGTCAAGTTGTGTTTAGGTGCGAAGAACATGCATAGGCGTGTGAACATCTCTGTCAGCGGAAGCCGTGCAGGAACAAAGTGTGGATGTGAACAAATGAGCGCAGAATGCACATCAAAGAGCACAGGTGTGACCATACAGTTGTAAAAATACATAGACAGAGAAAAAAAATATAGATATAGATATATATATATATATATATATATATATATATATATATATATATATATATAATTATAGATATATAAATATATAATACAGATATATAAATGGAGCCCATCTAGGTGCACGTGACATGTGCCTATACTGAATAGGTATCATGACAGTAGGGTGGAATACAGAGTTAGTGTAGCATGGTGACAGGGAGTGTCACATGTGAACAGATTGAAATATAAAATATGCATATGAGCTATGTGAGTACAAGGGTGCAGTGGTGTTAATTGCTAGAAGAGAAGATGTCAGTTTAGTAAGCTGATGTGGAAACGCACCTAATTACATGGTATAGTAGGAGAGTTATATATACATATATATTAGTTCATGTTTTTTGCTTCAATGTTCATCAATCAATCATCGATTTGTCTCTATATTGATGTGGTACCTTCCATTATTTATTTTTACCATTTTTAATGTGATTTTTTTTTTTATATACGTCTCCAGTCTGTAGTGTCCAGCTCACACTTACCACTCTCCAGTCTGTAGTGTACCGCGCACACTTACCACACTGTAGTGTCCATCGCACACTTACCACTCTCCAGTCTGTAGTATACAGCGCACACTTACCATGTGCTCCTCACTATCCTGTTTTTGATCTATATTCCACCTAGAACGTTTGGACGTGGACTGTTATGGAGCTCAGAATAAGTAACTATACATCACAGGACATACCCTCCTACTAGCCCCTCCTCCCCATGTACACATGTCGGCCTACTGGCTCACACAGACTGTGTTCCCATTCTCTCAGGCTCTGATGAAGAGGTCACCCTCGAAACGCGTCAGCCTTTTTTAAACAGCTGCCTCTACATGGGCATATCCCCATTTTAACCTTTCAGTGTTTCATTTTGTCACCTGTTTTTTATGAAAGTATTATTTGTATTATTCAGATGGTTATATTTATTTGTTTGTATTCCATTATACATGATGAAACCAAATATGTTTTGATGTAAGCGGTTGATCACGCGCCCTCCATCCACCTCCTTCCACAAGTATTGGGACGCCTGCCTTTACATGCACATGGACTTTAATGGCATCCCAGTCTTAGTCCGTAGGGTTTAATATTGAGTTGGCTCCACCCTTTGCAGCTATAACAGCTTCGACTCTTCTGGGAAGGCCGTCCACAAAGTTTAGGAGGGTGTCTATGGGAATGTTTGACCATTCTTCCAGAAGAGCATTGTGAGGTCCGGCACAGATGTTGGCACAGAGTTTCATTTCACTGTAAGGGGGAATCCTGTACACTCTGATGTAACGGGGGATCCTGCACACTCTGATGTAAGGGGGAATCCTGCACACTCTGATGTAAGGAGGAATCCTGTACACTCTGATGTAAGGGGGAATCCTGCACACTCTAAAGTAAGGGGGTATCCTGTACACTCTGATGTAAGGGGGAATCCTGTACACTGTGATGTAAGGGGGGATCCTGCACACTCTGATGTAAGGGGGAATCCTGCACACTCTAAAGTAAGGGGGGATCCTGCACACTCTGATGTAAGGGGGGATCCTGCACACTCTGATGTAAGGGGGGATCCTGCACACTCTGATGTAAGGGGGGATCCTGCACACTCTGATGTAAGGGGGAATCCTGCACACTCTGATGTAAGGGGGGATCCTGCACACTCTGATGTAAGGGGGAATCCTGCACACTCTGATGTAAGGGGGAATCCTGTACACTGTGATGTAAGGGGGGATCCTGCACACTCTGATGTAAGGAGGAATCCTGTACACTCTGATGTAAGGGGGGATCCTGCACACTCTGATGTAAGGGGGGATCCTGCACACTCTGATGTAAGGGGGAATCCTGCACACTCTGATGTAAGGGGGGATCCTGCACACTCTGATGTAAGGGGGAATCCTGCACACTCTGATGTAAGGGGGGATCCTGCACACTCTGATGTAAGGGGGAATCCTGCACACTCTGATGTAAGGGGGAATCCTGTACACTGTGATGTAAGGGGGGATCCTGCACACTCTGATGTAAGGAGGAATCCTGTACACTCTGATGTAAGGGGGAATCCTGCACACTCTGATGTAAGGGGGGATCCTGCACACTCTGATGTAAGGGGGGATCCTGCACAATCTGATGTAAGGAGGAATCCTGTACACTCTGATGTAAGGGGGAATCCTGCACACTCTAAAGTAAGGGGGAATCCTGTACACTCTGATGTAAGGGGGAATCCTGTACACTCTGATGTAAGGGGGGATCCTGCACACTCTGATGTAAGGGGGAATCCTGTACACTCTGATGTAAGGGGGAATCCTGCACACTCTGATGTAAGGGGGAATCCTGCACACTCTGATGTAAGGGGGGATCCTGCACACTCTGATGTAAGGGGGAATCCTGCACACTGTGATGTAAGGGGGGATCCTGCACACTCTGATGTAAGGGGGAATCCTGCACACTCTAAAGTAAGGGGGGATCCTGCACACTCTGATGTAAGGGGGGATCCTGCACACTCTGATGTAAGGGGGAATCCTGCACACTCTGATGTAAGGGGGGATCCTGCACACTCTGATGTAAGGGGGAATCCTGCACACTCTGATGTAAGGGGGAATCCTGTACACTGTGATGTAAGGGGGGATCCTGCACACTCTGATGTAAGGAGGAATCCTGTACACTCTGATGTAAGGGGGAATCCTGCACACTCTGATGTAAGGGGGGATCCTGCACACTCTGATGTAAGGGGGGATCCTGCACAATCTGATGTAAGGAGGATTCCTGTACACTCTGATGTAAGGGGGAATCCTGCACACTCTAAAGTAAGGGGGAATCCTGTACACTCTGATGTAAGGGGGAATCCTGCACACTCTAAAGTAAGGGGGAATCCTGTACACTCTGATGTAAGGGGGGATCCTGCACACTCTGATGTAAGGGGGAATCCTGTACACTCTGATGTAAGGGGGAATCCTGCACACTCTGATGTAAGGGGGATCCTGCACACTCTGATGTAAGGGGGAATCCTGCACACTCTGATGTAAGGGGGGATCCTGCACACTCTGATGTAAGGGGGAACTCTGTGCTGGCCGGGTTCTAGTATCCAGATCTTCGTGTCAATGCATAAATATATTTTTTTACTTTTGTTAAACTTAAACACATTGCTAATAGCACTAGATATATTTTCTATATTGATTTTTGCACTGTTTAGCACTGAAAACTGTCATTTTAGGTACTTTTTTGCAGTGTCAGTAAAAAAAATGGGTGTCGTTTGTAAATTTTTGCCATCCTGACAGTAAATTTTGCCTCGGAGGGTTGGTAACTCTGCCCTGTGTGGGAAATTACTGTCTGTTGTAAGTTTTTCCGTTCCTATAAATAAAAGTGGGCTGCCATGCCCTTAAAAATGCAGTTCTGGAATGGTGCAACTTCTTGAAAAGGCATGCACTACTTGAGTTTAATCACCCCGATCTTCACAATATGTATATATTATATAGTCACAAGTATTGGGACGAAAAGTAGACACATAATGGTGAGAATTACTCCTGCGCTTGTGAGAGCGTTTGTTGTGTAATTTGGATAGTATTGTAGATGGTGAAAAGTATGAAAGAGACGGTAATGCGCGTCCCGCTGCCTCAGCTGACCAGGGGTGGTCTGGAGAAGACTGTGTGGAAGGAGGTGGATGGAGGGCGCGTGATCAACCGCTTACATCAAAAACATATTTGGTTTCATCATGTATAATGGAATACAAACAAATAAATATAACCATCTGAATAATACAAATAATACTTTCATAAAAACAGGTGACAAAATATACACTGAAAGGTTAAAATGGGGATATGCCCATGTAGAGGCAGATGTTTAAAAGAAGGCTGACGCGTTTCGAGGGTGACCTCTTCATCAGATCCTGAGAGAACGGGAACACAGTCTGTGTGAGCCAGTAGGCCGACATGTGTACATGGGGAGGAGGGGCTAGTAGGAGGGTATGTCCTGTGATGTATAGTTACTTATTCTGAGCTCCATAACAGTCCACGTCCAAACGTTCTAGGTGGAGTATAGATCAAAAACAGGATAGTGAGGAGCACATAAGTGTGTGCTGTACACTACAGACTGGAGACGTATATAAAAAAAAAAAAATCACATTAAAAACGGTAAAAATAAATAATGGAAGGTACCATATCAATATAGAGACAAATCGATGATTGATTGGTGATGAACATTGAAGCAAAAAACATGAACTAATATATATATATATGTAGCGCTGGTAGATTTGTGATCTACTATCTGATAGGTAAATTTAGTAAATTGCTCGTTAAAGGAAGTTAGATTTGCCTCTGTTCCAGCTTGGCTGACGTTGCGTGTGTTTCCATACTGAGCCGGTGGGTGTCGCTGTTACCATTGGCTAGTGCTGGAAAGGCAATGTGTCGAAGCGTATGGGTGCTCTTCTGTCCCGGAGAAAACTCGGTGGAGGTGATCTTCCGAGTTGCATTCTGGTAGAGGGTATTTATGGGACAGACGCCATGTTTTAGGGTCGTTTTACAGCCACCTGCTTAGAGTGCTACCTTGTGGTCCTCCGTTCCGGAGGCCCGCGCCGCTGTGGCACATGGGTGGGCCCAGAAGCTTGTCTGGGGCCTACCACAGCAGCTGAGGAATGGTCCTGAGCTGTCCATCCAGAGTGAAGAAGCTGGACAACAGAGGAGATCCCAGGGGAGGACCCGTCATGGAAGGATCATGCAGAGTGCTGGTCTGGAGAGGGGCCTGGTGACTCGGTTGGAGGACGTATCCTAAAGTAACTTTACAGCATAGTACTGCCGGGTTTGGCTTAAAGGTTCAAGTACTGTGTCTGACATTCACCGCAAAACCAATACATCCTGTGGCAGAGGATCGTACAGGTTCATCCCAAGCAAGTCTGTGGCAGAGACTTTTGTTCGTGCTGCGTACTGGCTGCTAGGCAAGTGAGAGAGGCCTATCCAGGCGAGCAAGGAGTGTGTCCCACGAGGGGAGCGTATTCTACTGTAATATTCAACTCTAAAGGACATTTGTCAAGAATCCTACAGAAAGGTATTTGAGCTTCCCTGCAGTTTCCCTTCCACCTCTTTCCTGCTACTAAAGCATTGAAAACGTACTCAAGTGTTGGTGCTTATATCATCCGGAGGTAAACTCAACGGAACCCTAGACCCAGTGCCGGTGAAACAGAGGGAAGGAGAGTGAAGGTAACAAGCCCGCTTAAACCAGCAGCTCCACCGAGAGTTATTGCTACATATATATATATATAAAGAAGCATAAAAATAGATACAAAATATATAAATATATAAAAATACATAAATATAAAATTAGGCATAAAATGAAAGAAATAGATGGGTACATATGTATATAGGAAACCTGTGAACGATGTTGGATACACAGAGAAGCACTGAAGGACCATTTCTAACCACTTAGTATTGTCAAGTTGTGTTTAGGTGCGAAGAACATGCATAGGCGTGTGAACATCTCTGTCAGCGGAAGCCGTGCAGGAACAAAGTGTGGATGTGAACAAATGAGCGCAGAATGCACATCAAAGAGCACAGGTGTGACCATACAGTTGTAAAAATACATAGACAGAAAAAAAAAATATATATAGATATATAAATATATAATACAGATATATAAATGGAGCCCACCTAGGTGCACGTGACATGTGCCTATACTGAATAGGTATCATGACAGTAGGGTGGAATACAGAGTTAGTGTAGCATGGTGACAGGGAGTGTCACATGTGAACAGATTGAAATATAAAATATGCATATGAGCTATGCGAGTACAAGGGTGCAGTGGTGTTAATTGCTAGAAGAGAAGATGTCAGTTTAGTAAGCTGATGTGGAAACGCACCTAATTACATGGTATAGTAGGAGAGTTATATATACATATATATTAGTTCATGTTTTTTGCTTCAATGTTCATCAATCAATCATCGATTTGTCTCTATATTGATATGGTACCTTCCATTATTTATTTTTACCATTTTTAATGTGATTTTTTTTTTTATATACGTCTCCAGTCTGTAGTGACCAGCGCACACTTACCACTCTCCAGTCTGTAGTGTACAGCACACACTTACCACTCCCCAGTCTGTAGTGACCAGCGCACACTTACCACTCCCCAGTCTGTAGTGTACAGCGCACACTTACCACTCTCCAGTCTGTAGTGTACAGCGCACACTTACCACTCCCCAGTCTGTAGTGACCAGCGCACACTTACCACTCTCCAGTCTGTAGTGTACAGCACACACTTACCACTCTCCAGTCTGTAGTGTACAGCGCACACTTACCACTCCCCAGTCTGTAGTGACCAGCGCACACTTACCACTCCCCAGTCTGTAGTGTACAGCGCACACTTACCACTCCCCAGTCTGTAGTGTACAGCGCACACTTACCACTCTCCAGTCTGTAGTGTACAGCGCACACTTACCACTCCCCAGTCTGTAGTGACCAGCGCACACTTACCACTCCCCAGTCTGTAGTGTACAGCGCACACTTACCACTCCCCAGTCTGTAGTGTACAGCGCACACTTACCACTCTCCAGTCTGTAGTGTACAGCGCACACTTACCACTCCCCAGTCTGTAGTGTACAGCACACACTTACCACTCCCCAGTCTGTAGTGACCAGCGCACACTTACCACTCTCCAGTCTGTAGTGTACAGCGCACACTTACCACTCCCCAGTCTGTAGTGACCAGCGCACACTTACCACTCTCCAGTCTGTAGTGTACAGCACACACTTACCACTCTCCAGTCTGTAGTGTACAGCGCACACTTACCACTCCCCAGTCTGTAGTGACCAGCGCACACTTACCACTCCCCAGTCTGTAGTGTACAGCGCACACTTACCACTCCCCAGTCTGTAGTGACCAGCGCACACTTACCACTCCCCAGTCTGTAGTGTACAGCGCACACTTACCACTCCCCAGTCTGTAGTGTACAGCGCACACTTACCACTCTCCAGTCTGTAGTGTACAGCGCACACTTACCACTCCCCAGTCTGTAGTGACCAGCGCACACTTACCACTCCCCAGTCTGTAGTGTACAGCGCACACTTACCACTCCCCAGTCTGTAGTGTACAGCGCACACTTACCACTCTCCAGTCTGTAGTGTACAGCGCACACTTACCACTCCCCAGTCTGTAGTGTACAGCACACACTTACCACTCCCCAGTCTGTAGTGACCAGCACACACTTACCACTCTCCAGTCTGTAGTGTACAGCGCACACTTACCACTCCCCAGTCTGTAGTGTACAGCACACACTTACCACTCCCCAGTCTGTAGTGACCAGCGCACACTTACCACTCTCCAGTCTGTAGTGTACAGCGCACACTTACCACTCCCCAGTCTGTAGTGTCCAGTGCACACTTACCACTCCCCAGTCTGTAGTGTCCAGCGCACACTTACCACTCTCCAGTCTGTAGTGTACAGCGCACACTTACCACTCCCCAGTCTGTAGTGTACAGCGCACACTTACCACTCCCCAGTCTGTAGTGACCAGCGCACACTTACCACTCTCCAGTCTGTAGTGTACAGCGCACACTTACCACTCTCCAGTCTGTAGTGTACAGCGCACACTTACCACTCCCCAGTCTGTAGTGACCAGCGCACACTTACCACTCTCCAGTCTGTAGTGTACAGCGCACACTTACCACTCTCCAGTCTGTAGTGTACAGCGCACACTTACCACTCTCCAGTCTGTAGTGACCAGCACACACTTACCACTCCCCAGTCTGTAGTGTACAGCACACACTTACCACTCTCCAGTCTGTAGTGTACAGCGCACACTTACCACTCTCCAGTCTGTAGTGTACAGCGCACACTTACCACTCTCCAGTCTGTAGTGTACAGCGCACACTTACCACTCCCCAGTCTGTAGTGACCAGCGCACACTTACCACTCCCCAGTCTGTAGTGTACAGCGCACACTTACCACTCCCCAGTCTGTAGTGACCAGCGCACACTTACCACTCTCCAGTCTGTAGTGTACAGCGCACACTTACCACTCCCCAGTCTGTAGTGTACAGCGCACACTTACCACTCCCCAGTCTGTAGTGTACAGCGCACACTTACCACTCTCCAGTCTGTAGTGTACAGCGCACACTTACCACTCCCCAGTCTGTAGTGTACAGCACACACTTACCACTCCCCAGTCTGTAGTGACCAGCACACACTTACCACTCTCCAGTCTGTAGTGTACAGCGCACACTTACCACTCCCCAGTCTGTAGTGTACAGCACACACTTACCACTCCCCAGTCTGTAGTGTCCAGTGCACACTTACCACTCCCCAGTCTGTAGTGTCCAGCGCACACTTACCACTCTCCAGTCTGTAGTGTACAGCGCACACTTACCACTCTCCAGTCTGTAGTGTACAGCGCACACTTACCACTCCCCAGTCTGTAGTGACCAGCGCACACTTACCACTCTCCAGTCTGTAGTGTACAGCGCACACTTACCACTCTCCAGTCTGTAGTGTACAGCGCACACTTACCACTCCCCAGTCTGTAGTGTACAGCACACACTTACCACTCTCCAGTCTGTAGTGTACAGCGCACACTTACCACTCTCCAGTCTGTAGTGTACAGCGCACACTTACCACTCCCCAGTCTGTAGTGACCAGCGCACACTTACCACTCCCCAGTCTGTAGTGACCAGCACACACTTACCACTCCCCAGTCTGTAGTGTACAGCACACACTTACCACTCCCCAGTCTGTAGTGACCAGCGCACACTTACCACTCCCCAGTCTGTAGTGACCAGCACACACTTACCACTCTCCAGTCTGTAGTGTCCAGCGCACACTTACCATGTGCTCCTCACTATCCTGTTTTTGATCTATATTCCACCTAGAACGTTTGGAAGTGGACTGTTATGGAGCTCAGAATAAGTAACTACACATCACAGGACATACCCTCCTACTAGCCCCTCCTCCCCATGTACACATGTCGGCCTACTGGCTCACACAGACTGTGTTCCCGTTCTCTCAGGCTCTGATGAAGAGGTCACCCTCGAAACGCGTCAGCCTTTTTTAAACAGCTGTCTCTACATGGGCATATCCCCATTTTAACCTTTCAGTGTATATTTTGTCACCTGTTTTTTTATGAAAGTATTATTTGTATTATTCAGATGGTTATATTTATTTGTTTGTATTCCATTATACATGATGAAACCAAATATGTTTTGATGTAAGCGGTTGATCACGCGCCCTCCATCCACCTCCTTCCACAAGTATTGGGACGCCTGCCTTTACATGCACATGGACTTTAATGGCATCCCAGTCTTAGTCCGGAGGGTTTAATATTGAGTTGGCTCCGCCCTTTACAGCTATAACAGCTTCGACTCTTCTGGGAAGGCCGTCCACAAGGTTTAGGAGTGTGTCTATGGGAATGTTTGACCATTCTTCCAGAAGAGCATTTGTGAGGTCCGGCACAGATGTTGGACGAGAAGGCCTGGCTTGCAGTCTCCGCTCTAATTCATCCCAAAGATGTTCTGTCGAGTTGAGGTCAGGACTCTGTGCAGGCCAATCAGTTTCATCCACCCCAAACTCGCTCACCCATGTCTTTATGGACCTTGCTTTGTGCACTGGTGCGCAGTCATGTTGGAATAGGAAGAGGCCATCCCCAAACTGTTCCCACAAAGATGGGAGCATGAACATGTCCAAAATGTCTTGGTATGCTAACGCCTTAAGAGTTCCCTTCACTGGAACTAAGGGGCCAACCCCAACCCCCGAGGGGCCAACCCTAACCCCTTAGAGGCCAACCCTAACCCCTGAGGGGCCAACTTTAACCCCTGAG
This sequence comes from Aquarana catesbeiana, assembly GCF_042186555.1. Taxonomy (NCBI): domain Eukaryota; kingdom Metazoa; phylum Chordata; class Amphibia; order Anura; family Ranidae; genus Aquarana; species Aquarana catesbeiana. The sequence goes on along the minus strand of NC_133326.1, from coordinate 733,734,788 downwards.
GGGCCAACCCTAACCCCTGAGGGGCCAACCCTAACCCCTGAGGGGCCAACCTTAACCCCTGAGGGGCCAACCCTAACCCCTGAGGGGCCAACTTTAACCCCTGAGGGGCCAACCCTAACCCCTGAGGGGCCAACCTTAACCCCTGAAGGGTCAACCCTAACCCCTGAAGGGTCAACCCTAACCCCTGAGAGGCCAACCCTAACCCCTGAGGGGCCAACCCTAACCCCTGAGGGGCCAACCTTAACCCCTGAGAGGCCAACCCTAACCCCTGAAGGGTCAACCCTAACCCCTGAGAGGCCAACCCTAACCCCTGAGGGGCCAACACTAACCCCTGAGGGGCCAACCCTAACCCCTGAGAGGCCAACCCTAACCCCTGAGGGGCCAACCCTAACCCCTGAGGGGCCAACCCTAACCCCTGAGGGGCCAACCCTAACCCCTGAGGGGCCAACCCTAACCCCTGAGGGGCCAACCCTAACCCCTGAGAGGCCAACCCTAACCCCTGAAGGGTCAACCCTAACCCCTGAGGGGCCAACCCTAACCCCTGAGGGGCCAACCTTAACCCCTAAAGGGCCAACCTTAACCCCTGAAAAACAACCCCACACCATCAGTGGCAGCCTGTGTGTGTAAATGACTCCAGCACTGTCTGAGAACCTAATCTAAGGGGCACTGCTGCAAAAACCTGTCAGTCTGATCCAAACAGAAAAAGAAATAGATGAGATAGTGATGGTGTTTGTGCTGTGTGAATAAGGGAGAAAAGGAAGGGGAGTGCTGCAAAAAGATGCCAGTGATATGTGGAAACTGAAAAAATCTGAAAGAAAAACAAAAATCATCTAAGTGTTGTCACCAAATAATCCTCGTTATAAGAAATCCTAGTACATCCAATAATGACTAGTGCAGTGTAAGCCCTCATGCACACAGGCTGTTAAAATAACGTTATGAAAACGCCAGTATCTTTGTAGTGATTTTTTAAAACTTTTTTTAGCTTTTTTCAGCGTTTTTGCAATAGCGTTCTTTAGCATTTTTCCGCGTTAGCGTTTTTTAGCGTTTTTTTTTTTTTTTCAATTTTTTTTTTTTTTTTTCAATGGATCAAAAACGTTACAAAACGTTGGTGAATGACGTTTTTTAGCGTTTTTCAGCGTTAGAGCGTTTTTACAGCTGAAAAACGTCTCTCAGAACCCACTGGTCCTGGGTTTTTTTTAAAGCTTAAAAACGCCTATGCCACTTGCAGCTCAAAAACGCCTAGGTGGGCATGAAGCCATAGACTAACATAGACAGGCCTTTTTAAGCTGCAAGAAAAGCTCAAAAAAGCAGCTGTAAAAACGTCCGTGTGCATGAGGACTAATAATACAAAATGAAGACGTGTGAAACATATAAAAAATATATACCAATCATAGGCCACATAGAGCTGAGTGGATGCTCATGTAAATACACACAGTAATTAATCCCAGACAAAATATTGATAAAATATATAAAAGTAGCAGAAAGTTCATATAGTAATATGATATAATGGAAGAAATCTGTGTAGGGCAAAAATCGACCAATCCCACCACCAGGAAACACACCGTGTCCAAAATACAATCTTCAGTGATGACACCTCTGTGTCTACAAGCAGCTGACCTCACTGCTGTAATGTATACAGTATATACTGGTCACAGATATCAATAAATCTCTTCCACATACGGGATTTGGAGTGTTCTCTCTGTATATTTCCATCGATATCCATTGAGTCTATATCTGACAACACCGGGGAGCGGAGCGGTGATTCCATATAAAGGACATATGAAGTCGGTGTTCATGGATTGACGCCTATGCTCCTTTCTATAAAGTGAGAGCATCCACCCAGCTCTATGTGGCCTATGATTGGTATCTATTCTTTATATGTTTCACACGTCTTCATTTTGTATTATTACACTGCACTAGTCATTATTGGATGTACTAGGATTTCTTATAACGAGGATTATTTGGTGACGACACGTATATGATTTTTGTTTTTCTTTCACATTTTTTCAGTTTCCACATATCACTGGCATCTTTTTGCAGCACTGCCCTTCCTTTTATCTCTTATTCACACAACGCAAACACCATCACTATCTCATCAGTGGCAGCCCGTCCATTAAGAGCGCACGGGCGCCGCCGCCCTATCCATGTGTCCAGCCCCCTAATCTACATGCAGGGCACCAGACGCATGGATTCCAATGAGGTTGGAAAGGCTCTAAAAGGGTTCAAAAGAAGGGTGGGCTCGTGGTGCAGAGCCCACCCAGTTGTGTGACAATAGCGATGAAATATTCACTATTCTCACACTGATCCTCCACCCAGCCAATCAGAAAGTGGGTCCTGAGACCCGTCACCTGATTGGCTGAAAGGACAGGTGATCCTTTTGGATGCCTAGGAGGAGGAGGCAGAAGACGCATGGTGGAAGCCACCATGATGCAGAGGAGGAGGAGACGCTCACCCACTGCCTGTCACCTGTAGGGGCGCTGCCCGCAACCTACATGGGGTAAGTGCGGGGCTGGATGACTGGCTGCAAGACTCCCAGGGGGGAGGGTGACCCAACCAATTTGGAGCAGAGGGTGGAACCACCGGCTGACCAGGGGGGTAGTTGTTTGCCCCCCCATTAAAAAAAAAACAAAAAAACACCAGCTACCACTACACATCATAATCCCCCCTCCAACAAATGATTTGGAACAGTGCACAAAGCAAGGTCCATAAAGACATGGATGAACAAGTTTGCGGTAGATGAACCTGACTGGCCTGCACAGAGTCCTGATCTCAACCCGATAGAACACCTTTGGGATGAATTAGAGCGGAGACTGCGAGCCAGGCCTTCTCATCCAACATCAGTGCCTGACCTCACAAATGCTCTTCTGGAAGAATGGTCAAACATTCCCATAGACACCCTCCTAAACCTTGTGGACGGCCTTCCCAGAAGAGTTGAAGCTGTTATAGCTGCAAAGGGCGGAGCCAACTCAATATTGAACCCTACGGACTAAGACTGGGATGCCATTAAAGTTCATGTGTGTGTGTAAAGGCAAGATAGTGTAAGACAGTGTTTCTCAGAGCTGCTGACTAATTGAAAATTATAATATTCCGCCCTGACTGATCGACTCCTATAAAAAATTGATCGGATGAGACGTTAAGGCTATTAAATTGTTTGTGGATTTGATTGTTTTGATGGAATCACACAAAATGCAGCAAGCTGTACTTTTTTTTTTAAATGCACATAAAGGCAACACAATGGTATCAACGAGGTTTATTGAAATACATTAAAAAAAAATATGTTTGCATATGCATTTGTACTGTGTTAAAAAAAAAAAAAAAAAATTGATTGCATCTGAGTGTTGTAAACGAGTCCTAAAGGAGTTCAGAGGGCGAGTTTTAAGTGGTTGTACACCCTGCATACCCCGCACATCCCGCACACCCTGTACACGGTACGTGATCTGCTTCCCGCGGGCAGGGGGCCGTGCCCCCCCCGGTGCCTGAGGCGGTCGGCTTTGTTAGGGGAGGGATCCAGGCTGAGGGGGAGACCACTCAACGAATGAGAATCTTCCTCTGCTGCTGTAATGTAAACATTATTTTCCATTCCGGCGCCGAGGAGAGAAGACATAAGCATTACAACACTACACTTACAGTAAAACACACTAGGCACACATTTCACCCCCATCACCCCCTGATCACCCCCTGATCACCCCCCCCCCGTCACAGTGACACCAATAGCAGTTTATGTTTTTTTTCTGATTACTGCATTGGTGTCATTTTGTGACAGTTATAAGTGTTAGGGCAGTTAGTTTTAGCCCCCTTTAGGTCTAGGGTACCCCCCTAACCCCCCCTAATAAAGTTTTAACCCCTTGATCACCCCCCGTCACCAGTGTCACTAAGCAATCGTTTTTCTGTTCGCTGTATTAGTGTCGCTGGTGACGCTAGTTAGGGACGTAAATATTTAGGTTCGCCGTCAGCGTTTTATAGCATCAGGGACCCCCATATACTACCGAATAAATGTTTTAACCCCTTGTTTGCCCCCTAGTTAACCCTTTCACCACTGATCACCGTATAAGTGTTACGGGTGATGCTGGTTAGTCCATTTTTTATAGTGTCAGGGCACCCGCCGTTTATTACCTAATAAAGATTTAGCCCCCTGATCACCCGGCGGTGATATAACTTAGGTTTTAGGGTCAGATAGGGTCTGCGTCGCCCCAGGCAGCGTCAGGTTAGCGCCAGTACCGCTAACACCCACGCACGCAGCATACGCCTCCCTTAGTGGTATAGTATCTGAACGGATCAATATCTGATCCGATCAGATCTATACTGGCGTCCCCAGCAGTTTAGGGTTCCCAAAAACGCAGTGTTAGCGGGATCAGCCCAGATACCTGCTAGCACCTGCGTTTTGCCCCTCCGCCCGACCCAGCCCAGCCCACCCAAGTGCAGTATCGATCGATCACTGTCACTTACAAAACACTAAAGGCATAACTGCAGCGTTCGCAGAGTCAGGCCGGATCCTTGTGATCGCTAACAGTTTTTTTGGTAGCGTTTTGGTGAACTGGCAAGCTCCAGCGGCCTAGTACACCCCGGTCGTAGTCAAACCAGCACTGCAGTAACACTTGGTGACGTGGCGAGTCCCATAAGTGCAGTTCAAGCTGGTGAGGTGGCAAGCACAAGTAGTGTCCCGCTGCCACCAAGAAGACAAACAGGCCCGTCATGCCCATAGTGCCCTTCCTGCTGCATTCGCCAATCCTAATTGGGAACCCACCGCTTCTGCAGCGCCCGTACTTCCCCCATTCACATCCCCAACCAAATGCAGTCGGCTGCATGAGAGGCATTTTCTTTATGTCCTCCCGAGTACCCCTACCCAGCGAACCCCCCCAAAAAAGATGTCGTGTCTGCAGCAAGCGCGGATATAGGCGTGACACCCACTATTATTGTCCCTCCTGTCCTGACAATCCTGGTCTTTGCATTGGTGAATGTTTTGAACGCTACCATTCACTAGTTGAGTATTAGCGTAGGGTACAGCATTGCACAGACTAGGCACACTTTCACAGGGTCTCCCAAGATGCCATCACATTTTGAGAGACCCGAACCTGGAACCGGTTACAGTTATAAAAGTTACAGTTACAAAAAAAAAGTGTAGAAAAAAAAAACAAAAAAATATATAAAATAATAAAAAAAATAGTTGTCGTTTTATTGTTCTCTCTCTCTCTATTCTCTCTATTGTTCTGCTCTTTTTTACTGTATTCTATTCTGCAATGTTTTATTGTTATTATGTTTTATCATGTTTGCTTTTCAGGTATGCAATTTTTTATACTTTACTGTTTACTGTGTTTTATTGTTAACCATTTTTTTGTGTTCAGGTACGCCATTCAGCTGCAGCGCATATTTATTTATCTTGACAGCAGCAGCATTTCCTCCCACGATACATAAAGCTGTGACTCCAGCGCTGTCGGAGGTGATATATGCTGAAGGATGGGGGCAGCAGGGGCGGTGGAGCGATTTGCTCCTAACTTTTGGGGTGGATGCCCCCATGCTTCGGCATTTATATACGGTGCATGTATGCCCATCATTAGAAGTGGGTGGATGAAGGAAGGTATTCTAATGGTGGGCATACCCACCGATCAATATCTTTTTTTCGTTCAGCCCACAGGCTGCATGAAAAAAAAGATTACAATATATGCCCAACAAGGACCAGCAACATACTGGTATGTTTCTGGACTTTGAGTGGTTATACCAGAATGATGCCTGCAGGTTTAGGTATCATCTTGGTATCATTATTTTCAGCCAGCAGTCATATTTCATGTAAAAGTAATCCTAGCGGCTAATTAGCCTCTAGACTGCTTTTGCAAGCAGTGGGAGGGAATGCCCCCCCCTCCCACCATCTTCCATGTTTTTCTCTCAACAGGGAACCTGAGAATGCAGCCGGTGATTCGGCCAGCTGACCATAGAGCTGATCAGAGACCAGAGTGGCTCCAATCATCTCTATGGTCTAAGAAACCGGAAGCTACGAGCATTTCATGAGACTTAGATTTTGCCGGATGTAAATAGCGCTGATGTAAAGCATGTCATATATGGTATCCATGTACTCAGCCTAAGATCATCTTTTTTATTTCATCAAACATTTGGGCAATATAGTGTGTTTTAGTGCATTAAAATTTAAAAAAGTGTGTTTTTTCCACAAAAAATGTGTTTGAAAAATCACTGCGCAAATACTGTGTAAAAAAAATGAAACACCCACCATTTTAATCTGTATGGCCTTTGCTTTAAAAAAATATATAATGTTTTGGGGTTCAAAGTAATTTTCTTGCAAAAAATGTTTTTTTCATGTAAACAGTGTCAGAAAGGGCTTTGTCTTCAAGTGGTTAGAAGAGTGGGTGATGTGTGACATAGGCTTCTAAATGTTGTGCATAAAATGCCAGGACAGTTCAACCCCCCCCCAAATGACCCCATTTTGGAAAGTAGACACCCCAAGCTATTTGCTGAGAGGCATGTCGAGTCCATGGAATATTTTATATTGTGACACAAGTTGCGGGAAAGAGACACATTTTTTTTTTTTTTTTTTTTGCACAAAGTTGTCACTAAATGATATATTGCTCAAACATGCCATGGGAATATGTGAAATTACACCCCAAAATACATTCTGTTGCTTCTCCTGAGTACGGGGATACCACATGTGTGAGACTTTTTGGGAGCCTAGCCGCGTACGGGACCCCGAAAACAAAGCACCGCCTTCAGGCTAAGGGCATACATTTTTTATTTCATTCCTCACTGCCTATCACAGTTTCGGAGGCCATGGAATGCCCAGATGGCACAAAACCCCCCCAAATGACCCCATTTTGGAAAGTAGACACCCCGAGCTTTTTGCTGAGAGGTATAGTGAGTATTTTGCAGACCTCTCTTTTTGTCACAAAGTTTTGAAAATTTAAAAAAGAAAAAAAAAAACATTTTTCTTTTCTTTCTTCATTTTCAAAAACAAATGAGAGCTGCAAAATACTCACCATGCCTCTCAGCAAATAGCTTGGGGTGTCTACTTTCCAAAATTTGGTCATTTGGGGGGGGTTTGTGCCATCTTGGCATTTTATGGCCTTCGAAACTGTGATAGGTACCGTAGTGAGGAGTGATATCAAAAATGTATGCCCTTAGAAATCTTGAAGGAGGTACTTAGTTTTTGGGGTCCTGTACGCGGCTAGGCTCCCAAAAAGTCCCACATGTGGTATCCCCATACTCAGGAGAAGCAGCTAAATGTATTTTGGGGTGCAATTCACATATGACCATGGCCTGTGTGAGCAATATATCATTTAGTGACAACTTTTTGTAATTTTTTTTTTGTCATTATTCAATCATTTGGGACAAAAAAAAATAGTATTCAATGGGCTCAACATGCCTCCCAACAGTTTCCTTGGGGTGTCTACTTTCCAAAATGGGGTAATTTGGGGGGGTTGTACTGCCCTGCCATTTTAGAACCTCAAGAAATGAGATAGGCAGTCATAAACTAAAAGCTGTGTAAATTCCAGAAAATGTACACTAGTTTGTAGATGCTATAACTTTTGTGCAAACCAATAAATATACGCTTATTGAATTTTTTTTTTACCAAAGACATGTGGCTGAATACTTTTTGGACTAAATGTATGACTAAAATTGAGTTTATTGGATTTTTTTATAACAAAAAGTAGAAAATATCGTTTTTTTCAAAATTTTCGGTCTTTTTCTGTTTATAGCGCAAAAAAAAAAAAAAAAAAAAAAAAAAAAAATCACAGAGGAGATCAAATACCATCAAAAGAAAGCTCTATTTGTGGGAACACAAGGACGCAAATTTTGTTTGTGTACAGCATTGCATGACCATGCAATTAGCAGTTAAAGCGACGCAGTGCCAAATTGTAAAAAGTGCTCTGGTCAGGAAGGGGGTAAATCCTTCCGGGGCTGAAGTGGTTAAAGTGTAGCTCCAGCCAAAAAAACAATTTTTAAGCTTTTTGGAAAACATAGGGAAGGGTTATCATCCCTGTGACATTTGTTTTGCTGTCTGTGCTCCTCTTCAGAAGATTTCACCTCATATATAGTGTGGGGTGTGTACTAAACCCAATGAGCCATAATTGGCCAAAGCCACCCTGGCTTTGGCCAATTACAGCTCTCTGTACATATGGCGCTGTACAGGTCACAGTGCGGGTCATAGTGCATGCTTGGCCAATCATCAGCCAGCAATGCACTGCGATGCCGCAGTGAATTATGGGCCGTGACGCGCCACTCGAATTTGGCGTGAAAGGCCCATAACGTTCGCAATTCGACGAACGGTCGAACAGGCGATGTTCGAGTCGAACATGTGTTCGACTTGAACTCGAAGCTCATCCCTAATTACCAGTAACTAAAGGGTTACCAACAGTGGAGATGTCCTTATCAGCACTCTTCACAGCAGTCTGCACACCCTTCACTGGCTTTCTGTACACAGGTGGGAGTCTCAGCCAGGAGATGAGCTTGCTCTCTGCTGCACCAGCCATAGGAACTACACCTCCATTATATTGTATAGGCAAGTCATGAACAAAAACAGCTTTTTCTGCCACCTGTTGTTTCAAAGGTTTTGGGGGGACATCATTATCCTCTTCTTCATCCTTTAGATGATCCAGACACGGCGACCATGCAAAGGGGATTCCATTTCTGTGATTAACTTTAGCATACCTGCTCCCTTCACCGTCTCATATGGATCATCTTGCTCCATAGCCTCCTGCTGCGGTGACAAGGGCACAGAACTTCCTTGGCCCGATGACATACTGCCAGTCAAAACACCTGACTGCTGATCACCGACAGCCTGTGTGCCAGAGATTTCTCCACTTTCTGCAGGCATACTGTTACTTGGCTCGGAATGTAAAGATTTTCCAGCGTGCTGGCAAGAAACACAGTCTGAGCCCACAGTAAATTTTTGGCTTTGCACTGACCTTGGCTTCTCGCACTCTGGTGATGCTTCTCCTTCACTGGACTCTATGGGCCCTCTGCTCAATGTACGAAAGCGATCATCATTGCCATATTTCTCCTTGAAAGCTCCGCTGGTTTCTTTCAATGCGGCCACCAGCAGACTCTACTTTTCCACTTTGGCCTCCAAAGCCATTAATTCAGGCTGCATCTGTCTTCTCTTGGAACTGTGAAGCCAGTTATTTGCAATTTTTTTATGCTTGAAGTCAAACTTTAACTTTGCCAGTATTTGCTCCTCTTTGGCAATTCTTGCAATCCTCGCACAAACCTTCTTTCTGTAGGCTGACAGGCTTTCGCCTTTAGCTGGGCCATTTCCCAGGTCCTCAAACACTGGTATGGGAGGACCAGTACTCTGGCCATCTGGGGGATCCTCCCCTGGGTCCACCCCAGATTCCTGCATCCACTCTGGGTATAGGGAGTAATCAAGCTCCCTGGATCAGTAGGCCTCACTGGAGCTCAGGAGATCAGCAGCAGTGCAGCCACATCCTTTGCAGCTATAACAGCTTCAACTCTTCTGGGAAGGCCGTCCACAAGGTTTAGGAGTGTGTCTATGGGAATGTTTGACCATTCTACCAGAAGAGCATTTGTGAGGTCAGGTACTGATGTTGGAGGAGAAGGCCTGGCTCTCAGTCTCCACTCCAATTCATCCCAAAGATGTTCTGTCAGGTTGAGTTCAGGTCTCTGTGCAGGCCAATCAGGTTCATCCACCCCAAACTTGTTCATCCATGTCTTTATGGACATTGCTTTGTGCACTGGTGCACAGACATGTTGGAACAGGAAGGGGCCATCCCCAAACTGTTCCCACAAAGTTGGGAGCATGAAAATGTCCAAAATGTCTTGGTATGCTGACACCTTAAGAGTTCCCTTCACTGGAACTAAGGGGCCAACCCTAACCCCTGAGTGGTCAACCCTAACCCCTGAAAAACAACCCCACACCATCAGTGGCAGCCTTTCCATTAGGGGCTCACGGGCGCTGCCCCCCTATCCATGTGTCCAGCCCCCTAATCTACATGCAGGGCACCAGACGCATGGATTCCAATGGGGTTGAAAAGGCTCTAATAGGCTTCAAAAAAAGGGTGGGCTCATGGTGCAGAGCACTGTGCTCCGAGCCCACCCAATTGTGTGACAATAGCAAATGAATATTCACTATTCTCACACTGATCCTCCTCCCAGCCTATCAGAAAGTGGGTCCTGAGACCCATCACCCGATTAGCTGAAAGTACAGGTGATCCTTTTGGATGCCTAGGAGGAGGAGGAGGCAGAAGATGCATGGTGGAAGCCACCATGATGCAGAGGAGGAGGAGACGCCCACCCACTGCCCGTCATTCGTAGGGGCACTTCCCGCAACCTACATTGGGTAAGTGCGGGGCTGGATGACTGGTTGCAAGACTCCCAGGGGGTAGGGTGACCCAACCAATTGGGAGCAGGGGGTGGAGCCACCGGCTGACCAGGGGGGTAGTTGTTTGCCCCCCCTAAAAAAAAAAAAAAAACACCAGCTGCCACTGCACATCATAATCCCCCTCCACCAAATAATTTGGACCAGTGCACAAAGCAAGCAAGGCCTTCTCGTCCAACATCAGTGCCTGGCCTCACAAACACACTCTTCTGGAAGAATGGTCAAACATTCCCATGGAAACACTCCTAAACCTTGTGGATGGCCTTCCCAGAAGAGTTGAAGCTGTTATAGCTGCAAAGTTTGGGCCAATTGTATATTGAACCATACGGACTAAGACTGGGATTTCATTAAAGTTCATGCGTGTGTAAAGGCAGGCGTCCCAATATTTTTGGTAAGATAGTGTTTCTCAGAGCTGCTGACTGATTGAAAATGATAATATTCCACCCTGACTGATCGACTCAGTTTGATCGAATCCTATCGAAATTGATCGGATGAGACATTAAGGCTATTAAATTGTTTGTGGATTTGATTGTTTTGATGGAATCACACAAAATGCAGCAAGCTGTACTTTTTTTTTTTAAACCTGCATAACCTACATAATAGGCAACACAATGGTATAAACAAGGTTTATTGAAATACGTAAATTTTTTGGCATATGCATTTGTACTGCGTTAAAAATAAAACATTTGAGTGCATCTGAGTGTTGTAAACGAGTCCTGAAAGACCTCAGAGGGTGAGTTTAAAGTGGTTGTACATCCTGCATACCCTGCACACCCTGCACACCCTGTACAACCACTTTTACCTACAGGTAAGCCTATATTAAGGCTGTAGGTGCTGGAAATATCTCCTAAACCTCCACGGTTTAGGAGATATTTACAATAAAGCCAGGCGCCGATGTCTACGGCGCATGCGCACTTTAGAAAGGGCAGATTGTGCCGTTTCTAAAGGGGTCATGCCGTGACTGGCGGCTCCCACATGCATGCACGGGAGTGATGTCACATGACTTCGGTCAATCACAGAGCTGGAGTTCATGGCCCCGGAAGGAAGAGAGGTGAAGATGGATGCTCGCTGCTAGTGGGGACAGTGGTGACATCGCAGGCTTCAGTTTCAGCTAAGTGACACATAATGGGCTACTATGTGATGTGATGCATAGTATCCCCTTATGCTTTACTTTTGCAGGGAAATAAAGACAAAGTAAAACCCATCACGGTTTACTTCCTCTGTAAACTTTAGCTTTGTACACGACCCTCTCGGAGACCACAGCTCAGGAAACATGCAATTTCCTGCTATGGGTGTGTGAGAAAAATACAAGAGACGGTTATAAGAAAGTGAAACATTGCAAGATTCGTCTGAGCGTGTCACAGGGGTAAGAATTTTTGTATCTTTCTGAGTTTTTGAGTCTGAGATGAACGAGGGATGGAGGGAGAAATAAAGAAAGAAATAGGTAGGGAAGGAGAGAGAAGAAAGGAAAGAAAGTGGGATGGAGGGACAGCAGGCCCAGATCCTACATCACAATAGAAATATGTGTATTCCAGAAAGTTTATCAATCAGCAGATAAAGATACTCCAAACACCTGGTGTTGGCACTCCAATCATCCCGGCACCATGGTTGTTATGGTGTCAGGATGGTTGAAGCGCATTATTTCTATTATTACATTGTAATATAACATGAAATAGTTCAACTCACCATAATGCAGAATCAGTGGGAGCCCTGAGCGTGTCACTTGTCACGTCACTTGCCACCAGATGCCATCAGGTGCCCCCAGCAGAGTCCCTCCTTAAATCAGGACTCTCCCCTTACATCAGGTGTCCCCAGTATAGTCCCTTCTTACATCAGGTGTCTCCAGCAGAGTCCCTCCTTACATCAGGTGTCCCCAGTAGAGTCCCTCCTTATACCATTGCTTGGGATGCAAATGTGTGCTAAAAGTTTGTTTGTCCTGGAGCGGCTTCTTGCATGGAGGGAATGGAGGTGACTCTGGGATCACAGAACTCTGACTGGAGAAGACACTGCCACCCCTCCTCGTGTCACCACTCTTCACCCAGTTATGGGCTGTACCCTCGGTACCGACGCCATTGGTGATTTGTTCTCCATGCCAGGATGCGCAAGGATGCGGTGTATACACCGCTCCTCCACCGCTCCAAAGATGCTGATTGCAGCAGTTTTTTTAACGTCCTGCCAGCGCATTGCTTCGGTGTGGAAGCACTCGGCTTTCACACTGAGACTGCAGGGGAGCCATTTTTCAGGCGCTTTACAGGCGCTATTTTTAGTCCAAAAGTGCCTGAAAAACACCTCAATGTGAAAGGGGTCTACATGCCGGTTCACACTTTGGCTACTCTCACACTGGGGCAAGCAGGCGCCGGCGGTACATTTTTTTGCGGTATTCATTTTAAAGGCGCTATTCGCCTGCTAGCGGGGTGGTTTTAACCCCCGCTAGCGGCCGAAAAAGGGTAAAAACCGCAGCGGCAATTTGCCGGTGGGTTTGCAGCGCTGCCCTATTGTTTTCAATGGGAAGGGGCACTTTATGTGAATACACCACTCCTATAGTGCTGCAAAGATGCGGCTTGCAGGACTTTTTTGACCTGCAAGCGCACGGCTCCAATGTGAAAGCCACATTGGAGTGAATTGAGCGGCTCTTTCAGGATGCTTTGCAAGTGCTATTTTTAGCACTCTAGCGCCTGCAAAGCGCCTCAGTGTGAAAGTAGCCTTTTGCACTGTGATTTCCCAACAATTTCTGTGCAGTCAGATTCCGCGCCACATCCAAATCACACCCTGTTCTTGTGAACCGCTGCAGGTGTGTTAAGTTAAAGAGAACCTGAAATTAGTTCACAAAACGTAGTGTGATTTCCAGAATTGGATCACATGGGTGTGAACACTCATGTGATCTGATTCTGGTGCAACCAAAAAAAGGGGTCCTGCACCATTTTGGAACAGATTTGGTGCGATTTGAGCCATACAGAATGAACGGCTCAAATTGCACTGCTGAAGAATCGCATGTAATTTGAACAGAAAAGTGGTGCAATTCCTGTTCAAACCTTGCCTGCAGTTCCCGTACCACACTGGAGTGATGCCAGAACTCTGCAAATCCAGTGCGTGTTCCAGCATCGCATACAACTCGCAGGCAGTTCACACTGCACTATGCAAACTGCTGGGAGTGTCAATAGAAAGCTAATGATACCCCCAAATCAGTTCACATATCGCAGTGCGACCTGTCAATTCAGACAGGCATTGGATCACATGGGTGCCAATCTGTATGGCTGAGTTTGCATCACACAGAGATCGCATGTGCGAATCACGAATCAGCGAATCAGCGAATCACATCCGATGTCGGACAGCACAGCCGTGTGAGCCAGCTGTAAAAAACTGGCGCACATGGATTGCTTTACAAAGGTATTAGACGGCTTTCACGCCGAGCTACGGGGGGGCGTCGGCGGTATTTTTAGCGCCGCTTTACCGACGTTTTAGCGGCGCTATTAGGCCGCTAGCAGGGCAGTTTCAACCTCCCATTAGAGGCCGAAAAGGGGTTAAATCTGCCCGCAGAATGCCACCAGAGTGGCGTTTTGCCCGAAGGTATCGCAGCGCTGCCCCGTTGTTTTCAATGGGGAGCAGCGGTGAAGGAGCGGTGGAGAAGGGGTGAGTTCACCGCTCCTTCACCGCTCCAAAGAAGCTGCTGGCAGGACTTTTTGTGACACCCTACCAGTGCAACCTCGGGCTTTCACACTTGAGTGAATGGAGCCGCTTTTTTCAGGCGCTATACAGGCGCTATTTTTAGCGCTGTAGCACCTGAAAAATGCTGGCAGTGTGAAAGGAGTTTTAGACAGGCGGTGAGGAGGTGATATGTCGCCTCCTCACCACCTGTTTTAACCCCAGTGGTGTAGTGGGCAGCACAGTGGTGTAGTGAGTAGCACTCTCGCCTAGAAGTAAAAAGGGTCACTGGTTCAAATCCCAACCACGACACTACCTGCCTGGAGTTTACATGTTCTCCCTGTGACTGCGTGGGTTTCCTCCGGGTACTCCGGTTTCCTCCCACACTACAAAGACATGCTGGTAGGTTAATTGGCTTCTGTCCAAAAATTGGCCCTAGTATATGAATGTGAGTTGGGGACCTTGGATTGTGGGCTCCTTGAGGGTAGGGACCGATGTGAGTGTGCAATGTATGTGTGGAGCGCTGCGTAACTTGACAGTGCTATATGGGTACCTTAAGTAAATAGGGATAATTGTAGACACACACCCACACTCGCTCAGGTTGAACTGGATGGACTGGTGTCTTTATTCAACCTTACTAACTATTAACTATGTAAATGCTGCATCACCCTCACCACAGCTATCTGCATTGCACATGGTTATGGGAAAGTTGCAGCACAGACTCTTTTATTTGGTTGTATTTGGTGCCCGTCAAATGCAACTGGTGATAAAAGACCCCTTTCACACTGAGGCGCTTTACAGGCGCTACAGCGCTAAAATATCACCTGTAAAGAGCCTCTCCTGTGTCTCCGGTGTGATATCCCGAGGGCTCTCACACTGGAGCTCTGCTCTGGCAGGACGCCAACAAAAAGTCCTGCAAGCCGCATCTTTGAGGTGCTTCAGGAGCGCAGCGCCCCGCCCATTAAAATCAATGGGCAGCGCCGCCGAGGTCCCAACAAAGCGTCGCTGCATCGGCATTTTGAACCCTTTTTCAGACGTTAATGGGGCCAAAACTACAGCAAAAACTACACAAAGGGCCTTTAAAATTAGCAGCGCTTTACCACTGATGCCCCCAAAGCCCCAGTGCGAAAGTAGCCTTATGCCCTGTACAGTTGATAGGATTTTCCAACAACAAAATCCATGTTTTTTTTTTTTCCGACGGATGTTGGCTCAAACTTGTCTTGCATACACAGGGTCACACAAATCTTGTCGGAAATTCCGAATGTCAAGAATGCGGTGACGTACTTCTGCTTGATTCCGAGCCTGCGTGGGACTTTGTGCGTCGGAATTGTGTACACACAATCGGAAATTCCGACAACGGATTTTGTTGTCGGAAAATTTGAGAGCCAGCTCTCAAAATTTGTGTGACGGAAATTCCGATGGAAAATGTCCGATGGAGCCCACACACGGTCAGAATTTCCAACAACAAGCTCCCATCGAACATTTTCCGTTGGAAAATCCTATCGTGTGTACAGGGCATTTTTCTTTCTGCAGTCATAAAGCATCGTGGCTCCAGCATGTGTTACCCTCAGCTGCTGCCTTGTCAGCAATTCACTCCAACTGCTGCATTACAACATTCTGGGCTTTCCTTTTTTTAACTGCTTGCCAACCATATACTCTATATATACGGTGGTGGAGCAGCTCTCCTGCACAGGATCCTGTACCTAGTATGTGATCCCGCACTTCCACCCCAGACCTGGAATTGGACACAGCCGGAACTGGTTTAGACACAGCGGGAGCCAATCAGCGGGTCCAGTGGAATCGATGTCCATGTCTATGTAAACAAGACAGATTGCCGTTCTGTCAGTAGGGAAGGTATTGATCCTGTGTTCCTACAAATCAGGAACATGGATCAATACCTTCCCTTAGTAAAAGCTCCTCCCCCACAGTGAGTAAGCAATAGCTAGGCACACAGTTAACCCTTTTATCGCCCCTGATGTTGAATTCCTTCCCTGCCAGTGTCATTAGTACAGTGACAGTGCATGTTTTTAGCACTGATAACTGTATTCATGTCACTGGTCTCCAAAAAGTGTCACTTTATATCTGATTTTCCGCTGCAATATCGCAGTCTCACTATAAGTTGCTGATCGCTACCATTACTAAAAAAAATTCAAAAAATCCATTCCATAGTTTGTAGACGCTAATATTTTTGCGCAAACCAATCAATATACGCTTATTGGGATTTTTTAATCAAAATATGTAGCAGAATATATATTGGCCTAAGTTTACATTTCTTTATTGGATGTGTTTTATAGAAGAAAGTAAAAAACATTGTTTTTTTTAATAATTGTGACTCTTTTTTGTTTATAGTGCTAAAAATAAAATATGAATTCAAATCTATCAACTGTTTTATACTTTCGTTCTTGAGAGTAGGTGCTTAACCACTTCAATACCAGGCACTTAGACACCTTCCCGCCCAGACCAATTTTCAGCTTTCAGCGCTGTCGCAATTTGAATGACAATTGCGCGGTCATGCTACACTGTACCCAAACAAATTTTTTATCATTTTGTTCCCACAAATAGAGTTTTCTTTTGGTGATATTTGATCACCTCTGCGGTTTTTATTTTTTGCGCAACAAATAAAAAAAGACCGAAAATTTTGAAAAAAAACAAGTTTTTCTTTGTTTCTGTTAAAATTTTTTTGTAAATAAGTACGTTTTCTTCTTCAACGACGGGCACTGATATGGCTGCACTGACGGGCACTGACGGGCACTGATACGGCGGCACTGATGGGCACCGATGAGGTGGCACCAATGAGGTGGCACTGATGAGGTGGCACTGACGGGCACTGATGATGGGCACTGATAGGCGGCACTGATGGGCACTGATAGGCGGCACTGATGGGCACTGATAGGTGGCACTGGTAAGCGGCACTGATGGGCACTCATAGGTGGCACAGATGGGCACTTATAGGCGGCACTGATGGGCACTCATAGGTGGCATTGATGGGCACTCGTAGGTGGCATTGATGGTTACTTATGGGTGGCACTGATAGTTGGCACAGATGGGCATGGATGGGCACTGATAGATGGGCACTGATGGGCACGGATGGGCACTGACAGGTGGCATGAATGGACACTGATGGGTGGCACTGACGGCACTGGTTGTTTGCAGTGATGCCCCTAAGGGTGGCATTGTTGGGCATTACTGCAACATAATGGTGCCAATCAGTGCCCATTTGTGGGCACTGATTGGCACTGACTGGGCACACTGGGCACATGTGGATGGCCATGGGGTACATACCTGGCCATCCACATGTTGCCCCTTCCCTGGTGGTCCTAGTGGCGATCCCTGGTGGTCCAGTGTGGTGATCTGAGGGGGGGCTGCGCTGATAAACAATCAGCACAGACCCCCCCTGCCAGGAGAACCGCCGATTGGCTCTCCTCTAATTGCGTCTGTCAGACGCGAGTGAGGAAGAGCCGATCAACGGCTCTTCCTATTGACAGCGTGATCAGCCGTGATTGGACACGGCTGATCACGTGGTAAAGAGCCTCCGCCGGAGGCTTTTTACCAAGATCAGTGTAGCGGTGTGTCAGACTGACACACCGCTCCACCGATCGCCGCGACGCGCGCCCCCGGGGGCGCGCTGCGGCATGTTATCCTGCTGGACGTCATATGACGTCCAGTCAGGATAACACAACCACTTCCCGGACGTCAATCCGCTATAGGGCGGGCAGGAAGTGGTTAAATAAGGGAAGGCTTGCAGGGGCCCCGGTGCATTAATTTGCCCAGGGGCCATGATGCTATTAAGATGGCCCTGCTGTGGATGTCTGGGGTGTGGGCTAATATACCCCTGGTGAGGCTGACGGAGATCAATTGTACTCTGTGCAACTGAAATCAGCTGGTGGTCAGTGTGACAGATCGCGGCGCTCAACCAATTGCAACCTCGACCTGTCACGGTGGCCCTTCAGAATGATGACGTGCAGCGCAAGCCCGCCCCAAGGGGTGGGGTCACGTCCCGCATCACCGCGTCACCGATGCGCATGTAGCCCACCGGTCTGCGCCTCACAGTGAAGTGCAAACAGGAAGGAACCTGTCATCAGGCAGGCTCCAACGGGCAGGGGTGTCCCAAGTGCGGCCCTCAGACAGGAATGTGGCTCAGAACAGGGATTGACAGGAAGGTGGGGGGCACTATGTGCGCCTCATTACTATTCTCTTTGGAGTGCCCAAAGGTGTCCCTGGTCTGTTACAATCCTATAGTGTTTGCTAAAACAAAAAAAATTTACTGTGCGCCGCTAAAGAGTTCGGGTTTGGCTTGAAGAATAAGTGGCAACCTCAATTCCCACAAGAGGGCGGTGTCCGTGTGTCACTCGTGTCCCCCCTTATGGGATTCACAGTGGTAAACGGGTCTTTCCACAGATATCTCACTCTCCTTAGTGTAATTGGTCGATCAGGTATCATGTAGGTGTAGCAATAACTCTCGGTGGAGCTGCTGGTTTAAGCGGGCTTGTTACCTTCACTCTCCTTCCCTCTGTTTCACCGGCACCGGGTCTAGGGTTCTGTTGAGTTTACCTCCGGACGATATAAGCACCAACACTTGAGTACGTTTTCAATGCTTTATTGAACAATTAACGAGGGAAGTAACAGGAAAGAGGCAGAAGGGAAACTGCAGGGAAGCTCAAATACCTTTCTGTAGGATTCTTGACAAATGTCCTTTAGAGTTGAATATTTCAGTAGAATTCAGTAGAATGCGCTCCCCTTGTGGTATTCAATCTTTGCTCGCCTGGATAGGCCTCTCTCACTTGTCTAGCAGCCAGTACGTAGCACGAGCAAAAGTCTCTGCCACAGACTTGTTTGAGATGAACCCTGTACGATCCTCTGCCACAGGATGTATTGGTTTTGCGGTGAAAATCAGACACAGTACTTGAACCTTTAAGCCAAACTCGGCAGTACTATGCTGTAAAGTTAGAAATGTGAAAAAGCCTTCGCGCTACTAAATGTGCTGTATAAGAACTATTATAAACCAAATAAAAAATCAAAAGTAAATCACCAATACATAAAGTGTATACAGTGTATAAAAGTGCAGTCTAGTAAATCAATAACAGCTGTCTGCAGCAGAACCTAATGTGTATACAATCCACTCACAGTTAAAATAGAAACATAATGTGATCCACTATATGTAATAAATAAACCTGCAGTGTCTAAAGTACATAAACCTAAAGTGTTTCTCATTCCATAATAAAAACAGTGTGAGTGTAAAAATTAGAAACATAGATAAATCAATCAATCCAAGGGCAGGAAATAAAGAGTAATAATAGTCTCTTAATAAGATCTTCAAAAAAAATAAAAATGTAAGGGTGCGTTATTCAAAAAAATGTCTGCAAAAAGAGATCATGCATAAATAGTTCCAGTAAAAGCAGTGGGCAGGGAGAGGTATAAATCCAAAAAGTGAGCTCACAGAGCCCTCACCTTCATAGCTTGAAAAATCAGCATGTAGTAGACAGGGATCAGTTCCGTTGTTACCACTTCAACCACCAGGGGGTCCTCCGTTCCACTGTATGCACGACCACCCAAAGTGTCAGTCTAAGCCCATAGATAAGAAATGATCCTGTTGTGCCGATATCAACCACTAGGGGGTCCTCTACTCCACCAAATGGGCGACCTCAATTAGACTTCCCATCCAAATCCTCATCCGACCTCGTCACCTCCGCTCGAGGGGGGGGAGGAATGAGGGTGAAAGGCAAAAGGTAGGAGAGAGAAGAAGCTCCAATAGTGTAGTATATTATAGCAAAAAGGTTTATTTCAATAAAAAAGTTGGACTCTTACAGTAAAACGTTAAAAACAAGCATGAATCAGCAAATAGGGCGTCTGAACGCCACTCTCACATCACTTCCGGTGCACTTCAACCTACGGCCACTCCCTACGCGTTACGTCATCACGTGACTTCATCAGGGGATTATGTGTTTGTCTGATATTACAAGACTGTGGCTGTTTATAAGGAATTTCATGTCATGAGACACTACCAGTTAAGACATAGCACATACCACAAGCTAACAGGGCGCCACCACAGTGAAAAGTTGAAGCAACTTGAAGCTGTTTTAATGTCACAACAGTGATTTTTCACAAGAGTCTGTGAGTCAAATGAAAATTCCACAAGGGCGAGCTATGGGGTGGCAACTTTAATTGCTAAAAATTGCAAATCTTTTGCTGAGGGTGACTTTATCAAAGAATGCGTTATGAAAATGGTGGAGAATATCTGTCCCGAAAAGAAGCAAGAGTTTGCCAACATTTGCCAACATTTGTCTGGCTCGTAAAACTGCAGCACGGAGAAACGAAGAGATTTCATCAGATATTAAGAGACAGTTGATGTCTAAAGAAGTGGATTTTGAATCAAATAGTTTTTATAAATTTATATGAAAACGACATTGACACAATACAGACAAAACCACAAAAATAGAAATCACACCAAACCAAAACCCCCCAGAAAATAAATAAATATATAAATAAATAAAAGCCACTTCCCTACAACAAGCCCCACCAACACCCCCCCCCCCCCCAATCGGAGTATATATGACACACAAAAAAAGAATAACCAGCATTACAAAGTACACAGTACACATTGGTTAACATGATACCTAATGCCGCGTACACACGGGCAGACTTTTCGACCGGACTGGTCCGACAGACTTTCCAGCGGACTTTCTACGGACTTTTGACGGGCTTCCGATGGACTTTCTAATGAACGGACTTGTCTACACATGATCACACCAAGGTCCGATGGATTCGTACGTGATGACGTACACCGGACTAAAATAAGGAAGTTGATAGCCAGTAGCCAATAGCTGCCCTAGCGTGGGTTTTTGTCCGTCGGACTAGCATACAGACGAGTGGATTTCTGGGTCCGGCTGAGTTACGACGTAAAGATTTGAAGCATGTTCCAAATCTAAAGTCCGTCAGATTTGCGACTGGAAAAGTCTGCTGAAGGTCCGGTGAAGCCCACACACGATCGGATTGTCCGCCAGATTTGGTTCGTCGGCGTCCGTCGGACCAGTCCGGTCGAAAAGTGTGTATACCCCATAAGTCATAGATTGAAGCCATCTAGACCATATAACATCAAACTTATTCAGGGAGTTCCTTAGGGAATATGTATGCTTTTCAAAAAGAATGATCCTATTGAGATCTACAATCCAATCGAACACAGTCGGTGGATGTGGAGAGGTCCACTTAAGAGCAATCTGTCTACGGGCAACAAAAAGTGCGCGCCTTATAGTATTACCAATAGGGGAGGTATAGATAGAGGTAGCACAGTAACCCAATATACATATAAGCGGTTCAACAGGAATATTAATATCCAATACCCTATTTAAGGTACCAATCAACTCCACCCAGTATCTTTGAAATTTTGGACATCGCCACAAAAGGTGTATTATGCTGCGTACACGCGACCGGACTTCCCGGCAAACTAGGTGCGACGGTCTTCCCGACGGACTTTCGGCAGAGTTCCGACGGACTTTCAGAATGAACGGACTTGGCCACACACGAACGGACTAAGTCCGGTCGAAAGTCCGTTAGTTTTGTACGTGATGACGTAAACGGGACAAAAAAAGGAAGTTCAATAGCCAGTAGCCAATAGCTTCCCTTGCATCATATTTGGTCCATCGGACCAGCACACGGACAAACGGTTTTCCCGATTTTTAGTCTGTCGGACTTGAGTCCGTCGGACAGATTTGAAACATATTCTATTTCTAGGTCCGTCTGATTTTTTCCCCAAATAACGATCGGACTAGCCCACATACGATCGGATTGTCCGACGGACTAATCCCGTCGGACCTAGTTTGCCGGAAAGTCTGGTTGTGTGTACGCGGCATTAAAGCGGGGGTCCACCTATCTATCGTTTTTTTTTTTTTTTAGTTCATTCACAAACTTTTCTTCTCAGCATTACATACTCACATATTGTGTGTAATATGTCCGCCTGTGTCATATTTAGTCGGAAAGAATAACTTATATTATTCACTGCAGGCGGTTTCCATCTTCATTGTGGGCATTTGAAGCCCACAAGCATTTATTTCCTGGCTCCCAGCATTCACTGCTCATTCCCGCACTTGCTCAGTGGCATCCTGGGAAGCCTGAGACTAGCTCCCAGGAGTCTGGGAGAGGCTAGAAACACGCCTACTCCCACGGGAGGAGAACCAGGAAGTGCAAAGAAGAATAGAAAAATAAAAGGTAATTACGGCGATTTAAATTTTTTTAAACAGCATGTCAGCATCTAGGCAAGGAAGAGAATACATACAGATATTGTTCAAAATTTGGGTGGAACCCCGCTTTAATGTACTTGTGTTACCGCATCTAGCACAGGCTGGCTCAGATTTCAGTCCAATTGCACAAGCTGCAGAGTTCTATAGACCCTATGGAGAATAAAAATCTGGGTCAGTCTGTGTGATGGAGAAAGAGACACCCTGGACGGAGACCGGAGGACATTGTCCCAAATCTCCTCAGAGATGGGACCAATATCTTTCCAATAAGTTGTGGATTTTGACTTCTTTTCAGTAGCCTGTGATGAAAGCACGGACCTATCTGACACGGCTCAGTTGCTGATTTTTATGAGAGGGGTGGACGATGAAATTAATGTGACTGAAGAGCTACTTGACCTCCAGAGCCTTACGGACCAAACAAGAGGAAAAGATTTATTTGTTTCTTTTAGTTCCACCATAGATGACATAAAGCTTGGAACAGTTCCTGGGATTATTACTGATGGGGCACCTGCCATGGATGGTGAACAAAGTGGATTATCAACCCTAATCTGTAACAAGGTGATCGAAGAAGGAGGTAAAGCTATTAAACTCCATTATATCATTCATCAACAAGTTCTCTGTTCTAAACATCTCAAATATGATCATGTTATGAAACTGGCGGTGAAGACTATTCATTTTAATCCCTCTAATGCCCTGTGCCACCACCAGTTTAAACAGTTTCCACTGGACATCCAGGCTGAATAGGAAGATGTTTTATATCACAACGATGTAAGATGGCTCAGTCGGGGGTCTGCACTGCAGCGTTTCTACTCTCTCAGAAAGGAAATCGGAGAATTCTTGGAAACAAAGGGACAACTGATACGAGAACTATCTGATCCTATTTGACTGGCTGATTTGGGGTTTCTAGCTGACATAACAAAGTATCTGATTGTACTGAACGTGAGTCTTCAGGGGAAAGATACAGCGATGAACCAGCTTTATTCACATCTCAAAGCCTTTGGAACCAAGCTGCAACTTTTCAACTTTTTCACGAACACAGCCCGATCTCATAAGTTTTTCAGCGTTGCAGGAAATAATGAACAGTTTTCCACAGGACAATATCAGTGCGCAAACGAGCCGGTATGCAGCAGACATCACATCTCTGGCTGGGGAGATTAAACGGCGCTTTCAGGATTTTGCAGCTATTGAAAAGGAGATCAGCCTTTTCTCCTCTCCATTCTCTGGTGACCCTGATGATGCTCCAGATTAGGGATGAGCCCGATGTTCGAGTCAAACGTAAGTTCGACTCGAACATCGGGTGTTCGCCGAACAGCGAACAATATGCAGTGTTTGTGGCAAATTCGAAAGCAGCTGGAACACCATTAAGTCTATGGGACACTTACATGAAAAATCAAAAGTGCTAATTTTAAAGGCTTATATGCAAGTTATTGTCATAAAAAGTGTTTGGGAACCCGGGTCCTGCCCCAGGGGACATGTATCCATGCAATTTTTTTTTTTTTAAACGGATGTTTTTTCGGGAGCAGTGATTTTTTTTTTTTAATGCTTAAAGTGAAGCAATAAAAATGAAATATTCCTTTAAATATCGTACCTGGGGGGTGTCTTTAGTATGCCTGTAAAGTGGCGCATTTTTACCATGTTTAGAACAATACTACAGCAAAATGACATTTCTAAAGGAAAAATTGTCATTTAAAACTGATCGCGGCTGTAATAAATTGTCGGGTCTCGGCAATATAGATACAGATAATTGAAAAAAAGAGCATGGGATCTCCCTCCCATCCAGGGGCGGACTGACAACACTCAGGGCCCCCGGACCAAATAAAGCAAGGGCCCCCTGTCAGGCCCCGCCTATGACCCACCCCTAACCCCGCCCATGGCCCACCCCGACCTCACCCCTATATTTTGCACAAAGTACAACTTCTGCCTTTTTTTTATGGGACCTGGAGGGGGGTCTCTCTCTAACAGTGTCCATTAGAGAGTCTCTGTTAGAGAGCGAGAGACCCCCCTCCAAGACCTATTAGAGACTACAAAGGAATATAATGGGACCTGGAGGGGGACCTCTTTCTAACAGAGTGTACAGTGAACACCTTCATTCCCTCTTGTCCTCACAGGACCCCCTCCTTGTGCCATGACTCTCACCCCTGCCCCAACCTCTCATAAAGTAGAAATAAAATTGGCACTGCGTAGAGCTCCTCTTACCCTAATTATGGGTACTGTAGCTGTGGCTGGTTCCCGCGTCCTCTGTGGTTGGCTCCTGTGGGTGGCTGGCTCCCTGGTGTGGGTGGGTCACCGTGGGTGGCTAGCTGGCTGGCACCCTGGCCCTGCTGTGGGTGGGTCACCGTGGGCGGGTGGCTGGCACCCTGGCCTTGCTGTAGGTGGGTCACCATGAATGGTTGGGTGGCATGCACCCTGGCCCTGCTGTGGGTGGGTCACCATGGGTGGTTGGCTGGCACCCTGGCCCTGCTGTGGGTGGGTGGCTGGCTGGCACCCTAGCTGGTGTTTCCTCTCCTCTTCCGCCATTTTGGGCACTGTTTGCAGAGGTGAGGGAGGTACTTGGAGATAACTGGTCACCTTTGCCCTATCCGGGACAGTAAATCTAGAAGGTTTGCAGCAGACCCTGTGCGCGGAGACACATGGCGCAACACATAATGACGTTGCCTGCGTGTGCGGTTCTGTGCCCATTTGAGAGTCTATGTTAGAAAAAGCCCTCATCAGTACCCATCAATTCAGCCTCTCCAGTGCCTCTCAATGCAGCCTCACCAGTGCCAATCAGTGCACCCTCACCAGTGCCCATGAATGCAGCTTCACAAGTGCCCGTGAATGCAGCCTAATCAGTGTCCATCAATGCAGCCTGATCAGTACCCATCAATGCAGCCTCACCATTGCCCCTTAATGCGGCCTCACCATTTCCCCTCAATGTAGCCTCAACAGTGCCCCTCAATGCAGCCTCACCAGTGCCCCTCAATACAGCTTTACCAGTGTGCCCCTCAATGCAGCCTCGCCAGAGTGCCCCTTCAATGCAGCCTCACCAGAGTGCCCCCTCCATGCAGCCTCACCAGAGTGCACCCTCCATGCAGCCTCACTAGAGTGCCCCCTCCATGGAGCCTCACCAGAGTGCTCCCTCCATGGAGCCTCACCAGAGTGCTCCCTCCATGCAGCCTCACCAGAGTGCTCCCTCCATGCAGCCACACCAGAGTGCTCCCTCCATGCAGCCTCACCTACAGTGCCCCCTCCATGCAGCCTCACCAGAGTGCTCCCTCCATGCAGCCTCACCAGAGTTCTCCCTCCATGCAGCCACACAAGAGTGCTCCCTCCTTGCAGCCTCACCTACAGTGCCCCCTCCATGCAGCCTCACCTACAGTGGCCCCTCCATGCAGCCTCACCTAGAGTGGCCCCTCCATGCAGCCTCACCAGAGTGCTCCCTGCATGCAGCCTCACCTACAGTGCCCCCTCCATGCAGCCTCACCTAGAGTGGCCCCTCCATGCAGCCTCACCAAAGTGCTCCCTCCATGCAGCCTCACCTACAGTGCTCCCTCCATGCAGCCTCACCTACAGTGCCCCCTCCATGCAGCCTCACCTAGAGTGGCCCCTCCATGCAGCCTCACCTACAGTGCCCCCTCCATGCAGCCTCACCTAGAGTGGCCCCTCCATGCAGCCTCACCTACAGTGCCCCCTCCATGCAGCCTCACCTAGAGTGGCCCCTCCATGCAACCTCACCTACAGTGCCCCCTCCATGCAGCCTCACCTACAGTGCCCCCTCCATGCAGCCTCACCTAGAGTGGCCCCTCCATGCAGCCTCACCTAGAGTGGCCCCTCCATGCAGCCTCACCTAGAGTGGCCCCTCCATGCAGCCTCACCTAGAGTGGCCCCTCCATGCAGCCTCACCTAGAGTGGCCCCTCCATGCAGCCTCCCCTACAGTGCCCCCTCCATGCAGCCTCACCTACAGTGCCCCCTTCATGCAGCCTCACCTACAGTGCCCCCTCCATGCAGCCTTACCTACAGTGCCCCCTCCATGCAGCCTCACCTACAGTGCCCCCTCCATGCAGCCTCACCTACAGTGCCCCCTCCATGCAGCCTCACCTAGAGTGGCCCCTCCATGCAGCCTCACCTAGAGTGGCCCCTCCATGCAGCCTCACCTAGAGTGGCCCCTCCATGTAGCCTCACCTAGAGTGGCCCCTCCATGCAGCCTCACCTACAGTGCCCCCTCCATGCAGCCTCACCTACAGTGCCCCCTCCATGCAGCCTCACCTACAGTGCCCCCTCCATGCAGCCTGATCAGTGCATGGGGGATAGCTGCCGGATCACACAGAGCGGGTAACTTCCGCTGTGACACCTGGCGACCGCTGTCATCGGATGTCCCGCCCCCTTTGTTAGATGTCACGCTTCCCGGCATTGGACCAGTGAGAAATCTATCAAAGGAGGCGGGACTTCGGATGACAGCGGTAAGCAGGAAATCCCCGCTCTAGATGATCCGGCAGCGCAGCGCCTGCCCTCCTCCCCTTACCCTCCAAGGCAGCGCTGGGGCTCGTGTGATCACCAGCCCTAAAGGGTCCAGCAGGTGGTGCTGGCGGGCCCCCTTTAGTGGCCGGGCCCTCGGTCCATGTCCAAATGGACCGACTGGTCAGTCCGCCCCTGCTCCCATCCATTACCAGGCCCTTTGGGTCCGGTATGAATCTTAGACCCCCTTTACACTGAGGCATTTTTCAGGCACTACAGCGCTCAAAATAGCGCCTGCATAGCGCCTGAAAAAAGCCTCAGCTGCAAACCCGGTATGAAAGCCTGAGTACATCACAAAAAGTCCTGCCAGCAGCTTCTTTGCAGCGGTGGAGGAGCGGTGAATACACTGCTCCTCCACCGCTCCTGTCCACTAAAAACAATGGGGCAGCACCACCATGCCGCCAGCAAAGCGCCGATGCAGGATCATTTTGTGGGCAGATTTAACCCCTTTTCGGACGCTAGCACCATTAAAATGACGGTAAAGCGGCGCTAAAAATAGCGCCGCTTTACCGCCAATGCCCGGGACGGCTCAGTGTGAAAGGGGTCTTAAGGGGAACCCTGAACCAAAATTTTAAAAAAATTGCATGGGGGTCCCCCTAAAATCCATACCAGGCCCTTTGGGTCTGATATGGAAATTAAGGGGAATCCTGTGCCAAAATTTAAAAAAAATGACATAGGGGCCCCATACAAGACCCTTATGCGAGCACAAAACCTGGCAGGCTGCAGGTACCAGGCCACATGCCCTCAACATGGGGAGGGTGCTTTGGAGTAGCCACCCCAAAGCACCTTGTGTCCATGTTGATGGGGAGAAAGGCCTCATCCCCACAACCCTTGCCCGGTGGTTGTGAGGGTCTGCAGGCAGGGGGCTTATCGGAATCTGTAAGCCCCCTTTAACAAGGGGACCCCCAGATCCCGGCCCTCCCTGTGTGAATTGGTAACAGGCTACAAATGTACCCCTACTTTCTCACAAAAAAAAATTCAAAATGGTAAAAAGGCAAGAGACAGCTTGAGACAAGTCCTTTATTAAAAAATAAAGAAATAAAAATGTCCCATGGTGTAAGTTCACACTGCCCGACGGACCGAAAAAAAAAAAGCCACATGGGAGGCTCCTGCCGACTGATGCGTCTTCTTTGTGAGCTCTTATATAACTGAGAGCGGGGCCACCTGGTGATGTAGCCGGGTGACCCCGCTCCCCTCTGACGCTACGGGGAAGCCTTTTTTTTGTGAAATGGTAGCCTCCCATGAAGGCGGATTTTTTTTTTCTTTTTCGGTCCGTCGCGGCGAGATAGAAGAAGATGAATGGACATCGTGGGACATTTTTATTTTTTATTTTTTAATATTTTTTATTTTTTAATAAAGAACTTGTCCCCAAACTGTGTGGGGGTAAAAGCGCCCCGATAGTGGCCGAATAGTGCCACGAAATTGACGGTAAAGCGCCGCTAAGAATAAAGCTTTACCGCCGACGCACCCACTGCCCCAGTGTGAAAGGGGCCTAAGTGACTCTCACCTGCTGGACATTTTGTGCATCAAAACCACTGCCTTTGACCCAGACCTAGCCTATGTGCTGCAGTCCAGATCTTAGTTTTGTCGTAATATGTTGGCCGATTTATGTAGGATATATGTGTACACCAGTGGCAGTAGGTGAATTTTTAAGATGAGGGCGCCAGACCCCACCCTTCCTTTTTGACCCCTCCCACTTCTCACAAGCCCCACCCCTTATAGAATCCACCCACTCCGTCTCCTGTTGTACATATACCAGGCTGTACATTATACACAGGGCTCTGTACATCATATACCAGACTGTACATTATACACAGGACTCTGCACATCATAAACCAGGCTCTACATTATACACCAGGTTCTGTACATCATATACCAGGCTGTACATTATACACAGGGCTCTGCACATCATATACTAGGTTGTACATTATACACAGGGCCCTGTACATCATATACCAGGCTCTACATTTATACACAGAGCTCTGTACATCATATACCAGGCTCTAAGAAAGCCTAAAAAAATAAAATGAATACAGTCATCACATTTAGGGACTGGAATAATGCAATATCTTACATGTTTGCCTTTTGGTTCAATATCACTTGAATCCATTACTCAGAGCAGATCTACACAAGGTATTATCACTTCTGAGAAAGTGTAGTAGCTGAGCTTCACCCCCCTTACCCGACTTCCGTAGATACCCCACAACCCACATAGCTTCCCTAGACACCCCACAACCCACATGGCTTCCCTAGACACCCCACATGGCTTCCCTAGACACCCCACAACCCACATGGCTTCCCTAGACACCCCACAACCCACATGGCTTACCTAGACACCCCACATGACTTCCCAAGACACCCCACAACCCACATGGCTTCCCTAGACACCCCACAACCCACATGGGTTCCCTGGACATCCCACACCCGGCTTCCCCAATGGGGACAAGGGTCTCTTCCCCACAACTGTGGGGGTCTGTGGATGGGGGCTTAATGGAATCTGGAAGCCCCTTCAACAAGGGGCCCCCATATCGTACCCCTACCCATTCACCAAAAAAGTGTCAAAAAGTAATAAACACAAGAGACAAGTTTTTGACAATTCCTTTATTAAAAAAAAAGATAAAAAAAGTGTCCCTAAATGTAAATTCATTGTTAATCATGCCTCCTGTCGACCCGAAATATCAATAAAATCGAAAACACTCCACCTCCTAGGATGGCCTCCAGCCAAATGCCTTTGTGATGCAATTTGAAATTTCTTGTATAGGAAGGGGTGGGGTTACCTGGCTACATCACCTGGTGGCACCGCCCCTTTTGATGTTATGGACTGGTGCATGCTGGGCCAGTGACATCACAAGGGGGTGGGGCCACCAGGTAATATTGCCAGGTGGCCCCACCCTTACCTATATAAGAACTGTTAAAGCACAGAGGAGGCATTCAGCGGTGACCGTGCCAGAAGGTGGAGCTTTTTTTTTATTAATCTTTCAGGTCCGGCGGGTGGCATGATTGACGATGGATTTACATTGAGGGATCCACACAACCGCAGCCCACGGTTGTGAGGAAGAGACTCTTGTCCCCATCAACATGGGGACAAGGAGCTTTGGGGTGGGGATGGCAGAGCCCCCTCTGCCCCAAATCTCCCACCCCCTATATTGAACTGGTATGGTTCAGGAGGGGGGCTGCTTGCTCATCCCCCCTTTCCTTACCTGCTAGGCTGCATGCCTGGATAAGGGCCTAGTATGGATTGGGGGACCCCCATGCCATTTTTTTTCACTTTTTTCTATTGATGGCCTTTTTTTTCAGCTGTCAGCAGGGAAACCCATAGACAGCTGACTCATTGGTTGTTAAGGACACCGCAGCTGGCTTCCCGCCCCCTCTCCTTAACAACCAGCTTACATTGAGCCCTGATTGAGCAAAGCTTTGACCACAGAATGCATTGTGCAGCGCTCAGTGTATTGAAGTGTGTTTGACAGGGATAACACCCGGTGAAAACCCTGCAAATTCGGGTGTTCACCAAACGGTGAACCGTTCCCCCCAACAGTTGTGAGATGCTTGCGATAACTTACCGCATAATGTCATGCATTATTTTCAAATATATAATGCATGTGAGTTTATAATGAGAGTTTCTTTGTGAATTGCACTTTTTTTTTTTTTAACATTGTGAGATATATTGCAGCATACTCGGATGTGGTAACATATCGCTTAGTGGATTGTGCCCTATGTCTTGTGCCTAGTAGCCAGGAGTTTCCCAGATTTGTTGTTTTGGGTACGATAGCGGATCATTAGGGAAGGAAGGTATTTATCATTCTGCTGGAACATCAACCCTCGGGGTTCAGTATAGAGTTTAGTCAAGGAAGTGACCACAGTAACACCTGGGGAGGTTTTGTTTTTGACTTACAGATTGTGGATATTAGTCAAAAGTTTGGGGCCCAATCGTATGGGTCATGCTGGGTCGATGATATCACAAAGCGAATGGGGCCACCCTGTGATGTCATTGGCTGGCCCCGCCCCTTAAGTATTTAGGAATTGTCAGATGGCGGAGCCTCTTTTTTTTTGGATGGTGGTGGCAGCGTACGGCGTGATTGATGCTGGATCTACACTGGGGGACTTTCTTTTTGTTTCTTTTTAACTACTTAATGACCGCCAGCTGCAGTTGTACTGCGGCCGGTCGGCTCTCCTGCGCGAACCGCCATCATTATACGTCGGCTCATGCAGGCGCTGTTGCAGGCATGCCCGTGGGTCGGGCAGACTCGATGTCCGCCTGTGACTTGCAATTGCGGTGAGGAGAGGCAGAATGCGGATCTGCCTTTTTAAACAAGGCGATCCCCATTCTGAAAGGGGACATGTCTACTGTTCCCAGTGATCTCTGTCATGTCCCAGGCAGCCCATCCCCCTACAGTCAGAACATGCTGAGGGAACACAGTTAACCCCTTGATCGCCCCCTAGTGTTAACCCCTTCCCTGCCAGTGTCATTTTTACATTGATCAGTGCATTTTTATAGCATTGATCAATGTTATAATGTCACTGGTCCCCAAAAAATGTAATTTGGGGTCATATTTGTCCGCCGCAATGTCGCAGTCCCGCTAAAAATCGCAGATCGCTGCCACTACTAGTAAAAAATGATGAAAAAAATTTAAAGTCCCTAAAACTTTCCCCTTTTTTGTAGAAGCGATAACTTTTCTGCAAACCAATCAATATATGCCTATTGCAATTTTTTTTTTTTTTTTTTTTTTTTACCAAAAATATGTAGAAGAATATATATCGGCCTAAACTGATGAAGAAATTATTAATTTTTTTTGGATATGTGATATGTGTTATAGGAAGAAGTAAAAAAAAAACCTTTTTATTTTCAAAATTGTCGCTCTTTGTTTATAGCGCAAAAAATAAAAACCGTAGAGGTGATCAAATACCACCAAAAGACGTGTACTGAACGCTCTCCTTCCTTCTCCTACATGACTTTCTTGTTATGTCACACTTTGTTACCGGACTCTTTTCTATTTCTTTTGCTGGACTTGTAAAAATGTCTAATAAATATCTAATATAAAAATAAATCCTCTTTATACCGGTGTTGTGTGAAGACCATTATAACACATTGTCTGCTGGATTAAATGTGTCCTTGTAACTAATTGCTCTGTATGCAAACTTTACTTTCACAGCCGACTCTCAGAGTCTTTAGTTTTATAACATTTGTAACCTGTGGTTCATCAGAAGGTTATTCTTCATATCTCCTTCAGAATTCATATGAATAATTATCATTTAATATCAGAAAAACCTGACACATCAGTATACTGTACAGTATAGTCTGGACTGAAGGACACACACAGATCCCACCCATTAAAGTGTACTGTACACCTTTCCATGACAAAGTGGTCACTAAAGAGCCACGCAATGTGTTGTTTGTGTTTTAACCTGTTTTTATGATCAACAAATATCGACCTTCCTGAAGAATCCTCTTGGAAGCATCTAATTAGGGAATAGAGGTTTCTGCTGACCACACACGCCTTCTATTTTGGGTCTTCTCCTTTTTATCACCTGACCTCTCTGTGGACATCTTACTGGCTGGTACTTTGGTGCTGATTAGTACCAGTCTTGGCTATGAATGGAACAGATTTGTGGAAGTGACATCTAGAAATACGAGTCTGTATAAATTGTGGCCCTATACAGGGTAGGATTTCTTTGTGACCCCGATATACCAACTATATGAATGCTGGGTAGAAGGTTCTGATTGACCCTCATATTTATGGGTTGTAAATGACAGAAATCCGTCCAATTCTAATACTTTCTAATTGGACAACCAGTCAGCCAATTGTTATCCACAGAAGGGAACACATCCTCCTTATTGGTTCCGTTCATTGCACTACACATGAGTTTATTATTGTTTGTGCTCCTTCCAGGTGATGTCATCTCGGGTCATCTGCTGATGTCATGGCGACCTCTTCCTCCTCATCCTCCTCCTCACAAGGTATGAATGCTGGTCCTGACAATCCTTTCCAATGTTTTCCTTCATCTCACATCTCCAGAGTTTGGAATTAGATGACAGGACATCTTCTGTCTCCGTAGTCTGGACATTTCCTGTAGACATCTGGTCAGTACACCCATTCGAAGAGTTCAGAAGCTTTAATCAATTCCACCATCACATTCCCTGTCTTCAGATTTTATTTATCATTGATGGAAATGATCTTCTGAGGTGGTCCAGTGATCCATAATGACTGGAGGACCCCAAATTTTATGGCTATTTGTATAGTGTAGTACTTCCCAAAGCAAATCCTGTATGCGATCAGCGGTCCTCAGACATGAGCTCTTGGTTCCTGGACTCCATGAGGAGAGCATCTCCTCAGCTGCTGTGGAGGAGGATCGTGGCCTACCAAGGGGCAAACCGTTTGCAACTCCAGCCCAGAGGAACAGATTGTCCATGCTAGAGAAGGACGCCCTGCAGCATTTCAGAGACTGAAAAATGACTGCGGCTCACCTGCATCCAAGAGAGACAATCGATTGCATGTCTGAGGACCACTGATTGCATACAGGATTTGCTTTGGGAAGTTGCTGAATAATTTCCTGGATACGCTGACTGGTGATGTGCTGAGCGGAGGACCAGTTTGGATTCCCTGATCTGGTGGAGCGGCTGCAGAGGCCCAATAGGCTACAGACGGACTACTGGTAGAACCATAAAGGGAGATCACCCACGGTTATCCATATATGCTTATCACCCCTTCAGGGGTAACTGGAGCTGGTGAGTGGGGACCCATAAGAGGGAGCACATGAGTCACCTGATGTGTTGAGCACAAGAGTCACTTGATCGTTTGAACACTTGACCATTTTGGAGGTTCACTAACTTCATATTAACACTGTTTTTGGAACTTTTTTCACTTGGACTTTTTTTGTTGATACACATATTAATTTTTTTGATGAATTTTTGATGAATTTGGGAACTCTTTATGATTCATTACACTATTATTATTTTTTATATATTTTGTATGCACATAATTAATTTTTTAGCACTTAACTAATTTTGCTCACTTAGTATTTCTATGTCATGATTGATTCGGTTTGGCTGCACTTTAACCACTTGAGCCCCGGACCATTATGCTGCCTAAGGACCAGAGGTCTTTTTCCAATTTGGCACTGCGTCGCTTTAACTGCTAATTGCGCGGTCATGCAATGCTGTACCCAAATGAAATTTGCGTCCTTTTCTTCCCACAAATAGAGCTTTCTTTTGATGGTATTTGATCACCTCTGCCGTTTTTATTTTTTGCGCTATAAACGGAAAAAGACCGAAAATTTTGAAAAAAAATGATATTTTCTACTTTTTGTTATAAAAAAAATCCAATAAACTAAATTTTAGTCATACATTTAGGCCAAAATGTATTCGGCCACATGACTTTGGTAAAAAAAATGTCAATAAGCGTATATTTATTGGTTTACGCAAAAGTTATAGCGTCTACAAACTAGGGTACATTTTCTGTAATTTACACAGCTTTTAGTTTATGACTGCCTATGTCATTTCTTGAGGTGCTAAAATGGCAGGACAGTACAAAACCCCCCCAAGTGACCCCATTTTGGAAAGTAGACACCCCAAGGAAATTGCTGAGAGGCGTGTTGAGCCCATTGAATATTTATTTTTTTTGTCCCAAGTGATTGAATAATGACAAAAAAAAAAAAAAAATATTTACAAAAAGTTGTCACTAAATGATATATTGCTCACACAGGCCATGGGCCTTTGTGGAATTGCACCCCAAAATACATTCAGCTGCTTCTCCTGAGTATGGGGATACCACATGTGTGGGACTTTTTGGGAGCCTAGCCGCGTACGGGGCCCCGAAAACCAAGCACCGCCTTCAGGATTTCTAAGGGTGTAAATTTTTGATTTTACTCCTCACTACCTATCACAGTTTCGGAGGCCATGGAATGCCCAGGTGGCACAAAACCCCCCAAAATGACCCCATTTTGGAAAGTAGACACCCCAAGCTATTTGCTGAGAGGCATATTGAGTCCATGGAATATTTTATATTTTGACACAAGTTGTGGGAAAGTGACACTTTTTTTTTTTTTTTTTTTGCATAAAGTTGTCACTAAATGATATATTGCTCACACAGGCCATGGGCATATGTGGAATTGCACCCCAAAATACATTTAGCTGCTTCTCCTGAGTACGGGGATACCACATGTGTGGGACTTTTTGGGAGCCTAGCCGCGTACGGGGCCCCAAAATCCAATCACCGCCTTCAGGATTTCTAAGGGTGAAAATTTTTGATTTCACTCTTCACTGCCTATCACAGTTTCGGAGGCCATGGAATGCCCAGGTGGCACAAACCCCCCCCCAAATGACCCCATTTTGGAAAGTAGACACCCCAAGCTATTTGCTGAGAGGCATGGTGAGTATTTTGCAGCTCTCATTTGTTTTTGAAAATGAAGAAAGACAAGAAAAAACACTTTTTTTTTTTCTTTTTTCAATTTTCAAAACTTTGTGACAAAAAGTGAGGCCTGCAAAATACTCACTATAGCTCTCAGCAAATATCTTGGGGTGTCTACTTTCCAAAATGGGGTCATTTGGGGGGGTTTTGTGCCACCTGGGCTTTCCATGGCCTCCGAAACTGTGATAGGCAGTGAAGAGTGAAATCAAAAATTCACGCCCTTAGAAAGCCTGAAGGCGGTGCTTGGTTTTCGGGGTCCCGTACGTGGCTAGGCTCCCAAAAAGTCTCACACATGTGGTATCCCCGTACTCAGGAGAAGCAGCAGAATGTATTTTGGGGTGTAATTTCACATATTTCCATGGCATGTTTGAGCAATATATCATTTAGTGACAACTTTGTGCAAAAAAAAAAAAAAAAAAAAAAATGTGTCTCTTTCCCGCAACTTGTGTCGCAATATAAAATATTCCATGGACTCGACATGCCTCTCAGCAAATAGCTTGGGGTGTCTACTTTCCAAAATGGGGTCATTTGGGGGGGTTTTGAACTGTCCTGGCATTTTATGCACAACATTTAGAAGCTTATGTCACACATCACCCACTCTTCTAACCACTTGAAGACAAAGCCCTTTCTGACACTTATTGTTTACATGAAAAAGTTATTTTTTTTTTGCAAAAAAATTACTTTGAACCCCCAAACATTATATATTTTTTTAAAGCAAATGCCCTACAGATTAAAATGGTGGGTGTTTCATTTTTTTTTTTTCGCACAGTATTTGCGCAGCGATTTTTCAAACGCATTTTTTGGGGAAAAAACACACTTTTTTACATTTTAATGCACTAAAACACACTATATTGCCCAAATCTTTGATGAAATAAAAAAGATGATCTTAGGCCGAGTACATGGATACCAAACATGACATGCTTTAAAATTGCGCACAAACGTGCAGTGGCAACAAAATAAATACATTTTTAAAAGCATTTAAAAGCCTTTACAGGTTACCACTTTAGATCTACAGAGAAGGTCTACTGCAAAAATTACTGCCCTCGATCTGACCTTCGCGGTGATACCTCACATGCATGGTGCAATTGCTGTTTACGTTTGACGACAGACCGCCGATTGCGTTCGCCTTAGCGCGAGAGCAGGGGGCGACAGGGGTGCTTTTTTTTTTTTTTTTTTTTTCTTTATTATTTTTCTGCTTTTTTTATCTTATTTTTAAACTGTTCCTTTCATATTTTTTTTTTTTAATCATTTTTATTGTTATCTCGGGGAATGTAAATATCCCCTATGATAGCAATAGGTAGTGACAGGTACTCTTTTTTGAAAAAATTGGGGTCTATTAGACCCTAGATCTCTCCTCTGCCCTCAAAGCATCTGACCACACCAAGATCGGTGTGATAAAATGCTTCCCCAATTTCCCAATGGCGCTATTTACATCCAGCGAAATCTAAGTCATAAAATGCTCGTAGCTTCCGGTTTCTTAGGCCATAGAGATGTTTGGAGCCACTCTGGTCTCTGATCAGCTCTATGGTCAGCTGGCTGAATCACCGGCTGCATTCTCAGGTTCCCTGTTGAGACAGGAGAGCCAGAGAAAAACACGGAAGACGGTGGGGGGCATTCCTTCCCACGGCTTGTAAAAGCAGTCTAGAGGCTAATTAGCCACTAGGATTGCTTTTACATGAAAGCCGACCGCTGGCTGAAAAGAATGATACCAAGATGATACCTAAATCTGCAGGCATCATTCTGGTATAACCACTCAAAGTCGTGAATGGTGTACCTGAAGACAAAAAAATGGTTAACAATAAAGCACAGTAAACGGTAAAGTATAAAAAATTGCATACCTGAAAAACAAACATGATAAAACATAATAACAATAAAACATTGAAGAATAGAATACAGTAAAAAAGAGCAGAACAATAGAGAGAGAATAGAGAGAGAGAGAACAATAAAACGACAACTATTTTTTTTTATTTTATATATATATTTTTTTTTTTGACACTTTTTTTGTAACTAACTTTTATAACTGTAACCGGTTCCAGGTTCGGGTCTCACAAAATACGATGGCATCTTGGGAGACCCTGAGAAAGTGTGCCTAGTCTGTGCAATGCTGTACCCTACGCTAATACTCAACTAGTGAATGGTAGCGTTCAAAACATTCACCAATGCAAAGACCAGGATTGTCAGGACAGGAGGGACAATAATAGCGGGTGTCACGCCTATATCCGCGCTTGCTGCAGACACAACATCTTTTTTGGGGGGGTTCGTTGGGTAGGGGTACTCGGGAGGACATAAAAATGCCGCTCATGCAGCCGACTGCATTTGGTTGGGGACGTGAATGGGGGAAGTACAGGCGCTGCAGAAGTGGTGGGTTCCCAATTAGGATTGGCGAATGCAGCAGGAAGGGCACTATGGGCACGACGGGCCTGTGTTTGTCTTTTTGGTGGCAGCGGGTCACTACTTGTGCTTGCCACCTCACCAGCTTGAACTGCACTTATGGGACTCGCCACGTCACCAAGTGTTACTGCAGTGCTGGTTTGACTACGACCGGGGTGTACTAGGCCGCTGGTGCTTGCCAGTTCACCAAAACGCTACCAAAAAAACTGTTAGCGATCGCAGGGATCAGGCCTGACTCTGCGAACGCTGCAGTTATGCGTTTAGTGTTTTGTAAGTGTCAGTGATCGATCGATACTGCACTTGGGTGGGCTGGGCTGGGCCGGGCGGAGGGCAAAACGCAGGTGCTAGCAGGTATCTGGGCTGATCCTGCTAACACTGCGTTTTTGGGAACCCTAAACTGCTGGGGACGCTAGTATAGATCTGATCGGATCAGATATTGATCCGTACAGATACTATACCACTAAGGGAGGTGTATGCTGCGTGCGTGGGTGTTAGCGGTACTGGCGCTAACCTGACGCTGCCTGGGGCTGGTGCTTGCCAGTTCACCAAAACGCTACCAAAAAAACTGTTAGCGATCGCAGGGATCAGGCCTGACTCTGCGAACGCTGCAGTTATGCGTTTAGTGTTTTGTAAGGGACAGTGATCGATCGATACTGCACTTGGGTGGGCCGGGCCGGGCGGAGGGGCAAAACGCAGGTGCTAGCAGGTATCTGGGCTGATCCCGCTAACACTGCGTTTTTGGGAACCCTAAACTGCTGGGAACGCTAGTATAGATCTGATCGGATCAGATATTGATCCGATCAGATACTATACCACTAAGGGAGGTGTACGGTGCGTGCGTGGGTGTTAGCGCTACTGGCGCTAACCTGACGCTGCCTGGTGCTTGCTTGCCAGTTCACCAAAATGCTACCAAAAAAACTGTTAGCGATCGCAGGGATCAGGCCTGACTCTGCGAACGCTGCAGTTATGCGTTTAGTGTTTTGTAAGTGACAGCGATCGATCGATACTGCACTTGGGTGGGCCGGGCGGAGGGGCAAAACGCAGGTGCTAGCGGGTATCTGGGCTGATCCCGCTAACACTGCGTTTTTGGGAACCCTAAACTGCTGGGGACGCTAGTATAGATCTGATCGGATCAGATATTGATGCGATCAGATACTATACCACTAAGGGAGGTGTATGCTGCGTGCGTGGGTGTTAGCGGTACTGGCGCTAATCTGACGCTGCCTGGGGCGACGCATATCACCGCCGGGCGATCAGGGGGCTAAACCTTTATTAGGTAATAAACGGCGGGTGCCCTGACACTATAAAAAATAAACGAACTAACCAGCGTCAACCGTAACGTTTATACGGTGATCAGTGGTGAAAGGGTTAACTAGGGGGCAATCAAGGGGTTAAAACATTTATTCGGTAGTATATGGGGGTCCCTGACGCTATAAAACGCTGACGGCGAACCTAAATATTTACCTCACTAACTAGCATCACCAGCGACACTAATACAGCGATCAGAAAAATGATCGCTTAGTGACACTGGTGACAGGGGGTGATCAAGGGGTTAAAACTTTATTAGGGGGGGTTAGGGGGGTATCCTAGACCTAAAGGGGGGTAATACTAACTGTCCCAACACTGTAACTGTCACAAACTGACACTATGCAGTAATCAGAAAAAAAAAAAAAACCTGCTGGTGTCAGTTTGTGACAGGGGGGGGTGATTGGGGGGGGATCGGGGGGCGATCGGGGGGGTGATCGGGGTGTTTTGTGTGCCTGGCATGTTCTACTGTGTGTGTAGTGTGTTGTGCACTTACATTGATGTCTTCTCCCCTCGGCGCTGGAACGGAATACCGAGCCGAGGGGAGATGACATCATTTCCTTTGCTGCTGTTTAGCATACAGCAGCAAAGGAATGTTCCCATTGGCCGGCGGCGATCGCGAGGGGGGGCCACGAACGGATGGCCTCCCCCTCATCTCGGATCGCCGGGGAACAGAACGGGACCGCCTCGGGCACCGGGGGGGGGTCCGATCGGACCCCCCACCCGCGGAAGGCAAATCACGTACATGTACGTGATTTTGCCTGCCCGTGCCGCTTTGCCGACGTAAATCGGCGTTAGGCGGTCCTTAAGTGGTTAATTTGTATATCATATGTTGTTATTATGATTGCATTATCACTATTTGATTATCTGAGCACTGTTATGTGTAATGGTGCATATTCTTTGTAATAT
Source organism: Aquarana catesbeiana (assembly GCF_042186555.1). Classification (NCBI taxonomy): domain Eukaryota; kingdom Metazoa; phylum Chordata; class Amphibia; order Anura; family Ranidae; genus Aquarana; species Aquarana catesbeiana. The sequence goes on along the minus strand of NC_133326.1, from coordinate 733,695,071 downwards.
CAGGGAGAAGTTTTTCCCCCAAGTATAGGAAGCGCCATCTACCCCACTTTATTTACTCAAATCGGATTTCTTAGTTCACACTGATCAGACACATCATTATACAGGGGGAAAGGTAAGTCCTTAAATGTTTCCCCTTGTGTCATTTGTACAGTCATCACTAATAATCCCCTGTAATTTGTCTAATAGGTTTACTTCCAATGATCATCATCTCATAATACATTATTTTCTTGAAGTACCTCAATCAGTAAGATATGGGATTATGACCACTAGATGGAGCTGATGATCATAAGGAAATAAACATATTATACACATTAAAGGGATGATTCACAAAGGTGATGTTTTAAAAAAAATAGCCCCCCTAGGTGTTTGCCCGAAATATTAATCCATTTGAGAGGTAACTTACCACTATGGAGGCAATCATATGAGATTACCACAGGGAATCCAATCCCTCCATAGGATAATGTACATATAGACATATTGGGGGATCATTTCCTTTCCCTTCTATATGCGCTTTATAGCATTGCTGGCTGCAGACTTATAGACTTACAGACTTATCTGCTGTCATGTGTCAGAAATAATCCAACCAGGATGAATGCTTATGGTTGCTGATTTTCCTCTCTGCAGGGTCGGCTCCTGGTATCCTGGGAAAGAGGAAACAAACCCCAGAGGATCTAACCCTCGGGGATCTTATCCTATATTCTCTGGAGGATCTGAAAGGATGTGACTTCAAGAGATTTAGGAACAAATTGTCTGATTTCTGCTGTGGAGATAAACGTCCCATCCCCCGAGGAAGACTAGAAAATGCAGACTGGATCACCACCAAGGATCTCCTGATAGACACATATGGAGAAGAAGGGGCTCTGGATGTCACCATTCATGTCTTTACACAGATCGATCTGATGGGACCCGCAAATGACCTCCAGGAGAGGAGAGCACAAAATGGTGAGTTCCTGTCTATAATGACCATTTCCTACCAATTCCTGATCCATATCTGTGTGAGGAAGAACTAGGAATGTCACCCAGGGAAAGCCAATGACCAATCAGGAGCTTCCAACTGGACAAACCCCTTCCCACTGACAGTACCCACTTATGGGGCCCCAAGAAAAGGGGTCTTTATTCTGGGGGCCACATATCTGCGTACCTCTCTTTGTGCTGAGAGAGCGCTGCACAGAGACTAGGATCTCACCAAGAGGCCCGGGGATCATACTAATGATCGGGACTCCCGGTTCCCTGTCACATGATTGCTGTGGTAACCTCTGATTGCCAGTCATAGTAATGAGTCACTGTGCAGCTCAACCCTGTGATATCTTTCTTTTCTAAACGGAGAGAAAGATACATTGTATACATACAGGATCCATTATATAATACACTGTATACATACAGGATATATTATATAATACATTGTATACATACAGGGTACATTATATAATACATTGTATACATACAGGATATATTATATAATACATTGTATACATACAGGATATATTATATAATACATTGTATACATACAGGATATATTATATAATACATTGTATACATACAGAATATATTACATAATACATTGTATACATACAGGATCCATTATATAATACATTGTATACATACAGGATGCATTATTTAATACATTGTATACATACAGAATATATTATATAATACATTGTATACATACAGGATCCATTATATAATACATTGTATACATACAGAATATATTATATAATACATTGTATACCTACAGGATCCATTATATAATACATTGTATACATACAGGATATATTACATAATACATTGTATACATACAGGATCCATTATATAATACATTGTATACATACAGAATATATTATATAATACATTGTATACCTACAGGATCCATTATATAATATATTGTATACATACAGGATATATTATATAATACATTGTATACATACAGGATCCATTATATAATAAATTGTATACATACAGGATATATTATATAATACATTGTATACATACAGGATACATTATATCATACATTGTATACATACAGGATCCATTATGTAATACATTGCAGAAGTAATTTGAGACATTTATTGGAGGACATGGCATCACATCCAATGGTATTTTGAACAGAAACAAAAATAGGGGAAAAAGAGGAAAAAGGGGACTTTAAAGGCTGCCACTAGGATCCCAAATAGGAAAGAAAAATGGTCTCATAGTATATTAAAAATAGATAATGTATTTGAATCACATAAAAACACATGATACAAAGAAAAAAACATGAACATATCCAAAAGGTACACTGTCTCATGAACCAGAAAAAGTTGTGGAGCTGTGATAAAGAAATGGATGGCCAATGGATTGTTTACAAGGTAGTCCTAGAAGATCCTTTCTGACTAGAGGCCATATATGCAAAATTAAAATTTCAGCGTCAATGGATCAATACGTATTTCACCTTTAGCTTCTTCAGGAGTTCCTATTGGTACTAAGAGATGTATTGTAATCGCTATTAAGTTCATGTATAAATATCATACTAAATTACTATTTGTTATTCAAAAAATATTTTAGAGACCAATATTCAAAAAGTGAGTGCCCTCTTTATCGGTGTATAACATGCACAGGTGTATAACACACATCCCAATTTTAGGAGGGAAGTTTATAGAAAAAAAAACTTTAAAACATTTTAAATAAAGAACTTTGAAGCAAAATTAGGGTCACAGCTCATCAATGTACCCTGTCAGTGCCCATCTGCAGCTATTAAATTGACCATCAATGCACCCTGCTCAGTGCCCATCTGCAGCCATTAAATTGCCCAACAATGCAGCCTGTTTAGTTTCCATCTGCAGCCTATAAATTGACCAACAATGCAGCTTGTTCAGTGCCCATCTGCAGCCTATAAATTGACCAACAATGCAGTCTGTTCAGTGCCCATCTGCAGCCTATAAATTGACCAACAATGCTGCCTGTTCAGTGCCCATATGCAGCCTCAGCTTTACCATCATTGCGGCCTTGCCAGTGTTGGATTATCCCTGCTGTCTCTGAGGGAAGAGGAGCAAACGCTGCTGAATTACACAGAGCCGCAATCTCCTGTGTATCCGGCTCTCCGTCACTCATAGCCACGCCTCCTGGCCCTGCTCATATGATAGACAGAACAGTGGCGCAATGCGGGGCCAGGAGGCGTGGCTGTGAGCGCCGGGTAAACAGGAGATCCCTCAGAGACAGCAGGGATCGGTGTATAACACGTGCCCACAATTTTCCCTGATTTTAAGGGGAAAAAAGTGTGTGTTATATGCCGATAAATACGGTATATTGCATTATTAACATTTTGTATATCATATAAAGATGCAATATGCATATATGCATAGTATTCTTAAACTTAAAGGGGTTGTAAAGGTAATTTTTTTTTTTTAAAATAACAAACATATTATACTTACCTTCACTGTGCAGCTCGTTCTGCACAGAGTGGCCCCGAACCTGGTCTTCTGGGGTCCCTCGGCGGCTGTTTCAGCTCCTCCCCGCAAGCATTAACCACCTTAATGCGAGCTCCCTCGCACGGTGGTGAGTGCTTGCGGGCGCGCTCCCGTGATACAGCCGGCGGCTATAGCCGCTCGCTGTATCACTCGGCCCCGCCCTCCGGCGCGCCGCGTCATCGGATGTGATTGACAGCAGCGGGAGCCAATGGCTGCGCTGCTTTCAATCCATCCACTGCAGCCAATCAGCGACCAGGCTGAGCTGCAATGGAGATGACGAGAACGAGCAGCGAAGATTCGAGGCGTCAGGTAAGTAAAACGGGGGGGCTGGGGGTGGCGGTATTGTCAAAAGTTTTTTCACCTTAATGCATAGAATGCATTAAGGTGAAAAAATTTTTACCTTTACAACCCCTTTAACAAAAAAGAGTTCATAGTAGAGGGAAAAAGAAAGACACGTGGATTTGCTGATATTCTTTGGATACTGACCCAAATCCTTAAAATACATACCATGACAAAAAAAGAAAGAGTATCTATCAAACACAGAGGGCCCAATCCATATAGCAAGGCACCATAAAAAAAAAAACCTCTAATGCCGCATACACACAATCGGACATTCCGACAACAAAATCCTGGATTTATTTCCGATGGATGTTGGCTCAAAGTTGTCTTGCATACACACGATCACACAAATGTTGTCGTAAGTTCTGAACGTCAAGAACGCGGTGACGTTCAAGATGTAGGATGAGCCGAGAAAAATGAGGTTCAATAGCCAGTGTGGCTCTTATGCTTGATTCCGAGCATGCGTGTACTTTTGTGCGTCGGAATTGTGTACACACGCTTGGAATTTCCAACAACAAGTTTTGTTGTTGGAAAATTTGAGAACCTGCTCCCAAACATTTGTTGTCGGAAATTCCCACAGCAAATGTCTGATGGAGCCTACACACGGCCGAAATTTCCGACAACAAGCTCACATCAAACATTTGTTGTCGGAAATTCCGACCGTGTGTACAGGGCATAAAGTAGTAAAAACAGCCTATGTTGGGGAGCCTCAATCCGATTTAATGGCAGCCTCCTAAATAAATTGAGAGTGGAAATAGAAATAAGTATAGAAAATATAAGAGAGATATATATAAATACCAGCAGTGTTCATGATGAATTCACTTTGCTGCTAGTGTTATTTACAGAGATTGTATCTATATTACTGTATATAGAATGTTTATTTAAATAGTATTCTCTATTATTGTTATTGTTATTTAATCATTCCTATTCCATTTAAATTATCCTTTTATTTAGGGATTCAAAATAGTGAGAGCAAACGGCTTCAGCAACCTATATTTTAATTACAGATTAAATAGAATATTAATTTTAATTTCAAGTTATATTAAATTTGTTCAAATTAATTTAAATTTTATCAGAATACATAATGAAATCAATCAATTGAGATTTACTTAGAAATGTTACATTAGATTAAACAGAATCCATTTTATCAAATGAAATTAAATAAAATAAAATTAGATTCGATTAAATTGAATTGCAACAGGTCCAGTCCACTTTGAATCAAAATCTCATAATTGGATTGAGAAATATGAGCAGAGGGTAATAGAGACTTACTTGTGGAACTTTTATAAACTGAGTGTTTCCACTGGGTGATTGTCGGTAGTGATCAAGCAGTCCAGAAGTTAGCAGAGACCAGAGACTCTTTACCCAGATCGGAGTTGTGGTGTGTCAGACTAACACGCTGCAACAACGATCGTGTACAGTACTTTTGCATGGTACTGTACATACAGGATCCTGCATATAATACATTGCATACATACAGGATCCATTATATAATGCATTGTATACATACAGGATATATTATATACTACATTGTATACATACAGGATACATTATATAATACATTGTATACATACAGGATATAATATATAATGCATTGTATACATACAGAATATAATATATAATACATTGTATACATACAGGATATATTATATAATACATTGTATACATACAGGATATATTATATAATACATTGTATACATACAGGATACATTATATAATACATTGTATACATACAGGATACATTATATAATACATTGTATATATACAGGATATATTATATAATACATTGTATACATACAGGATATAATATATAATGCATTGTATACATACAGAATATATTATATAATACATTGTATACATACAGGATATATTATATAATACATTGTATACATACAGGATATATTATATAATACATTGTATACATACATGATACATTATATAATACATTGTATACATACAGGATACATTATATAATACATTGTATACATACATGATACATTATATAATACATTGTATACATACAGGATACATTATATCATATATTGTGTTCTTTCTAATAAAGAAAAAATAGCTAGATGAAGGTTTGCTCCGGGTCAGTGCCAGATTTCGGTTTAGGGTCAAAGGTCAGAGGTCATATTAGAGGTCAGGTTTAGTATATTTTGGGTAGGTTTCTTTTTAAAAAAAAAAACATTTTCTAAATTAGTATCAGTGTCAGTTTTTTTTAGGTAGGATAAAACAAGCGAAATGTGTGCAATGTTATTTAGGCCGTACTACGGGTACAAACCACAACTAACAGTGTTACCAGTGTGCCAGTGTTACCAAAATAATCTCAATTTGTCCTGAAATGAATACGGTATAATGCACCTGGATACACAATGTAGTTGTGATGATATGTACAGATTTACTAACACAGGTCAAAGTTGCAAAATTGTGTTCAGGCATTAACATTTGTTTTCCCCTCAGTCACTAAGGGGTTAAACAATCTTTACTGAGGGAGTTTACGGAATAAAATAAATTTGGGTATAAAATTGTGGATGAAGGAGAAGGCTACAGAGTTCAGGGAACAATGTAAAAGGGAAGCAGAGTAACACTTCTCCAGGATGCCGGCAGTCAGTCACCATAACACTATGACATCACTCAGCATGCCGAGCAGAGCAATACAATCACAGCCACTTGTCTATTATACAGAACCTCCATATTTTTAGCTGTATTCCTAGGAGACCCTCATGATTGTTGCTCTGGGTTCTGAACCTTGTGCCCCATGCATCCACCTGAACCTTCATCAGAATGAGGAGTCAAGGCTCCAGATTCTAGGTGTGTGCCTGTAAACCTGCATAGAGATTTGGGGGCTTTTCTGGTCCCCCCACCATGGTCACATGTCACTGCAATGTGCTGAGATGTTACCGGGCAGACAAAGACACTCCCCATCACCTGGAGGAGGAGAGAATCCAATCTACAGAGGGTTGGTGGGATGATGGTGTTTGGGAGGATCTGCTACACTAATAACTCTCTTACATAGTTACATAGCAGGTGAGGTTGAAAAAAGACACAAGTCTATCAAGTCCAACCTATGTGTGTGATTATATGTCAGTATTACATTGTGTATCCCTGTATGTTGTGGTCGTTCAGGTGCTTATCTAATCGTTTTTTGAAACTGTTGATGCTCCCCACTGAGATCACTGCCTGTGGAAGGGAATTCCACATCCTTGCCACTCTTACAGTAAAGAACCCTCTACGTAGTTTAAGGTTAAACCTCTTTTCCTCTAATTTTAATAAGTGGCCGCGTGTCTTGTTAAACTCCCTTCCTCAAAAACATTTTATCCCTATTGTGGGGTCACCAGTACAGTATTTGTATATTGAAATCATATCCCCTCTCAAGCGTCTCTTCTCCAGAGAGAATAAGTTCAGTGCTCGCAACCTTTCCTCATAACTAATATCCCCCAGACCCTTTATTAGCATTGTTGCTCTTCTTTGTACTCGCTCCATTTTCAGTACATCCTTCCTGAGGACTGGTGCCCAGAACTGGACAGCATACTCCAGGTGCGGCCGGACCAGAGTCTTGTAGAGCGGGAGAATTATTGTTTTATCTCTGGAGTTGATCCTCTTTTTAATGCATGCCAATATTCTGTTTGCTTTGTTAGCAGCAGCTTGGCATTGCATGCCATTGCTGAGCCTATCATCTACTAGGACCCCCAGGTCCTTTTCCATCCTAGATCCCCCCAGAGGTTCTCCCCCCAGTCTATAGATTGCATTCATATTTTTGCCACCCAAATGCATTATTTTACATTTTTCTACATTAAACCTCATTTGCCATGTAGTTGCCCACCCCATTAATTTGTTCAGGTCTTTTTGCAAGGTTTCCACATCCTGCGGAGAAGTTATTGCCCTGCTTATCTTAGTATCACCCGCAAATACAGAGATTGAACTGTTTACCCCATCCTCCAGGTCGTTTATGAACAAAATAAAATGGATTGGTCCCAGCACAGAACCCTAGGGAACTCCGCTACCCACCTCTGACCATTCTGAGTACTCCCCATTTATCACCACCCTCTGAACTCGACCTTGTAGCCAGTTTTCAATCCATGTGCTCACCCTATGGTCCATGCCAACGACCTTATTTTGTATGGTAAATGTTTATGGGGAACTGTGTCAAATGCTTTTGCATAATCCTGAGATACCACATCCACAGGCCTTCCTTTATCTCTTAGTTACTATTTTATACATTTCAGAGGTTTGTCAGGACTAATCACTTCCCTAATCTTATTTCCAGTCAAACTGAAGAAGACGACACATGGCAACAGATTATCAGGTCAGTAGGACATCCACGTCTGATATGAACTCTCTTCTGGATGAACATTTTGTTTTTTTGTAGTTTGGATTAGTGGTGGAACCACCAGGGTTGCAAAAGTTGCCCTGGCATTCCGCCACTGTAGGGGGGGCAAGATGGCAGGAAGGGGGCCAACTGAAGAACATGAGCTCAGTTCACACTGCTGTGACCCCAAGGTTGTGCAACTTGCTTGCAATTTATTTGTGACTTGTTTGTGATTTTGTGATTTAACATTGTGGTCCATGGCACTCAAATTACATCAAAGTCAAAGAAAAGTATTGCAGGAACCTTTTTCTTTGTTGCTGTAACATGAGTCACATTTACTAGGACAACACCCATTGAAATGAATGTGTTTTGACTTGTCATGTGACTTTGTGTTGCAAGTCAAATGATAAGTCGCAGCAGTCTGAACCAGGGCTTATAAAGGGCGCCACGACAGGAATAAGTGTAAAGGGCCCCTGCCTCAGAGTGAAGAGCCCCAGTCTTGGAGTTAAGGGCCCTGGGACCATAGGAAAGGGCCACAGCAGTCACGGGGACCCTTCATGGCTTCTTGCACCAGGGCCCTGAAGGTTGTAGTTACTCCTCTGATCTGGATGATGTGTCCATAGTTTGGATGCTTCCACAGTCCTCCTGTATTTCATGGGATATCTTCTTTTAGGGTTCCATTCTTTGGGTTTATGGTTAGAATACAATATTCCCAACTCTGTCTTATAAATACTGTTTCATGTGTGTATGAGGAATAAAATATTCTCCTTTCTCTCATAAAGACATCAGAGAGGAACACAGAGAGTCAGAGAAAGAGAGGTTCCAGAGGATTAAAGAATATAATTCCTGTATGGGGGAGGCTGTTTATCTACAGGAAATATTCACCAAGTTATTGATGATAAATGGACCCCAGAAAAAAGAAGAAAAAGAACAAGAAATAAGGAGTTCAAGGAGAAGACCTCTACAAATCATGGAGAAAAGATCCCCAACCACAATCCAGGCCCTCTTTCACCCTGATAAACATGGGTTCATCCCTAAGATTGTTGTATTAGAAGGAGCTGCTGGGATTGGAAAAACAATGACCTCCAAGAAGATCATGCTGGACTGGGCCTCTGGGGATCTCTACAATGACAAGTTTGATTTTGTGTTTTATCTGAGCTGTAGAGAAATCAACACCATCCCTGAAAACATAAGTCTTGTGGGACTTTTATCCAGAGCCTGCAGACTGAGTTCAGATGACCTGGTGTCTATTCTGGAGGATCCTGGAAGTCAGAGAAAACTTCTCACCATAGTTGATGGGTTTGATGAACTGAGGTGGACTCTGGAGGAGAAATCTGAGGGTTGTCTTGACATTTCTATGGAAAACCACAAAGAAATAATTCTCCAAAGCTTGCTCAGGAGACAGGTTCTCCCACAATCTTCTTTAATCATCACCACAAGGTCACTGGCCATGGAGAAACTTAACACATTCATCGATGATTCTCGCAATGTGGAAATCCAGGGATTTACAAGGGACGATCGAGAGGAATATGTTCATAATTTCTTTGGAAATAAAGATGATGCAGACAAGGTTCTCAGTACAATAAAAGAGAATGATGTTGTTTTCACCATGTGTGCCATCCCCATCACATGCTGGATTGTCTGCACTGTAATGAAACAAGAAATTAGAAAAGATTTGGCTTTAAGTTGGTGTCATACGATGACTTCAATTTACCTTCGCTTCCTGGAGATTTTACTAACCCATCACAGCAATAAGGAGCAGTCTGTACACAGAAAACAAACCTGTCTGAAGAAGCTGTGTGCTCTGGCCAATCAGGGAGTTCTGAACCAACAAATCTTATTTGAGAAGAAAGATCTAAAAAGACATGGACTTTCTCTGTCTGAGGTGGAGTCTGTATTTCTGAATGAGAACATCTTTCATTGGGACGTCCGCAACCAGACCTGCTACAGCTTCATCCACCTGAGTGTACAGGAGTTCCTTGCTGCTCTCTATTATGGGATGGATGATGGGTCGGGGTCTATGGAAGGTACTTTCCTCCCAGAGATCTGTAAAGGGAAATCACTCTATGACTTCAGTTCAGATTACTCACATTTAGCATTATCTGTACAATTCCTGTTTGGTCTCGTAAATGAAAATCAGGTGAAGACATTCTCAGAGAGCACAGGAATCACCATCTCACTCCGAGCCAAACCTGCAATGAGAAAATGGGCCATGAAGGACAACAGATCTGCAATGAGAAAATGGACCATAGTGGACATCAATGAGACTTTCCCTACTCAGATCATCTTCTGTTTGTATGAGACTCAGGATGAGGACTTCATTAGGAGTGTCTTGTCTGGTTATACAAGTTTGAAGCTGAAGGGCTCAGATACTGATCACTTGTGGATGAACAGGAATTATTCCAAGCAGCTGATCTATTGCTTGAAGTCTTTGAAGAGAGAAAGTTTTCAGTCTTTACATTTTGTAGAACTCACTGTGGGTCCAGAGTGCCAGAAACTTCTATCTCCATTCCTACACAGGAGTCAGGAGGTCAGGTGAGTGTGAGGATATCCTAACTGAATTCAGAGAATGGGCAGGAACCTGCATACAGTATAACGGTGATTATCAGACATGTTCTCCATCTACCACACTTGTTAGAAGTCCTGGGAACTCACACTTTCCTCAGCCCTAAGCCCTGGTTCACACTACAGCAATTTTCCAGCGACATTCTGGTGACATGTAAAGTCGCAGTTCAGGTGAAAACACAAAGATTTTATTGGGTGTTGCCTTAATTGCTGCGTTTTGAGTAACTGCAACAAAAGAAAATACTTCCTGCACTACTTTTGGGTGATTCTTGTGCTGCACGACTCCCATAGACTTCAATGTAAAATCACCAGAAAGTCGCACATTTGTCTGAATCTTTAAGACTTTGCTGCGACTTCTGAGGCTTCTTTACCCCTCACCTCTCCTCCCTGGTCATCCTTGCTGCCTAAAATCTTCCTCCCAACACATCCCCGTCACACCTGAGTGTAGCGGAAACGCACATTCCCACTTCCATTATTTGTGTATTTTTCATGTGTAAGCACACATTGTGTATAGGGAGCCCATTCACTGGAATGTTCTGCCCTACATGCAACAAACACCCCAAAGTAGATCAAGAATCTTCTCAGTCATGGAGCGTCATGCATCTTGGCAGCAAAACATGCGTCTGATAACTGTGATTGGGGTGTCATTAACAATTAGCCGACATTCATATCTGCGTGTTTCTGAATACAAGGCGACCCACACAGAAAATGTGCGCTTTTTCGTACGTCTAAAAAATTCACAGCAATGCACGCCACACATGCGCAGATGTAAATGAATGGTAATGCAAAAGCAATGCTCCTTGCTGTGCGTTTTTGAAACATACAGCAAAGCGCATGTATTCTTGCGGTCTGCCATGTATTCAAAAATGTGCACTAGAAAATGAATAATAACACAAGTGTGATGCACATTGTCGCACATTTATGAAACGCACAGCAAAGCATGCATTTTCTTGCAGGTTGCTGTGCAGTTGGAAATGTACAGATGTGAATGAATGGTAACATATTTACAACTTCCCGCAACCCGCAAGAAAACGCATGCTTTGCTGCATGTTTTGTGTGGCAATGCGCACCACACTTACATTACCATTCATTTGAATTTTCATATTTTTGAACGCACGACAACCCATAAGAAAACGCATGCTTTGGTGTGCATTTTGAAAATGTGCGGCAACATAAGTTGCACTTGCGATACCATTCGTTGGCGTCTGAACGTTTCTGAACACACGACAACCTGCAGGAAAACACATGCTTTGCCACACATTTTGGAAATATGCATCGTGCTCGCCTTGCCATTTTTGCAGTACAAGCGTGATGCGCGGTCGCAGCGCATTTCTGAAACGTGCGGCAAAGCACACAATTTCTGTGCGGTTGATGTGTATTCAGAGTCATGCATATGTAAATGCAGCATGATTGTTAATAACGCCCCAATCACAGTTAGCAGACGCATGTTTCGTTATGTGACAAAACACGCTATAAACACGGATCCAGTCACATAGGAATGCTTCTCAGTAAAGTCACTTTGAAGTCACACCTGGTCACCGGGAAGTTGTAGAGCAAAGTCAAGCTGGAAGTCGCTGCGACTTTCATGTTGTGCTGTGTGAACCAGAGCTAAATGGTGGTTCCCACATATCACCTTCCACCAATCACATCATTTACATCGTATTAACCCTTTCCCTGCCCCCAATTATACCATTTATCACACAGAACATTTGGAGGGAAAGCTTTGTGTTCAGAGATGTGGGGGAGGGAAATAATGCCAGGGGTGTGACATCATCATCCCAACATTGGAGGGGCCAATTGTCTGCAGAAGTGGGTGGAGATGGGAATGTCTGGACTGCATTTTATATCTGGAACCAAAGTGGTGTTCCAGGATTTTCCAGAAGCTGAATGGAGACCCCTGTGTAGGAAGGCCGGAGACCCCGTATACATATCAAGGGCCTCCGTTAAGTTTTGTCTGGAGTATGACTTTAAAGTGGAGTTCCACCCACTTTTACAACTCTTCAGCATCCCTCACTAAACTCTGCACTGTAAACGAATTGGATATTTTTTTATTTTTTTTCTCAGCACCTACTGTATATCTGCTGTATTCATTTTTCACTTCCTCCTCCCTGGCCGTGGCCCATCGCATCATTTCCTGTTTGCAATGCCTTCTGGGAAGGGGCGGCAACTTCCTCTGACACTGCCGTTGCTATGGAAACCTGACCTGAAACCTATTACACTACTTGTGCTGCACTGAGCATGTGCGAGATCTGCAAGGATGAGATCCAGGAAGAAATACAGTCTGGCTTCAGATGCCCACACTTAAGATGGCCACGGCCTGCTGTAAGTTTACAAAATAACAAACTACTGCTATAAACTAACAAAACAGACCTTAGTTTACAGACTAACTTTACTAGAATACATTAAGCTTGTGTATTATAGGGATATTTTTATTTAAAAAGTATAATTTATGCCGGAACACCACTTTAAAGACCACTCATAGCCACCAATGAGAAGTCCTCATCAGGTCCAGTATGAGACTGTAGAGCCAGAGGAAAGGCAGCCATGTGGAAGGGAAATGTTGGGTGTTACATTTGTTATTCTTGGTGTCAGAGGTCATACATTCTTGGTGGTAATTATTATCTCATTATTGGCTTTTAGATTTCTGTATTGTACTATTTCCAGTAAACATTGTCTGGGAGAGGACAAAGAAGAAGAAGAAGATTCCTCCTCTTCAGGATATAAAAGGAAGTCTGATACTCTTTTCTTTCTGATAAACCCGGAGAGTAAAATTCAGGAATTATGGTAAGAGAAATGTGTGATCTGCAGTGATGGGAAAATGTGACGTCTTGTGATTGTTCCCGTCTCTCAGTGTTTCCTTCTATCTCTGGGTGTCCTCCATCCTCACTGATGTAGAATCTTCCATCACCTGTCCTCTTCTCATGTCTTCTCCTCTCTCTGAAGGAATCTTTCTCTTTGTAATCTCATCCATGGGATTTGGGGTTCCCCTTATAGTAGAACAGTGACCAGGCTATGTACATATGGAATGACCATCCATATTCCTAACAAGCAGGAAATAGGATGGAATAGACCCCCTTAGGACTCGCTCACACGTCTGATGAATATGTAGAAGGAAGCAATGCTCAGTAACACTTCTATGACATTTATGATGTGTCTTCATTGTGTTTATGAAGCTCTGAAAACACTAGAAGAATAATGGAGAAATGTCCGGGGGAGGGGTTGCTCTTCTAGTGGGAGGAGCCTAAAGGGGAAGTGATGTAGAGGAAATGATCTCCTCCGATATGTGGATTTCCAATCTATTACAATAATTATATAAAATGAGAACCAGCCACCATGTCATCGCTCTCCTGCCCCCTGGAGGACAGATTTCCCGTTCTGAGGATAATACCCGCTTGGTGACTTGTTACCAGATCTGTTTTCATTTCAATATTTCTTTATTGGTTTTCAACATATTGTCAATACAGAGGAAAAGCATAAAGGACATTTAAGACATTCAGATTTGGTTAGCTTCATAGGTAATGTTATAGGTACAGAATTAGATGTTCAGCGTTCGTGTCACAAGAGACCATTGCTGGTCTGCAAAATCCAGAAGTAAGGGAAAAAGGAAAAATCACCGCTCTAGAAGGTCAATCAGGAACCTTTCCTCCAGACTGGAAGCCTCAGGTGCCGGCAATGCTAGTAGCGATAAATGTGAGAAATGTCCTGGACAGCCGCACTCAACATGAATAGACCAGCAATGGTGATAAATGTGAGAAAAGTCCTGGACAGCCACACTCAAAATGATAATCGCCTTTATTGATAAAAACAACAAAAATACATGCCACAGCAAGAAGTACAGGAAATCTGATGCATTTCACACTATAGTTAGTGCTTAATCATAGCTAGCATTAGCTATGATTAAGCACTAACTATAGTGTGAAACGAGTCAGATTTCCTGTACTTCTTGCTGTGGCATGTATTTTTGCTGTTTTTATCAATAAAGGCGATTATCATTTTGATTGTGGCTGTCCAGGACTTTTCTCACATTTATCACCATTGCTGGTCTATTCATGTTGTCTATACAAATCCACAATAAGTCCTAGTACCAACAACCAGGACTCAGCTATGTTTAGTAAAGGGAAGAAAAAATATGAAGGTAAAGAAAAACTTAACTGAGTAACCAAGTGTAATACAGTCAATACAGTGTAATACAGTCAAAGTATTTGACTTTATTGTAATTCTTGATAGAAAAATCATATTTGATTCCTAGATGTTGTTTTTTACCATTCTACCCACCTCTTCCACAGCTAGTTAGCTTTTTGGTGTCTATTTTGTGCTGAGGCGAACATTATCTCATACACAGCGTGAGTGTTGGTTGTCATTATAACTTCTTGGATTGATGGGACTAACTGATCTCTCCAATTACTCACCAACACTGGTCTTGCACTTAAAAGAATGTGGACAGCTAGGTTTCTGGTATCTGACGGTAATGATTCTATATCTAGTGACAAAAGTGCGAGGCCTGGTGACAGAGGTTTTTTTATGCTCAAAACTTGTGTAAGTAAACAAAATACCCCCGTCCAGAAGGTGGCGATAGCAGGATAGGACCAAAGTATGTGGTATAGTGTACCCACTGCTCCGCAGTTCCTCCAGAATGTATGAGGAGTATGTGGAGAGAATTTAGCAATCCTGTAGGGTGTTAGATACCACCTGAGCAAAATTTTTTTGTGTTAGTTCCCATAGGTTTTGGTCACTGCGTATGTGATATGGAGTGCCTTTTGCCACTCTTCAGAGGAATAATTAGTGCCTAGGTCTTTTTCCCATGCTTGTATGTGGGAGGTTTTGATAAATATATCTTTATTATTAAGCAGTAGGGATGAGCCAAACACCCCCCGGTTCGGTTCGCACCAGAACCTGTGAACGGACCGAAAGTTCGCACGAACGTTAGAACCCCATTGACGTCTATGGGACTCGAATGTTCGAAATCAAAAGTGCTCATTTTAAAGGCTAATTTGCATGGTATTGTCCTAAAAAGGGTTTGGGGACCCGGGTCCTATCCCAGGGGACATGTATCAATGTAAAAAAAACTTTTAAAAACGTCCGTTTTTTCGGGAGCAGTGATTTTAATGATGCTTAAAGTAAAAAAAAAAAAGTGAAATATTCCTTTAAATATCGTACCTGAGGGGTGTCTATAGTATGCCTGTAAAGTGACGCGTGTTTCCCGTGTTTAGAACAGTCCCTGCACCAAATGTCATTTTTAAAGGAAAAAATCTCATTTAAAACTGCTTGCGGGTTTAATGTAATGTCGGGTCATGGCAATATGGATGAAAATCAGTGAGACAAACGGCATGGGTACCCCCCAGTCCATTACCAGGCCCTTTGGGTCTTGTATGGATATTAAGGGGAACCCCGCACCCAAATTAAAATAAGGAAAGGCCCTATATACTCTGAACAGCAGTATACAGGCGGTGCAAACAAGACAGGGACTGTAGGTTTGTTGTTAAGTAGAATCTGTTTGTAATTTTGAACGGGTACATTTTTAACGTGTTTAGCTCCAGCCAAAAAATCTTTTTTAAGCTTTTTGGAAAACATAGGGAAGGGTTATCACCCCTGTGACATTTGTTTTGCTGTCTTTCCTCCTCTTCAGAAGATTTCACCTCACTTTTTGTCCCAATGAAAAATGTTTTTTGAAAATTTGGGTTTTTTTGTGGAACAAGGATTGGAAAGCATCAGTGGAAAGGAGAATTTTTTTTCCCATATTAACTCTTACAGGAGAGAATTTCCCTTCCTAGGGGTAGATTTCATCTCACTTCCTGTTGTCTCCTTCCGTTTGCAAGTAGGAGTCGTTTGTAAGTTAGATGTTTGAAAGTAGGGTCCTGCCCTATATACTCAGCAGAAATTTGGGCCTTAGGTGTTGCTGTGGCCACAACACTGTAAGCCCTCACAGGGCCCTGCTGTGAAATATTAGATCAAGAATTGTAATTACATGCCCCTGTTGAACAGGAGCTGAAAAATTAGGCCTTAGGCACTGGTGCTGGTGCCACAACACTGCAACCCCTTACAGACACTCTAGTTGGAACGCAGGAACGAGCCCTGCTGCAAAGTATTGCATCAAAAATTGTAATTACACGCCCCTGTTAGACAGGGGCAGAAAAATTGGGCCTTAGGCACTGGTGCTGGTGCCACAACACTGCAATCACTCACAAACACTCTAGTTGGAACGCAGGAACGAGCCCTGCTGCAAAGTATTGCATCAAAAATTGTAATTACACGCCCCTGTTAGACAGGAGCAGAAAAATTGGGCCTTGGGCACTGGTGCTGGTGCCACAACACTGCAACCCCTCACAGACACTCTAGTTGGAATGCAGGAACGAGCCCTGCTGCAAAGTATTACATCAAAAATTGTAATTACACACCCCTGTTAAACAGGGGCTGAAAAATTGTGCCTTAGGCACTGGTGGTGGCGCCCAGAGCCAAAAATGTTCTTACAAGCTATCAGCGTGATGATTGAGGAGGAAGAGGATAATTACTCAGGGATAGTCACTCAGCATCAGCATAGGCAGTCTTTGAAGGGATCTGAGATTTCAAAAAAAATTATTCGGTTACATCAGCATCAGGTGCTTGGTAGCTGGTGGTGATCCAAGACTGATTCATTTTTATGAAGGTCAGTCGATCGACCGAGTCGGTGGACAGACGCACCCTGTGATCGGTTACCACGCCTCCAGCAGCACTGAATGTGCGTTCCGAAAGAACGCTGGATGCAGGACAGGCCAGTAGCTCAATTGCATACTGTGCAAGCTCTGGCCAGTGATCCATCCTCAAGACCCAGTAACCCAGAGGATTTTCGGTGGGAAAGGTGTCCAAGTCTGATCTTGCCCCTAGGTATTCCTGCACCATGTAAAACAGACGCTGGCGATGGTTGCTGGAACCGATCATACCTTGGGGCCAAAAAATTGTCTGAACGCATCGGTCAGACGGCCACCTTCTCCACCGCTCCTTCTTTGACTGACCGAAGCCTCAGCAACACGTTGTCCAGAAACAGGAGTTTGTAACCTCCCAGTCTCTGGGAACGCGTTGCACAGACCTTTCTGCAAGGCCTCCCGAAGATGTTTCATCCTCTGCTCCCTCTGCGATGGCAAGATAAGGTCCGCAACCTTACCCTTGTAACGTGGATCAAGGAGGGTTGCCAGCCAGTATTGGTCCTTCTCCTTGATACCACGAATACGAGGATCCTTACGCAGGCTTTGCAGGATCAGGGAGGCCATGCAGCGTAGGTTTGCTGAGGCATTCGGTCCGGAGTCCTCTGGGTCACTAAGGACGACATGGTCCGCAGCCACCTCCTCCCAGCCACGTACAAGTCCATGGGTTTCTTGGGACTGATCCCTTAAAGACTGCTGCTGATGCTGAGTGCCAGGCTCCACCTCCATACTGACACAATCTTCCTCCTCCTCCTCCTCCTCGTCCTCTTCCTGTGTGATCGGCGGGCACGCAGGAACACTGTCTGGATAAAGGGGGCCTTGAGAGCTAAGGAATTCCTCCTCTTCCTGCCTCTGTTCTGCCTCAAGTGCCCTGTCCATTATTCCACGCAGCGTGTGCTCCAACAGGTGGACAAGGGGGACAGTGTCACTGATGCATGCACTGTCACTGCTCACCATCCTCGTGGCCTCCTCAAATGGTGACAGGACAGTGCATGCATCCCTGATCATGGCCCACTGGCGTGGGGAAAAAAAAACAAGCTCCCCTGACCCTGTCCTGATGCCATAGTCGCACAGGTACTCATTGATGGCCCTCTGCTGCGTGTGCAGCCGCTGCAGCATGGCCAACGCTGAGTTCCACCTGGTGGGCATGTCACAGATTAGGCGGTTCTTGGGCAGGTTAAACTCCTTTTGGAGGTCCGTCAGCCGAGCACTGGCATTATATGACCGGCGGAAATGCACACAGACTTTCCTGGCCTGCCTCAGGACATCCTGTAAGCCCGGGTACCTGCCCAAGAACCGCTGCACCACCAAGTTAAGGACGTGAGCCAAACAGGGCACATGGGTCATTTGTCCCTGTCGGAGGGCAGAGAGGAGGTTGGTGCCATTGTCGCAAACCACCATTCCTGCCTTAAGTTGGCGTGGCGTCAACCACCTCTGAACCTGCCCCTGCAGAGCTGACAGAACCTCTGCCCCAGTGTGGCTCCTGTCCCCCAAGCATACCAGCTCAAGCACCGCATGGCATCTTTTGGCCTGCGTACTTGCGTAGCCCCTTGAACGACTACGGAGCACCGCTGGTTCCGAGGAAGAGGCCATGGAGGAAGAAGAAGAGGAGGGGGTGGAGGAGAGAGGTGTGTCACAATCATTAGCATTTTGGAGGCGTGGTGGCGGAACAACCTCCAACACTACTGCACCTTGTCCTGCATTCTTCCCAGCTGCCAGCAGAGTCACCCAATGCGCCGTGAAACTTAGGTAACGTCCCTGTCCATGCCTGCTGGACCATGAGTCAGCGGTAATATGCACCTTAACGCTGACCGCCCTGTCCAGCGAGGCATGGACATTGCCTTCCACATGCCGGTAGAGAGCCGGAATCGCCTTCCGTGAGAAAAAGTGGCGTTTGGGTACCTGCCACTGAGGAACCGCACATTCCACAAACTCACGGAAGGGGGGCAGAGTCTACCAACTGAAAAGGCAGCAGTTGAAGTGCTAGCAATTTTGCCAAGCTAGCATTCAACCGCTGGGCATGTGGATGGCTGGGAGCAAACTTCTTTCGGCGGTGCAGCAGCTGGGGCAGGGAAATTTGCCTGGTACAATTTGACTTCGGTGTACCAAAAGCAGATTGCCCACAAGTACTTGGCTGTGACACACCTAATTCTACACCTTCATTCCTCTCAGTGCAGGTCTCAGAGAGGACTGAAGGTCTAGTGGGGTTGCAAATCTCAGCTGATGAGGAGCAAGGAGAGGTCCTCTTTGTTCTTTGGTGTGGGTCTTTTAGATGCGCTTGCCAACGAACTGCATGGCAGGTCAACATATGTCTGGTCAAGCATGTGGTACCCAAGCGGGAGATGTTTTGGCCACGTGAGATACGCTTGAGACATATGTTGCAAATAGCAGCGGTGCGATCTGATGCACTCGTCTCAAAAAAGGCCCACACCAAAGAACTTTTTGAATAACGCGCAGAGACTGCAGCGCCCTGCACATGTGATGCAGTCAATGTGCTGCCCTTAGGCTGGCCCCTGGAGGGCATCCTGCCTTGTTGGTGATGTGCCGCCTCCTCCTCCTCCTCCTCCTCTCTCCTATCAGGCACCCACGTTGAGTCAGTGACCTCATCATCCCCTCCCTCCTCATCCCTGGAGCAAACCTGGCAGTATGCTGCAGCAGGGGGAGCATGACTGCCAGATTGCTGTCCTTCTTGGGCACCCCCTCTGTCCGTGCTCATGTTACTGCCTTCATCGAGCTCAGTATCATCATCAGAGCCTTCCAAACGCTGGGCATCCTCCTGGAGCATGTACCCAACACTGTGGTCAAACAGTTCGAGGGACTCCTCAGGAGGACATGGTGGAGCTAGGGAAGGAGTCACTGATGACATTGAGCCGAGGGAAGAGGCCGCTGCTTTGCCAGACAAAGCACCCTGGGCATGGGTGAGAGAGGATGAGGAGGATGAGGACGGCTTGGTCATCCACTCGACCAAGTCTTCCGCATGTTGCGGCTCAACATGGCCAGCTGCCGAAAAAAAGGCCAAGCGTGTCCCATGGCCACGTGCTGATGAGGATGCACCGTCTCCACGACCAGCACTAGACACAGAGCCTGCTTGCCCTCTCTTATTGGCTTGTGACTGTCTGCCTCTCCTTCTTGGCCTTCCAGACATACTAATGGCCTGTAGCTGCACTAAGCTGGGATATATATATATATATATATGTACTGATACTGCAGCTAGCAAAATCAACTGCCTGCCTGTAGTATGAGAACACCACCAACCTTCTACAGATAGCTTTAGCTGAACACTGTGAGGTGGACGCACCCCACTAACTTGTAGGTTTAGCTGAACACTGTGAGCAGGACGCACTGCACTAACTGTAAATAGTCTAGCTGCCTGACCGTGGTACTAATAGGATCAAAAGAACACCAGTCATTTTCTTCAGGTAGCTTTATATACTGTAACAAGACAAGCCTGCCTGTCAGTAGGAAGATAACAGGAACGGATCTAGCTGAACACTGTGAGCAGGACGCACTGTACTAAATGTAAATAGTCTAGCTGCCTGACCGTGGTACTAATAGGATCAAAAGAACACCAGTAATTTTCTTCAGGTAGCTGTAAATACTGTAACAAGACAAGCCTGCCTGTCAGTAGGAAGATAACAGGAACGGATCTAGCTGAACACTGTAAGCAGGACGCACTGCACTAAATGTAAATAGTCTAGCTGCCTGACCGTGGTACTAATAGGATCAAAAGAACACCAGTAATTTTCTTCAGGTAGCTTTATATACTGTAACAAGACAAGCCTGCCTGTCAGTAGGAAGATAACAGGAACGGATCTAGCTGAACACTGTGAGCAGGACGCACTGCACTAAATGTAAATAGTCTAGAAGATAACAGGAGCGGATCTAGCTAAACTGAATACAGTGTATATATATATATATGCAACACCTGGGATGCATATATATACACAATACACTTTAAGTGCAGCTAACTGACTGACTTTCCTGTCTAATCTAGCTAACTCAAATGAAATGACACTGTCTCTCTCTCTCTCTCTAAGCACACCGGAACACACTGCACAGGGCCGCCATGCAGGCGGCCTTATATAGTGTGGGGCGTGTACTAAATCCCCTGAGCCATAATTGGCCAAAGCCTCCTTGGCTTTGGCCAATTACGGCTCTCTGTTCAGGCGGTGCTGTGATTGGCCAAGCATGCGGGTCATAGTGCATGCTTGGCCAATCATCAGCAAGCAATGCACTGCGATGCCGCAGTGAATTATGGGCCGTGACACGGCACGCGAATTTGGCGCGAACGGCCCATATCGTTCGCAATTCGGCGAACGACCGAACAGCCGATGTTCGAGTCGAACATGGGTTCGACTCGAACACGAAGCTCATCCTTATTAAGCAGATTATAGAACAATGATATTCCTTTAGTCTTGGTGTTAGGCTTAGTATAGTATTGTGTTACTCTCCATGGTGATGTTATGGTGGTATTTAAGTTGGAACGGATAAAGTGTTTTATCTGTAGATAGGTGTAATATTCTGAATTAAATAGGTCATATTCTATCTGTAGGGATCTAAAGGTTCTGGGAGCTGGGCCTATCATTATGTCCTCTAATCCCTTTATCCCTTTTTAAACCTATCTGGTTACATTTATGTCAGGTATGATGGTGGGTAAACTTAGGAGCGGCAGAGGAAGTGAAGAAGGTTTGGAATCCCGAAAGGAAGTGTTCAGGAGTATTTTCCAAGCCTAAAGAGAGTCTCTTATGGTAGGGGTCAGTGATGTGGATTGTAGGGAGTTGTGTTGGCTAGCAATGGAATCATTGGTATAGATTGTTTCCCTGCATTTGAGTCTTTTCAAGTTCTTCCCACCTAGTACTGATACTTTGAGGAAACCATGTTTTTAGTTGCGTTAGGATTGACACAATGTAATATTCCTAAAATATTGCTAGTCCCACTCCTCCTGCTTTCCTAGTTGTGGTTAGTCTAGAGAATGCGCACCTCGCCTTCCTGCCTTGCCATAGATATTATTGATTGGGCATTATTAAAAAGCTAGTTAGAGTTAGGTACAGTCAAAGGGAGTGTTCTGAACAAGTACAGGAATTGGGGAAGAAGGATCATCTTAAAGGCTGCCAGCTGACCCGACAAGGAGAGTTCTGTTTTTGCTAGGTCCTGGAGTTTGGGACGTAACCTGTCCAGGAATGGGGAATAATTTGCCTTGAACAGCTCTTCTACTTTTGGTGTTACTGTAATTCCTAAGTAGGTTATCCCTGTGGCGCTCCATGTATATGGATACAATTCCGAGAGTTTGTGTTGTATTGTAGGAGGGATATTAAGTCCTAGAATGCATGATTTGGTTTCATTTACATTGTGGTAAGAAAGGCCGTTAAATATTTGTAATACCTGGTGTACCAAAGCCAAAGAAAGTTTCTACATCTGTGAGCATGACAATGATGTAATCAGCAAACAAGCTGATGGTATGTGATGAATTGTGGAATTTAAAACCTCTTATGTGGGGATGATTGCGAATGTAACTCGTCAGAGGTTCCGTTAGTAAATTAAAGATTAGTGGCGAGAGTGGGCATCCTTTGCGAGTTCTATTCGTGATGTTAAATGGGGTGGAAAGGGAGCCAGAAGTTTAGACCTTGGCAAAAGGTTTAGTACTGTATATAAGGCCATAATTGCTGAGAGTATTGGACCTGTAAAGCCAAAAGCTTCCAACACCCTGGATAAGTACCCCCAATGGATCCGGTTGAAGGCCTTCTCTGCATCCAAAGCCAGAAGCTAAGAAGGCGTGCTGTGTATTTTTGCATGGTAAATAATGTTTATTAGGCATCTTGTTGCATCAGTGGTCTGGCATCCCTTAGTAAACCTGGATTGGTCTGGATGTATAAGCTGAGGGAGAATATCAATTGATTGTAAAGCAATTAGTTTGGCATATTGTTTTAAGTAATTTTTAAGGAGTGATATAGGTCTAAAATTCTGGGGAGTAGATGGTTCTTTCCCTGGCTTGGATAAGGTTATTATTAATGCCTTTAACATTTCTGGGAGGAAGGATGAGGAGGCAGTTGCAGCGTTATATATGTTGGCCAAGTAGGGTGATAGTACTTGTTTGAAAGTCTTGTAGTATTCCCCAATATAACCATCTGGGCCTGGGGATTTATTTAGTGGCAATGTATCAATTGCTTGAAGCACTTCTTGATTCGTGAAGGGTGCATTTAGATGGAATAACTGAGCTGGGGTTAGCTGGGGGAGGGACACTTTTGTTAGAAAGTTATTAATTGATTCAGGAGTAGGGATGAGCTTCGAGTTCGAGTCGAACTCATGTTCGACTCGAACATGGGCTGTTTGCAAGTTCGCCGAACAGCGAACAATTTGGGGTGTTCGCAGGAAATTCGAATGCAGAGGAACACCCTTTAAAAGTCTATGGGAGAAATCAAAAGTGCTAATTTTAAAGGCTTATATGCAAGTTATTGTCATAAAAAGTGTTTGGGGACCTGGGTCCTGCCCCAGGGGACATGGATCAATGCAAAATAAAGTTTTAAAAACGGCCGTTTTTTCGGGAGCAGTGATTTTAATAATGCTTAAAGTGAAACAATAAAAGTGTAATATCCCTATAAATTTCGTACCTGGGGGGTGTTAATAGTATGCCTGTAAAGGGGCGCATGTTTCCCGTGTTTAGAACAGTCTGACAGCAAAATGACATTTCAAAGGAAAAAAAGTAATTTAAAATTACTTGCGGCTATTAATGCATTGCTGGTCCGACAATACACATAAAAGTTCATTGATAAAAATGACATGGGAATTCCCCACAGGGGAACCCCGAACCAAAATTAAAAAAAAAAAATTACGTGGGGGGTCCCACTAAATTCCATACCAGGCCCTTCAGGTCTGGTATGAAAATTAAGGGGAACCCCGCGCCAATTTTTTTTTTAAAAACGGCGTGGGTCCCCCCAAAGATACAAACCAGACCCTTATCCGAGCATGCAACCTGGCAGGCTGCAGGAAAAGAGGGGGGGACGAGAGAGCGCGCCCCCTCCTGAACCGTACCAGGCCACATGCCCTCAACATTGGGAGGGTGCTTTGGGGTAGCCCCCCAAAACACCTTGTCCCCATGTTGATGAGGACAAGGGCCTCATCCCCACAACCCTGGTTGGTGGTTGTGGGGGTCTACGGGCGGGGGGCTTATCGGAATCTGCAAGCCCCCTTTAACAAGGGGACCCCCAGATCCCGGCCCTCCCCCCTGTGTGAAATGGTAAGGGGGTACCCTACCATTTCACAAAAAAACTGTCAAAAATGGTAAAAATGACAAGAGACAGTTTTTGACAATTCCTTTATTTAAATGCTTCTTCTTTCTTCTTTCTTCTGTCTTCTATCTTCCTTCATCTTCTTCTGGTTCTTCTGGTTCCTCCTCCGGTGTTCTCGTCCACCATCACCTCCATGGCATCTTCTTCCCTTCTTCTCCTCGGGCCGCTCCGCATCCATGGCATGGAGGGAGGCTCCCGCTCTTCTCTTCATCTTCTTCTCTTCAACTTCTTGTCTTCATCTTCTTTTCGGGCTGCTCCACATCCATGATGGCATGGAGGGAGGCTCCCACTGTGTGACGCTTCTCCTCTTCTGACGGTTCTTAAATAACGGGGGGGGGCGGGGCGGTTCTTAAATAACGGGGGCATCAGAGGGGGCCCCTGCCCCCCTCTGACGCACGGGGATGTGATGGGATTTCCCTGTGCCATTCCCCGTGATGCCACAGGGAAGTCCCGTCAAGTCACCGTGCGTCAGAGGGGGTGGGGTCACCGGGTGGCCCCGTCCCCTGATATTTAAGAACCGTCACAAGAGGAGAAGCATCACACAGCGGGAGTCTCCCTCCATGCCGTCATGGATGCGGAGCGCCCGAAAAGAAGATGAAGAGAAGAAGATGAAGAGAAGAAGATGAAGAGAAGAGTGGGGGCCTCCCTCCATGCCATGGATGCGGAGCGGCCCGAGGAGAAGAAGGGAAGAAGACGCCGCAGAGGAGATACTGGACGAGAACACCAGGGGAAGAACCAGAAGAACCAGAAGAAACAGAAGAACCAGAAGAAGAAGATGAAGGAAGATAGAAGATAGAAGATAGAAGAAAGAAGAAAGAAGAAAGAAGAAGCATTTAAATAAAGGAATTTTCAAAAACTGTCTCTTGTCATTTTTAACATTTTTGACAGTTTTTTAGTGAAATGGTAGGGGTAAGTACCCCCTTACCATTTCACACAGGGGGGAGGGCCGGGATCTGGGGGTCCCCTTGTTAAAGGGGGCTTCCAGATTCCGATAAGCCCCACGCCCGCAGACCCCCACAACCAACGGCCAGGGTTGTGGGGATGAGGCCCTTGTCCTCATCAACATGGGGACAAGGTGTTTTGGGGCGCTCTCTTGTCCCCTCTCTTTTCCTGCATCCTGCCAGATTGCGCGCTCGGATAAGGGTCTGGTATGGATTTTTGGGGGGACCCCATGCCATTTTTTTTTATTTTGGCGCGGGGTTCCCCTTAATATCCATACCAGACCTGAAGGGCCTGGTATGGAATTTAGGGGGACCCCCCACGTCATTTTTTCATTTAAAATTTTGGTTCAGGGTTCCCCTGTGGGGAATTCCCATGCCGTTTTTATCAATGAACTTCTATGTGTATTGTTGGACCGGCAATGCATTAATAGCCGCGAGTAGTTTTAAATTACTTTTTTTCCTTTGAAATGTCATTTTGCTGTCAGACTGTTCTAAAAACGGGAAACATGCGCCCCTTTACAAGCATACTATAAACACTTTTATTGTTTCACTTTAAGCATTATTAAAATCACTGCTCCCGAAAAAACGGCTGTTTTTATAACTTTTTTTGCATTGATCCATGTCCCCTGGGGAAGGAGCCAGGTCCCCAAACACTTTTTATGACAATAACTTGCATATAAGCCTTTAACCACTTGCCGACCGCCTAACGCAGATATACGTCCGCAGAATGGCACAGGCAGGCAAAATCACGTACCTGGTAGGACCCCCCCCCCGGTGCCCGAGGCAGTCGGCTTTGGTCTGGCAGCGATCAGAGGTGAGGGGGAGGCCATCCATTCGTGGCCCCAACTCGCGATCACTCCCAGCCAATGAGAATCGTCCCCAGCCTGTGTGTAGTACACACAGGCAGGGGATGTGATGTCATCTCTCCTCGGCTCGGCAGTTTCCGTTCCGGCGCCGAGGAGAGAAGACATCTGAGTGAGTGCACAAACACACACACACACAGTAGAACATGCCAGGCATACATTACATCCCCCAATCCCCCCCGATCGCCCCCCGATCACCCCCCAATCACCCCCCCCCCGTCACACTGACACCAAGCAGTTTTTTTTTTTTTTTTTTTTTCTGATTACTGCATGGTGTCAGTTTGTGACAGTTAGAAGTGGTAGGGCAGTTAGAGTTAGCCCCCTTTAGGTCTAGGGTACCCCACTAACCCCCCCTAATAAAGTTTTAACCCCTTGATCACCCCCTGTCACCAGTGTCACTAAGCGATCATTTTTCTGATCGCTGTATTCGTGTCGCTGGTGACTCTAGTTAGGGAGGTAAATATTTAGGTTCGCCGTCAGCGTTTTATAGCGTCAGGGACCCCCATATACTACCTAATAAATGTTTTAACCCCTTGATTGCCCCCTAGTTAACCCTTTTACCACTGATCACCGTATAACTGTTACGGGTGACGCTGGTTAGTTCGTTTATTTTTTATAGTGTCAGGGCACCCGCCGTTTATTACCGAATAAAGGTTTAGCCCCCTGATCACCCTGCAGTGATATGCGTCGCCCCAGGCAGCGTCAAATTAGCGCCAGTACCGCTAACACCCACGCACGCAGCATACGCCTCCCTTAGTGGTATACTATCAGAACGGATCAATATCTGATCCGATCAGATCTATACTAGCAGTTTAGGGTTCCCAAAAACGCAGTGTTAGCGGGATTGCCCCTCCGCCCGGCCCAGCCCACCCAAGTGCAGTATCGATCGATCACTGTCATTTACAAAACACTAAACACATAACTGCAGCATTCGCAGAGTCAGGACTGATCCCTGCGATCGCTAACAGTTTTTTTGGTAGCGTTTTGGTGAACTGGCAAGCACCAGCCCCAGGCAGCGTCAGGTTAGCGCTAGTAGCGCTAACACCCACGCATGCACCGTACACCTCCCTTAGTGGTATAGTATCTGAACGGATCAATATCTGATCCGATCAGATCTATACTAGCGTCCCCAGCAGTTTAGGGTTCCCAAAAACGCAGTGTTAAAGGGATTGCCCCTCCGCCCGGCCCAGCCCAGCCCACCCAAGTGCAGTATCGATCGATCACTGACACTTACAAAACACTAAACACATAACTGCAGCGATCACAGAGTCAGGCCTGATCCCTGCGATCGCTAACAGTTTTTTTTTGGTAGCATTTTGGTGAACTGGCAAGCACCAGCGGCCTAGTACACCCCGGTCGTAGTCAAACCAGCACTGCAGTAACACTTGGTGATGTGGTGAGTCCCACAAGTGCAGTTCAAGCTGGTGAGGTGGCAAGCACAAGTATTGTCCCGCTGCCACCAAGACGAAGACAAACACAGGCCCGTCGTGCCCATAATGCCCTTCCTGCTGCATTCGCCAATCCTAATTGGGAACCCACCGCTTCTGCAGCGCCTGCACTTCCCCCCATTCACATCCCCAAACAAATGCAGTCGGTTGCATGAGAGGCATTTTCTTTATGTCCTCCCGAGTACCCCTACCCAATGAACCCCCCAAAAAAGATGTTGTGTCTGCAGCAAGCGCAGATTTAGGCATGACACCCGCTATTATTGTCCCTCCTGTCCTGACAATCCTGGTCTTTGCATTGGTGAATGTTTTGAACGCTACCATGCACGAGTATTAGCGTAGGGTACAGCATTGCACAGACTAGGACACACTTTCACAGTGTCTCCCAAGATGCCATCGCATTTTGAGAGACCCGAACCTGAAACCGGTTACAGTTATAAAAGTTACAGTTACAAAAAAAAGTGTAAAAAAAAAAAAAAAAAAAAACACAAACAAAAATATAAAATAAAATAAAATAGTTGTCTTTTTATTGTACTCTCTCTCTCTCTATTGTTCTGCTCTTTTTTACTGTATTCTATTCTGCAATGTTTTATTGTTATTATGTTTTATTATGTTTGCTTTTCAGGTATGCAATTTTTTATACTTTACCGTTTACTGTGCTTTATTGTTAACCATTTTTTTGTCTTAAGGTACGCCATTCACGACTTTGAGTGGTTATACCAGAATGATGCCTGCAGGTTTAGGTATCATCTTGGTATCATTCTTTTCAGCCAGCGGTCGGCTTTCATGTAAAAGCAATCCTAGCGGCTAATTAGCCTCTAGACTGCTTTTACAAGCAGTGGGAGGGAATGCCCCCCCACCCTCTTACGTGTTTTTCTCTGGCTCTCCTGTCTCAACAGGGAACCTGAGAATGCAGCCGGTGATTCAGCCAGCTGACCATAGAGCTGATCAGAGACCAGAGTGGCTCCAAACATCTCTATGGCCTAAGAAACTGGAAGCTACGAGCATTTTATGACTTAGATTTCACCGGATGTAAACAGCGCCATTGGGAAATTGGGGAAGCATTTTATCACACCAATCTTGGTGTGATCAGATGCTTTGAGGGCAGAGGAGAGATCTAGGGTCTAATAGACCCCAATTTTTTCAAAAAAGAGTACCTGTCACTACCTATTGCTATCATAGGGGATATTTACATTCCCTGAGATAACAATAAAAATGGTTTAAAAATAAGATAAAAAAGCAAAAAAATAATAAAGAAAAAAAAAAAAAGCACCCCTGTCCCCCCTGCTCTCGCGCTAAGTCGAACGTAAGCATCGGTCTGGCGTCAAATGTAAACAGCAATTGCACCATGCATGTGAGGTATCACCGCGAAGGTCAGATCGAGGGCAGTAATTTTAGCAGTAGACCGCCTCTGTAAATCTAAAGTGGTAACCTGTAAAGGCTTTTAAAGGCTTTTAAAAATGTATTAATTTTGTTGCCACTGCACGTTTGTGCGCAATTTTAAAGCATGTCATGTTTGGTATCCATGTACTCGGCCTAAGATCATCTTTTTTATTTCATCAAACATTTGGGCAATATAGTGTGTTTTAGTGCATTAAAATTTAAAAAAGTGTGTTTTTTCCCCAAAAAATGCGTTTGAAAAATCGCTGCGCAAATACTGTGAGAAAGAAAAAAATGAAACGCCCATCATTTTAATCTGTAGGGCATTTGCTTTAAAAAAATATATAATGTTTGGGGGTTCAAAGTAATTTTCTTGCAAAAAAAAAATATTTTTTATGTAATCAAAAAGTGTCAGAAAGGGTGGGTGATGTGTGACATAGGCTTCTAAATGTTGTGCATAAAATGCCAGGACAGTTCAAACCCCCCCAAATGACCCCATTTTGGAAAGTAGACACCCCAAGCTATTTGCTGAGAGGCATGTCAAGTCCATGAAATATTTTATATTGTGACACAAGTTGCGGGAAAGAGACAATTTATTTTTTTTTTTGCACAAAGTTGTCACTAAATGATAATTTTGCTCAAACATGCCATGGGAATATGTGAAATTACACCCCAAAATACATTCTGTTGCTTCTCTTGAGTATGGGGATACCACATGGGGATACCACATGTAAGCAAATAGCTTGGGGTGTCTACTTTCATAAAAAGGGGTCATTTGGGGGGACGGGTTTGTGCCACCTGGGCATTCCATGGCCTCCGAAACTGTGATAGGCAGTGAAGAGTGAAATCAAAAATTTACACCCTTAGAAATCCTGAAGGCGGTGATTGGATTTCGTGTGCCCCGTATGCGGCTAGGCTCCTAAAAAGTCCCACACATGTGGTATCCCCATACTCAGGAGAAGCAGCTAAATCTATTTTGGGGTGCAATTCCACATATGCCCATGGCCTGTGTGAGCAATATATCATTTAGTGACAACTTTGTGCAAAAAAAAAAAAAAAATTGTCACTTTCCCACAACTTGTGTCAAAATATAAAATATTCCATGGACTCAACATGCCTCAAAGCAAATAACTTGGGGTGTCTACTTTCCAAAATGGGGTCATTTGGGGGGTTTTATGCCATCTGGGCATTTTATGGCCTTCAAAACTGTGATAGGTAGTGAGGAGTAAAATCAAAAATTTACGCCCTTAGAAATCCTGAAGGCAGTGATTGGTTTGGGGGCCCCATACGCGGCCTGGCTCCCAAAAAGTCCAACACATGTGGTATCCCCGTACTCAGGAGAAGCAGCTGAATATATTTTGGGGTGCAATTCCACATATGCCCATGGCCTGTGTGAGCAATATATCATTTATATGGTTATTTCATTGGCTGTTTACCCTGATCGGGGATGCGCTGTTTCCGAGGGACAAGTGTCATCCCCGATCGCCGTGGTGCCCGCCCCCGGGGGCGCGCAATAGCGGATAATCCTGATCACATCATATGATGTCCGATCAGGATTATCAAACCACTTTTCCGCCGTCAATATGTAATAGGGCAGGCGGCAAGTGGTTAAACTCAATCTATCCAAAACCGAACTTATAACTTTTCCTCCCCATATGCCCCTTCCCCTGATCTCTCTGTCAAAATCGATGGCACAACTATAAGCCCATCCCCACATGCCAAGGTTCTTGGTGTAGTCCTGGACTCTGAACTCTCCTTTAAGCACCACATCCAATCACTGTCCAAATCCTGCCACCTCAACCTCCGCAACATCTCCAAAATGTGCCCTTTTCTAACCAATGACACCACAAAGCTCTTAATTCACCCGCTGGTCATCTCTCGCCTTGACTACTGCAACTCCCATCTTATTGGCTTACCTCCACATAGCCTATCACCTCTTCAATCCATCATGAATGCTGCTGCCTGACTCATCCACCTTACCAATCGCTCTGTCTCTGCTACCCCTCTGTGTCAATCCTCTCGGCCAAAGAATTAAATTCAAAATACTAAAAACTACGTACAAAGCCATCTACAATTTAGCCCCCAGCTACATCACTAGCCTAGTCTCTAAATACCAACCTACTTGTTTTCTTCGTTCCTCTCACGATCTCCTGCTCTCTAGCTCCCTCATCACCTCCTCCCATGCTCGCCTCCAGGACTTTTCCAGAGCCTCCCCAATCCTATGGAATGCCCTACCCCAATCTGTCCACTTATCTCCTACTCTATTAACTTTTAGATGATCCCTGAAAACCCTTCTCTTCAGAGAAGCCTACCCTACCCACACCTAACAACTGTATTTTCATTTTCTCCATCAGCTCATCCCCCACAGTTATTACCTTTTGTTTCCACTTGACCCTCCCTTCTAGATTGTAAGCTCTAACGAGCAGGGCCCTCTGATCCCTCCTGTATTGATTTGTATTGTAAGTGTACTGTCTGCCCTCATGTTGTAAAGCGCTGTGCAAAGTGTTGGTGCTTTATATAAATCCTGTATAATAATAATAATAATAATAATAATAGGGAGAAATGTCACCCCCATGTGGACAATGAAGGTATGCTAATTTGATATTCTGTGTCGCTGCAAAGTTGTCTATATGTACAGAGCTCCCTCTTGTGGTCAAGTTTGGAAGTGGTTTTGTTATGGAACCTGTGTAAAAGCTGTGTATCTTTAGTACTCACAGTATGTAGCCCTTTTAGTGCCATAGTGGGATGAGAGGTCCTCTGGGAGAGGTCTTTATGTTGAAGTATCTGTCTCATAGTGGATTTTCTTGTATAAGGTGATACTTGGCATTTTAAAAAATTATATAAAAAAGATAAAATTGCCGTATTAAGAGATCTCCAGTTACCCAGAGAGGTATAAACATTGTGTATTAACGTTCAAAACCAGATAAGGGTAGTTTGTACCCGAATGCAGCACACTGCTGCTCAGTTAAACTCTGAGTAAACTCGGGTAAGTTTGTGTAGGAGAGAGAAGCTGCAATCCCAACCGTGCGCTACCCTCTTACTTCTGGATATGCCCTCACACAGCCTGGCAGCCAGATGCCCCCAGAATATGCCCAATCTCTGGCCTATCAGCCTGGGGCATACGACACACATCCACCCAGACAGCGGTCCAGGTGGTACAGAACACAGATCACCTGACTCCACCCAAACATATAGGTGCTCCCAGCAGGCCAAAAGATTCAAGAAAACTCCTGCCCATTGGCTGAGATACCCCATATACTCATAACCTGACCTTGGGTTGCCCTTCTCATATCTAGTACCACCAAGTACTCGGCCACCTAGTAGTAGAAGAGAAAAGTGCAACAAGGCCAAACTTAGGGAGAAATCATAGGATCTCTATCAATCAACCAGGATAACTACTCCTGGCAAGTAAATTTGTGAGGAGCTCCCTGCCTAAGCTACACGGTGCTACATCCTCCTCCTGCCCAAAAAACTACATCTCGGAGTTTGCAGAAAAAGTAATTTTTCAGACCTCAAGCCTGAGAGCGGATGTTCTAACAAAAACTGGGATAGGTGGGGAAACAGGGAAAGAATAACAAATAACAGTGTATGTGGCGTGCCACATGAAATAAACATTGTATTAAAACCATGAGGTAGTAGATCACATATGACAAGGAAATATCAAAAATAGTTCTGTACAGCTTTAAAGTAAACAAGAGCAATGGTATTGCTTCCTGACTATCAATCTAATATATACAGTAATAATAAGATATAGAAAGGATTAGTGTTGTGGTCCAGTTAGATTCCTGTCTCTCCTGAGACACCTGAAAGAGCGTAAACAGCAATGCAAATGCATCCTATCCTATGGTAACATGGTGCAGTATATACATACGTGATTAAGCAAGTTTCAATTGTCCTCAGCCAAAGACCCCATAGCAGTGTAAATACACCCTATAGAATATTGCATTATTTAAAATTTCAATATATAAAATATATAAAAAAAATTCAATAAGCATATATTTATTGGTTTGCGCAAAAGTTATAGCGCCGTATACAAACTATGGTATATTTACTGGAATTTACGCAGCTTTTAGTTTATGACTGCCCATCTCATTTCTTGAGGTTCTAAGATGACAGGGCAGTACAAACCCCCCAAATTGCCCAATTTTGGAAAGTAGACACCTCAATGAATATACTGAGAGGCACGTTGAGCCCATTGAATATTTTATTTTTTGTCAAATTGAGAAATGACAAAAAAATTATTATTTTTACGCAAAGTTGTCACTGAAATTATGTATTGCTCACACATGGCATGGGTATATGTGAAATTACACCCCTACATACATTCTGCTGCTTCTGAGTACGGAGATACCAAATGTGTGAGGCCTTTTGGGAGTCTACAAGACCCCGAAAACCAATCACGGCCTTCAGAATTTCTAAGGGCGTAAAAT
The DNA here is from genome assembly GCF_042186555.1 of Aquarana catesbeiana. Lineage (NCBI taxonomy): Eukaryota > Metazoa > Chordata > Amphibia > Anura > Ranidae > Aquarana > Aquarana catesbeiana. Next base: position 733,661,390 of record NC_133326.1, on the reverse strand, counting down.
GGTGATTTTACTCCTCACTGTGATGTTTTAACACAAAGTATAGGCAGACAGCAAGGAGCTTGAACAGGAGCCTGGTGTGTAATCAGCAGCATCCATCTTACAACTACCACAGCTCCCCGTCCTCAGATCACATGACTAAAACTGGTAAATGTTTCTAACATGCATAAGGAACTAGGCATAACAATTGAACTTGAAGTTTAACATAAGGCATACACATCATTACATCTGATCTTCCCTCTCAATTATGAAACATTTAATATGAGACAAAGTCTCTCCATTCTTTTGGTTTAATAGCTCGACCACAGCGAGAGAAAGTAACCGCTGGCTCATCATCCGTAGGATTGGTGTCCAGTTGAGAGTTACTCCCAGCATTATCACATGCTGATACGTTTATGCTGTCCTCGGTATCCTCAGTAGACTCAATATCCATGTTTAGGAGTTTTGTGCCATGATGGGCTTGTTTTTTATCTCCATTGTCATTTGGTTCCTCTAATGCTGTATCCGCGGCAGTGTCTGGACGAAGATGACACCTGTTTTGTCTCAGGTTTTGTCCCCACTTGGTCTCAATTATATAAAATTTTTGTGAATTGGCTTCTCTGATAATTCGAGCAGGTTCCCATGTATTCCCAGTGACTATGTATTCCCAGTGACTCTCAGCAGAGAGTGGACAAAGGGATTTTGTATATTTATCAAAATACAGTTTTTGCCTTTTCATGTTTATGATCCTCTGAGCTGATACCCGATCCTGTGGAATAGACTGAGGCTGCAATTTCTGTGGTGCAATAGGCACTGTGGTCCTCAGTGTTCTACCCATTAGCAGCTGTGCAGGTGAACATAAACCTTCAATAGGTGTTGCATGATAGTTTAACAGTTCTAGGTACACATCCTGCCCTGATGATTGCGCTTTCAGTATAATGGATTTGGCTATGCCAACATACTTCTCTGCTAGACCATTGGCCTGTCAGTGATAAGGGCTTGTGGCTTTGTGCCTGATTTCCCATTCATGCTGGAAGCACTGGAACTCAGAACATGAGAATTGTGGGCCATTATCAGACACAAGTTCTTCACACACTCCATGTCCTGAAAGTATTGTTTTGAAGGCTCATATGACTGTTGACACTTTGAAATTTCTCAGCTGCACTAGCTCAAGGTATTTGCTGTAGTCCACTACTATCAGGTAATGGTTGTTCTCAAAATGAAAAAAGAATCTGTATCCAGTCTCTGCCATGCCCATGAGGGAGCATTCCATGGTGTAAGAGGTTCTTTTGCATTGTGTTTTTGAAATGTCTGGCAGGTTTCCCATTTCTTCACAAGTGTCTTAATATCAAAGTCCAAATTAGGCCAGTAAACCAACTCCTGTGCTCTGCGCTTACACTGAGTGATGCCCAAATGTCCCTGGTGAATGTGTTACAATATTTCTGCCTGCTGTGACTTAGGAATGAGAATATGATCACCCATAAATATATTATCCATACGAATGTATAGCTCATCTTTCATAGGCCAGAATCCCTGTAGTTCAGGACACAGCTTCTTTCGTTTTTCTGGCCAGCCATTGCACATGACACAAGTTAGTTTTTCTAGTACTTTATCCTGTTTGGTGTCTTGTCTTATCTTCTCCAGCCATACATCCTATATTGGAATGTTCACTAGTACTGTATGTACTTGTTTATCCAACTCAGGTTCATCCCGTGTTTCATGTCCTTCTAGAAACACCCTAGACAGGGTATCTGCCATTGGAAATTCCTTTCCAGGCTTATACTTCACTGTGAGATCATACTGCTGTAATTTCATAACCATCCGCTGCAGACGTGGAGGTGTAGAAGCTAGCGATTTCTGTAGGATGTACTCCAATGGCTTGCGGTCCGTTTCCACAAATACGGGGCAAACATATATGTACTGGTGAAATTTCTCACATCCATTCACAATGGCCAGCATTTCTTTCTCAATTTAAGCATAATTGGCTTGTGTTGTGGTCAGTGCCGTGAAGCATATGCCACAGGATGTCCTTGTTGAGTCAGTACAGCACCTAGCCCAAACTGGGATGCATCCATTTGAAGTACAGTGTCACAGTTTACATCAACATATTTCAGTATTGGCCCTGGATGTTTAGTGATCAGTTTTTTCACTTTGTCAAAAGTCTTTTCCATGTTTGCATCCCAACACCAAACAGCATCCTTCTCTAGCAGTGTACGTAGTGGTGCTATCTGTTGAGCAAGGCCCCGAGAGAATTTGGATAGATAGTTGAAAATACCTAGTGATGTCTCCGGCTCCTTTCTGGAGGTTGGGGCCTTCATGTTAAGAACTGCTGTAATCTTATTTGGATCAGGCTTCAAGCCCTCTTTGGTTAGTAGGTGTCCAAAATATTCTTGTACCCCAATTTGCATTTTGTTTGGATTGAGTGTAATATTCTTCTCACGACACTGATTGAGCAAAGCAGTAAGGTTTTTGTCATGCTCGATTTGATCCTTTCCATAGACCAGCAAATCATCAACTATTACTTCAACACCCTGTAGACCAGAGATAAGTCGGTGTGATTTCTTTTTAAATATTTCCTGTGCAGACGCTATGCCGAAAGGTACCCTTGTGAAGCGCCATCAACCCAAAGGGGAGTTGAAAGTGGTCAAGTAACTGCTGGCTTCATCAAGACGCAATTGCCAATAACCAGAATGGGCATCTAGTACACTAAATACTGTTGCTCCTACTAGCTTGTGCGCTATATCCTCTATGGTGGGGAGTTTGTAGTGTTCTCTCATTATGACTTTGTTCGAATCACGTGGGTCAATGCATATACGAATTACACCTGTCTTCTTCTTCTCCACCACAACCATAGAACTGACCCATTCCGATGGTTCTGTGATTTTTTTCTACTACTTCCAGTTTCTCCATCCTAGTGAGTTCTTGTCTGACTTTATCCATAATGCCCCGTACACACGGTCGGATTTTCCAATGGAAAATGTGTGATAGGACCTTGTTGTCGGAAATTCCGACCGCGTGTAGGCTCCATCACACATTTTCCATCGGATTTTCCGACACACAAAGTTTGAGAGCAGGCTATAAAATTTTCCCGATCGTGTGTATGCAAAGTGCCACGCATGCTCAGAATAAATAAAGAGATGAAAGCTATTGGCTACTGCCCCGTTCACAGTCCCGACGTACGTGTTTTACGTCACCGCGTTCAGAACGATTGGATTTTCCGATAACTTTGTGTGACCGTGTGTATGCAAGACAAGTTTGAGCCAACATCCGTCTGAAAAAATCCTAGGATTTTGTTGTCGGAATGTCCGATCAATGTCCGACCGTGTGTACGGGGCATAAGAGTTAAAGGTATTCTCCTTGGGGCGTGAGTGACAGGCTGTGCACCCTCTTTTATACATATGTGGGTTACACCGGGGAGGCACCTCAGGCCCTTGAATAGATCACAGTACTCACAATTAATGTCAGCCTCTGTCAGACCTCTGTACCCACCATCCACAATCATTATGATATTCACAAGTCCAATCTCTTTACTTGTTCTGAGACCTAGCACGGCTGGGGCTTGTGTTTCTGTCACAAACAATTGTAAAACCTTTTCAGATCCCTTGTAAGAACATTTTGCATGACAGCCACCCATTACTTTCAACTTTTCACCCCCATATCCCATTAGTTTTTGGTAGGCCTTGAGTCTCTAAGGGGGATTCATTACTGAGGTATTCCAGGTATATGTGGCTTGGCACACAATTTACCTGGGCTCCTGTATCTATTTTGAATGTGAATGGAGTTTTGTTAGCCCCTATCTGTAATGTTACATTTGCTTCATCTGCAGACTGATGAGTTTTCTGTACTGCTGCAAGATATATTGGGGTGCAGTCTGAGTCTGACCCTGCATTGTCATCATTGTCCTCTATGGCATGTACAGACTGTGTATTTGACCTTCCCGTTTGTGAAGACAGTTTACACACCCTGGCAAGATGTCCTTTTTTCTTTCATTTGTTGCATATCTGCCCCCTTGCAGGACAGATGCTATTTTTATGGTGCATGTTTTCACAATATCCACACGCTTCTTGTGTGTTACTTGTCCCAGGGCCATAGGTGCCCTTTATTCCTTTGTATGCTCTTTCTTGCCCATATCTGCTGCAGTGATTTTCTATAGCATTAATCTGGAGCTGTGTTCCTTCCAGTACCTGCATGTCCTTTCTTGACATTTCATATGCTCTGGCAATCCTTATGGCTTTCTCAAGATTTAAGTCCTCTTCCTGCAACAGCTTTTCCTGAACTTCCTTAAACGTACTGCCCATCAGAATGCGGTCTTTTATCATATCTCCGGCATCATAGAAAGCACAGTATTTGGCAAACAAGCACAGCTGTGTCACCCATTCATCCACAGACTCGCCTCCACACTGGTTCTTCTCATAAAACAGTTTCCTTTGCACTGTGGAGTTTCTCCTTGGGTTTCAGTATGTTTCAAACTTTGCAAACAGTACCTCTGTTTTCTTTTTGTCCTTTTGTGATCTCCCCACTTGCTCGCCAGGCTCGGCACACATTGCATCCTTTTTGTCCCACACATTTCAGAATATGAGCTGCTTTCTGCTGATCGGTCAATTTGTCTGCATCTGGTCCTGCAAACACAAGTTCTATCAGCTCCCTCCATTGTGACCAATTTTCAGATACCTTCCTGATTGCAAATCCAAGAAAGGAATGTTCTTTGTATTGCTGTTTGCTGCCATGACTCTTCTGACCTGACTTCTGGTACCATGTGATGTTTTAACACAAAATATAGGCAGACAGCAAGGGGCTTTAACAGGAGCCTGGTGTTTATTCAGCAGCATCCATCTTACAACAACCACAGCTCCCCACCCCCAGATCACACGACTAAAACTGTTAATTGTTTCTAACATACATAAGGAACTAAGCATAATTATTGAACTTGAAGTATAACATAAAGCGTATACATCATTACTCCTCACTACCTATCACAGTTTCGGAGGCCCTGAAATGTCAAGATAGCAAAACCCCCCTAAATAACCCATTTTGGAAAGTAGACACCCCAAGCTATTTGCTAAGGGGCATGGTGAGTATTTAGCAGATCTCATTTATTTTGGGAAATGAAGAGAGAAAAGGATTTTTTTTTTAATTTTTAAAACTTTGTGACAAAAAGCGAGATCTGCAAAATACTCAACATGCCAGCTTGGGGTGTCTACTTTCCAAAATGGGGTCATTTGGGGAGGGGGGAGGGTTTGTGCCATCTTGGCATTTCATGGCCTCGGAAACTGTGATCGGTAGTAAAATCAACAATTTACGCCCTTAGAAATCCTGAAGGCGGTGATTGGTTTTCGGGGTCCTGTATGCGGCTAGACTGCCAAAAAGTCTCACACATGTGGTATCCCCGTACTCAGGAGAAGCAGCAGAATGTATTCCACATATACACATGTCATGTGTGAGCAATATATCATTTAGTGACAACTTTGTGTAAAAATATATTTTTTTGGTCATTTTTCAGTCACTTGTGACAAAAAAGGCAGTCATAAACTAAAAGCTTCGTAAATTCCAGAAAATATACAGACGCTATAACTTTTGCGCAAACCAATAAATATACGCTTATTGAATTTTTTTACCAAAGGCATTTGCGTCGATTTATGACCGCACAATTACCGCATAAAGCAGCACAGTGCCAAATTGTAAAAAGTGCTCTGGTCATTAAGGGGGTAAATCCTTCTGAGGCTGAAGTGGTTAAGGTACAAAACCTTCATCCTTTACAAAATTGTAAAATATGTGGACAATTTAAACCGCCTCTGCCTCACATCAATCCGCGCCTTGGAATTACTCTGTAATCAACTGCAGCAGGTTCAAGCAGCTACTTTAAAAATTGAACATGTAATTAAACAATAAGACTAAAATCATAAATTATGCGAGCCAAGTCTCTGAAAAGAGCATGAAAAAGTGCACTGTGCCTGTGTTATTCGTCCCCCGGGAGGTGTTCCGGACTGCGCGCTGTATACAGCTAGTGTTTTTCGCTTCCTGGTTACCTTCCGTGGAACGCACACGTCACTTCCGGTAGATTACGACACTAGCTGTATACAGCGCGCAGTCCGGAACACCTCCCGGGGGACGAATAACACAGGCACAGTGCACTTTTTCATGCTCTTTTAACCTATTGTATCTGGTACGCATATTTTAAAAAGGGGGAATCTGTTTTTGTGTATTATTCAATAAACATCCTTAAGCAATATTACACTATATGGCATTTCATTTTCTCCCCATGTTATACTTACCGAGAGGGTCTTGCACCACCTGGTGGTTGAACTAAGGAGACGGCAAGTTTAAAGATTATTATCCAAAGGCTTGTGATTACTAAAATTGTGGTGAGTGCAATCTCACGGGGGGCGACCCCCTCACGCGGTGATCATTATTGGTGGAAGGATTTCTACGTACACCTTCATAACCACAGACTACACCTTCATCCTTTACATCCTCTAATAATTCCTGTAATATCCTAGTATATGATCTATATCTATGGAGATGATATCTGATTGCTGGAGACACTAAAGAATGGGGGATGGAAGAATAAAGCGCTTTAATGTGAAGTGTCCCCCATGTTAATGTAGAATCCCATTGTAAATGTGGAATATCCACCAATATAGTACTTACATCTCTAATGTATCCCAGAAGTCTCAGCACTAAAGGCTGGAAATGTATATCCACCCCTCCCCCCTACATTCTCTATAAGGGATCCTATTCCTGCCACAATCCGTTGATCTTCAATGGGAACTCCCGATTTGTGGACTTTAGGAAGGTGATGGAATATTGGGGTCACTGGGGTATCCACCATCAGAAATTCTGCTCTTTTATTTCATAACCCCCCCAGATCCTTTCCTTTACCTATCAATTTCAGAAGCCCCTGTATGAGACACTGTGTGAGGTCCTGCTTAATAACCGGGTGCATAAGGGGGTGACTGAGCTGTCACAGCGCCCCCTCTTTATACTGCGTAGACATAAGTACTACAACAGTCACCATCTCCAAGTTCCTCCATCAATGGGAGACCTGGATAGCCGATACAAGAAGCACCCCACTCACTTAAAGAAAAAATATATACTTTGCAATTACAGAACTACATGATGCTCCCCCAAACCCCAGTACTGACAAATTCGAGAGCATTACTCGATAGCCTACCTATTATCTGTTACTTGTTCCTTGTTCTGTATAGCCTATGGTCATTTAGCCACGACCACCGGTTGCAAATATCTTGCATCTTTCTGCATTTGCTAACTGTAACGCACTATATTTACATCTTGATTACAACCCTTGTAACCTTTCTGTTACCAATGTATACTTCTGAAAATGTTGTTTCTATACCTGTAAACTGTAAAATCTTAATAAACATCATAAGTAAAAGAAAAAAGAAAAAAAGTACTACAACAGCTTTACCTTTTTCAGCTTCCCTAATAACAAGATCTTTCCTCTGTATAACATTCTGTATATCCTGATATTCCGCTCTAGTGATGTTATGTTACATTTTACTAACTGGGAATAATTCCTCATATTCATCTTATAATATAATATCATGTGTCTGGATTTGTCTCTGCAGGTTGCATGGTTGTGATATGACTTCCTCCTGCTGGGATGATCTCCGATCCATTCTTATCAATAATCGATCCCTCACCAGACTGGATTTATCATGGAATAATCTGCAAGAATCTAAAATAAAATTTCTATGTGAGACACTCAGACATCCTGGCTGTACTCTGCAGACGCTGAAGTGAGAATTATCCTATAAATGATATAATATTCTGCGGGATTCTGGTATAAATCTTCTATGTGAGGGATCCAGACATGTCACCTAGATGAAAGTTATACAAAGACCGACTTCTGATTGGCCGGTTACACTGGGAGTTCCCATCATAGTCCTTCAGGTCAATCGCTGTTATTGGCTTTCATCCCCTCCCCCTCCACTGACTATCAGAGATCAGACTTTGGCTGGGTTCACACTGGAGTTCACAGCGGCTCACAGCAGGGGGTCCAGTGCGTCTCCATTCACTGTTTTAGGTCCAATTTCAGCCCAAATTTTGGGCTCAATTTGGAACTGAAACAGACCTGAAGATGCACAGGACTCCGTATTCTCTTCATTCAGTGACCAATCATGAATTGGTATTCATGCAGTTTATGCAAAAAACAAACAACTTTATACAGGTAATTGATACCAAAGCACCAATGCTGTGACTGGCTGGTAATACCACAAACCCAGTGCTGTAAGTATTTGTTGAAAACTAATACATTATTAATTTAATTGGTGCCAAATCTCCAGTGCTCCCATTTGAACTTATTTTCATGTATATAAATTGGTATTAATACACTTTATGTGAAGAACACACAACTTTATACAGGTGATTGATACCAAAGTACCAGAGCTGTGACTGATAATTTTTCCATTTGTTCTGTCAATACCCCCAACTGAGATTGCATCTGATTCAACCTGTCATGTAAACTACTTCTATTTTTCCAATGAACCCTTGTGGGTGGATTTTGGAAATCAGAAGCTTGAAGCATTTCAGACCCATCTGATTTAGAACCACTTTGAACTTTTTTTTTGGTCAGGCTGTTTATCTCTGTAATAATTTGTCAGATTTTTCCCATAATGAGTAAACCACCTTTTTACAAACTGTTTCTTTTTAATTGAGTTTTCAGGAACAGCTGGTATCTTTTTATCATCTGGATTGGGTCTAGCTTTCCTTTGATTGGGAGGACCGGAGTTATTAACAACTCCAGCATGACTACTTTTTGGAGACTCAATTTGTCCCTAAGTCTTTTTAAACTGAGCCTCAGCTATTAACTGAGACTAATTTCATTTTCTGCATCAGCAGGTCTGGCTACATTAGAAATATCTTCAGTATCAGTCGTTTTTCAATATTGCTAACTAACAAAGGCAATATCCAAAAAAATACAAATAAAATATATATATTTTTTAAAATGCCTATAAAATATATATAATTTGCACAATTATATTCCTTGTTTCAAACTTTAAAGCGGAGGTTCACTGACCAATCTTTTTTTTTTTCTACCATGCAGACACTGACATACTAGTAATGTAACACTCACTTGTATGGTGAATTATGTCCCCCGATGTCCGGTTTCTAATAAAAAAACAAACATTTAAAATTTGCAGACAGCCAGTTCCATCTTACTTCCTGGATGCGGTGAATGCTGACCTACTAGCATTCAGCACTCATTCCCGTGCATGCTCAGTGTTAACGGCGTGGGACACCGTAAACTTCCAGGTGTTCTGTTCCAGAAACAGACCCGCATCACACATCACTTCCGGTTTTGAAATCTCCCGAGATTTCACGGTGGTGATCCACACTGACTCCTGGGAATGCAGGAACTTAGCTCCCAGGAGACAGTGCGTTGCCCTCCCAGGATACAGTGTGCAGCAGGGAATAAAGAATAAACACGCCTACTCCCGCGAGACATTGAAACCGGAAGTTACATTATAAAGACCTAATTACAAGGTAAATAAACAGCAAAAAATAATGAATACAGTGATGTGCTAATATATATATATATATATATATATATATATATATATATATATATATATATATATATTAACTAAAATTCAGTGCAAAATAATATCAGATATATCTGGTGATGATACAAATAAAAAATATAAATTCAAATATCAAATATATTGGATTGGTGATACAAATGATGAGAAATTTTACCACAAGCTCTTGTTACAAAATACCATGTCTTAACACTTCTTGACGGCTTTGTAAATAGCTTTCTGTGGCTTTACCGACTATGAAAACAAACTAGGTGTTGATTCAACACATGTGATCTCTTCTCAAACAAATAGACCTTCAAGCTTACACTTTAAAAATGCACGGACAAAATGTTATACTGTGCACAGAGTTTGGTAATTTAACCAATACTTTTTTATGGTAAAGATAATTCTCTAATGAATTTTATGTTTAAACATATATCATAACAAAACCATTGATAAAGTCAGTTTTTGTTGAGATATACAACAATGTGTATTTCTCTATATTTGAAACAGAATTATTTCGTACTGCAGTTAGAACTAAAACAATTTCAACACTATGCTACAAAGTTGAAATGGTTTAGTAATGTGTATGCTAAATAATTCAATACCAAAAGATAAAACAGAAAATTAATACTTTACCGGAGATCTAAGAAACTTTTATTTTGAGAGATATCAGCTGTGTATCCCCCAAAAGAGATTTCTACCATTCCTACATTTCTCTGTTCTCCTTCCTTTCAGCTCTCCGTTGTATATACTCTATATTCCCCCCCAACGGGTGTGGAAATGCCTTTCGCATCAGGAGTGACGTCAAACACACGTCATTTCCTGCCCAAAATCTATATGGGCAATATCGAATGTTTTGCTTAACATACCAAATGTAATTCCCGAATAACTTTTGGTTTTAAAGAAACCATAAAATATCAAGAACTGTCTCTTATGTGTCAAACTTGGTAGACTTTGCATCTGTCCATTTGATATATGTCTTCTAAGAATGTCTAATCCACACAATTACCTTTCCCCCTCACATATCTGGAAGGTGAGATCATGTGTGGCTGTACATACAATAACCATTATACGTAATCTCACATTTAAAATTCCTAAAAAAAATAAATATTCATAGTATTATAAGCATGCTCTGCTTATGTTATTATAGATATAACAGTACATTTTTATGAATATATCCAAACAACATATTATGAATATATTTTGGAAAATATATAAAAAAAAATATAAACCAAAATAGGTAACATTGTTTAATTAATTATGCATATACTTGCCCTATTATAATGTAATATATAAAAGGAGTTTATGGCTAATTTATATATTTGCAATGTACAATTTATGGGTCATAATATAGTTTTAAATGAACCTATATCCTTTAGATAGTCATGAAAACAGGAAAAAAATAACTACAGTATACATCTTTCTGTTCATCTTGAAACCTGAGTCACATTCTCTTTTCTAACAAACATTCCTTTGGCAGATGCCTTATCTGATTTGGTTGTCAATTTGACTAAGACTCCTCAAAATGTATAACTTGAGAGAATGTGCACTGGATCCTTTAAGAGAAAAAAAAACTCTAGTAACAGTGTCTATTCATCAGCCATAAAATTAGTTTAACCTCCCCAGAACCATCACAAAATGACTTCTCTCATGTCCACAAAAACATATGTAAAATAATATGATTAGGCCTCATATTAATTCTTTTAACCTCAATAGCTCTGACATGTACATACCTCCCATGGTCATACCCACCACTAGGGATGAGTTTCGAGTTCGAGTCGAACTCATGTTCGACTCGAACATTGGCTGTTCGCAAGTTCACCGAACAGCGAACAATTTGGGGTGTTCGCGGCAAATTCGAATGCCGCGGAACACCCTTTAAAAGTCTATGGGAGAAATCAAAAGTGCTAATTTTAAAGGCTAATATGCAAGTTATTGTCATAAAAAGTGTTTGGGGACCTGGGTCCTGCCCCAGGGGACATGGATCAATGCAAAAAAAAGTTTTAAAAACGGCCGTTTTTTCAGGAGCAGTGATTTTAATAATGCTTAAAGTCAAACAATAAAAGTGTAATATCCCTTTAAATTTCGTACCTGGGGGGTGTCTATAGTGTGCCTGTAAAGGGGCGCATGTTTCCTGTGTTTAGAACAGTCTGACAGCAAAATGACATTTTGAAGGAAAAAACTCATTTAAAACTACTCGCGGCTATTGCATTGCCGACAATACACATAGAAGTTCATTGATAAAAACGGCATGGGAATTCCCCAAAGGGGAACCCCGAACCAAAATTAAAAAAAAAAAATGACGTGGGAGTCCCCCTAAATTCCATACCAGGCCCTTCAGGTCTGGTATGGATATTAAGGGGAACCCCGGCCAAAATTTAAAAAAAAAAATGACGTGGGGTTCCCCCTAAATTCCATACCAGACCCTTCAGGTCTGGTATGGATTTTAAGGGGAACCCCGCGCCAAAAAAAAAAAAAAAAATGGCGTGGGGTCCCCCCAAAAATCCATACCAGACCCTTATCCGAGCACGCAACCTGGCAGGCCGCAGGAAAAGAGGGGGGGACGAGAGAGCGCCCCCCCTCCCTCCTGAACCGTACCAGGCCACATGCCCTCAACATTGGGAGGGTGCTTTGGGGTAGCCCCCCAAAACACCTTGTCCCCATGTTGATGAGGACAAGGGCCTCATCCCCACAACCCTGGCCGGTGGTTGTGGGGGTCTGCGGGCGGAGGGCTTATCGGAATCTGGAAGCCCCCTTTAACAAGGTGACCCCCAGATCCCGGACCCCCCCCTGTGTGAAATGATTTCACGAAAAAAGTGTCAAAAATGTTAAAAATGACAAGAGACAGTTTTTGACAATTCCTTTATTTAAATGCTTCTTCTTTCTTCTATCTTCCTTCATCTTCTGGTTCTTCTGGTTCTTCTGGCTCTTCTGGTTCTTCCTCCGGCGTTCTCGTCCAGCATCTCCTCCGCGGCGTCTTCTATCCTCTTCTCCTCGGGCCGCTCCGCACCCATGGCATGGGGGGGAGGCTCCCGCTCTTCTCTTCTTCTTTTCTTCTCTTCTTCTTTTCTTCTTTTCTTCTCCGGGCCGCTCCGCAATCCATGCTGGCATGGAGGGAGGCTCCCGCTGTGTGACGGCGCTCCTCGTCTGACAGTTCTTAAATAACGGGGGGGGGGGGGGGGCACCCGGTGACCCCGCCCCCCTCTGACGCACGGTGACTTGACGGGACTTCCCTGTGACGTCACGGGGAATGCCACAGGGAAGTCCCGTCAAGTCACCGTGCGTCAGAGGGGGGCGGGGTCACCGGGTGGCCCCGCCCCCCGTTATTTAAGAACTGTCAGACGAGGAGCGCCGTCACACAGCGGGAGCCTCCCTCCATGCCAGCATGGATTGCGGAGCGGCCCGGAGAAGAAAATGAAGAAGAGAAGAAGAGAAGAAAAGAAGAAGAGAAGAGCGGGAGCCTCCCCCCCATGCCATGGGTGCGGAGCGGCCCGAGGAGAAGAAGACAGAAGACGCCGCGGAGGAGATGCTGGACGAGAACGCTGGAGGAAGAACCAGAAGAGCCAGAAGAACCAGAAGATGAAGGAAGATAGAAGAAAGAAGAAGCATTTAAATAAAGGAATTGTCAAAAACTGTCTCTTGTCATTTTTAACATTTTTGACACTTTCTTCGTGAAATGGTAGGGGTACTTATGTACCCCCTTACCATTTCACACAGGGGGGGGCCGGGATCTGGGGGTCACCTTGTTAAAGGGGGCTTCCAGATTCCGATAAGTCCCCGCCCGCAGACCCCCACAACCACCTGCCAGGGTTGTGGGGATGAGGCCCTTGTCCTCATCAACATGGGGACAAGGTGTTTTGGGGGGCTACCCCAAAGCACCCTCCCAATGTTGAGGGCATGTGGCCTGGTACGGTTCAGGAGGGAGGGGGGGCCGCACTCTCGTCCCCCCCTCTTTTCCTGCGGCCTGCCAGGTTGCGTGCTCGGATAAGGGTCTGGTATGGATTTTTGGGGGGACCCCACACCGTTTTTTTTTTTTTTTTTTGGCGCGGGGTTCCCCTTAAAATCCATACCAGACCTGAAGGGTCTGGTAAGGAATTTAGGGGGAACCCCACGTCATTTTTTTTTTTAAATTTTGGCCGGGGTTCCCCTTAATATCCATACCAGACCTGAAGGGCCTGGTATGGAATTTAGGAGGACTCCCACGTCATTTTTTTTTTTTAATTTTGGTTCGGGGTTCCCCTTTGGGGAATTCCCATGCCGTTTTTATCAATGAACTTCTATGTGTATTGTCGGCAATGCAATAGCCGCGAGTAGTTTTAAATGAGTTTTTTCCTTCAAAATGTCATTTTGCTGTCAGACTGTTCTAAACACAGGAAACATGCGCCCCTTTACAGGCATACTATAGACACCCCCCAGCTACGAAATTTAAAGGGATATTACACTTTTATTGTTTGACTTTAAGCATTATTAAAATCACTGCTCCTGAAAAAACGGCCGTTTTTAAAACTTTTTTTTGCATTGATCCATGTCCCCTGGGGCAGGACCCAGGTCCCCAAACACTTTTTATGACAATAACTTTCATATAAGCCTTTAAAATTAGCACTTTTGATTATTCATGTTCGTGTCCCATAGACTTTAACGGTGTTCGCATGTTCGAACGAACTTTTTTCCTGTTCGCATGTTCTGGTGCGAACCGAACAGGGGGGTGTTCGGCTCATCCCTACCCACCACACTCCTCTCCTGTACATACCGCCCACTGTCATACCCACCACACTCCTCTCCTGTACATACCGCCCACTGTCATACCCACCACACTCCTCTCCTGTACACATTGTCCACTGTCATACCCTCCACACTCCTTTCCTGTAAATACTGCCAACTCTCTTTCTCTCCACAGGCCTCTTCTGTACATACTGCCCCATAATACCTTCCACACTCCTCTCTTGTACATACTGCCCCCAGCATACCCTCCACACTCCTCTCCTGTACATACTGCCCACTGGCATATCCTCCACACTCCTCTCCTGTACATAATGCACCCATAATGCCCTCCGCACGCCTCTCCTGTACATACTGCCAACTGTCTTTCTCTCCACACTCCTCTCCTGTACATACTGCCAACTGGCATACCCTCTACACCCCTCTCCTGTACATACTGCACACTGTCATACCCTCCACGCTTCTCCCCTGTAAATACTGCCCATTATTATACCCTCTACACCCCTCTCCTGTACATACTGCACACTGTCATACCCTCCACGCTTCTCCCCTGTAAATACTGCCCATTATTATACCCTCCACACTCATCTCCTGTGCATAGTGCCCACTGTTATACCCTCCACACTCCGCTCCTGTACCTAGTGCCCACTGTCATACCCTTCACATTCTTCTCCCTCACTTGCACATTCCCACTTTTATAGAATCCATACTCCTCCCCTATGCCTCTTACCCACAAAAACATTTCTTTAAAACTATATTGAATATCCTCAATATTACCAGCTCTAGAATGGGCACACTTTTGTTAGTTCAACCAAAGAAAATCTTCTCAGTCCTCAGCATTTGTTCTGCCCATTATTAGTACTCATTTAATTTTGTGATTACTATTGTGATGTATAGAGGAACATAGGGGGTTGTCAGCTACTCTAAATATACCACTGGTAAAAAAAAGTGTCCCTGAAAATATTTTTGAAATGTTGGCAACTATGCACTTGGGCACTGCCCAAGGGCCACCGGGTCAGTAGGGGGCCCCATGAGAGGCTCCTGGGATCCTGTGATATTAAAGCGGTAGTAAATTTTGCTAACATTACTACTTTTTAGAGGCCCTGAGGTAGGTTATGCTATGATGTACTAGTATGCACAGCATATTAGCACATTAGGGTACACTTACCTGTCAGACTGAGCCCTCCAGCACTGCGCTGTGATTAATCCGGCGGGTCCCAGGCGCTTCCATCTTCACCCGGTCTTCCTTCCGGGTTCTGTGCCTTCGGTCACTTGCCTTGGCCGGGCTGCATTGCTGTCACTCCCATGCATGCTCATGAGCATCCTCTCTCTCTCATCCTCCCTCCCTTACCCCTCACCCCTCTCTCATCCCCTTTCTCTCTATCTCTCTCATCCTCCCTCTCTCTATTTAATTTAATTTGTTATAACAAAAAATTGCTTGCATTTTTTTATATATAAAAAGCCCACCAAAATCCTCAGCACCAGGCCCATGATGTTCTTTAACCAGCCATGGCTGGGATGTCCTGTCCCCTGCAGCTGAGGTCTCCCCACCGAGCATGGAAGAGACCTGCTGATCAGACTATCCAAGTCACTCATGGCAGTGGAATACAGGCAGAGGACACAAACTTCCTTCTTCTTCAGTTCCAAGTCCCAACAGAAGTCTGCTGCTGTGTCTGCTCTGCATGTCCCCCCTCATAGCAGTCCCCACCTTCCTGAAACTCCCAGCTAATCTTAATAGCCTTCCCCTCTTTACTTCCTGTAATTAACCCTTTGTTGAAAGTTATGCACTGTTTTCCCTATTATAAAGCCCTATTTTTTTTTTTTTGCTACGGGCTTGTCTTTTTAGCACCTCAAGAAATGAGATGGCAGTTATAAACTAAAAGCTGCATAAATTCCAGTAAATGTACAAAAGTTTTTAGACGCTATAAATTTAAATAAACAAACCAATAAATATACGCTTATTGAATTTTTTTTTTACCCAAGACATGTGGCTGAATACATTTTGGCCTAAATGTATAACTAAAATTAAGTTTATTGGATTTTTTTACAACATAAAGTAGAAAATATTATTGTTTTTTAAAATGTTTGATGTTCATTCATTTATATCTAAAAAAAACCCCAAAAAACTCAGAGGTGATCAAATATCACCAAAAGAAAGCTCTGTTTGTAGGAAAAAAAGGACGCAAATGTTGTTTGTGTACAGCATTGCATGACCGCACAATTACCACAATTACCAGATAAAGCAGCGCAGTGTCAAATTGTAAAAAGTTCTCTGGTCATTAAGGGGGTAAATCCTTCCGGGGCTGAAGTGGTTAAGGTAAAAAAACCTTCATCCTTTACATCCTCTGTAATAATTCCTGTAACATCCTAGTCTATGATCTATATCTATGGAGATGATATCTGATTGCTGGAAACACTAAAGAATGGGGGATGGAAGAATAAAGTGCTTTAATGTGAAGTGTCCCCCATGTGAATGTAGAATCCCATTGTAAATGTGGAATATCCCCAATATAGTACTTTCCCTATAAGGGATCCTATTCCTGCCACAATCCGGTGATCTTCAATGGGAACTACTGATTTGTGGACTTTATGAAGGTGATGGAATATTGGGGTCACTGGGGTATCCACCATCAGAAATTCTGCTGTTTTATTTCATAAACCCCCAGATCCTTTCCTTTATCTATCAATTTCAGAAGTCACTGTATGAGACACTGTGTGAGGTCCTGCTTAATAACTGGGTACATAAGGGGGTGACTGAGATGTCACAGCGCCCCCTCTTTATACTGTGTAGACATAAGTACTACAACAGCTTCCCTAATAGGGATGAGTCGGTTCGCACCAGAACATGCGAACAGGCAAAACATTTGTTAGAACACGCAAACACCGTTAAAGTCTATGGGACACGAACATGAATAATCAAAATTGCTAATTTTAAAGGCTTATATGCAAGTTATTGTCATAAAAAGTGTTTGGGGACCTGACCTGGGTCCTGCCCCTTCAGGTCTGGTATGGATTTTAAGGGGAACCCTGCGCCAAATTTTTTTTTAAAAATGGCGTGGGTCTCCCCAAAAATCCATACCAGACCCTTATCTGAGCACGCAACCTGGCAGGCCGCAGGAAAAGAGGGGGGGACGAGAGAGCGCCCCCCCTCCTGAACCGTACCAGGCCACATTCCATCAACATTGGGAGGGTGCTTTGGGTAGCCCCCCAAAACACCTAGTCCCATGTTGATGGGGACAAGGGCCTCATCCCCACAACCCTTGCCCGGTGGTTGTGGGGGTCTGCGGGCGGGGGGCTTATCGGAATCTGGAAGCCCCCTTTAACAAGGGGACCCCCAGATCCCAGCTCTCCCCCCTGTGTGAAATGGTAAGGGGGTACAAAAGTACCCCTACCATTTCACAAAAAAAGTGTCAAAAATATTTAAATGAGAAGAGACAGTTTTTGACAATTCCTTTATTTAAATGCTTCTTCTTTCTCCTATCTTCTATTTTCTATCTTTCTTCGGTTTCTTCCTCCATCTTCTTCTTCTGGTTCTTCTGGTTCTCGTCTGACATCTTCCTCCGTGGCGCCTTCTTCTCTTCTTCTTGGGCCGCTCCCCATCCACCATGATGGGAGGCTCCCGCTGTGTAACGCTTCTCCTCAACTGACGGTTCTTAAATAACAGAGGGTGGGGCCACCCGGTGACCTGCCCCCCTCTGACGCACAGGGACTTGATGGAGACTTCCCTGTGGCATTCCCCGTGATGTCAGAGGGGGCGGGGTCGTTATTTAAAAACCGTCATTAGAGGAGAAGCGTCACACAGCGGGAGCCTCCCATCCTGGTGGATGCGGAGCGGCCGATAAGAAGAGAAGAAGACGCTGCGGAGGAAGATGTCAGATGAGAACACTGGAGGAAGAACCAGAAGAACCAGAAGAAGAAGAAGATGGAGGAAGAAACCGAAGGAAGATAGAAGATAGAAGATAAAAGATAGAAGAAAGAAGAAAGAAGATAAAAGATAGAAGAAAGAAGTTAGAAAATAGAAGAAAGAAGAAGCATTTAAATAAAGGAATTGTCAAAAACGGTCTCTTGTCATTTTTAACATTTTTTACACTTTTTTTGTGAAATGGTAGGGGTACAGTACCCCCTTACCATTTCACACAGGGGGGAGGGCCGGGATCTGGGGGTCCCCTTGTTAAAGGGGCTTCCAGATTCCGATAAGCCCCCTGCCTGCAGACCCCCACAACCACTGGGCAAGGGTTGTAGGGATGAGGCCCTTCTCCCCATCAACATGGGGACAAGGTGTTTTGGGGGGCTACCCCAAAGCACCCTCCCAATGTTGAGGGCAAGTGGCCTGGTACGGTTCAGGAGGGGGGGCGCTCTCTCATCCCCCCTCTTTTCCTGCGGGAAAAGGGTCTGGTATGGATTTTTGGGGGGACCCCACGTCATTTTTTTTTAATTTTGGATGGGGTTCCCCTTAATATCCATACCAGACCTGAAGGGCCTGGTATGGAATTTAGGAGGACCCCCAGTCATTTTTTTTTTTTAATTTTGGTTCGGGGTTCCCCTGTGGGGAATTCCCATGCCGTTTTTATCAATGAACTTTTATGTGTATTGTCGGACCGGCAGTGCATTAATAGCCGCGAGTAGTTTTAAATGACTTTTTTTCCTTTGAAATGTAATTTTGCTGTCAGACTATTGTAAACACGGGAAACATGCGCCCCTCTACAGGCATACTATAGACACCCCCCAGCTACGAAATTTAAAGGAATATTACACTTTTATTGTTTCACTTTAAGCATTATTAAAATCACTGCTCCCGAAAAAGCGGCTGTTTTTAAAACTTTTTTTTGCATTGATCCATGTCCCCTGGGGCAGGACCCAGGTCCCCAAACACTTTTTATGACAATACCATGCATATAAGCCTTTAAAATTAGCACTTTTGATTTCTCCCATAGACTTTTAAAGGGTGTTCCGCGGCTCTCGAATTTGCCGCGAACACCCCAAATTGTTTGCTGTTCGGAGAACTGGCGAACAGCCGATGTTCGAGTCGAGCATGAGTTTGACTCGAGCTCGAAGCTCATCCCTATTCCCTAATAACAAGATCTTTCCTCTGTATAACATTCTGTATATCCTGATATTCCACTCTAGTGATGTTATGTTACTTTTCACTAAATGGGAATAATTCCTCATATTCATCTTATAATATAATATCATGTGTCTGGATTTGTCTCTGCAGATTCTATGATTGTGGTATGACTTCCTCTGACTGTGATGATCTCCGATCCATTCTTATCGATAATCAATCCCTCACCAAACTGAATTTAGCATATAACATTAAACTGGAAGACTCTGGAATAAAACTTCTATGTGAGGGGCTCAGACATCCTGGATGTATTCTGCAGCAACTGAGGTGAGAATTATCCTATAAATGAAATAATATTCTGCAGGATTCTGGTATAAATCTTCTATGTGAGGGATCCAGACATGTCCCTTAGATGAAAGTTATACAAAGACAGACTTCTGATTGGCCGGTTACACTGGGAATTCCCATCATAGTCCTTCAGGTCACTCGCTGTTATTGGCTTTCATCCCCTCCCCCCTCAACTGACTATCAGAGATCAGACTTTGGAGTTTGCAACGGCTCACAGAAATGGAAATAATTCCTCCTGATTTCATTCATGTTGGGGTACATGTACATAGAGTGCCTTGAAAAAATATTCATACCCCTTGAAATGTTCCACATTTTGTCATGTTACAACCAAAAACATAAATTTATTTTATTGGGATTTTATGTGATAGACCAACACAAAGTGGCACATAATTGTGAAGTGGAAGGAAAATGATAAATGATTTTCAATGTTTTTGTATATGTGAAATGTGGGGAATATTTGTATAGCACCCCCTGAGTCAATACTTTGCAGAACCCCCTTTCTCTGCAATTACAGCTGCAAGTCTTTTTGGGGATGTCTCTACCAGCTTTGCACATCTAGAGAGGGACATTTTTGCCTATTCTTCTTTGCAAAACATCTCAAGCTCTGTCAGATTGGATGGAGAGCGTCTGTGAACAGCAATTTTCAAGTCTTGCCAGAGATTCTAAATTGGATTTAGGTCTGGACTATGACTGGGCCATTCTAACATATGAATATGCTTTGATCTAAACCATTCCATTGTAGCTCTGGCTGTATGTTTAGGGTTGTTGTCCTGCTGAAAGGTGAACCTTCGTCCCAGTCTCAAGTCTTTTGCAGACACAAACAGGTTTTCTTCTAAGATTGTCCTGTATTTGGCTCCATCCATCTTCCCATCAACTCTCACCAGCTTCCCTGTCCCTGCTGAAGAAAAGCATCCCCACAACATGATGCTGCCACCACCATGTTTCACGGTGGGGATGGTGTGTTCAGGGTGATGGGCAGTGTTAGTTTTCTGCCACACATAGCATTTTGCTTTTAGGCCAAAAAGTTAAATTTTGGTCTCATCTGACCAGAATATCTTCTTCAACATGTTTGCTGTGTCCCCCACATGGCTTCTCACATACTGCAAACAGGACTTCTTATGGCTTTCTTTCAACAATGTCTTTCTTCTTATCACTCTTCCATAAAGGGCAGATTTGTGGAGTGCACGAATAATAGTTGTCCTGTGGACAGATTCTCCCACCTGAGCTGTGAATCTCTGCAGCTCCTCCAGAGTTACCATGGGCCTCTTGGCTGCTTCTCTGATAAATGCTCTCCTTGCCCAGCCTGTCAGTTTAGGTGGACGGCCATGTCTTGGTAGGTTTGCAGTTGTGCCATACTCTTTCCATTTTCTGATGATGGATTGAACAGAGCTCCGTGAGATGTTCAAAGCTCTGGATTTTTTTTATAACCTAACCCTGCTTTAACCTTCTCCACAACTTTATCCCTGACCTGTCCGGTGTGTTCCTTGGCCTTCATGATGCTGTTTGTTCCCCAAGGTTCTCTAACACACCTCTGAGGGCTTCATAGAACAGCTGCATTTATACTGAGATTAAATGACACACGGGTGGACTCTATTTACTAATTAGGTGACATCCGAAGGCAATTGGTTCCCCTAGATTTTAGTTAGGGGTATCAGAGTAAAGGGGGCTGAATACAAATCCCCCCACACTTTTCACATATTTATTTGTAAAAAAAATTGAAAACCATTTATAATTTTCCTCACACTTCACAATAATGTGCCAGTTTGTGTTGGTCTATCACATAAAATCCCAATAAAATACATTTACGTTTTTGGTTGTAACATGACAAAATGTGGAAAATTTCAAGGGGTATTATGAATACTTTTTCAAGGCACTGTATACCATTGTAAGTGTAGTGAGGATAGAATCCAGGAGAAACTCCCAGAATGGTTCTACGGAGTCTGATCACACCAGACAAGCACTGATTGGTCTTGTTGGGATAAGACTCACACACTGGTGTTAAAAAACCAATCCTCATCCATCAGAACCATTCATGGCCCATTTATCTCTGGTTCCTTCAGAACACAGGACCGGCTTGTGGGCTGGGCAGGGAACACCCCCCAGGGTTGATTGGCTGATGGCTAAACTCCACCCACATCCATAAATTGAGGATCCTGAGATATGGACGGGGTGATTCCCATGGTGCCGGTCTAACCGGTGAATAGCGGATGTTCCTGACATGTTCCTGTCACAGGATAATCCTCAGAAAAAGTTTATTTCTGTTTTATTCTCACAGCCAGACTGTGTCTGTCCTTTTGTCTTTGTTTTATTTTCTGTCATTCATTATCTTTGTACATATTTTATACACTAAATAACAAACTAGTGTAGCTCTGCTCTATATTACACAGACAGACAACCTACCTGCAGACAGAGGTAAGTGTTACCACAACCCCAGTGTTACTATACAGCTGTGTAACTATGTAACAAACCACCGAACCACCTGATCCTGATACTTCCAAATAATATTTACACAACAAAAATTATAATACAAAGCAAATACTACATACAATATATGTCTGCTACTACCACAACCTCAGTGCTGGAACAATGTGTTGCAGCCTAATGAATTGGTATTAACCACTTGAGCCCCGGACCATTATGCTGCCTAAGGACCAGAGGTCTTTTTCCAATTTGGCACTGCGTCCCTTTAACTGCTAATTGCGCGGTCATGCAATGCTGTACCCAAACGAAATTTGTGTCCTTTTCTTCCCACAAATAGAGCTTTCTTTTGATGGTATTTGATCACCTCTGCCATTTTTATTTTTTGCGCTATAAACGGAAAAAGACCGAAAATTTTGAAAAAAAATGATATTTTCTACTTTTTGTTGTAAAAAAATCCAATAAACTCAATTTTAGTCATACATTTAGGCCAAAATGTATTCGGCCACATGTCTTTGGTAAAAAAATGTCAATAAGCGTATATTTATTGGTTTGCGCAAAAGTTATAGCGTCTACAAACTAGGGTACATTTTCTGGAATTTACACAGCTTTTAGTTTATGACTGCCTATGTCATTTCTTGAGGTGCTAAAATGGCAGGGCAGTACAAAACCCCCCCAAATGACCCCATTTTGGAAAGTAGACACCCCAAGGAAATTGCTGATAGGCATGTTGAACCCATTGAATATTAATTTTTTTTATCCCAAGTGATTGAATAATGACAAAAAAAATAAAAATATTTACAAAAAGTTGTCACTAAATGATATATTGCTCACACAAGCCATGGGCATATGTGGAATTGCACCCCAAAATACATTCAGCTACTTCTCCTGAGTACGGGGATACCACATGTGTGGGACTTTTTGGGAGCCTAGCCGCGTACGGGACCCCAAAAACCAATCACCGCCTTCAGGATTTCTAAGGGTGTAAATTTTTGATTTCACTCTTCACTGCCTATCACAGTTTCGGAGGCCATGGAATGCCCAGGTGGCACAAACCCCCCCCAAATGACCCCATTTTGGAAAGTAGACACCCCAAGCTATTTGCTGAGAGGCATATTGAGTCCATGGAATATTTTATATTTTGACACAAGTTGCGGGAAAGTGACACTTTTTTTTTTTTTTTTTGCACAAAGTTGTCACTAAATGATATATTGCTCACACAGGCCATGGGCATATGTGGAATTGCACCCCAAAATACATTTAGCTGCTTCTCCCGAGTATGGGGATACCACATGTGTGGGACTTTTTGGGAGCCTAGCCGCGTACGGGGCCCCGAAAACCAATCATCGCCTTCAGCGTTTTTAAGGGCGTGAATTTTTGATTTTACTCTTCACTGCCTATCACTGTTTCGGAGGCCATGGAATGACCAGGTGGCACAAAACCCCCCCAAATGACCCCATTTTGGAAAGTAGACACCCCAAGCTATTTGCTGAGAGGCATGGTGAGTATTTTGCAGCTCTCATTTGTTTTTGAAAATGAAGAAAGACAAGAAAAAACTTTTTTTTTTTTTTTTTCAAATTTCAAAACTTTGTGACAAAAAGTGAGGTCTGCAAAATACTCAATATACCTCTCAGCAAATAGCTTGGGGTGTCTACTTTCCAAAATGGGGTCATTTGGGGGGGTTTTGTGCCACCTGGGCATTCCATGGCCTCCGAAACTGTGATAGGCAGTGAAGAGTGAAATCAAAAATTCACGCCCTTAGAAAGCCTGAAGGCGGTGCTTGGTTTTCGGGGTCCCGTACGCGGCTAGGCTCCCAAAAAGTCTCACACATGTGGTATCCCCGTACTCAGGAGAAGCAGCAGAATGTATTTTGGGGTGTAATTTCACATATTCCCATGGCATGTTTGAGCAATATATCATTTAGTGACAACTTTGTGCAAAAAAAAAAAAAAAATGTGTCTCTTTCCCGCAACTTGTGTCGCAATATAAAATATTCCATGGACTCGACATGCCTCTCAGCAAATAGCTTGGGGTGTCTACTTTCCAAAATGGGGTCATTTGGGGGGGTTTTGAACTGTCCTGGCATTTTATGCACAACATTTAGAAGCTTATGTCACACATTACCCACTCTTCTAACCACTTGAAGACAAAGCCCTTTCTGACACTTTTTGATTACATGAAAAAGTTTTTTTTTTTTTGCAAGAAAATTACTTTGAACCCCCAAACATTATATATTTTTTTAAAGCAAATGCCCTACAGATTAAAATGGTGGGTGTTTCATTTTTTTTTTCACACAGTATTTGCGCAGCGATTTTTCAAACGCATTTTTTGGGGAAAAAACACACTTTTTTAAATTTTAATGCACTAAAACACACTATATTGCCCAAATGTTTGATGAAATAAAAAAGATGATCTTAGGCCGAGTACATGGATACCAAACATGACATGCTTTACAATTGCGCACAAACGTGCAGTGGCAAGAAAATAAATACATTTTTAAAAGCCTTTAAAAGCCTTTACAGGTTACCACTTTAGATTTGCAGAGGAGGTCTACTGCTAAAATTACTGCCCTCGATCTGACCTTCGCGGTGATACCTCACATGCATGGTGCAATTGCTGTTTACGTTTGACGACTGACCGCCGCTTGCGTTCGCCTTAGCGCAAGAGCAGGGGGCGACAGGGGTGCTTTTTTTTTTTTTTTTCTTTATTATTTTTTTGCTTTTTTATCTTATTTTTAAACTGTTCCTTTCATTTTTTTTTTAAATCATTTTTATTGTTATCTCGGGGAATGTAAATATCCCCTATGATAGCAATAGGTAGTGACAGGTACTCTTTTTTGAAAAAATTGGGGTCTATTAGACCCTAGATCTCTCCTCTGCCCTCAAAGCATCTGACCACACCAAGATCGGTGTGATAAAATACTTCCCCAATTTCCCAATGGCGCTATTTACATCCGGGGAAATCTAAGTCATAAAATGCTCGTAGCTTCCGGTTTCTTAGGCCATAGAGATGTTTGGAGCCACTCTTGTCTCTGATCAGCTCTATGGTCAGCTGGCTGAATCACCGGCTGCATTCTCAGGTTCCCTGTTGAGACAGGAGAGCCAGAGAAAAACACGGAAGACGGTGGGGGGGGGGCATTCCCTCCCACGGCTTGTAAAGGCAGTCTAGAGGCTAATTAGCCGCTAGGATTGCTTTTACATGAAAGCCGACCGCTGGCTGAAAAGACTGATACCAAGATGATACCTAAACCAGCAGGCATCATTCTGGTATAACCACTCAAAGTCGTGAATGGCGTACCTGAAGACAAAAAAATGGTTAACAATGGTTAACAATAAAGCACAGTAAACAGTAAAGTATAAATAATTACATACCTGAAAAACAAACATGATAAAACATAATAACAATAACAATAACAATAAAACATTGCAGAATAGAATACAGTAAAAAAAGAGCAGAACAATAGAGAGAGAGAATAGAGAGAGAGAACAATAAAACGACAACTATTTTTTTTTATTTTATATATATATTTTTTTTTTACACTTTTTTTGTAACTAACTTTTATAACTGTAACCGGTTCCAGGTTCGGGTCTCTCAAAATGCGATGGCATCTTGGGAGACCCTGTGAAAGTGTGCCTAGTCTGTGGAATGCTGTACCCTACGCTAATACTCAACTAGTGAATGGTAGCGTTCAAAACATTCACCAATGCAAAGACCAGGATTGTCAGGACAGGAGGGACAATAATAGCGGGTGTCACGCCTATATCCGCGCTTGCTGCAGACACGACATCTTTTTGGGGGGGTTCGTTGGGTAGGGGTACTCGGGAGGACATAAAAATGCCTCTCATGCAGCCGACTGCATTTGGTTGGGGATGTGAATGGGGGAAGTACGGGCGCTGCAGAAGTGGTGGGTTCCCAATTAGGATTGGCGAATGCAGCAGGAAGGGCACTATGGGCATAATGGGCCTGTATTTGTCTTTTTGGTGGCAGCGGGACACTACTTGTGCTTGCCACCTCACCAGCTTGAACTGCACTTATGGGACTCGCCACGTCACCAAGTGTTACTGCAGTACTGGTTTGACTACGACCGGGGTGTACTAGGCCGCTGGTGCTTGCCAGTTCAATAAAAAGCTTCCAAAAAAACTGTTAGCGATCGCAGGGATCAGGCCTGACTCTGCGAACGCTGCAGTTATGCGTTTAGTGTTTTGTAAGTGACAGTGATCGATCGATACTGCACTTGGGTGGGCTGGGCTGGGCCGGGCGGAGGGGCAAAACGCAGGTGCTAGCAGGTATCTGTGCTGATCCCGCTAACACTGCGTTTTTGGAAACCCTAAACGGCTAGGAACGCTAGTATAGATCTGATCGGATCAGATATTGATCCGATCAGATACTATACCACTAAGGGAGGTGTACGGTGCGTGCGTGGGTGTTAGTGCTACTGGCGCTAACCTGACGCTGCTTGGGGCTGGTGCTTGCTAGTTCACCAAAATGCTACCAAAAAAACTGTTAGCGATCGCAGGGATCAGGCCTGACTCTGCGAACGCTGCAGTTATGCGTTTAGTGCCTTGTAAGTGACAGTGATCGATCGATACTGCACTTGGGCTGGGCCGGGCGGAGGGCCAAAACGCAGGTGCTAGCAGGTATCTGGGCTGATCCCGCTAACACTGCGTTTTTGGGAACCCTAAACTGCTGGGGACGCTAGTATAGATCTGATCGGATCAGATATTGATGCGTTCAGATACTATACCACTAAGGGAGGCGTATGCTGCGTGCGTGGGTGTTAGCGGTACTGGCGCTAATCTGACGCTGCCTGGGGCGACGCATATCACCGCCGGGCGATCGGGGGGCTAAACCTTTATTCGGTAATAAACGGCGGGTTCCCTGACACTATAAAAAATAAACGAACTAACCAGCGTCACCCGTAACGCTTATACGGTGATCAGTGGTGAAAGGGTTAACTAGGGGGCAATCAAGGGGTTAAAACATTTATTCGGTAGTATATGGGGGTCCCTGACGCTATAAAACGCTGACGGCGAACCTAAATATTTACCTCACTAACTAGCGTCACCAGCGACACTAATACAGCGATCAGAAAAATGATCGCTTAGTGACACTGGTGACAGGGGGTGATCAAGGGGTTAAAACTTTATTAGGGGGGGTTAGGGGGGTATCCTAGACCTAAAGGGGGGTAATACTCACTGTTCCAACACTGTAACTGTCACAAACTGACACCAATGCAGTAATCAGAAAAAAAAAAAAAAAAACTGCTGGTGTCAGTTTGTGACAGGGGGGGGTTGATTGGGGGGGGATCGGGGGGCGATCGGGGGGGGGATCGGGGTGTTTTGTGTGCCTGGCATGTTCTACTGTGTTGTGTAGTGTTGGTGCACTCACAGTGAAGTCTTCTCTCCTCTGCGCTGCAACGGTATACCGAGCCGAGGAGAGATGACATCATTTCCTTTGTTGCTGTTTAGCATACAGCAGCAAAGGAAGTGATCTGATTGGCCGGCGGCGATCGCGAGGGGGGGGCCACGAACGGATGGCCTCCCCCTCACCTCCGATCGCCGGGGGACAAAACGGGACCGCCTCGGGCACCGGGGGAGGGTCCGATCGGACCCCCCACCCGCGGGAGGCAAATCACGTACATGTACGTGATTTTGCCTGCCCGTGCCGCCTTGCCGACGTACATTGGCGTGAGGCGGTCCTTAAGTGGTTAATACACTTTATGCAGAAAACTAACAACTTTATACAGGTAATTGGTACCAAAGTACCAGTGCTGTGACTGACTGGTAATACCACAACCCCAGTGCTGCGATTGTCTGGTAAAGGTGCACTTTGTGTTTTTTTTTAAATAACAAACATGTCATACTTACCGGCTCTGTAATGGTTTTGCACAGAGCAGCCTTGATCCTCCTCTTCTTGGGTCCCAATGCTGGTACTCCTGGCTCCTCCCCTGGCTAGGGTCCACATAGCAAACCGCTTGACACTTGTACATGCTCGCTCCTGAGCCTGGCTCTGTGTGTCCATAAGATACCCCCTGTTCCCTCCTCATTGGTTGTAATTGACAGCAGCAGAAGTCAATGGCTCCCCCTGCTGTGTCTGAGCCAATGAGGAGGGAGAGAGCCAAGAGAGCCTCTGCTCTTGTGCATATTGCTGGATGAAGATCAGGCTCAGGTAATTATTGGGGGGATGGGGGAGCTGCATGCAGAAGATGTTTTACCTTAATACAGAGAATGCAGAAAATACATTAACTGGTTCACAACTAGGGATGAGCCGAACACCCCCCGGTTCGGTTCGCACCAGAACCCGCGAACGGACCGAAAGTTCGCACGAACGTTAGAACCCCATTGACGTCTATGGGACTCGAACGTTCGAAATCAAAAGTGCTCATTTTAAAGGCTAATTTGCATGGTATTGTCCTAAAAAGGGTTTGGGGACCCGGGTCCTACCCCAGGGGACATGTATCAATGCAAAAAAAACTTTTAAAAACGGCCGTTTTTTCGGGAGCAGTGATTTTAATGATGCTTAAAGTAAAAAAAAAAAAGTGAAATATTCCTTTAAATATCGTACCTGGGGGGTGTCTATAGTATGCCTGTAAAGTGACGCGTGTTTCCCATGTTTAGAACAGTCCCTGCACCAAATGTCATTTTTAAAGGAAAAAATCTCATTTAAAACTGCTTGCGGGTTTAATGTCATGTCGGGTCATGGCAATATGGATGAAAATCAGTGAGACAAACGGCATGGGTACCCCCCAGTCCATTACCAGTCCCTTTGGGTCTTGTATGGATATTAAGGGGAACCCCGCACCCAAATTAAAATAAGGAAAGGTGTGGGGCCACCAGGCCCTATATACTCTGAACAGCAGTATACAGGCGGTGCAAACAAGACAGGGACTGTAGGTTTGTTGTTAAGTAGAATCTGTTTGTAATTTTGAACATTTTTAACGTGTTTAGCTCCAGCCAAAAAATCTTTTCTAAGCTTTTTGGAAAACATAGGGAAGGGTTATCACCCCTGTGACATTTGTTTTGCTGTCTTTCCTCCTCTTCAGAAGATTTCACCTCACTTTTTTGTCCCAATGAAAAATGTTTTTTGAAAATTTGGGTTTTTTTGTGGAACAAGGATTGGAAAGCATCAGTGGAAAGGAGAACTTGTTTTCCCATATTAACTCTTACAGGAGAGAATTTCCCTTCCTAGGGGTAGATTTCATCTCACTTCCTGTTGTCTCCTTCCGTTTGCAAGTAGGAGTCGTTTGTAAGTTAGATGTTTGAAAGTAGGGTCCTGCCCTATATACTCAGCAGAAATTTGGGCCTTAGGTGTTGCTGTGGCCACAACACTGTAAGCCCTCACAGGGCCCTGCTGTGAAATATTAGATCAAGAATTGTAATTACATGCCCCTGTTGAACAGGAGCTGAAAAATTAGGCCTTAGGCACTGGTGCTGGTGCCACAACACTGCAACCCCTCACAGACACTCTAGTTGGAACGCAGGAACGAGCCCTGCTGCAAATAATTGCTTCAAAAATTGTAATTACACGCCCCTGTTAGACAGGGGCAGAAAAATTGGGCCTTAGGCACTGGTGCTGGTGCCACAACACTGCAACCCCTCACAGACACTCTAGTTGGAACGCAGGAACGAGCCCTGCTGCAAAGTATTGCATCAAAAATTGTAATTACACGCCCCTGTTAGACAGGGGCAGAAAAATTGGGCCTTAGGCACTGGTGCTGGTGCCACAACACTGCAACCCCTCACAGACACTCTAGTTGGAATGCAGGAACGAGCCCTGCTGCAAAGTATTACATCAAAAATTGTAATTACACGCCCCTGTTAAACAGGGGCTGAAAAATTGTGCCTTAGGCACTGGTGGTGGCGCCCAGAACCAAAAATGTTCTTACAAGCTATCAGCGTGATGATTGAGGAGGAAGAGGATAATTACTCAGGGATAGTCACTCAGCATCAGCATAGGCAGTCTTTGAAGGGATCTGAGATTTAAAAAAAAATTATTCGGTTACATCAGCATCAGGTGCTTGGTAGCTGGTGGTGATCCAAGACTCATTCATTTTTATGAAGGTCAGCCGATCGACCGAGTCGGTGGACAGACGCACCCTGTGATCGGTTACCACGCCTCCAGCAGCACTGAATGTGCGTTCCGAAAGAACGCTGGATGCAGGACAGGCCAGTAGCTCAATTGCATACTGTGCAAGCTCTGGCCAGTGATCCATCCTCAAGACCCAGTAACCCAGAGGATTTTCGGTGGGAAAGGTGTCCAAGTCTGATCTTGCCCCTAGGTATTCCTGCACCATGTAAAACAGACGCTGGCGATGGTTGCTGGAACCGATCATACCTTGGGGCTGCGGACCAAAAAATTGTCTGAACGCATCGGTCAGACGGCCACCTTCTCCACCGCTCCTTCTTTGACTGACCGAAGCCTCAGCAACACGTTGTCCAGAAACAGGAGTTTGTAACCTCCCAGTCTCTGGGAACGCGTTGCACAGACCTTTCTGCAAGGCCTCCCGAAGATGTTTCATCCTCTGCTCCCTCTGCGATGGCAAGATAAGGTCCGCAACCTTACCCTTGTAACGTGGATCAAGGAGGGTTGCCAGCCAGTATTGGTCCTTCTCCTTGATACCACGAATACGAGGATCCTTACGCAGGCTTTGCAGGATCAGGGAGGCCATGCAGCGTAGGTTTGCTGAGGCATTCGGTCCGGAGTCCTCTGGGTCACTAAGAACGACATGGTCCGCAGCCACCTCCTCCCAGCCACGTACAAGTCCATGTGTTTCTTGGGACTGATCCCTTAAAGACTGCTGCTGATGCTGAGTGCCAGGCTCCACCTCCATACTGACACAATCTTCCTCCTCCTCCTCTTCCTCCTCGTCCTCTTCCTGTGTGATCGGCGGGCACGCAGGAACACTGTCTGGATAAAGGGGGCCTTGAGAGCTAAGGAAGTCCTCCTCTTCCTGCCTCTGTTCTGCCTCAAGTGCCCTGTCCATTATTCCACGCAGCGTGTGCTCCAACAGGTGGACAAGGGGGACAGTGTCACTGATGCATGCACTGTCACTGCTCACCATCCTCGTGGCCTCCTCGAATGGTGACAGGACAGTGCATGCATCCCTGATCATGGCCCACTGGCGTGGGGAAAAAAAACCAAGCTCCCCTGACCCTGTCCTGGTGCCATAGTCGCACAGGTACTCATTGATGGCCCTCTGCTGCGTGTGCAGCCGCTGCAGCATGGCCAACGTTGAGTTCCACCTGGTGGGCATGTCACAGATTAGGCGGTTCTTGGGCAGGTTAAACTCCTTTTGGAGGTCCGTCAGCCGAGCACTGGCATTATATGACCGGCGGAAATGCACACAGACTTTCCTGGCCTGCCTCAGGACATCCTGTAAGCCCGGGTACCTGCCCAAGAACCGCTGCACCACCAAGTTAAGGACGTGAGCCAAACAGGGCACATGGGTCATTTGTCCCTGTCGGAGGGCAGAGAGGAGGTTGGTGCCATTGTCGCAAACCACCATTCCTGCCTTAAGTTGGCGTGGCGTCAACCACCTCTGAACCTGCCCCTGCAGAGCTGACAGAACCTCTGCCCCAGTGTGGCTCCTGTCCCCCAAGCACACCAGCTCAAGCACCGCATGGCATCTTTTGGCCTGCGTACTTGCGTAGCCCCTTGAACGCCTACGGAGCACCGCTGGTTCCGAGGAAGAGGCCATGGAGGAAGAAGAAGAGGAGGGGGTGGAGGAGAGAGGTGTGTCACAATCAGCATTTTGGAGGCGTGGTGGCGGAACAACCTCCAACACTACTGCACCTTGTCCTGCATCCTTCCCAGCTGCCAGCAGAGTCACCCAATGCGCCGTGAAACTTAGGTAACGTCCCTGTCCATGCCTGCTGGACCATGAGTCAGCGGTAATATGCACCTTACCGCTGACCGCCCTGTCCAGCGAGGCATGGACATTGCCTTCCACATGCCGGTAGAGAGCCGGAATCGCCTTCCGTGAGAAAAAGTGGCGTTTGGGTACCTGCCACTGAGGAACCGCACATTCCACAAACTCACGGAAGGGGGCAGAGTCTACCAACTGAAAAGGCAGCAGTTGAAGTGCTAGCAATTTTGCCAAGCTAGCATTCAACCGCTGGGCATGTGGATGGCTGGGAGCAAACTTCTTTCGGCGGTGCAGCAGCTGGGGCAGGGAAATTTGCCTGGTACAATCTGACGTCGGTGTACCAAAAGCAGATTGCCCACAAGTACTTGGCTGTGACACACCTAATTCTACACCTTCATTCCTCTCACTGCAGGTCTCAGAGAGGACTGAAGGTCTAGTGGGGTTGGAAATCTCAGCTGATGAGGAGCAAGGAGAGATCCTCTTTGTTCTTTGGTGTGGGTCTTTTAGATACGCTTGCCAACGAACTGCATGGCAGGTCAACATATGTCTGGTCAAGCATGTGGTACCCAAGCGGGAGATATTTTGGCCACGCGAGATACGCTTGAGACATATGTTGCAAATAGCAGCGGTGCGATCTGATGCACTCGTCTCAAAAAAGGCCCACACCAAAGAACTTTTTGAATAACGCGCAGAGACTGCAGCGCCCTGCACATGTGGAGCTTTGGGGTGTGATGCAGTCAATGTGCTGCCCTTAGGCTGGCCCCTGGAGGGCATCCTGCCTCGTTGGTGATGTGCTGCCGCCTCCTCCTCCTCCTCCTCCTCCTCCTCCTCCTCCTCCTCCTCCTCTCTCCTATCAGGCACCCACGTTGAGTCAGTGACCTCATCATCCCCTCCCTCCTCATCACTGGAGCAAACCTGGCAGTATGCTGCAGCAGGGGGAGCATGACTGCCAGATTGCTGTCCTTCTTGGGCACCCCCTCTGTCCGCGCTCATGTTACTGCCTTCATCGAGCTCAGTATCGTCATCAGAGCCTTCCAAACGCTGGGCATCCTCCTGGAGCATGTACCCAACACTGTGGTCAAACAGTTCGAGGGAATCCTCATGAGGACATGGTGGAGCTAGGGAAGGAGTCACTGATGACATTGAGCTGAGGGAAGAGGCCGCTGCTTTGCCAGACAAAGCACCCTGGGCATGGGTGAGAGAGGATGAGGAGGATGAGGACGGCTTGGTCATCCACTCGACCAAGTCTTCCGCATGTTGCGGCTCAACATGGCCAGCTGCCGAAAAAAAGGCCAAGCGTGTCCCATGGCCACGTGCTGATGAGGATGCACCGTCTCCACGACCAGCACTAGACACAGAGCCTGCTTGCCCTCTCTTATTGGCTTGTGACTGTCTGCCTCTCCTTCTTGGCCTTCCAGACATACTAATGGCCTGTAGCTGCACTAAGCTGGGATAGAACACCTGTAATTTTCTTCAAGTAGCTTTATATACTGTAACCAGACAAGCCTGCCTGTCAGTAGGAAGATAACAGGAACGGATCTAGCTGAACACTGTGAGCAGGACGCACTGTACTAAATGTAAATAGTCTAGCTGCCTGACCGTGGTACTAATAGGATCAAATAGAACACCTGTAATTTTCTTCAGGTAGCTTTATATACTGTAACCAGACAAGCCTGCCTGTCAGTAGGAAGATAACAGGAACGGATCTAGCTGTACACTGTGAGCAGGACGCACTGTACTAAATGTAAATAGTCTAGCTGCCTGACCGTGGTACTAATAGGATCAAATAGAACACCTGTAATTTTCTTCAGGTAGCTTTATATACTGTAACCAGACAAGCCTGCCTGTCAGTAGGAAGATAACAGGAACGGATCTAGCTGAACACTGTGAGCAGGACACACTGTACTAAATGTAAATAGTCTAGCTGCCTGACCGTGGTACTAATAGGATCAAATAGAACACCTGTAATTTTCTTCAGGTAGCTTTATATACTGTAACCAGACAAGCCTGCCGGTCAGTAGGAATTTAACAGGAACGGATCTAGCTGAACACTGTGAGCAGGACGCACTGCACTAAATGTAAATAGCAGGAACGGATCTAGCTGAACACTGTGAGCAGGACGCACTGCACTAAATGTAAATAGTCTAGAAGATAACAGGAACGGATCTAGCTGAACACTGTGAGCAGGACGCACTGCATTAAATGTAAATAGTCTAGATAGAAGATAACAGGAACGGATCTAGCTAAACTGAATACAGTGTATATATATATATGCAACACCTGGGATGCATATATATACACAATACACTGTAAGTGCAGCTAACTGACTGACTGTTCTGCCTAATCTATCTAACTCAAATCAAATGACACTGTCTCTCTCTCTCTCTATCTCTCAGCACACCGGAACACACACTACACAGGGCCGCCGTGCAGGCGGCCTTATATAGTGTGGGGTGTGTACTAAATGCCCTGAGCCGTAATTGGCCAAAGCCACCCTGGCTTTGGCCAATTACAGCTCTCTCTACTGACAGCGCTGTGATTGGCCAAGCATGCGGGTCATAGTGCATGCTTGGCCAATCATCAGCCAGCAATGCACTGCGATGCCGCAGTGAATTATGGGCCGTGACGCGCCACACGAATTTAGCGCGAACGGCCCATAACGTTCGCAATTCGGCGAACGATCGAACAGCCGATGTTCGAGTCGAACATGGGTTCGACTCGAACACGAAGCTCATCCCTATTCACAACCAGCCGCAGGAGTTGTACTGCATCAGGTTGGCTCTCCTGTGTGAATCACCGTCATTGTATGTTGGTCGTGTGTCCCCGCGACGATCGGTTTAGTTTCATAACCGATCAGTCTACAGGCCCAGGTCAATGATTTCTGGCCTGGATCTGCTGATCGGTTCTGGTGAATAGCAGACTGTCCTCTGTCTGTGTAATATAAACACAGGCAGAGGAAGTGATGTGATCTCCCCTCGTGGAACCCTTTTCGGTTCCAGCTCAAAAGAAGACATTTTACTGTGAGTACACCAACACTACACTGACACCAGGACACGTAGGCACACATTTAACCCCTTAATCACCTCTGATCGCCCCCCAGTTAACCCTTTCACTCCATGTCACAGTGTCACTAGTATAGTGTACAGATCTCTTTCCTAATCACTGTATTCGTGTCACGGGTGACATCAGTTAGGTTTTAGTGTCAGTTAGGGTCAGCATCAATCTCAGACAGTGTCAGATTAGTGCCAGGTATACTAATACGCACACACACCATATATAGCTCCATTACTAGTATAGTATCTGAACGGATCGATATCTTTGATCTGATCAGATCTATACAGCAGAACATGCGAACAGGCTAAAAATTTGTGCGTAGACCATTAAAGTCTATGGGACACGAATGTGAAAAATCAAAAGTGCTCATTTTAGAGGCTTATATGCAAGTTATTACCATAAAAAGTGTTTGGTAACCCGGGTCCTGCCCCAGGGGACATGTACCAATGCAAAGAAAAGTTTTTAAAACTGAAGTTTTTTTCGGGAGCAGTGATTTTATTAATGCTTAAAGTGAAACAATAAAAATGAAATATTCCTTTAAATATTGTGCCTGGGGGGTGTCTATAGTATGCCTGTAAAGTAGCGCATCCTTGTGATGTGTTTTACTGTGCCACAGCAAAATTACATTTCTAAAGGAAAAATGTCATTTAAAATTGCTTGCGGCTGTAATGTATTGTCAGATTCGGCAATATAGATAAAAATAATTGAAAAAATGCTGTGAGTTCCCCCCCAGTCCATTACCGGGCCCTTCAGGTCTGATATGGATTTTAAGGGGAACCCCGCTCCAAAATAAAAAATCCATACCAGACCCTTATTCGAGCATGCAACTTGGCAGGCTGCAGGAAAAGGGGGGATGAGAAAGTGCTCCACCCTCCTGAACCGTACCAGGCCACATGCCCTCAATGTGGGGAGGGTGCTTTGGGGTTCCCCCAAAACACCTTGTCCCCATGTTGATGTGGACAAGGGGCTCTTCCCCACAACCCTTGCCCGGTGGTTGTGGGGGTCTGCGGGCAGGGGGCTTATCAGAATCTGGAAGCCCCCTTTAACAAGGGGGCCCCTAGATCCTGGCCCCCCTATGTGAATGGGTATCGGGTACATTGTACCCCTACTCACCAAAAAAGTGTCAAAAAAGTAAAAATAACAGGAGACATTTTTGGACAATCCTTTATCCGGGATGTCCATTAATCTTCATTTACAGCATCCGATGTTCCCGAGAAAAAAAAATGGAAAGACACCATCTCCATGGGAGGCGTCCCTGCAACTGCCGTCTTTTTGCTTTGACAGCTCTTATATAGGCAAGGACGGGGCTACCCGCTGACATAAACCAGGTGACCCCGCCCCCTTCTGACATCCTGTGACATCACGTGATGTAAGAGGGGGGCAGGGTCACCCATTTACATCACCAGGTGGCCCCACCCTCAGCTATATAACAGCTGTCATTGTGAAAAGGCCGCAGTCACGGGTATGCCTCCCATGGAGGCAGCATTTTTCTGTTTTTTCTTTTTTCTCGGTCCGTTGGCGCTGTGATCGAAGATGAATGGACATCGCGGGACACTTTATTTTTTTAATAAAGGACTTTATTAACAGTCCAAAAGTCCAAAACTGTCTCCTGTCATTTTTACTTTTTAACACTTTTTTGGTGAATGGGTAGGGGTACAATGTATCCGATACCCATTCACATAGGGGCCTTTTTAAAGGGGGCTTCCAGTTTCTGATAAGCCCCCCGCTGCAGACTCCCACAACCACTGGGCAAGGATTGTGGGAAAGAGGCTCTTGTCCCCATCAACATGGGGACAAGGTGTTTTGGAGGGACCCGAAGGCACCCTCCCGATTTTGAGGGCATGTGGCCTGGTACGGTTCAGGAGGGGGGGCGCTCTCTCATCCCCCCATTTTCCTGTGGCCTGACATGTTCCGTGCTCGGATAAGGGTCTGTTATGGATTTTGGGGGGTACCCCTATGCAATTTTTTATTTAATTTTGGAGCGAGGTTCCTCTTAAAATCCAAACCTGAAGGGCTTGGTATGGATTTTGGCATGATTTCCTTTAAAATCCATACAAGACCCAAAGGGCTTGGTAATGGACTGGAGGGAGGAACCCACGCCATTTTTTTCAATGAATCTTATTAGAGATGAGCCCGATGTTTGACTCGAACATCGGGTGTTTGCCTGTTCCCCGAATAGCGAACAATTTGGGGTGTTTGCGGCAAATTCAAAAGCCGCGGAACACCCTTTAAAAGTCTATGGGAGAAATCAAAAGTGCTAATTTTAAAGGCTTATATGCATGGTATTGTCATAAAAAGTGTTTGGGGACCTGGGTCCTGCCCCAGGGGACATGTATCAATGCAAAAAAAGTTTTAAAAACTGCCGTTTTATTGGGAGCAGTGATTTTAATAATACTTATAGTGAAACAATAAAAGTGAAATATTCCTTTAAATTTCGTACCTGGGGGGTGTCTATAGTATGCCTGTAAAATGGTACATGTTTCCTATTTTTAGAACAGTCCGAAAGCAAAATGACATTTCTAAAGGAAAAAAGTCATTTAAAAGTACTCGAGGCTATAATGAATTGTCGGTCCCGGCAATACAGATAAAATAAGTCATTGAAAAAAATGGCATGGGATCCCCCCCAGTCCATTACCAGTCCCTTTGGGTCTGGTATGAATATTAAGGGGAACCCCGAACCAAAATTAAAAAAAAAAATTGCGTGGGGTCCCCCCAAATTCCATACCAGTAATCGGGTGACCCTGCCCCCTCTGACGATCCAGGAAAGCCATAGGGATGTCCCCGTGCATCAGAGGGGGTGGGGTCACCCAGAAACATCACGCTGTGGCCACGCCCTCAGTTATAAAAGAACTGTCAAAGCAAAGACGCGTCATATGGTGGGAGCCTCCCATGGTGGTGGATTGGTCGCGTTTTTTTTCTTTTTCCGTCTGTCGGCAAAGCAAGAGAAGAAGAAGAAGACTTCGTTGGACATTTTTATTTTTTATTTTTTAATAAAGGACTTGTCCCAAGCTGTGTCTTGTCATTTTTACCATTTTGACACTTTTTTTATGAAATGGTAGGGGTACATTTGTACCCCGTTACCATTTCACACAGGGGGTGAGGCTGGGATCTGGGGGTCCCTTTTTTAAAAGGGGCTTCCAGATTTTGATAAGCCCCCACCCGCAGACCCCCACAACCACCAGGCAAGAGTTGTGGGGAAGAGGCCCTTGTTCTCATCAACATGGAGGCAAGGTGTTTTGGGGGCTACCCCAAAGCACCCTCCCCTTGTTGAGGGCATGTGGCCTGGTATGGTTCAGGAGGGGGGCCGCTCTCTCGTCCCCCCTCTTTTCCTGCGGCCTGCCAGGTTGCGTGTTCGGAAAAGGGTCTGGTATGGATTTTTGGGGGGACCCCATGCCATTTTTTTTTAATTTTGGCGCGGGGTTTCCCTTAAAATCCATACCAGACCCTTCAGGTCTGGTATGGATTTTGAGGGGGATCCCCATGTCATTTTATTTAACCACCTCCATACAGGGCACTTTCACCCCCTTCCTGCCCAGGCCATTTTTCAGCTTTCAGCGCTGTCACACTTTGAATGACAATTGCGCAGTCATGGAACACTGTACCCACATGAAATTGTTATAATTTTTTCCCCCACAAACAGAGCATTCTTTTGGTGGTATTTGATCACCTCTGTGGTTTTTATTTTTTGCGCTATAAACAAAAGAAGAGTGATAAGTTTGAAAAAAAACACAATATTTTTTACTTTTTGCTATAATAAATATCCAT
Organism: Aquarana catesbeiana; assembly: GCF_042186555.1. Lineage (NCBI taxonomy): Eukaryota > Metazoa > Chordata > Amphibia > Anura > Ranidae > Aquarana > Aquarana catesbeiana. Next base: position 733,622,641 of record NC_133326.1, on the reverse strand, counting down.
TTTTTTTTAAACTTTTTTTTTCCTCAGTTTAGGCTGATATGTATTCTTCTTCATATTTTTGGTAAAAAAAAAAATCGCAATAAGCATATATTAATTGGTTTGCGCAAAAGTTATAGCGTCTACAAAATAGGGGATAGATTTATAGCATTTTTATGATTATTTTTTTTACTAGTAATGGCGACGATCTGCGATTTTTATCATGACTGCGATATTGCGGCGGGCATATCGGTCACTTTTGACACATTTTTGTGACCATTCACATTTATACAGCGATCCGTGATATAAAATTGCACTGATTACTGTATAAATGTGACTGGCAGGGAAGGGGTTAACACTAAGGGGTGATCAAGGGGTTAATAATGTTTCCTAGGTAGTGATTCTAACTGTGGGGGGAAGGGACTCACAAGGGGAGGAGACCGATCGGTGTTCCTCTGTACATAGAACACACCATCGGTCTCCTCTCCCCTGACAGGACATGGATCAGTGTGTTTGTGTGTAGGTGTCCGGCCGACATCGCGGCCGCCGGGCACACACATCAGGTCCCCAGTGACACTTGCGCGCCCCCTGGTGGGCCGGGAAGGCGAGAGCATTATATGACGCCCTCTTAGAATGAGAGCCGCGCCTCTTGCCCGTCATATGACAGCCGGCGGGCCGCAAGTGGTTAATTTTGGCACGGGGTTCCCCTTAATATCCATACCAGACCCAAAGGGACCTGAATTGCCGGGACCGACAATTCATTATAGCCGCGAGCTGATCATGAAAGAGCTGATCTTGATCTGCTATTAGGGAGTGACCGCCAACTTCTCACCCTGGGCCTCCTAAACTGCCGCAGGTTTAGGGCAGAGGTCTTGGACCCTCTGTCCAGTTGTCAGTACTTCAACTGGAGAAGTTTCTGGTAACTCCACAGATGCTGCTGGCAGAAAATCCCATGTCTCTGTCAGTGTTTTGGGAGAAAGGCCGACTGCCTCTTCTCTCAGGGAGGCTGAAGCTGCTGTTGGTGCTGGGCAGAGCTCAGTGATGTTTTGCCCAGATGCCAGCTCTTCTGCTGGAGACTCACAAGGTTGTTCTTCCTTAGCAGAGAAGTTTATTAAATCCCCAGTCTCTGGAACTGGTGTCTGGGGAGGTTCACCATCTTCTGTCCATAGAACCCAGAGGATGTTATTGGTGCTGGGCAGAGGCTAGCAGAGCTCTGCCTTGTTGTCAGCACTTCAGCTTCGGGGATGGCCATCTCTAGAGTTTCCGCTGCTAATTCTAGGGCATGCTGCTGAATGTGTTCTAGCAGTTCCCGGTATGCCCTTTCCAGATGCTGTTCTTTCCTTAGCAATAGGGATGAGCCGAACACCCCCCGGTTCGGTTCGCACCAGAACCTGCGAACGGACTGAAAGTTTGTGCGAACTTTAGAACCCCGTTAAAGTCTATGGGACTCGAACTTTTGAAATCAAAAGTGCTAATTTTAAAGGCTAATATGCAATTTAATGTCCTAAAAAGGGTTTGGGGACCCGGGTCCTGCCCCAGGGGACATGTATCAATGCAAAAAAAAGTTAACAAAAACATCCGTTTTTTCAGGAGCAGTGATTTTAATAATGCTTAAAGTGAAAAAAAAAGTGAAATATTCCTTTAATAATCGTACCTGGGGGGTGTCTATAGTAAGCCTGTACAGTGGCGTGTGTTTCCCGTGCTTAGAACAGTCCCTGCACAAAATGAAATTTTTAAAGTAATAAAAGTCATTTAAAACTGCTTGCAGCTTTAATGTAATGTCAGGTCCCAGGCAATAAGGATGAAAATCAGTGAGACAAATGGCATGGTTACCCCCCCAGTCCATTACCCGGCCATTTGGGTCTTGTATGGATATTAAGGGGAACCCCGCACGCAAATAGAAAAAAGGAAAGGCGTGGGGCCCCCAGGCCATATATACTCTGAATACTAGTATACAGGCGGTGCAAACAAGACAGGGACTGTAGGTTTGTTGTTAAGTAGAATCTGTTTGTAATTTTGAACTGGTACATTTTTAACGTGTTTAGCTCCAGCCCAAAAAATCTATTTTTAAGCTTTTTGGAAAACATAGGGAAGGGTTATCACCCCTGTAACATTTGTTTTGCTGTCTGTGCTCCTCTTCAGAAGATTTCACCTCACTTTCTGTCCCAATGACAAATGTTTTTTGAAAATTTGTTTTTTTTTTTAGTGAAACAAGGATTGGAGATAGAGCATCAGTGAAGAGGAGACATGTTTTTCCCATATTAACTCTTACAGGAGAGAATTTCGCTTCCTAGGGGTAGATTTCCTCTCACTTCCTGTTGTCTCCTTCCGTTTGCAAGTAGGAGTCATTTGTAAGTTGGATGTTTGAAAGTAGGGCCTGCCCTATATACTCTGCAGAAATTGGGGCCTTTAGGTATTAGTGTTGCCACAATACTGTAAGCCCTCAAAGTTACTCTCGGTGGGTGCAGGAACGGGCCCTGCTGTGAAATATTAGGTCAAGAATTGTAATTACATGTCCCTGTTGAACAGGGGCAAAAAAATGGGCCTTAAGCACTGGTGCCACAACACTGCAACCCCTCACAGATACTATAGTTGGAGCGCAGGAATGAGCCCTGCTGCAAAGTATTGCATCAAAAACTGTAATTACATGCCCCTGTTAAACAGGGGCTGAAAAATTGGGCCTTGGGCACTGGTGCAGGTGCCACAACACTGCAACCCCTCACAGATACTCTAGTTGGAGTGCAGGAATGAACCCTGCTACAAAGTATTGCATCAAAAATTGCAATTACACGCCCCTGTTAAACAGGGGCAGAAAAATTGGGCCTTAGCCACTGGTGGCGGGGCTTAGAAGCAAAAATCCAAGCTATCCAAAAATAGTGCTAAAATCTTGTGAGCCACAAATGGGTTAATGCCTTCGGTGTGAATAAATTAACCTAATTCAGCTGCACACACTAACCACGTTCCATACCGTGTATATGCCAAAAATAAATAAATATATGTGTATGCACTAAAGGCTATAAATACGTGAACAAAGAATATAATAAATCTATACAATATAGATCCCCCAGATGAAGGCACGTATACCCTGTGCCAAAGACGCGTAGGGGAGGGGCAGGACGGAGCTTTCTACACACAGACAGGCAGAGGATTGAACACCGCACCACACGCCACAGGATTCATCTGTATTGCATGTTTTGGATAGGATGGTGCACTGACGCACCCCAGAATTTTGAGTACCCTCCTGGAGGGATTGTTTTTAGGGCTTTTCAAATAAATTCCTGGCGGTATTATGCTATGAGTCTCCTTTCTTTCATATATGTCACCATTTGAGCGAGATACAGATCATCACCAGCAGACCCTATGTGAGCCCTGGAGTGGCTCTAATGCTTGTTTTGACACTGTTTAGCTACTGGGTCACACGCTCTAAGGTGAGCGCATTATCCATTGGGGGTCACTGGAGAGCACTGCAGCATGCCTTAATGTGCACATCTCATAAGAAGAGCATGAGGAATATTTAGCACTTTTTCATAAAAACCAGCATGAGGATTGCCTGCTATTTGTTTGGACACTATTGTGCACTTTGATTTATATACTCTTATGAATGGCTTGGACTGAGATATATTCATTTGTATGAATTGGTTTCGGACACTTTATTTATCAAGTAGCACTTATATATATTTTTTTAATCATTTAAAGGATTTTTTTTTTTTCTCACATTTTTTTTGCATGGTGCATGTTACCATTTTTCATATATTCAATTGTGGATTATAGTCACTTTCTTCACAGGTGTGTGACACTGTTTATAATTTATAATAATTTTTAATATTGTATAGATTTATTATATTCTTTGTTCACGTATTTATAGCCTTTAGCGCATACACATATATTTATTTATGTTCTTACAAGCTATCAGCATGAAAATTGAGGAGGAAGAGGATAGTCATTCAGCATAACAGGATGGTCACTCAGCATCAGCATAGGCAGTCTTGAAGGGATCTGACATTTCAAAAAAAAATATTCGGTTACATCAGCATCAGGTGCTTGGTAGCCTCCAGCAGCAATGATTGTGCGTTCCAAAAGAATTCTGGATGTAGGACAGGCCAGTAGCTCAATTGCATACTGTTCAAGCTCTGGCCAGTGATCCATCCTCAAGACCCAGTAACCCAGAGGATTTTCAGTGGGAAAAGTGTCTAAGTCTGATCTTACCCCTAGGTATTCCTGAACCATGTAAAACAGATGCTGGCTATGGTTGCTGGAACCGATCATACCTTGGGGCTGCAGACTAAAAAATTGTCTGAACGTATCCGTCAGATGGCCACCTTCTCCACCGCTCCTTCTGTGACTGACCGAAGCCTCAGCAACACTTTGTCCAGGACCAGCAATTTGTAACCTCCCAGGCTCTGAAAACGCGTTGCACAAACCTTTCTGCAAGGCCTCCCGAAGATGTTTCATCCTCTGCTCCCTCTGCGATGGCAAGTTAAGGTCCGCAACCTTACCCTTGTAACGTGGATGAAGGAGGGTTGCCAGCCAGTAACAATCCCTCTCCTTGATACCATGAATACGAGGATCCTTCTGCAGGCTTTGCAGGATCAGGGAGGCCATGCAGCGTAGGTTTGCTGAGGTATTCGGTCCGAAGTCCTCTGGGTCACTAAGGATGACATGATCCACATCCACCTCCTACCAGCCACGTACAAGTCCATGGGTTTCTTGGGACTGTAAATGATCCCTTGAAGACTGCTGCTGATGCTGAGTGCCAGGCTCCACCTCCATGCTGACACAATCCTCCTCCTCTTACGCCTCCTCCTCATCCTCTTCCTGTGTGATCGGCAGGCACGCAGGAACACTGTCTGGATAAAGGGGGCCTTGAGAGGTAAGGAAGTCCTCCTCTTCCTGCCTCTGTTCTGCTTCAAGTGCCCTGTCCATTATTCCACACAGCGTGTGCTCCAACAGGTGGACAAGAGGGACAGTGTCACTGATACATGCACTGTCACTGCTCACCATCCTCGTGGCCTCCTCAAATGGTGACAGGACAGTGCATGCATCCCTGATCATGGCCCACTGGCATGGGCAAAAAAACAAGCTTCCTTGACCCTGTCCTGGTGCCATAGTCACACAGGTACTCATTGATGCTTGTGCAGCCACTGCAGCATGGTCAACGTTGAGTTCCACCTGGTGGGCATGTCACAGATTAGGCGGTTCTTGGGCAGGTTAAATTCCTTTTGGAGGTCAGCCAGCCGAGCACTGGCATTATATGACCGGCGGAAATGCACAGACTTTCCTGGCCTGCCTCAGGACATCCTGTAAGCCCGGGTACCTGCCCAAGAACCGCTGCACCACCAAGTTAAGGACGTGAGCCAAACAGGGCACATGGGTCAGTTGTCCCTGTCGGAGGGCGGAGAGGAGGTTGGTGCCATTGTGGCAAACCACCATTCCTGCATTAAGCTGGCGTGGCTTCAACCACCTCTGAGCCTGCCCCTACAGAGCTGACAGAATCTCAGCCCCAGTGTGGCTCCTGTCCCCCAAGCCCACCAGCTCAAGCACCGCATGGCATCTTTTGGTCTGCGTACTTGCGTAGCCCCTTGAACGCCTACGGAGCACCGCTGGTTTCGAGGACAAATCAGCACAGGAAGAGGCCATGGAGGACGAAGAAGAGGAGGGGGTGGAGGAGAGAGGTGTGTCAGAATCGCCAGTAGTAGCATTTTGGAGGCGTGGTGGTGGAACAACCTCCAACACTACTGCACCTTGTCCTGCATCCTTCCCAGCTGCCAGCAGAGTCACCCAATGCACCGTGAAAGATTGGTAACGTCCCTGTCCATGCCTGCTGGACCATGAGTCAGCAGTAATATGCACCTTACCGCTGACTGCCCTGTCCAGCGAGGCCAAGACATTGCCTTCCACATGCTGGTAGAGAGCCGGAATCGCCTTCCGTGAGAAAAAGTGGCATTTGGGAACCTGCCACTGAGGAACTGCACATTCCACAAACTCACGGAAGGGGGCAGAGTCTACCAACTGAAAAGGCAGAAGTTGAAGTTCTAGCAATTTTGCCAAGCTAGCATTCAACCGCTGGGCATGTGGATGGTTGGGAGCGAACCTCTTTCGGCAGTGCAGCAGCTGGGGCAGGGAAACTTGCCTGGTACAATCTGACATTGGTGCACTGATAGCATATTGCCCGCAAGTACTTGGCTGTGACACACCTAATTCTACACCTTAATTCCACTCAGTGCAGGTTTCAGAGAGGACTGAAGGTATAGTGGGGTTGGAGATCCCAGCTGATGAGGAGCAAGGAGAGGTCCGCTTTGTTCTTTGGTGTGCGTTTTTTAGGTACGCTTGCCACGAACTGCATGGCAGGTTGACATATGTCTGGTCAAGCATGTGGTGCCCAAACGGGTGATGTTTTGGACACACGAGATACGCTTGAGACATATGTTGCATATAGCAGTGGTGGGATCTGATGCACTCATCTCAAAAAGGCCCACACCAAAGAACTTTTGGAATAATGCACAGAGACAGCAGCACCCTGCACATGCGGAGCTCTGCGGTGTAATGCAGTCAGTGTGCTGTCCTTAAGCTGGCTCCTGGAGGGCATCCTGCCTCTTCGGAGATGTGCCTCCTCCTCTCTCCTATCAGGCACTCACGTTAAGTCAGTGACCTCATCATCCCCTCCCTCCTCATCACTGGAGCAAACCTGGCAGTATGCTGCAGCTGGGGGAACATAACTGCCAGATTGCTGTCCTTCTTGGGCACCCCCTCTCTCTGGGCTCACGTTACTGCCTTCCTCTAGCTGAGTACCACCACCTGAAGCATGTACCCAACACTGTGGTCAAACAGTTCAGGGACTCCTCAGGAGGACATGGTGGGGCTAGGGAAGGAGTGACTGATGCCATTGAGCCGAGGAAAGAGGTCGCGTTGGCAGCTGCGCCTGGGTGAGAGAGGATGAGGAGGATGAGGACAGCTTGGTAATTCACTCTATCAAGTCTTCTGCATGTTGCGGCTCAACACGGCCAGCTGCCAAAAAAAAGGACAAGCGTGTCCCACAGCCATGTGCTGATGAGGATGCACTGTCTCCATGACTAGCACTGTTGCCTCTAGACACAGAGCCTGCTTGCCCTTTTTTTTTGGCTTGTGACTGTCTACTTGTTGGCCTTCCATACATACTAATGGCCTGCAGTGAGATGTAGCTGCACAAAGCTGGGATGTATATATATATATATATATATATATATATATATATATATATATATATGTATACACTGATTATAATGCAGCTAGCAGAATCAACTGCCTGCCTGTATATTATTAGTGTGAGAACACCAGCAATTGTCTTCAGGTAGCTTTAGGTGCACACTGTGCAGAGGACACAGTACACTAACTGTAAATACTGCAGTTGCCTGTCTGTGGTATTAATAGGATCAGAAGAACACCAGCAATTGTCTTCAGTTGCTTTAGGTGCACACTGTGCAGAGGACACCGTACACTAACTATTAAATACTGCAGTTGCCTGCCTGTGGTATTAATAGGACCAGAAGAACACCAGCAATTGTCTTCAGGTAGCTTTAGGTACACACTGTGCAAAGGACACAGTACACTAACTGTAAATACTGCAGCTGCCTGTCTGTGGTATTAATAGGATCAGAAGAACACAGCAATTTTCTTCAGGTAGCTTTAGCTGCACACTGTGCAGAGGACAAAGTACACTAGCTGTAAATACTGCATCTGCCTGCCTGTGGTATTAATAGGATCAGAAGAACACCAGCAATTGTCTTCAGGTAGCTTTAGGTGCACACTGTGCAGAGGACACAGTACATTAACTGTAAATACTACAGCTGCCTGCCTGTGGTACTAATAGGATCAGAAGAACACCAGCAATTGTCTTCAGGTAGCTTTATGTGCACATTGTGCAGAGGACACAGTACACTAATTGTAAATACTGCAGCTGCCTGCCTGTGGTAATAATAGGATCAGAACACCAGCAATTGTCATCAGGTAGCTTTAGGTGCACACTGTGCAGAGGATGCAGTACACTAACTGTAAATACTACAGCTGCCTGCCCCTGGTACTAATAGGATCAGAAGAACACCAGCAATTGTCTTCAGGTAGCTTTAGGTGCACATTGTGCAGAGGACACAGTACACTAATTGTAAATACTGCAGCTGCCTGCCTGTGGTAATAATAGGATCAGAACACCAGCAATTGTCTTCAGGTAGCTTTAGGTGCACACTGTGCAGAGGACACAGTACACTAACTGTAAATACTGCAGCTGCCTGCCTAAGGTACTAATAGGATCAGAAGACAACCAGCAATTGTCTTCAGATAGCTTTAGCTGCACACTGTACAGAGGACAAAGTACACTAACTGTAAATACTGCAGCTGCCTACCTGTGGTATTAATAGGTTCAGAAGAACACCAGCAATTGTCTTCAGGTAGCTTTAGGTGCACACTGTGCAGAGGACACAGTACACTAACTATTAAATACTGCAGCTGCCTGCCTATGGTATTAATAGGATCAGAACACCAGCAACTGTCTCTCTATCTATCTCTCTCCGCCATTTGCAGGACCGTGCAATTACCAGATAAAGCAGCGCAGTGCCAAATTGTAAAAAGTGCTCTGGTCATTAAGGGGGTAAATCCTTCCGGGGCTGAAGTGGTTAAGGTAAAAAATGTTCATGCTTTACATCCTCTGTAATAATTCCTGTAACATCCTAGTATATGGTCTATATCTATGGAGATGATATTTGATTGCTGGAGACACCAAAGAATGGGGGATGGAAAAATAAAGTGCTTTAATGTGAAGTGTCCCCCATGTGAATTTAGAATCCCATTGTAAATGTGGAATATCCACCAATATAGTACTTGTATCTCTAATATATCCCAGAAGTCTCAGCACTAAAAGCTGTAAATGTATATCCACCCCTCCCCCCTACATTCTCTATAAGGGATCCTATTCCTGCCACAATCCAGTGATCTTCAATGGGAACTCCTGATTTGTGGACATTAGGAAGGTGATGGAATATTGGGGTCACTGGGGTATCCACCATCAGAAATTCTGCTGTTTTATTTCATAAACCCCCCCCAGATTCTTTCCTTTATCTATCAATTTCAGAAGCCACTGTATGAGACACTGTGTGAGGTCCTGCTTAATAACCGGGTACATAAAGCACTGCATAAATTGACAGCGCTATATAAGTACCTGAAATAAATAAATAAAATAAGGGGGTGACTGAGTGCCCCCTCTTTATACTGTATTACACATTCATCTTATAATATAATGTGTCTGGATTTGTCTCTGCAGGTTGGAGGAATGTGGTATGACTTCTTCCAGCTGTGATGATCTCCGATCCATTCTTATCAATAATCGATCCCTCACCACCCTAAAGTTATCAAAAAATAACCTGGAAGACTCTGGAATAAAACTTCTATGTGAGGGGCTCAGACATCCTGGCTGTATTCTACAGTACCTGAGGTGAGAATTATCCTATAAATGATATAATATTCTGCAGGATTCTGGTATAAACCTTCTATGTGAGGGACCCAGACATGTCAACTAGATGAAAGTTATACAAAGACAGACTTCTGATTGGCCGGTTACACTGGGAATTCCCATGATTGTCCTTCAGGTCACTCGCTGTTATTGGCTTTCATCCCCTCCCCCCTTCACTGACTATCAGAGATCAGACTTTGGAGTTTGCAACGGCTCACAGAAATGGAAATAATTCCTCCTGATTTCATACATGTTGGGGTACATGTACATAGAGTGCCTTGAAAAAATATTCATACCCCTTGAAATGTTCCACATTTTGTTATATTACAACCAAAAACATAAATTTATTTTATTGGGATTTTATATGATAGACCAACACAAAGTGGCACATAATTGTGAAGTGGAAGGAAAATGATAAATGATTTTCAATGTTTTTGTATATGTATATTTTGGGCTGAATTCAGACCTGAAACAGACCAGAAGACGCACAGGACTCCGTATTCTCTTCATTCAGTGACCAATCATAGACAGATGGTCCTCAATTAGAATCTGGAAGGACAGAGCGAGTCTCTAGACCAGAAGTGACCCCTAGATGCCAATAAAATCCCCCCATCCTTGTAGATATAAAAATGTCACCTCACTGAGCCTCAAAGAGAAGTCCTAGTCATTTCATCTACAAGCCCAGCAGGTGAGGACGCCGATACAGTGAGAAGGCCCCCGAACACTGTAATTAATAAAGCTGGTTTGTATTTACAGTAGTGTTCTTTGTTGACCCTCTTAAGAGAACCTTTCTCTTTGTTTTCCCTATATGCAATTAGGGCAACTTGAACTGCATCCAGACTTATGTCTGCATGATTGATTTATACTCATCTGCTAAAACGGCTAATTATTGATTAATTAATCGGTTGATCCAGGCAAAATCTCTGTGTTTTTTTGGTTCCTTAACAAAGACATATCTGCCATTTGGGTCAATCAGTTGGTCCTCCAGAATGAATGGACACTTATGTATAGCTATTGCCACTCCACTCGATTTAGCTCAAGGGGAATTACTGAGGAACCATTGGGAGTACAGGTGGGTAGGAAGGCGGGGGACCGAGTCAGTGTGAAAGTGTGTCTCCTGCAATAGTAATATTTGTGCCCTCATGCGTTTAGTCTTGAGCCACAACTTACTGCGCTTATTGGGCGAACACAACCCTCGGACATTGTACGATACCACTTTCAGAGACGCCATTGGGAGTTGATGTCAAGGAGGGGACCCAAACCTGGACAGGAGGAACAGCATATTTGTAGGTATGTGAATCATGGTTCCATGAGTGCTGAGAAAACAAAAGAAAAGCATAAAAACGCAGAACACAAAAATACAACAATATATTTAAAACAACTAACAAGGGGGAGATCCTAAGGGTCCTTCCGACAAACCAACTGTCGCCAGTCGAGGGCCTCCATCCGGTCAATCGACCAAATAAAGGATGAAGGTCAGCGAGCAGCGAGGGCTCCCAAATAGGGGAATGTACTCCGAGGAGTAGGCCACCAAGTGCGAGTCCGCCTAAAGCTGGCACTCACAGCTAACAAGAAGGGCTTGGAATCGGCTAAACCGAGACAGCCCGGTGCGCTGTAACCGCAGCGACTACAGTAAATATCGCTATACTGTATAAAGTGCTAAACAGGGAGGAAAAAGCAACCTGTAAACAAAAGCAAAGGTTAGAGAGTCATAAGAATCTGTTAGGATTTCCGAGGGAGAGAAGTGTGCAGGGGTGAATGTGGTTCATCCCACTGAGGCTCTTCTCCTCCAGATCTGTGTCTATTCCGGCCTCTGCGGCAAGAAGTATGCCAGGGTTGAGGGCGCGCAGGGAGTGGGATCTCCGGAGCAGATCTCCAATCTGGGATATCAATAGTAGGTAGGTCTAACTGTTGCAGGAACCGTGGCAATTCTTCTCTTGAGCGTAGGACAACTTGTCTGCCCCCTTTAGTTACCGACAGTTGAAACAGAAATCCCCATCTGTAAATCAGCTTTGCATCTTGTAGGGCCTCCAATACCGGCTTAAGTGCCCAGCGTTGCATCAGGGTGCGCCTAGATAGATCTGGGAATAAGGATATTTTCGCTCCATCAAAATGCACGTGGCGGACACCTCTGACGTGAAGCATTATGCTTTCCTTCAGGGAATACTTGTGTAATTTACAAATAATGTCTCGCGGTTTATCTGGATCCTCTGAGGGCGGACGAAGGGCCCTGTGAGCCCTGTCAATCTCAATGTAATCAGGTGCAGCATGGCCTAGGATCTGTTTAAAAAGACCCTGTAGGGATGGAACTATGTCTCTCGGGCCAGTCGCTTCAGGCATGCCTCGGATGCGAATGTTAACTCTGCGACTCCTATTTTCAAAGTCATCGATTTGGTCAATTAAGGAGTTAATCCTGTGTTCCTGTGTCTTACAGCATTCATGGAGGGCTTGTAGAGCAGAAGTAACAACTTCCCATTAAGCTTCTAGATCCTCAACTCTACCTCCAATGTGGGCTGTGTCTGCCTGCAAGGCCTCAATATCCTGCCTACAAGCCTTCTCCACCCTGTTAACAAACAGTTCCAGGTCTGCCTTTGTAGGTAGGGCTAAGATGTGAGCCCGTAAGTCTAAGTCCCCTAATGTGTCCCCCAGAGCTGCAGGGGGGACAGAGCTAGCAGAGCTGGCAGGAGAGGCAGGCATAGGGAGAGAGGGAGAAGGTGGCTTTGGAGAGGGGATTGGAGAGGCGGCGCGAGCGGTCTGATGTTTACCGGTCGGCGCCATCTTGCATAACCCCGGGGCATTGCAGCGAGGCTCCGAAAAATATAGATCCAGGGAACCCGATCGGTTCCAGTGGTTCCACTGAGGCTGCGGAGATATCCGCCTTCTGGATGGCATCGTTTGGGGCCTTTTTCCTCCCTGGAAAGTCGCTGCAGGTGCGGTTTAGTCTGTGTGCTGGACAGAGCTCACTCTCCACACGTCCTCACACGTGCATGCCGTGGCCACGCCCCCCAAGTTGTCTGTTTTGATCAATCCCAGATAAAGTTTTCTGGCTGCCTTGCTTTCAAACTGTTTCTCCAGCAAGCGTGCCAGATATGGGGTCAAGATGTATAAGCTCGGTGACAGGGCCACAGGTTTATGAGGGAAAAGACTGTGGAGCCCCCCAACTACCCAGACTACATAGGGAGCAGTGGTAAGATTATTTGGGACTTGATGTCACCCTTATTCGGAAAGGGGTATCACTTGTACGTGGACAATTATTACACAAGCGTGCCACCTTTTAGTCACCTTTTTTTATTTTGGAATTGGCGCGTGTGGCACTGTGCGATCGAAATCGCTGGGGCTTCCCACAATATCTTGTAGATTCCTGACTTAGACAGGGGAGAGAGCCTGCTTGAGGTGCAATAAATTGCTTGCAGTGAAGTGGAGGGATCCATGGAATGTTTTCTTTCTGTCCTCTATTCATGCAGATATTCCTAAATTTCCAGGAAGAGATCATCACAGCCCTTCTATTTCCAGACGATGCTGTGGCCCAACTTCCCAATGCAAATACAGTAAGCCGTCTGCATAACAGGCATTTTCCAGATGTTCTCCGTGGTACCTCTACCCAAAGATCACCCCAAAAAAGATGTCGTGTCTGTAGAAAATGCGGATATAGGCCTGACACCCGCTTTTATTGTCCCACCTATGCTGACCAACCTGGTCTCTGCATTGGCGACTGTTTCCATCGCTACCATACATTAGTGGATTATTTGAATAGGGAACAGCACGGCGCAGTGCAAGGGCACACTTTCAAAGGGTCACGAAAGATAAGATGGTCACTGCATTTTGAGAGACCCTAAGCTGGAACGTTTATAGTTACAATAAAAGTGTATTTAAAAAAAAAAAAAACATTAAATAAATAAATAAGCCAAAAATAGTTGACCTTTTGATATTCTTCTCTCTATTGTTCCTCTCTGTTTCACTTTATTTTATGCTTAACTGTAATGTTTTATTGTTACTGAGTTTTATCGTGTTTGCTTTGCAGGTATGTCATTCAACTGTTATACTTTACTTTTACTGTGTTTAAGGCCCCTTTCACACTGGGGCGGTGGGGGCGTCGGCGGTAAAACAGCGCTATTTTTAGCGATGTTTTACCGTTGTTTTTGCGGCTGTATTCGGCCGCTAGCGGTGCGGTTTTAACCCCCGCTGGCGGCCGCAAAAGGGTTAAACCCGCTCGTACAGCGTGGCTATAGCCACGGTATTACCGCAGTATAGCCGCACTGTCCCATTGATCAATGGGAAGGAGCGGTTTAGGAGCGGTGAACACACCGCTCCTTCACCACTCCAAAGATGCGGCTCGCAGGACTTTTTTTACCGTCCTGCCAGCGCACCGCTTCAGTGTGAAAGCCCTCGGGCTTTCACACTGAACAAACAGCGGAGGCTGTTTAGGGGCAGTTTGCAGGCGGTATTTTTAGCGCAATAACGCCTGCAAACCGCCCCAGTGTGAAAGGGGCCTTATTGTTAACCATTATTTGCTTTTCAGGTTCGCCATTCAGCTGCGGCACGGGTTTATTTATTCTAACAGCAACAGGGTTTGCTCTCACGATATGTAAATCCATGACTCCAGCGCTGTAGGAGGTGATTTCACCACCACAGTTAAAAAAAGATCATATATGCCGATGCATGGAGACAGGGGTGGACATTGGAGATGGATTGCCCCTATGCTTCGGCATATATTTTTATTTACTTTTCTTGGCAGAGATTTCTTAATCCACATTGATCAATGTGAATGGAGGAAATGGTGCATGTATGCCCATCATTAGAAGTGGGTTGATGCAGGGCGGTATTCTAATGGTGGGCATACCACCGATCGATCAATGTGAATGGAGAAATCTGTTAAGTTCTCTTTTTTCATTTAACCCACAGGCAGCATGAAAAAAAAGAACCTTTACAATATATGCCCAACAAGGACCAGCAACGTACTGGTATATTGCTGGACATTGAGTTGTTATACCAGAATGATGCCTGCAGGTTTAGTTATCATCTTGGTATTGTTCTTTTCAGCCGGCAGTCGGCTTTCATGTAAAAGCAATCCAAGTGGCTAATTAGCCGCTAGACTGCTTTTACAAGCAGTGGGAGGGCACAACCGGTGTCCCCCCCATGCACGCGTGCAAAGGTCAACGCAAGCATCGGTCTTGTGTCATATGTAAACAGCAATTGCACCATGCATGTGAGGAATCACCATGAACTTCAGATCAAGGGCAGTAATTCTAGAAGTAGAGCTCCTCTGTAAAATCTAAAGTGGTGATCTGTAAAGGCTTTTAAAAATGTATATAGTTTGTCGCCACTGCAATTTGCAACATCCACCATTTTAATCTGTAAGGCCTCTGATTTAAAAAAAATATATGATGTTGGGAGTTCAAAGTAATTTTCTAGCAAAAAAAATATTTTCATGTAAACAAAAAGTGTCAGAAAGGACGTGGTGGTTCCAGTGGTTAGAAGAGTGGGTGATGTGTGGCATAAGCTTCTAATGTTGGGCATAAAATGCCAGGACAGTTCAACCCCCCTCAAATGACCCATTTTTGGAAAGTAGACACCCCAAACTATTTGATGAGAGGCATTTTGAGTCCATGGAATATTTTATATTTTGCCACAAGTTTCAGGAAAATTAAAATTTTCATTGTCACCAAATTATATATTGCTCACACGTGCCATAGGAATATGTGAAATTACACCCCAAAATACAATGCTGCTTCTCCTGAGTACGGGGATATCACATGTATGAGATGTTTTGGGAGCCTAGCCATGTACAGGACCCCGAAAACCAATCACCGCCTTCAGGATTTCTAAGGGCGTAAAATTGGGATTTTACTCCTCACTACTTATCACAGTTTCAGAGGCCCTGAAATGTCAAGATAGCAAAATGACCCCAGTTTGGAAATTAGACACCAAAAAGGAAAATTTAAATTTTTTCCATTTTCAAAACTTTGTGACAAAAAGCGAAATCTGCAAAAAACACAACATGCCTCTCAGCTATCCGAAACTGTGATAGGTAACAAGGAGTGAAATCTAAAATTTAAGCCCTTAGAAAGCCTGAAGGCGGTGATTGGTTTTCGGGGTCCTGCACGCGGCTAGGCTCCCAAAAAGTCTCACACGTGATATTCCCGTACTCAGGAGAAGCAGCAGAATGTTTTTTTGGAGTGTAATTTCACATATACCCATGCCATGTGTGAGCAATATATCATTTCAGTGACATATTTGTTTTGTCATTTTTCAATCACTTGTGACAAAAAAATGAAATATTCAATGAGCTCAACATGCCTCTCAGCAACTTCCTTGGGGTGTCTACTTTCCAAAACGGTGTCATTTGGGGGTTTGTATTGCCCTGCCATTTTAGCACCTCAAGAATGGAATAGACATGTGCACACTGAAATTTTTTGTTTTGGAATTTTGTTTTCGTCCGAAAAATAAATTTATTTAGTTACTCCCGAAATTCGTTTTTATTTATTTAGTTTTTCGTTAAAAATTGCATTCGTCCGAAAATCCAAATTAATTAAGTTCAAATCTGTCATTGAAGGCTTATGGTGTCTGTCAAATGTTCAAAGAAGATTTGACGGAGCAGCTAAACTGTACAACGCCGTATAGTTTAGGGCTCCGTCAAATCTTCTTAGAACTTTTGACAGACACCATAAGCCAAAGATTCGACGTTTGTATGTTTTTCGCTGCTTTGTTGAATCTTCGTCGCTCATGTTGAATGTATATAGTTCAACAGAAAATGGACTGGTGATAATGATCACTGATCAGACAGGTAACAAGATAGTGTATATAGAATCTATATAGAATCTCATTCTATAATATAGAATCTATAATAATAAATCCCCCCCACAACACGGGCAGCCTCTGAGGCTATCACAACACTAGCAACACTAGTATCACTATCAAGTTCACAACACTAACACAATAGCAGCAGATTATTATAAAAAAGTTAAGTTGAACTGTGGCTTGCTTCACTATTGTTCTGCAGCTGTGCTTATGCTTAATTGCTAAATAATTCAGGTTCTTTGACAAACGGACCAGTTAAAATTGACTGTCTTCTGAAATGATTCAGTGTATGTGTCTCTCTCTGCTAGCAAATCGTAAGTGAAAGTAAGTTGGCTGTACGTGTGTGCTTAGTTCTAGCTATTTTACTGCTCCTCCTCTTTGGTTACAATCGGCCAATAACATTCATCATCATCTTTATTTTTATTTTACTTCCCCCACCCAATTCCAGCAACGATCTTTTCTCTCTATGTCAAATCTTTTCTCTCTATGTAGAATAATCTTGGACTAATAGAGCTAAGGTTAGGCACATTCGACCACAGGTTCGATGGACACAGATTGTTATTGTCCGCATCATGTTGAATGTCCTATCTATATCGTTGTCGCAATGAAAATGAAAATAAAGCATTTGTTTATGTTGGATCTTTCGTTTTTCGGATTCTGCACTTTCGTTATCGTTTGTTAAAACGATAACGAAAATACCCGAAATTCGGACGAAAATGCATTCGGACGAAAACGAATGCACATGTCTAGAAATGAGGCAGTCATAAACTAAAAGCTGCGTAAATTCCAGTAAATGTACCATAGTTTGTAGATGCTATAACTTTTGTGCAAACCAATAAATATACCTTTATTGATTTTTTGTAACCTGAGACATGTGGCTGAATACATCTTGGCCTAAATGTATGACTAAAATTTAGTTTATTGGATTTTTTTTTAAAAACATAAAGTAGAAAATGCACACAACGAAAAACAAAATTGCCCATGGGACTTTTAAAGAGCACACCTCAGGTAAAATGTATAAATGATTTATTTAACACACATTTAAAAACCACATGTAATACAGACAAGAGAAAATATATTAGCTATCAACATATTGGTAAATTTTACATTCATGTAATAAACCTTTCCATGAGACCTGGATATGTCATAAAGATGACTGTCAGTAGTCTGGAATAGCTTTGCTAGGTCTCAACACGCTTCATGAAAGGAGTCTCGCTTCTTCTGAAGAAGCACAGATAGATGCAATTAATGAAAAACTCCTGGCCTACTGGCGTGGAATAGATGACTCTTTGTGAAGTAGTTGAAAGATAGATCTATATAGGCGGGTATGCTATCCTAAATTTATAAAAGAAACTTCAAAATAGAACGTCCATAAAAGTAGATGGATAAATGCATAAAATGCCAACCATGCCACCAAGCTTCCCCCGGGAGCTGTGTGAGGGCGGGGAGATGGAAACCAGTGGGAAGCCACAAGAAACTGGAACCTGGGTGAAGGATGTAAATCCCACAAAGAAAATACCCACACCCTGAGAGGGAAACAAACTTGGCAACTGGTGGCCAGTAGCTTGCTTACAGTGCAGCCTGCCAAGCTACCGGCCACCAGTTGTTAAGTTTGTTTCCCTCTCAGGGTGTGGGTATTTTCTTTGTGGGATTTACATCCAATTTTGTTTTGGTACAGTATTGCATGACCGTGCAATTACCAGTTAAAACAGCGTAGTAACAAATTGTAAAAAGTGCTCTGGTCATTATGTGGGTAAAACCTTCCGAGCTGAAGTGGTTAAGGTAAAAAAACCTTCATCCTTTACATCGTCTGTAATAATTCCTGTAACATCCTAGTATATGATCTATATCTATGGAGATGATATCTGTATAGCGCCCTGGGGCTTAGTCAGGGATGCTCCTCACAAATTTACTTGCCAGGAGTAGTTACCCTGGTCAATTGTTAGATATCCATTGATTTTTCCCTAAGTTTGGCCTTGTTGCACTTTTCTCTTCTACCGCCAGGTGGCCGGGTACTTGGTGGTACTAGATACGAGAAGGGCAATCCAAGGTCAGATTATGGGTATATGGGGTATCTCAGCCAATTGGCAGGGGTTTTCTTGAATCCCTTGGCCTGCTGGGAGAGCCTATATATTCTGGTGAGGTCAGATTATCTATGTTCTTTGCCAACCGGACGGCTGTCTGGGTGGACATGTGTCATGTGCTCTGGGCTGCTAGGCCGGAGATTGAGCCTATCCTGGGGGGAATCTGGCTGCTAGGCTGTGTGACGCCTATCCATAAATAGGAGATCAGCGCAGGGTTGGGATTGCGGCTTGCAGTCCAACCAGAAAGGATGGCTCTGTGAGCCCGAGAACCTGTCATGGTTGGAGGTAGAAGGGACCAAACACCTTATTACCAGTGAGTAACTGAAGCAATAACCAGAGCAACATTCTCAATGAACAGGCACAGTGCAGAATCGGGAAACTTCAGGTGGTGATTAAGTCAGGGACCCAACCAGCGGAGGAGACGCTTGCAGAGCAGCCTTGTGAGTCAAGCCAGGGACCAAGCAGGCCAGTGGGGTGAAGCTTGAGCAGTATCTGGATTGCCAAGCTAGGGACCCAGCAGGGAAGCGTGGGTGATGCGTGAGAGAGATACCACCGCAGATATTGGAGGAGCTCAAGGGATTCAGAGTCAGTGAATCAGAGGGTCTAGTGAAAGACCAGGAGCTCAGTGTTGAAGAACTACAACAGGCAGTTGTAGTGAAGCTGAAGCAAGGTTACGTTTGAGTTAGGAACTGTTAAATTGTCCTGTTGTCATAGGAGACAGCACTCCTGCATTTGCAGATGTGTCACCTTGCTGGGGCTTTTCCCTGCACAGCTGTCCTCCTATTGAAGTCTCGGAGTCTGCCAATTGAATCTGCAACTACTTAAGGGTGTCCTGGCCCTAATCCTCTTTACCCCAAAAATACAAAAAGGACTGTTAAGAGAAATAAAACCTCTTTTACATTTAAGAAGTGTCTGATGCCCAATAACTTTGTCCACCTTGCACCCACTATGCCTCCCAACCCACCACACACAGAAGGATGTCAGCTATCTTTGGCCTGGGAAGTTCTCATTAGTCTGGACAAGCCCAGAGACCTTGCTACATCTGATTGCTGGAGACACTAAAGAATGGGGGATGGAAGAATAAAGTGCGTTATTGTGAAGTGTCCCCCATGTGAATGTAGAATCCCATTGTAAATAAGAAATATACACCAATATAGTACTTGTATCTCTAATATATCCCAGAAGTCTCAGCACTAAAGGCTGTAAATGTATTTCCACCCATCCCCCCCCCCTACATTCTCTATAAGGGATCCGATTCCGACCACAATCCGGTGATCTTCAATGGGAACTCCTGATTGGTGGACTTTAGGAAGGTGATGGAATATTGGAGTCACTGGGGGATCCACCATCAGAAATTCTGCTGTTTTATTTCATAAACCCCCCAGATCCTTTCCTTTATCTATCAATTTCAGAAGCCCCTGTATGAGGCACTGTGTGAGGTCCTGCTTAATAACCGGGTACATAAGGGGGTGACTGAGCTGTCACAGCGCCCCCTCTTTATACTGTGTAGACATAAGTACTACAACAGCTTCACATTTATCAGCTTTCCTAATAACAAGATCTTTCCTCTGTATAACATTCTGTATATCCTGATATTCCACTCTAGTGATGTTATGTTACTTTTCACTAAATGGGAATAATTCCTCATATTCATCTTATAATATAATATCATGTGTCTGGATTTGTCTCTGCAGGTTGAATGCATGTGGTGTGACTTCCTCCGGATGTGATGATCTCAGATCCATTCTTATCAAAAATCGATCCCTCACCAGACTGTATTTATCATGGAATAATCTGGAAGACTCTGGAATAAAACTTCTATGTGAGGGGCTCAGACATCCTGGCTGTACTCTGCAGCACCTGAGGTGAGAATTATCTTATAAATTATCCACTTCAATACCAGGCACTTAGACACCTTCCCGCCCAGCCCAATTTTCACCTTTCAGCGCTGTTGCAATTTGAATGACAATTGCGCGGTCATGCTACATTGTACCCAAACAATTTTTTTATCATTTTGTTCCCACAAATAGAGCTTTCTTTTGGTGGTATTTGATCACCTCTGCAGTTTTTATTTTTTGCGCAACAAATAAAAAAAGACCGAAAATTTCGAAAAAAAACAAGTTTTTCTTTGTTTCTGTTAAATTTTTTTGTAAATAAGTACGCTTTCTCCTTCAATAATGGCCACTGATATAGCTGCACTGATGGGCACTGATACGGCGGCACTGATGGGCACCGATGAGGTGGCACCAATGAGGTGGCACTGATGAGGTGGCACTAACAGGCACTGATAGGTGGCACTGATGGGCACTGATAGGTGGCACTGATGGGCACTGATAGGTGGCACTGGTATGCGGCACTGATGGGCACTCATAGGTGGCACCGATGGGCACACATAGGCGGCACTGATGGGCACTTGTAGGTGGCATTGATTGGTATATATGGGTGGCACTGATGGGTACTTATGTGTGGCACTGATGTGTGGCACTGATGGGCACTGATAGGTGGGCACTGATGGGCACAGATGGGCACAGATGGGCACTGACAGGTGGCACCGATGGGCAATGACAGGTGGCACAGATGGGCAATGACAGGTGGCACTGATATAGCATTGCTGGGCAGATCTGGACATTGGCATAATAGATCATTGGCATAATAGTGCCAATCAGTGCCCATTTGTGGACACTGATTGGCACAGATTGGGCACATGTGGATGGCCATGGGGTACATACCTGGCCATCCACGTTGCCTCTTTCCTGGTGGTCCTAGTGGCATCCCTGGTAGTCCAGTGGGGTGATCTGCGGGGGGGGCTGCGCTGATAAACAATCAGTGCAGACCCCCCCTGCCAGGAGAGCCTCCGATCGGCTCTCCTCTACTTGCGTCTGTCAGACGCGAGTGAGGAAGAGCTGATCAACGGCTCTTCCTATTGACAGCGTGATCAGCCGTGATTGGACACAGCTGATCACGTGGTAAAGAGCCTCCGCCGGAGGCTTTTTACCAAGATCAGAGTAGCGGTATGTCAGACTGACACACCGCTCCACCGATCGCCGCGATGCGCGCCCCCGGGGACGCGCTGCAGCATGTTATCCTGCTGGACGTCATATGACGCCCAGTCAGGATAACAGAACCACTTCCCGGACGTCAATCCGCTTTAGGGCGGGCGGGAAATGGTTAAATAATATTCTGCAGGATTCTGGTATAAATCTTCTATGTGAGGGATCCAGACATGTCACCTAGATGAAAGTTATACAAAGACAGACTTCTGATTGGCCGGTTACACTGGGTGTTCCCATCATAGTCCTTCAGGTCACTCGCTGTTATTGGCTTTCATCCCCTCTCCCCTCCACTGACTATCAGAGATCAGACTTTGGCTGGGCTCACAATGGAGTTCACAGCAGGTCACAGCAGGCGGTCCAGTGCGTCTCCATTCACCATTTTAGGTCCGATTTCAGCCCAAATTTTGGGCTGAATTCAGACCTGAAACAGACCAGAGGACACACAGGACTCCATATTCTCTTCATTCAGTGACCAATCATAGACAGATGGTCCTCAATTAGAATCCGGAAGGACAGAGCTAGTCTCTAGACCAGAAGTGACCCCAATAAATTCCCCCCATCCTTGTAGATATAAAATTGTCACCTCACTGAGCCTCAAAGAGAAGTCCTAGTCATTTCATCTACAAGCCCAGCAGGGGACGAGGCCAATACAGTGAGAAGGCCCTGAACTGTCTGCCAGACATTGATTTATGTCAACGATCAGAGGAATCTATTTTGTCTCTCATACAAAATAAAATATTAGTTGCAGAGAGATGGAAATAATTCCTCCTGATTGTACACATGTTGGGGTACATGTACATATAACATTGTATGTGTAGTGAGGATAGAATCCAGGAGAAACCCCCAGAATGGTTCTATGGAGTCTGATCACATTAGCCAAGCACTGATTGGATTTGTTGGGATCAGGCTGACATGCCAGTGTTAAAAATCCAATCCTCATCCATCAGAACCATTCATGACCCATGTAGCTTTGGTTCCTTCAGAACACCGGACCGGCTTGTGGGCTGGGCAGGGAACACCCCCCCCCCAGGGTTGATTGGCTGATGGCTAAACTCCACCCACATCCATAAATTGAGGATCCTGAGATATGGACGGGGTGATTCCCATGGTGCCGGTCTAACCAGTGAATAGTCTATGTTCCTGACATGTTCCTGTCACAGGATAATCCTCAGAAAATGTTTATTTCTGTTTTATTCTCACAGCCAGACTGTGTCTGTCCTTTTGTTTTTGTTGTATTTTCTGTCATTCTTTATCTTTGTACATATTTTATACACTAAATAACAAACTAGTGTAGCTCTGCTCTATATTACACAGACAGACAACCTACCTGTAGGCAGAGGTAAGTGTTACCACAACCCCAGTGTTACTATACGGCTGTGTAACTATGTAACAAACCACCTAACCACCTGATCCTGATACTTCCAAATAATAATTACACAACAAAAATTATAATACAAAGCAAATACTACATACAATATATGTCTGCTACTACCACATGTAAATATATAAATATAGCACTCCCAAAAAAACATAAGTGAAAGAACACAACAAAGTATAATAAACAAAACAAAGTCCAAATAAAGTGACTAAAGGTGCTCCAATCCAAAGTGAAGAAAGTGCAAAATGCTTCAGAGATATTCAGGTGTACAACAACCCCTTATGTGTCCCCACTCACCAAATCAGAACGACCCTCAGCTTTCCAGTCTGATGGGTCACTTTAGGCTTGGTATTGATATCCAGGAATGGTGGGTAGGTGTCAAAACATCAGATCAAAGATTCCTTAATTGAGTTGCTCAGCGGAACAAACAGGTACCCAAAAGTAAAAAAGAATGGAACTGATAGTGAAGTACCATTACAAAATGTATTTTTGCACAAGAGAATGGGTACTTACAACAAGTAAGATCAAAAAAAGCCTCAAACATGGAGCTGTATCTATAAAAAACGCCATCCCTGGCGTGCGTTCCACGGGACCGGAAGTGATGTCAGAAATACCGGAAATTGCATCAATGTTTCGCACTCTCACAGGGCGTCATCTAGGACATGATTTCTGGCTAACTGCACCATCTTTAAATAGAGGGCAGAGGAGAACCTCCTCTGTAAAAACCAATCAAATTTGCATTACGGCCATTTTGTTGGTGGGGTAAAAACGTTGCTCCTGTGGACAGAACATAATCCACAGGAGACACAAGCCATATTAATGGTTTGATAAAATCAAACAAATACTTCCAATAAATTATTTAACGTCAATTCTGGCAAAACAGTGGAACCAGTGACATACAATCACTTTTAATTCAACAATACTCTATTAAAAACAGACATAATGCAAATGAAAATAATAATGAATATAAAAAAAAAATAAAAATGGAAATTAAAATAAAATTAAATGAAAATAAAAATAAAAATGAAAATGAAAATAATAAAAAATAAATAATAAAAATAAAATGAAAATAAAAAATAAAATAAAAATAAAGTCAAATGAAAAATAATCAATATGAAAATGAAAACAAAAATGAATATAAAAATATATAATAAAAATAAAAAATAAATCAAAATGAAAATAAATAAATGTAAATTAAGTGTGACAATATGAAGACAAAAAAAATAATAAAAATGTATGAAGAACTCTCCTAATGCCCCGTACACACGGTCGGATTTTCTGATGGAAAATGTCCGATCGGAGCGTGTTGTCGGAAATTCCGACCGTGTGTGGGCTCCATCGGACATTTTCCGTCGGATTTTCCGACACACAAAGTTGGAGAGCAGGAGATAAAATTTTCCGACAAAAAAATCCGTTGTCGGAAATTCCGATTGTGTGTACACAAATCCGACGGACAAAGTGCCACGCATGCTCAGAATAAATAAAGAGATGAAAGCTATTGGCCACTACCCCGTTTATAGTCCCGACGTACGTGTGTTACGTCACCGTGTTTAGAACGATCGGATTTTCCGACAACTTTGTGCGACCGTGTGTAGACAAAACAAGTTTTAGCCAACATCCGTCGGAAAAAATCCTAGGATTTTGTTGTCGGAATGTCCGAACAAAGTCCGACCGTGTTTACGCCCTATAACTCCTAATGCTCTGGTGGTCCTCCCCACGTACTGTAGCCCACATGGACAGGACAAAAGGTACGTGACGTGGGTAGTGCCACACGTGATGAACTTATTGATTTTGAAGGACTCACCAGAGGAATAGGCTGTGAATTTGGTTGTTTTTCTCACCCTATGTTTAGATGTTTTACACATTACACATCTCCCACAGCTGAAAAAACCCACCTGATCCAAATAAGTACATTGCTTTTTCGGGGGATCAACAACATTGGGTGCCAATTTCAACCATAAAAGTAGGGGGCTTGGTATAAATAAACTGAGATTTACTGGGTAGAGTTTTGGCTAAATTGTTATCCTTTAACAAAAGATGCCAATATTTACTAATGATTTGTTCCACTTGTCTATGTTGACGAGTATAACCTGTCATAAAGGCAATACCAAAGTCTCTCTCAACCTCCTTTCTTTTAAACAGATCATCACAATTCAACCTTCTAACTGTTGCTAAAGTCTTGTTCAACTCACGTGGGGTATAACCCTTTTCCACGAATCTGTCAAACAAAACTTTAGCCTGCATGTCAAAATCCTCAATTATGGCGCAATTGTGCCTGACTCTCAAGAACTGACTTTTAGGAATTGCACTGAGCCATCGAGGATGATGGCAACTTCCCAATGGGATGTAACCATTATTTTCTGCTTCCTTAAAATAGGTTTTAGTGGACAGTTGTTGGTTATCTTTAAAGATGACCAGATCTAGGAAGTTGATACTGTAATTGTCAGAAGTTGCTGAGAAGGATATTCCATATCTGTTCTCACCAATCTCCGACAAGAACTGTAAAAACAACTCATTTAATCCTGCCCAAATGATAATGATATTGTTAATGTAAAGTTTGTCAAACTTAAGCTGAGGTATATTGCCACTAAAAATTGCATCTTTCTTCCAGTGACTCATGAACAAATTATCCACTGAAGGGGCCCCCATAGCTACCCCTCTTTTCTGCCTATAGTACTACTTATCATGCCAAAAAAGTTATGACTCATAGCCAAATCAAGGGCATGAACAAGAAATTCCTTTTGTTTGTTTTTCATTTTTGTATTGTTCAAAGCCCATACCACAGCTTCAATGGCGCGTTTCTGTTGAATGTTAGTATACAAAGAATAACAATCAATGCTGACCAATATATGACCTTCATCGACCTCCACCTCCTGTAAAAGTTCCATGAGATGTCTACTATCATTTAAATAGGCTGGACAACTCTGTGCCAACAGCTGCAGGAAACAATCCAAATATTCACTGATTCTGGCAAATAGAGAGTCCACCCCACTGACGATAGGTCTACCGGGTGGCTTGACCGGATTCTTATGGATTTTTGGTAGTTGATAGATCACTGGTACTCGCGGAGCATCGGGCACCAGGTGTCTAGCCTCTTTTTTGGTGACGATACCCTCATCTTGAGCATTCTTAACCAGACATCTCAGCTTAGCTTTGAATTTATTGGTGGGGTTACCCCCAAATTTTTCATATGTTTCAGCATCATGGACAAGTCTGTTAAGTTCTGCTAGATAGTCAGATTTGTTGAGGATAACAAGACCCCCCCTTGTCTGCACTTCTAATGACAATCTGTTTATTTTTCTCTAGGGATTTGATGCCCCTTTCAATATCTGTTTTCAGCCTACTAGGTTTAATAGACAGACCCTCCAAGTCCTGTAGGACAAGAGATCCAAAAACCTCTAAAAAAAAGGCTATTGCGATTTCTAGGATTAAACACTGAGCTATTTCTCAAATTGGTATGACTATATTCAGATGATTCCTGTCCCATTTGAGGTGTAACTCTACTAAAAGGTTTCTTAATATTTACTTTCCTCATAAATATCTGAAAATCAATAAAAATATCAAACTTATAAGGATCCTTATCAGGGGAAAATTTAAGTCCCAACTCTAAAACTTTTAACTCATCCAAAGTAAATGTGACATCACTTAAATTGAAAACCCTGCATTAGGTCTCTCTCTTCTCTCTCTTTCATTTTCCTTTTGCCTCCTCTGCAGCCTCTCTGTGTGCTACGCCTGGTTCTCCCCATACGGTCGGGGGGGGGTACCATGGGATACCGAGGTTTCCACTCTCCTCCTCCATTCCCCTGAGGATATTGACCTCTCCCCCTCCCTCTGGGGTGTGTGGATCCCATCCCTCTCCCTGGGGGGGTCACCATACCCCCTTTTTTGAAAATCCCCCCTATAATTGGCACCAGGATGTCCTCTCTGTGCTCTCAAAGGTGGTCCCGCCTCTAGATTGGGGCAGATCCCAATTTGGGCTATTCCACCCTCAATGGTTGCCATAGTCCTGCTGACTGTAAGCATCAGAGGCATAATATTCTTCCTGTTGTAGGGGTTCATACCTGTTAAATATGGGAACTCCATAAGAACTTTGATCAACCTGGGGTCCAGCATTGCTATTACCCTGTTGAAAAGACTGAGGAGTTGACCCATTATGAGAGGTATAAGATGTTACAGGGATGGTATCTCTATCATCCGTTAAAGTCAAAGGTGTGACCTCTTCAGTTAGTGTGGCATCCTGCCATTTATAAACCTTATTGGCTCTAAAATCATTGGTATCTCTCACATATTTTTTCATTTTTTTCTTTTGGGTTTCTTTGTCAACTTCACCAACAAAATCCCGTAGGTGTTTAATTTTTTCTTTAAATTCCACTGACCCTTCAAAAGGTGTTATTTTAGCCTTAACGGCATTGATATTACCCTCTAGATTTTTTAATTTCTTTATCTTTATGTGAGATTAAAAGTTCTAGTAATTTTCTTTTGGTATGATTGAAAAAAGAGTACCACTCATCCTCTAATTCCTTACCAATCATACCGTCATTGGGAACCACATCCCATCTTAGTCGCCTGGGGGTTATGCCACCCTTAACATATTTGGTTAAAGTGAACACATTCCACCAGGTCCTAATTTGCTTATCCAAAGCATTTTTTAGAACTTTAAAATCAAGGTTAAGATCTGAGCTGACATTGGTGCATGAAAAAAATTAATCAGCATTAATACTAGTGACAAAATTACATATATCCATAGCTGCTAAGTGCACTCAACTCTGAGAAAAAATGTGCAAGTATATGCTAAATATACATACTTGCGCTAATGGTGTATACAAAAAAATATATATATAAAAATATATACCGGTATATACAAAAAATAAAAGCAGCTGTTATACACAAAGTGCTACTCACTTGAAAGACATATAAATATATAAATATAGCGCTCGCAAAAAAACATAAGTGAAAGAACACAACAAAGTATAATAAACAAAACAAAGTCCAAATAAATTGACTAAATGTGCTCCATTCCAAAGTGAAGAAAGTGCAAAATGCTTCAGAGATATTCAGGTGTACAACACCCCCTCATGTGTCCCCACTCACTGAATCAGAACGACCCCCAGCTTTTCAGTCTGATGGGTCACTTTAGGCTTGGTATTGATATCCAGGAATGGTGGGTAGGTGTCAAAACATCAGATCAAAGATTCCTTAATTGAGTTGCTCAGCGGAACAAACAGGTACCCAAAAGTAAAAAAGAATGGAACTGATAGTGAAGTACCATTAAAAAATGTATTATTGCACAAGGGAGTGGGTACTTACAACAAGTAAGATCAAACAAGCCTCAAACATGGAGCTGTATCTGTAAAAAACGCTGTCCCCGGCGTGCGTTCCATGGGACCGGAAGTGACGTCAGAAATACCGGAAATTGCGTCAATGTTTCGCACTCCCACAGGGCGTCATCTAGGACATGATTTACAGCTAACTGCACCATCTTTAAATAGAGGGCAGAGGAGAACCTCCTCTGTAAAAACCAATCAAATTTGGCATGGAGGCCATTTTGTTGGTGGGGTAAAAACATCGCTTCTGTGGACAGAACATAATCCACAGGAGAGACAAAACGCCATATTAATCGTTTGATAAAATCAAACAAATACTTCCAATAAATTATTTTTATTTTACCACAACCTCAGTGCTGTAACAATGTGTTGCAGCCTAATGAATTTGTATTAATACACTTTATGCAGAAAACGAATAGCTTAATACAGGTAATTGATACCAAAGCACCAGTGCTGTGACTGGCTAAAAGTACCCCAAACCCCAATAGTACCCCAAACCCATGGTGTGTGTAAAAAACAACTATTTTTCAGGTAATTTATGCCAAAACACCAGTGCTGCAAATGTAGTACTTATTTTGATACATATAAATTGGTATTAATACACTTTCTGCAAAAACCAACAATTTTATACAGGTAATTGATATCAAAGCACAAGCGCTGCATCTGGCTGCTAATACCACAACCCCAGTGCTGTGAATACATATTACAAACTA
The DNA here is from genome assembly GCF_042186555.1 of Aquarana catesbeiana. Taxonomy (NCBI): domain Eukaryota; kingdom Metazoa; phylum Chordata; class Amphibia; order Anura; family Ranidae; genus Aquarana; species Aquarana catesbeiana. Next base: position 733,593,837 of record NC_133326.1, on the reverse strand, counting down.
ACACATTACTAATGGAAATTATTGTAGCGGTCACATTTTTGCTATATAAATTAATGTTATGTTATAGCTTAGTATCTGGCGCCATCTAGCGACCAAAATTGTGTATGGACTTGATTTGATTTTTTTCTTTCTGGTTAATGTGAGAAGATTATAGGAAGTGACTATTTTGTTTACATTTCTACATTAACCTACCCACAATGCCTATGACCTCCCATGAGCACCAAGGAACAGAACTGCATTGTGGGAAGGCTATAAAAGAACTCAGCGCGGCCATCTTAGCTCTCTTGGAAATGCATGGCCAGCCTGGGAGGATCTGTGTGAGGTCTCCAGCAAGGCGCGGCCTACCTCCACTGAAGAGCGATCCGATCAGCGATCCTGTAACACATCAGTGAGCTTGACTGATGGCAAGGCAAGACTGGGAAGGAGCCAGAGAAGCCTGTCAAAGCCATCTGAGAGTCCTGGAGCGTCTCATTGAGCAGAGCGGAGCAGTCTTGGCCAGCCGGAAACAGGACCCTGTACACCGGAGCAGAACTTTCCTACATCACAGACCTGGTTGGGTGAGAGGGCTGCTGCCCAAAAGTTTCCTTGGCGCACTTTTACACACCTGCCTTTATAATACAGAGTTGCTGGGACCTGTAGTCCCACAAAGGAAATTCAAAGGATTAGGCTGAGTTCAAAATAGGCCTCAAGCCTGTATCTCATTGCAATTCTGGTACTGTGTTATTGGCATCAGAGGTAGTTGCAGTACTGCTGCACCATAACATTGATTCAATATTCAGCTTGCTTTGACCGGGAGTTGTTAACCATTGGATTACAATTCACTTTACTCATAGCTAGAAGAAGAAAGAAGAAAAGAAGGACTGTCTCATAAAACACAGGGCTTTGTGTTTCATTGCTCTATTAAAGTTACTATAATATAAAGTAATGGGAGCTCCCTAGGGATTGTATTATACTTTATTAAATTAGCATTCGCTTTCTTTACAGTTACAAAGCGTCCTTGACACATTGCTAGTAAGTTAATTTAAACACTTTACAGTTGTGTAATACCTTTGTGAGTTAAATCTGTTGGCTGTCACACTACGTTGGTCTGACAGTACAACTGTTGTAATCTTTACTTACTAAAGCAAATACAGTAAACAAATTTCTTGTTTAAGTATTTCTGTGTGGAGTGTTGTTTTCCTTTGTATTATTGACCAGGTGGATGCTGGAGATTAAAGGTAAAGATAAAAAAAAAGGCATGTTATAGCGTATATTGTGAAATTGTCTTTAGGTTTTTACCGCAGACTACATTACACCACAGCTGTGTCAAGGGGACTGAGAGAAATCAAAGGGGTATAGAAGCAGAGTACAGGCCCAATTAAAATACCAGCAGCTCCTTCGGGGGTCAGTGCTACACGTGGGGGCGTCGTCCAGGATTACTGTTACTCTGCAACCAAGCCCATCCCCTTGGCACCAGTATGGACCCTTCTACTGTGGTCCAGTGGTGTATAGCAGAAGCGAGCGTGGCGATTGAGCTCCCTGGTGAGGCCTGGGAAAAAACTGATCAGTCAAATTGTAAAGACATTATCCCCAGATAAAAAAGCATTGGTGATTGCCATCAAACCAGATGAAGAGACTTCTTGCACTTATGCACTGTTGGAGTGGAGAGAGGGAGTACCAGAGAGCTTCAAAGACAGAGGTGTACAGCTGGGAAACAAAACAAGGTTTTACATAGTACACCCAAAAATAAGGATTCCATCAGTGCTTCCCACTGGGACACAGCTAGAGGAACAGTCCCTCCCCCGGCGTCTCTGGCCATGATCGGGCCAGAACTTCTTGCAGCTTTGGGGGACTTTGTGTCAAAGTGCCAGAAGAACAACACGGTGTGCATAGAGGCTGGGTACAGGAGGCTGAGAATTTTTTCAGGAGAACAGCCTGTGCCGGCTGGAGAAGAAGAATTTGACGTATGGATAGAACAAGCCATGCAGGCTCTGGAAGAGTGGGAGCTGCCAGAGGCCAAAAAGAAACAGCGCATCAGTGAGAGCCTGCGGGGAGCTGCTGCGGAGGCTGTCAGGAACCTGAGGTTCAGTAATACCACCTGTACAGCCTACAATTGCTTGGTTATGTTACAAGAGGAGTTTGGGCGGCTGGAAAAGGCAGCCGACTTAATATACCAGTTTGAACATACCCTTCAACACCAAGGAGAACGTCTTTCTGAATATATCAGACGACTAAATAAAATGTTATACCAGATTGTGTTGAAGAAAAGGATGAGGCCCTCTGCCATAGACCAAGCCTGAATACAGCAAATCCTGAAGGGGGCTCTATGTTCTGATCCAGTTTGGCTCCATTTGAAAACCTCAGTGGGCGTCATGTCACTCAAATACTCTGATCTCATCAGAGTAGTAAGAGATGAAGAAGCCATTTTAGATGATCAGCAAGCGACTTTTCAACCAGCCTATGCGTCTCTAGTTGAAGTCAGGCCTGTAAGGGCAGTGGATCAAGAGTCTGAAATCGCCACTTTGAAATCTCAAATGGCACAAGTGATGGAAATGATGACCACATTAATGGCAAAATTCTCCGAGGTAACCACAGGAGAGACCGTGTCTAGAGCACCTCAGAGTAAATCCGCCGGCTCGAACCAGAGTCCAGTGAGCGATAAAGTTTGCTTCAATTGTGGAGGAGCCGGACACTATCGGCGAGTGTGCCCAAGTCCAATGAAGCCTGAGGCATCACGCCATAAGCCGGGAAACTTCAGAGGGCCCCGGTGAAGGAGTCAACCGGGTGCCCTGCAGTGTCAGCTAACTCCAAAAAACACAATGAAGTAAAGAGACCACGGGAGGGGTCAAAACTCACAGAGAAGGCTCCCGTGATCACCCCAAAGCAATCCAGCACCTCACTCTTTTCCACTCAGACTACTAAAAGAGGGGGAGTTAATGCACGCCAGACCCAGAGGGTCACACAGGAAGCCTTGCGGAACTCGAAGCCCCGCAAGAAAGGAATGCAGGTCAAAGTCACTAAGCAGGTCAAACCGGCTACCCCCATTAAATTACCACCCAGATTAATGGGACCTTCTCCTGATGTTCCCATTTAGGTGGAGGCAATCTACACCAGAGGTCTCCTGGATACTGGGGCTCAAGTGACTCTCCTTTACAGAGACTTCTATGACAAGTACCCAAACACTTGCCACTGCAGAAGTTAGAAGAGCTATAAATATGAGGCATTGGGACTCAGAGCTTCCCCTATGATGGCTACCTAACCATCAGACTTACTTTCGACCCGAGTGTGGCGGGGAGGGCCGAAACCTTCAACACCTTGGCAGTGTTGTGTCCTCGCACTCCAGGGGCTAATAGAAGTTCCCTCATTATTGGGAAGAACACTGATCTGGTAAGAAGACTGCTCACACCACTTGTGCAGGAGAAGAGCACCCCAGTCAAGAGTGTGCACCCCATGCTAACACAGGTGTACCAAGATCTTGTACAGAAACAGAAGGCTCCACCAGAAGGAGTGGGAAAAATCTGACGTCTAGATAAGAGTGAAAAGTTGGTACAACCGGGTGAAGTAGTCTGCCTAAAAGCCTCTATCAAGCTAAGTTGGAGACAGCCCGGTCCCTTCATCGTCCTTGAGACGGACAGGCAGAAATAAGACAAGGGCCTAGAAGTTATCCCTGAAGTGTTGTCAACCAAGGCGTTGAAGAGAAGTAAAGGAAGAGTCTTGGTCAGTGTTTGCAACACAACAGCCTTGCCTGTGAAGGTGCCTGCCAGAGTGCTGCTGGGACAGGTCAGTCAAGCAATCCCAGTCTCACAATATAGCATCATGGGAGAACAAGACGGAGAGATTCCTCTGGAAGAGTTCTACCCAAAGAACACACCCCTTACACCTGCCTGGATGGAGAGAGCGAAGAATCAGCTCCTGAGATGGAAGCCTGCCTTCTCAAAAAGTGAGTTCGATGTGGGGCTTGCAAAGAGTGCCGAACACAAAATCCAATTAGAAGAAGATAAACCCTTCCGAGAGAGGGTAAGGCGGATTCCGTTGGGAGATCTGGAAGACCTACGGGAGCAGCTGGCTGAGCTAAAAAGGACGGGGATTATCCGAGAGCCCCGGAGTCCATATGCCTCTCCGATTAGTAGTTGTAAGGAAAAAGAAAGGCTCTTTGCGACTATGCATTGACTACCAGACACTAAATTGGAGGACCATCCCGGATCAGTACACCACACCACGGATAGAGGATGCCCTACAGAGTCTAACAGGAGCAAAGTGGTTCAGTCTGCTAGATCTTAAGAGTGGGTACTATCAGATCCCCATGTGCCCTGAAGATAGAGAGAAGACCGCTTTTATTACCCCTGTAGGATTCTTCGAGTTTAATCGAATGCCTCAAGGTCTGTCTGGAGCCCCAGCAACCTTCTAGCGATTAATGGAGAAGACATTGGGTGACATGAACCTGATTGAGGTGTTGGTCTATTTAGACGATATCATAGTGTTTGTTAGAACACTGGAGGAGCACAAAAAGCGCCTGGAGAAGGTATTGAAGAAACTACATGACGAAGGCCTGAAGCTCTCCCTGGAGAAGTGTCACTTTTACCAACCCTCAGTGAACTACTTGGGCCACATAATATCTGCTGAAGGAGTGGCAATAGACCCGCAGAAATTGGAGGCCGTTACCTCTTGGCCTAGACCGACTAAGGTGACTGAACTTAGATTCTTTCTAGGGTTCTGTTCTTATTACAGGTGGTTTGTGGAAGGGTTTGATAAGATAGCCCACCCACTCACCGAGCTGTTGAAGAATCAAGAGGGAACTGGCTCAGACTCAGAAGGCTTGGGGAAGCCAAAGGAAGGCCCCAGGAAGAAGAAAGAGTCCATCCAAGAAGAATGGACTCCACAGTGTGAAGAGGCTTTCAGACAGTTGAAATGGAGCCTAACCACTGCTCCAGTTCTAGCCTATGCAGACCCTACTATATCCTATGAATTGCATGTAGATGCCAGCCGAGACAGGCTGGGCGGAGTGCTTTATTAGGAACATGATGGACAACAAAGGCCCATCGCGTATGTGAGCATAAGTCTAGTCCCCGCTGAGCGGAACTAACCCAACTCACAAACTGGAATTCCTGGCTATAAATTAGGCTGTGGTAGATAAATTCAAGGATTACCTCTATGGTGCAGAGTTCGTGGTCAAGACGGACAATAACCCACTTACTTACTTGCTTACCACAGCATAGTTGGATGCCACCGGCCATAGGTGGCTGGCTGCACTCTCAGCTTTCACATTCAGCTTGAAATATAGACCAGGAATTGGAAATAGAGATGCAGATGCATTATCAAGACGACCTCATTGCTCCCAGGGTCAAACAGAATAATGGACCCAGCTCACCCCAGAAGGAGTGAGAGCCCTTTGTGATGGAGCACAACAGCAAAGTAAAGGTGGGGCTAGAGCAGAAGAAGTTGGAGTGTCTGCTGCCGGAGTGCCTAAGTGTTACTGTGATGTCACTCAGATTGCAGAGGAGGGTTTACCAAAGCTGTCCAGAGTGGATCTTCGGTTGGACCAACAACAAGACCTACTTTGTAGCCTGGCGCTGAAGGCTTTGGAGAGCAAACAACCTGACTTATTTCTCAAAAGCACTAAAAAGGAAGCTCGCATCTTACACAAAGAGTGGGATCGGTTACAACTCAAACAAGGGGTGGTCTACCGAAGGGGCCCCTCTGATGACGGTAAAGAGAAGTGGCAACTGTTCTTACCGGAGAAGCACTGAGAGAAGGTACTGATTGCTCTGCATGATCATCACGGCCATTTGGGAGCAGAAAGGACTTTCCAGCTGGTGAAGGACAGGTTCTACTGGCCCTATATGAGGACCGAAGTAGAGGGCTACTGTCACTCATGCCTCCAGTGTATACAGAGGAAGACCTTGCCTCAGAGAGCTGCCCCAATGGACCATTTGGAGAGCCAAGGACCAGTGGAGCTGGTCTGTATAGATTTCCTGTGTGTGGAATCCGACTTAAGTGGAAAGGGGAACATTCTAATAGTCACTGATCACTTTACTCGTTATGCTCAGGCATTCCCTACTAAAGACCAACAGGCCTCTACAGGGGCAAAAGTTCTGGTGGAAAAGTTCTTTGTCCATTATGGTCTACCACAACAAATTCATTCCGATTAAGGGAGAGACTTTGAAAGTACTCTGATTCAAAAACTATTGGATCTCTTAGGTATCTGGAAATCTAGAATTACACCATACCATCCACAAGGCGAACCTCAGCCGGAGAGATTTAACCGGACTCTTTTAAATATGTTAGGAACTCTGACATCTGAGCAAAAACCACATTGGAGCAGGCACATCACTGCACTAGTACATCAATATAATAGTACAAAGTGTGATGCAACAGGATATTCCCCCTACCGGCTAATGTTTGGAAGAGAAGCCAGACTACCGGTGGACTTGGCTTTTGGAATCAGTCTGGATCATACCCCTCAGCGACTTCTCACAGAGGATATGTGGATAGGTTGAGGAAGAGTCTGAAAACTGCTTACGATAAAGCTCAAGTCACATCAGACCACAGAGGGTACAGAAACAAAAAGAACTTTGATCTCAAAGTATAGGTTCAAGATTTACAACCCGGTGACCAAGTTCTGCTAAGGAGTTTGGGAATCCCAGGCAAGCACAAACTGGCTGATCGCTGGAAATCACAACCATATATCGTGTGCAAGAAACATCCAGAACTTCCAGTATATGACATTCGACCAGAAGGAAGCACCGGGTCGCTAAAAACTTGGCACCGTAATCACCTCCTGCCTCTCACGGAAGCAGTCAGGATTACCGCACAAGAGGAGCTGCCATCCACATCCACTGTTGTACACAGACCATTAACCAGACTTCGGCCTGGACCTTCAGCTACTGAAGAAGAAGAAGAGGAGATGGAGATAAGCTGGCTGTGGCCATCTGAAGTGGATCTTTCATTCCAAGCAGGGGGAGAGGATGGTGGAATTCTTAGACCGGAGGCTCCTGAATTTATACCCAAAAGTAGATCAAGAGAAGATCCAGAGGTGTCTAAAGTTTTTCTACCAGAAACAGATTTAGGAGATCTAAGTGCTGATTCCGATTCTGAGTTACAAGAAAAAGATGGAGTTGAGGAACATACCAACTTGCCTGAGACGCCAAAAGCACAGAGGACCAAAAGAGTTATTCGTCCCCCAAAGAGACTAACTTATGAGACATTGGTCGAGTGTTCTGAAGGAACTAAATTTACTGCCAGGAGAAATTCTGAAAGGCTTCATACTCTTGCTTTTGACTGGCTGTGAGTGTACAGGACCTGTCGGTTTTATGTAACCGCATAGAAACAAAAATGTGTAGCAGAAACAAATTCTTACATCTTTGGGGACCAAAGAGTCCAAGCAGGGGGAGTGTGTAGAGGTCACATTTTTGCTATATAAATTTAAGTTATGTTATAGCTTAGTATCTGGCGCCATCTAGCGACCAAAATTGTGTATGGACTTGATTTTATTTTTTCTTTCTGGTTAATGTGAGAAGATTATAGGAAGTGACTATTTTGTTTATGTTTCTACATTAACTTGACCTACCCACAATGCCTATGACCTCCCATGAGCACCAAGGAACAGAACTGCATTGTGGGAAGGCTATAAAAGAACTCGGCGCTGCCATCTTAGCTCTCTTGAAAATGCATGGCCAGCCTGGGAGGATCTGTGTGAGGTCTACAGCGAGGCGCAGCCTACCTCCACGGAAGAGCGATCCGATCAGCGATCCTGTGACACATCAGTGAGCTGGACTGGGAAGGATCCAGAGAAGCCTGTCGGAGCCATCTGAGAGTCCTGGAGCGTCATGTTGAGTGGAGCGGAGCAGTGTCGGCCAGCCAGAAACAGGACCCTGTACACCATAGCAGAATTTCCTACATCACAGACCTGGTTGGGTGAGAGGGCTGCTGCCCAAAAGTTTCCTTGACGCACTTTTTCACACCTGCCTTTATAATACAGAGTTGCTGGGACCTGTAGTCCCACAAAGGAAATTTAAAGGATTAGACTGAGTTCAAAATAGGCCTCAAGCGTGTATCTCATTGCAATTCTGGTACTGTGTTATTGGCATCAGAGGTAGTTGCAGTACTGCTGCACCATAACATTGATTCAATATTCAGCTTGCTTTGACCGGGAGTTGTTAACCATTGGATTACAATTCACTTTACTTATAGCTAGCAGAAGAAAGAAGAAAAGGACTGTCTCGTAAAACACAAGGCTTTGTGTTTCATTGCCCTATTAAAGTTACTAAAATATAAAGTAATGGGAGCTCCCTAGGGATTGTATTATACTTTATTAAATTAGCATTCGCTTTCTTTACAGTTACAAAGCGTGCAAAGGATGGGACAGTGCCCATAGTGAAATCAGTTCACTCTGTCATTTATCCCATTTCCCTTACACATTGCTAGTAAGTTAATTTAAACACTTTACAGTTGTGTAATACCTTTGTAAGTTAAATCTGTTGGCTGTCACACTACGTTGGTCTGACAGTACAACTGTTGTAATCTTTACTTTAAAGCAAATACAGTAAACAAAGTTCTTGTTTAAGTATTTCTGTGTGGAGTGTTGTTTTCCTTTGTATTATTGACCATGTGGATGCTGGAGATTAAAGGTAAAGATAAAAAAAAGTATATTATAGCGTATATTGTGAAATTGTCTTTAGGTTTTCACCGCACACTACATTATACCACAGCTGTGTCAAGGGGACTGAGAGAAATCAAGGGGGTATAGAAGCAGAGTACAGGCCCAATTAAAATACCAGCAGCTCCTTCGGGGGTCAGTGCTACATTATGAATGTAAAAAATAATAACTAGTTACAAGTAATTGATGCCACAACTCCAGTGCTGTAAACTGAATGTATCTAGTTGGATATATAAGAGGAAAGTCCATATATCTGTGATCAAACTTCCTCAATGATGGCGCCCCCTCCAGTGTGTCACTACAAAATGAAGTGTGTTCAGAGTCCTCCACCTCCGTGCTGATGAAATGCCCCCTCAGGCATTGCCCCAATATACAATAGAGGTGTCATGTGCTTGTCCCCCCTCTGGGGGGCTCAATGGGCCCGGGGGACTTCCCACAAGATCAGCTGTCACAAGTGTGGGGTCCCTTTAAGGGATTTGGTCCCTCCTGATTGGATGGATATAGAACTCCAAATAAAACAAAAATGTAACCAATAGTGAAGTACGTCCTTCAAAACAATTGTCTCTTTATTTACAATAAATGCACTGACAACAAACAATATGTCAGCATATCCAGCAACCAATTGGGCAGTAGATAATATCACTCACCAGAACCACTTCCTGTTTCAGTTCCAGGCAGGAAATGACATCAGCCAGCTCCGCCCAAGGGCTGACTCTCCAATGATTGGTTGATCTGCTGACATATTATCATTACTTGTCAGTGCATTTAGCAATCCTCATGGATTTTGCTGCACGGAGACGCACATGAAGTAGAAATCCCATTATTTCCTATGTGGCCGGTTCCCATCGATGTGCCACAGTTTAGTGTAAAAGGGAATCTATATGGAGCCATTCACACCTCCAATGTGTGCGTTACCACGTACGCTGCAATGTACCCGCAACAGTGTAACTCCACATTAAGACTTTTCAGGTGGGTGACAACTTACCTCCATTTCACAGGGGAGGTCCACCCAATATTCCATCCATATGTCCCAACATTTCATTTTCTAAGACCCCGCCCACTGATTATTCATTGGATGTGTCTACTTCTGTCCCTCCCTGGAAGAACATTTCACCTCTTTCCTGCTTCTCCCTCCAGGATTATGTTCTGTAAAGGGACATTATGGTGCTGTGATGATCTTTGCTCCGTTATCTCCACAAACCGAACTCTGACCTATCTGCAGATAACATTGGATGATGATGAGATGATGTCGGAGTCAGAAGTGAGTGGACGTTGTGAGGTCCTCCGGAATGCCGGCTTCTCTGTGGATAGAGGGTAAGATTTGTTATATTGGAAGTAACACACTAATATATAATATTATACAATACAATAATACAATAATATATTAATACTAAGTCTTAAGCCTCGTACACACGCTTAGATTTTCGGACGACCGAACGTCCATTTTTTGTGGCATGCGAGTCTTATGTCAAAAGTCAATAGGTTACTCACAATATGAAAATTTTCAGACAACAGAATACAACGTCAGAAGTGAAGTAATGTGTTGAATAGTTTTGTATGTATTCTTTTGTTTCTGAGCATGCAAAGTCTTGCTCTTACGATTTTTTTCGTATGAAAACCGTACTAATGAAAAGAAAATCGGACGTTGAGTTCTCATCCAACAAAAATGTTATAGTCTGCACATCCAGCTTTTGTCTGGCGAAAAAAGAGAAATCGGCTGTTGAAAGCACCGTACTAATGATCCGAAAATCGTCAGTCGTACAAATTTTTTCATCCGATTTTTGTTTTGTGTGTACGGGCTTTTAGAATGTGAATAGTAAAATGTAGACAACATTGGATGGGGATGAGATGATGGAAGTTGTTGGGAGGTCTTCTGACTCTCGGGCTGCACTGTAATGAAAATGGATTGACGGGTGACAAACATTCTATACAATTTCTGTAGAACACATTGGAGGTCTCTGTACATATAAAGATAATGAGTAAGGATGAGCCAAACACCCTCCAGTTTGGTTGGCACCAGAACATGCGAACAGGCAAAAAATTTGGACGAACACAGGAACACCGTTAAAGTCTATGGGGCATGAACATGAACAATCAAAAGTGCTAATTTTAAAGGCTTATATGCAAGTTATTGTCATAAAAAGGGTTTGGGGACCCGGGTTCTGCCCCAGGGGACATGGATCAATGCAAAAAAAAGTTTTAAAAACTGACATTTTTTCGGGAGCAGTGATCTTTTTAATGCTTAAAGTGAAACAATAAAAATGAAATATTCTTTTATATATTGTGCCTGGGGGGTGTCTACAGTATGCCTGTAAAGTGGCACATTTTTCCCGTGTTTAGAACAGCCTGAGAGCAAAATGACATTTCTAAAGGAAAAAAGTAATTTAAAACTGATCGCGGCTGTAATGAATTGTCGGTCCCGGCAATATAGATGAAACTCATTGAAAAAAACGGTATGGGTTCCCCCAGCCCAGAACCAGGCCCTTTGGGTCTGGTATGAATATTAAGGGGAACCCCGCACCAAAAATTAAAAAAAAAATTGCATGGAGGTCCCCCAAAATCCATACCAGGCCATTCAGGTTTGGTATGGATTTTAAGGGGAACCCTGCGCCAAAATTTAAAATAAAAATGGTGTAGGGGTCCCCCCAAAATTCATACCAGACCCTTACCTGAGCACATAACCTGGCAGTCTGCAGGAAAAGAGGAGGGGACAAGAGAGTGCCCCCCTCCTGAACCATACCAGGCCACATGCCCTCAATGTGGGGAGGATGCTTTGGGGTCCCCAAATTGATGGGGACAAGGGCCTCATCCCCACAACCCTTGCCCATGGCTGATGGGGGGTCTGTGGGAGGGGGGCTTATCGGAATCAGGAAGCCCCCTTTAACAAGGAGACCCCCAGATCCCGGCCTCCCCCCTATGTGAATTGGTAATGGGTACATTGTACCCCTACCATTTCACAAAAACAGTGTCAAAAATAGTAAAAAAGACAGGAGACACTTTGGAACAAGTCCTTTATTAAAAAAATAAAAATGTCCCGTGATGTAGATCCATCTCACGCCGCCCAATGGACCAAAAAAAGAAAAAAAAAGCCGCAACAGCTCTGCCTCCATGGGAGGCTCCCGCTGAGTGACGCTTCTTCCCGGTGACAGCTGTTATATAGCTGAGGGCAAGGTCACCTGGTGATGTAAACGGATGACCCCGCCCTCCTCTGACGCCATGTGACATAAGAGGAAGGCAGGGTCGCCCATTTACCTCACCGAGTGGCCCTGCCCTCAGCTATATAACAGCTGTCACAGAGAAGAAGCATCACTCGGCAGGAGCCCCCATGGAGGCAGAGCTGTTGCGGCTTTTTTTTTTTTTTCAGATCGTCGGGCGGCGTGAGATGGATCTACATCTCTGGACCTTTTTATTTTTAATAAAGAACTTGTCTCAAAGTGTCTCCTGTCTTTTTTACTATTTTAGACACTTTTTTTGTGAAATGGTAGGGGTACAATGTACCCGATACCAATTCACATAGGGGAAGGCCAGGATCTGGGGATCCCATTATTAAAGGGGGCTTCCAGATTCTGTTAAGCCCCCGCCGCAGAAAACCACAACCACAGGGCAAGGGTTGTGGGGATTGAGGCCCTTGTCCCCATCAACATGGGGACAAGGTGCTTTGGGGACCCCAATGCATCCTCCCTATGTTGAGGGCATGTGGCCTGGTTTGGTTCAGGAGAGGGGCGTTCTCTTGTCCCCCCTCTTTTCCTGCGGCCTGCCAGGTTGCATGCTTGGATAAGGGTATGGTATAGATTTTGGGGAAACCCGTACGCCCTTTTATTTTTTTTAATTTTGGCGCAGGGTTCCCCTTAAAATCCATACCAGACCTGATTTTGGGGGGACCCCTGAGCTATTTTTTTTTTAATTTGGCATAGGGTTCTCCTTAATATCCATACCAGAAGGGTCTGGTATGAACTTTGGGGGGACCCCTATGCAATTTTTTTAATTTTTATGGTTCAGGGTTCCCCTTAATATTCATACCAGACCCCAGGGGTGGAAGTATAGGGGTCGCAAAAGTCGCCATTGCGACTGGGCCCCATGCTGCCCGTGTGCCCCCCTCTCCCCGAGCGGTGGCTGCATATGGGACCGAGCTCCCTCATCCTCAGCCGATGCGTAAATCATTCGGCAGTACAAGAGCTCGGTCACAAAGTGAAAGTAAGTGAGACTGTCTAGCACACTGTGTGTTGTGCTCTCTGCCTCCCCCTACAGTGCAGTACCCGGCATGGAGAGTTTAAGGTACAGAGCTGCAGCTGCAGATTTTTAAAAAGGCGATCTATATATGTTTGTATGCATGTGTGTGTGCTTATATGTGTGTGTCTGCATGTTTGGGTGTGTGCATGTGTGTGTGTGTTTTATATGTGTGTGTGCGTTTATTTATGTGCATGTGTATGTTTACATGTGTGTGGGCATGTGTGTGCATGTGTATAGAGTTATATGTGTGTGCGCATGTGTGTGCATGTGTATAGAGTTATATGTGTGTGCGCATGTGTGTGCATGTGTATAGAGTTATATGTGTGTGCGCATGTGTGTGCATGTGTATAGAGTTATATGTGTATGTGCATGTTTGTGTGTTTGCTCATGTGTGTGCGTTTATGTGTGTGCATGTATTTATATGTATATGTGTGCATTTGCGTACGTGTGTTTACATGCGTGTATGTATACACAATACTTGTAATTCTGACCCCCTTTTTCTTTAAAGCCCTTTCACACTGGGGCGGTTTGCAGGCGCTATTGCGCTAATAATAGCGCCTGCAAACCGACCCGAAAGTGCCGCTTCTTTCATTCCAGTGTGAAAGCCCCGGGGGCTTTCACACTGGAGCGATGCGCTGGCAGGACGGGAAAAAAAGTCCTGCCAGCAGCATCTTCGGAGCAGTGAAGGAGCAGAGTGTATACCGCTCCTTTACCGCTCCTGCCTATTGAAATCAATGGGACGGCGCGGCTATACCGCCGGCAAAGCACCTCTGCAGAGGCGCTTTGCGGTGGTATTTAACCCTTTCTCGGCCGCTAGCGGGGGGTAAAACCGCCCCGCTAGCGGCCGCATACCGATGGTAAAACGCTGCTAATAATAGCGGCGTTTTACCGCCGATGCCGCCCCCACATCAGTGTGAAAGGGCTCTTACGATCAGAACAGATTTTTTTAGGGTGGGTTCATAATACCAACAAGAAAATACCATTCCTCTGAAAAGCGATGCAGATCGCTTTTCAGAGGCATTTGACAGGCAGTGAAGAGGCAATATGTTGCATCTTGACTAAAATGTTGAAGAAATGTTGAGAAACACTGATACAGAGAAACTGATCTCTCCATTCTCCTCCTGCAGCTGCTCAAAGGAGATGAGAAGTGGGGGAAATGGAAAGATCAGTTCCTCTATATGCAGCCGCACCCACCATGCCTCCTATGCAGCTTCTTTCTGCTGCCCCCTGTGTGCTCTCCAGCCCCCCTGTACTTTTTCCTGCCCCCCCCCCGCTCTCTCCTGACCCCTCCCCTTGTCCCCACAGCTCAGCAGAGTCCCCCCCTCCCCTCTCCTGCCAGCTGCTGTAGGGTATCTGCATGGAGAGTCAGTGATCCATACCGATCACGGACTCAATCCATTCATAACTGAAACATAGTAAACTGTATTTACTATGCTTCAGTTTGCGAATAAAGGGGCAGCTCTATACAGAGCTATTCCTGTCCATTCATTCTGTGCAGCTAAGGCTGTGCTCTCAATCTCCTTTCTCGTTCTTAAAGGTGAAACATCAGAGGTCTGCTTAGACCCCTGATATCTCACCAAAGCCCCCCAACTCTTAAAAAAAAAAATTAATATTTTTTATAAAATAATATTGTAAAACAATAAATAAATGGTAGAAAAATACAATAACAATAAAAAAAACAGACGCCAGTGGCAGAACTACCAGGGTCACAAACATCACACTTGCGACCGGGCCTTGGCATTTATGCCATCGGCTCAGAGGGAAGGGCCCCAGCTGGGGGTCAGGGGGGCCCTTCATGATTTCTGGCACCGGGGCCCTGAAGGTTCTAGTTACGCTACTGCCAGACCCAATGGGCCTGGTAATGGACTGGACTCTCACTCATGGATTACCAGCATTTATATAGTGGGATTCTTGCCATTTCTGTCAATATTGTCAATGTAGTATTATGGTTGCCTACATGTTTGTGACTGTTGTCGAATTATGATTTTATGAATTTTTGTACGAATAAATTGTATTTTTTATATATAATTTTTTTTTTCATATTTTTCTATTAATTGCCCAGAAAATCCCACTTTAGAGGTTTCTTTTTGTTCTCATTTACATTTAAGGGATGTTGGCAATTGTACACGCAACCTTTGGGAGTCAATTCCTTTTCTAACAAATTTAAAACATGTTCTCTATCTAAGTCCGTCAGAAATGCCAACAGAAAAAGTCCGATGGGTCATACACATGGACGGATTATACGACCAAAAGCTCCCATCGGACTTTTTCTGTCGGAAAATCCGACCTTGTGTACGCGGCATAACACTCTCATTTTATTCTTCTTTGAAGGAATGAAGAATGCTGGGAAGTATCTATAGACAGATGAAGATAAGAAAATGGTCTGTGGGAGCTCCTCCCCCTCTTCAGGTAATACACGGATCCTGATATGAAGAGAATGTCCAGAATGGAATGATATCGGAGTAAAGTCATATGAACTCTCAGCTTTTATTTTCTCTTTCTGATCCTTAAATATAGAATTCCAGTAATAGTGATCTTTGTGTTCTTTTCCTCTTCATTTCTGCTAAGTATTGCCCACTTCCTGTGTTGCTGTGTGACCGGTGCCCCTTCACAGCGCTGATCTGATAAGGGCACCCGCGTATGCGCGCTCCCATCTATTGTACTACAAGCCTGTGGTGACACGCTGGCTGCACCGCACATATAGGTGCCCAAACATCAGATCACTGCTACAGCTCCGCCTCCGTTGCCATCTGATTGGAAATCCAGGGGTCTGAGCTCAAGCCCCACCTCTGCCCCGCCTCCTCTCTATGAGTGACAGTGGCCCCCGCACTTTTTAGAGATGCATGTGGATTGGCTCCTGGATTCTGTTCTGTGACAACGGCACAAGGACCAAACATTACAACAAACTTGACATGTGAAGGACCTAACCCAGAGTCACTTAAACCACCCGTAAACATAAAATCTAACCCCTCCAAATCCCCCCACAAATGACGTGACAAGATTTTGGAGTAAATGGCCTTGACGGCCTTTTTATTAACAGTTACCATAAAATTAAATAAATAACATTTTAAATAACTCTTAACCAACTTTTTATGTGCTTTTTTGGGGTCTTCGAGGGGAACACCACTGGTCACTGCGACAAACTTCTTTTAACTTTAGGCCTCCGGTCGCAAGCCCTCCCGACTCAGAGATGGTACTCAACCTTCGCAGTGGCCTACCTTTTACCTCTTCCTGGTTAACCCCTCATTAACCGGAAGGTACCTGAGAACCCCATATCACAGATGGGTACTAACCATGTTATATACATATAACATCCATCTTCTCTTCCTCCAAAGACCCAACCACTGCCACAGCACAAAAAGGGGTAAAACCTTACCCTTGCATGCACCTTCACACCCTCAGTCCTCGCTGTATGCCTTCCTGCAAACCTAGAGCCCAAATATCAGTTCCCACTTCATTAAGGTGCACCCCATCGCTCCTAAGATACCTCCATGTATCCACCTCCAACTCTCTATGACGTATGGCCACACCCCCGTTCCTGATCACAAACCTGCTCACTTCCTTGTTTACTTTCACTCGGGCCCTATCAACCTTTTTAGCTGACCAAGCCCACCGCCAAGACGTCCTGCCCACCATATCTGACCAAACAATGACCATCCTGGGGAAAGCCGCATGTAAACGTAAAAAGTCACTATTTACGTCCCGTATGAGATCCTGCATAAACCTGGCTTCCATGTCGTTCCCCCCAACATGTAGCACCAAAATGTTGGGTGCCCTGTCCAAATGGGAAAACCTGTGTACTTCCGAACGCACCCTGTTCCAAAGCATACCCGGTACCCGGTTCCATCTGACCTGAGTGTCCCGTCTGGGGATGCCCAACTGCCTACCGTTCGGCCAAACATCAGCTCATCTGGCCCCCCAGTAAATGTATGAGTGACCCAGGATCCAAACTAGGCCAACCTCTCCACCTGTGAACAATAAAATGACAACACAAAACAGTAAGCTCCCCCATAAATAAAACACTAAAATAAAAGTCTGAAAAACCCATGTAAGACCTAATGTGGGCGAATAATGTGGGCGAATATAAAGCTTAAATCTGTCTGAGTCCCACCTACCAATACGCTTAACTGTTTCATAACTAAGACCAGCCCTGGAAGCCTCGGTGGCCGCCTCTATTCAGAAAGAATGGGAGGCGTAACTTTTTGTGTCGTCAAACATTTTCGAAATAAGGCTATGAATTGTAAACTTGACAAGGACGACCCATCGCTATGTATCAGAAACGAGCCTGTGAACCCAGGACACATGTCCCGGAAAGATTCCGCCGCTCTTACCGAACAAAATGTGTGACTCCGTAATCCGGAACACTTCAAGTCGCATGCCCTTACCAGTCTGATCAGTTTTTGACCGTCTTGCCCACATTGTGACCGAATCCTGGGAATATTCCAGATCCCCCACCGGCAGCCCCCCTTGAGACTGTTTTGAAGAGCCGACTAGCTCGCTTATCCGTAACGCCCCAAAGAAAACCAGTGCAAAGGCCGCGCAGAACAAACGGATTTTTAAAACAGCTTACCTGTAAAATCCTTTTCTTTGAGTACATCACGGGACACAGAGCACCATAATAATGACTATGTGGGTTATACGCTTACCTTCAGGTGATTGGACGCTGGCAACCAATAGTAAGACGGTTCCTCCCATATAACCCTTCCTATACAGGAAGTGCCTCAGTTTTGTAGCAAGCAATGACGATCCCAAAAAAAGAGGGGAGGGACCTCTGTGTCCCGTGATGTACTCAAAGAAAAGGATTTTACAGGTAAGCTGTTTTAAAAATCTGTTTTTCTTTATCAAACATCACGGGACACAGAGCACCATAATAATGACTATGTGGGATGTCCTAAACCAATGCAACTGAGGGGGGGGGACACATTATCCCTAAGCCCGACAGGCCTGAGATTCTAAAGCAGCCTGCAACACGCTGTGGCCAAAGACAGTCTCATTTTGAGATCTCACATCCACCTGGTAAAACCTGCTGAACGTATGAACTGAAGACCAAACGGCTGCTTTGCAAACCTGAGCCATAGACACCTGCTGGCGTACTGCCCATGATGCACTAACCCCTCTAGTGGAGTGTGCTCTCAAATCCCGGGGTGGAACCCTGCGCTTTAATCCATACGCCTGGACAATAGTCTGGCGAATCCACCTGGATATAGATGAACTTGTTGCTGGCTGTCCTTTTTTAGGACCCTCAGGCAAGACAAAAAAGCAGTCAGTTTTCCGAAAAGGAGCTGACATTTCCAAGTAAACCTTTATCGCTCTCACCACATCCAGTGAGTGAAGCGACTTTTCCTCCCTAGTCTTAGGGTTTGGAAAAAAGGAAGGTAAAATGATATCCTGATTCAGATGAAATTTGGACACTACCTTCAGTAAAAAATCCGGACGAGGGTGCATGACCACCCTGTCCTGATGAAGAACCATAAAAGGTTCCTTGCAAGAAAGGGCGGCCAATTCTGACACCCTTCTAGCTGATGTTATAGCCACTAGGAAAACTAATTTCCTGGTCAGTAGGACAAACGGAATATGCCTAATAGGTTCAAAGGGCTGACCCTGTAAGGCTGAGAGTACCAAATTTAGATCCCATGGACATAAAGGCGGTTTAAGCGGTGGCCTCAGGTGCATTACTCTTTAACAAAGGTCCGCACCAAAGAATGGGATGCAATTGGTCTCTGGAAAAAAACAGATAAGGCAGAAATCTGTCCCTTAATTGTCCCTAAAGCAAGCTGCAAGTCTACTCCTGTTTGGAGAAAGGCCAGGACTCTTCCAATCGTATACTTACGAGGGTTCCACTTCCTTTTCTCATACCAAGAAATGTATGACTTCCATACTCTGTAATAGATAGCTCTAGAAACTAATTTTCTAGCATTTATCAAAGTGGACAAGACCAAGACCCATAATACCACGGACTTTTAATATTCTGGTCTCAATAGCCAGGTCATCAAATTCAGCGAACGTAAAGAAGGATGGAATATGGGCCCTTGAGACAACAGGTCTGGGCGACAAGGGAGGACCAATGGTTCCCCTACTGCCAATTTCACAATTTCCGAGTACCATGATCTCCTGGGCCATGCTGGGGCCACTAAGATCACTGGCTTCTCTTCCTCCCGTATTCTGCGTAGTAAGTGCAGCAGAATCTGGATTGGAGGAAAGGCATAAATCAGAGAATACTGATCCCAAGGAACCACCTGACTTGTCCCAGGCTTTTAGAATACTGTTCTGGAACACTCTGGAATGGAACTGTGCATATGGCACTGCGCTGAAAGATGACACCATTTTGCCCAGTAATCTCATGCACAGCCGAACAGAAGGGGCTAGTTCTTTTATCACCTTCTGTACCAGTTCCACTATAGAGGCGACCCTTAGGGGTGGAAGGAACACCTTTTCTTGCACAGTGTCCAAGACTAGACCCAAATACATCAAGGCTTGGGTCAGGCAAAGAGCTGATTTGTCCAAATTTAGTATCCAACCTAGGCGTTGTAAGACGCTCACTGTAGTTGACACATTTAGAATTAGTGCAGGGCGAGAGCATTTCCTTAGCAGTAGATCATCCAGATATCCTATTATGGAAACTCCTTGAGATCTTAGGGAAGCCAACACTGGGGCTAGGACCTTTGTGAAGACCCTGGGGGCCGTGGCTAGACCGAAAGGTAACGCCACAAACTGGAAATGACTGCCCTCTACAGAGAAGAGTAAAAACCTTTGGTGTGGCCCGAAGATCGGCACATGAAGGTACGCATCCTTGATATCTATGGATGCTAAAAAGTCTCCCTTTCTCAGGGACCTTATGACCAAGCGAACCGACTCCATGCGGAAGGAGCGGACGTCTACAAAGAAGTTGGGCCTTACTTCCCTATTTGGTTTCGGCACGGTAAATAGGTTTGAGTAAAACCCCTTGAATCTTTCTTCGTGCGGGACCTTTATGATTACACCTTGCATGGGCAGATGGTGTAAAGCTAGAAATAGGCATCTTCTTTTTCCTGGATCCACTGGGACCCTTGAATGTAGATAGCGGTTCAGGGGGACCTCCCGGAACTCTATTCTGTAACCGTTCTTTACAGTGGAAATGACCCATCTGTTTTGAACCAGTTCCTCCCAGGCCTCCCCAAACAGCCGAAGCCTGCCCCCCACCCGTGAGGGCGGGGGCGCCCCTTCACAAGGTAGACTTGGAACTGGGCTTGGGTGGCTTTTGGGCCCAGGGTTTTTTCTGACCCTGTGGTCTTTTAAACCCAGATGGCTGAGGCCGTCGATACCACTTAGGAGAAGAGGCACCAGGCCCTGGGGGATTAGGAATTTTATAAGAGGGCTGCTTCCCCTTCTTTTTAATAGGAAGCAGAGCGCTCTTACCTCCTGAGATCTTTTGGATGTATTTATCCAGATCATCACCAAACAGGCGCTTTCCATGAAAAGGAAAAGCAGCCAGTAACCTTTTACATGGCGTCTCAGCAGACCAGTTCTTTAGCCACAATACTCGGCGCATATGAACTGACAACAACCCAAAACGAGACATCTGTTGAATTGAGTCTTTTAAAGCGTCAACCACAAAACATAAGGCATGAGGGATCTCTGATAAATCCTCAGCAGATTCCCCCTGGGAAGGTATGTTCTTTACTACATTCTTAAAGCAATCTTTTAGGGATTGACATATCCCAATAGCCGCAATAGCCGGTTGAACTGCTGCACTGGCAACTGAAAAGGAAGCCTTTATTAAGGATTCTAGCTTTTTATCAGCCGGATCCTTGAAAAGCCTCCAATAATGGATGCAAGGGAAATGCTTGGGAAATTTTCTTATGTCGCAAAGATCCCAGAGTAGAACAAGAGAGCACAGACTCCTGAACCGGAGGTAACTTAAACCCAATTCGTACCATCTCCATTAGAGATTGGATAAATATTTTTTGGGAATGGGAGGCTGACATAGGCTCTTCTTGAACCGAGGTTCGGGTACCATCCACTTTAGCTTTAGTAAGCCATCCAAATGGATCCGATTATAACGTCCTCAGTGGGACATTTCTTTGAAGAAACTGAAGAGCTTCAACAGCCATGACCATCACCTTCAAGACACTGGCAAAAAAACTGAGGCACTTCCTGTATAGGAGGGGTTATATGGGAGGAACCGTCTTACTATTGGTTGCCAGTGTCCAATCACCTGAAGGTAAGCGTATAACCCATATAGTCATTATTATGGTGCTCTGTGTCCCGTGATGTATGATAAATAAAGAGCACATTCATACTCTGAGCTGCAAACATTACTCAAATGCGAAAATAAGACGTGTAGCATGTCAAAGAAACTGGGCGCCACCCATCCCTCTTCTTATGCGCTCTCCTGTACCCCTTTACTGCTGGTTTCACTCAGAAATCCTTAGTATAGTCCCGTTGCCCTTGTAATTTGAAAAGAAAGGTCAAACCTGACAACTTCCGATCAATGGCAGCTGGCGAGATACCCCTCTCTAATCCCATATTAATAAAATCGAGGACTGTGTGGGCTACCTCTCGACCCTCTGGGGCAATCTCAAGCCTGTGCAAGCATGCTAACCATTCTTGCCATACCTTGGAGTAGGCATCCCAAGTAGCCATACTCACAGAGTGTTGAATCCACCGTGCTGCATTCCCAAGGAAATGTTCCACATCCAGTCGGGACAGGTGACCCCGTGTTGCTCTGCATCTGGTGTCAACTCCCAGAGCCTGTCCCACTGAAAACGAGACAAAGCATCAGCCAAGGTGTTATCAACCCCTGGTAAGTGCACAGAGTAAATGAAAGCATTCAATTGTAAACAGCGCAGTACCAAATGTCGCAGCAACCTGACCACCAGCATGGACATCGTCGACAAGCGGTTAACCACCTGGACAACCCCAAGGTTGTCACAATTGAAACGCACTTTCAAGTTACGGAAGGATTCCCCCCATATTTCCATTGCTACTACAATTGGAAACAGTTCCAGGAGGACTAGGTTCTTCAAGAACCCAGCCTCACTCCATGCTGGGGGCCAACAGGCAGCGCTCCATTGTCCCCAAAAGAAGGCCCCATAGCCCGTGGAGCCTGCAGCATCCGTGAACAACTCCAAAATCGCAATTGCTGATGGGATCCGACATCCATAGAGCGCACCCATTGAACGACTCCAGGAAGTCCTACTGCACCCACAAGTCCTCTCTGTGCTTACTGTTGAGACTCACGAAGTGCGTCGGCGCCTTGACTTCAGCGGTTGCTGCCGACAGCCGGCGGCAAAAATCCCTACCCATGGGAATTATTTGGCAAGCAAAATTTAGCTTCCCCAACAAAGATTGTAACTGATGCAACTGTAACTTGCGCCTTCCAGTGATCCCACGCACTTCTGCCTTGAGATTTTCCAGCTTGTCCGTCGGCATTCCATCCCAATAGAATCCACTTAAATTCCCAGGAAAACAATGGTTGACGTGCTGCCCTCTGTTTTTTCCAGAGCTAATGGGACCCCGAAACGTTCCGCTATATGTTGCAACGTCCCCAACAGGATGGCGCAAATGTTGGAACCCAGTGGGCCAACACATAAGAAGTCATCCAGATGGTGAATGACCGAGTTGATCCCAGATACGTCCTGTACTATCCATTCCAAAAAGGAGCTGAACGTTTTGAAGAAAGCACTTGAGATGGAGCACCCCATTGGGAGACAACGATCCACATAGTATGCCCCATTCCATGTACAGCCAGCAGAAGGAAACTGTCTGGACGAACCGGCAAAAGCCGGAAAGCTGATTCAATATCCGCTTTCGCCATCAGTGACCCCTGCCCAGAACGACAAACCCATGATATTGCTGCATCAAAAGAAGTGTATGTTACCGCATACACCTCCGGAGCAATAAAATCATTGACTGACCTTCCCTTTGGAATTGAAAGGTCGTGAATCAATCTGAACTTGTTTGGCTCTTTTTTGGGAACTACTCCCAATGGAGAGACCACCAGGTCTGGAAGAGGAACCGTATTAAAAGGGCCAGCCATTCGCCCCAGATTTACCTCTTTCCCAAGTTTTTCCGAAACCACTGCCGGATGCAGCAGGGCCGAACATAAACTCGATTCTAACAACTGAGCTGATTTCCGGTCGGGATACCTACTGAGGAAAGGAAGCATCCTTTCCACCCACACCAGCGTCGTCCCTCTTACTCGCAGGCTCTCTGGCATGCCCCTTCCCTCTTCTGAAGCACTTTGACAGTGCATGGGATCCCCCGCAGCTAGAAAACGTGTGTTTGAAGTGACAGTTTGCCCCAAACTTACATATGGGCTCCTTGAATTGCCAACAGAAGCCCCATCTTTTGTCGGTCGGTTGTCCTGAGGCTGCGGTACCTCCGACCCCTGCCTGGAAAAACTGATTAGGAGCCCATGCCGCTTTCATAAGCTTCATTCACAGGCTAATATCCTTGTGGTCCCAGTGCAGAGACGGTCAGACGGCCATCCGTTGTCGAAACTGTTTGTCGTACCGTAGCCATGCCACACCGCCATACGTCCAGTGTGCCTCGCTAATGGCTTCTATATATACGAACAAAGCTGTGCAGTGTTCTGGGGTCTTTTCCCCCACTACACTTGGCAAGATGGTGAAAGCCTGTAACCAGTTTGAAAAAGTACGAGGAATGAGCCGATACCTGCGTTTTTCCTCATCCCCCTTCTTGCTTTCTTCTGGCTTCAATCTGTCCAGATTGAATTTCTCTAGCGGCAATAATGTGAAGATCTCCACATATTCCCCTTTCCAAATTTTTTCTTTTACCTCCATTTTAAGATGGGCACCCAGTGGGCCCTCAAAACAGACATAAACTTTGCTTTTTGCAACCTGACCGAATCCGCTTTTTTCTCCCTACCTTTCCCTGGCTGTCCGGAGCCGAAACGCTGGCTGGTATGTCGGGAGGATCGACTACTGCCGTCCCTGTTCCCGCTGCCATCGCAGGCTAATCTCCTGCAACCCTGGTAGCGACTTCTGACAGTGGTGGGGCCGTTGCCGCACGATCCTTACCCTGTGTTGGCACCCACACCGGCGACGGACTGTCCCCAGTGCTCGGCTCAAAGCGCTGTACCAAGTCGCTCAAACCCAACAATAAATACTGCAGGCCTGCCCTACCTGCAATAGTCCTGCGTCCCTAGGCTGTTCTGTGAGGGGCCTGTCACCACCTGTCCCTGATGAACTACCTTCCCCCGGGGACCCCCGCTTACTACCCTGATCCAACAAATTTTTTTGTAAAGAAGAGACAGATAAGGAAGAAATGCACTCACTGGCCCCACCAGCCGCCACTCCGGAATCCACTGCTGATGGATGTCCCTGGTCCTCGTCCTCTTCTGACCTGGACAGTTCTCCCTCCGATCTGTCACTGTTCTCCTCCAGCCAAACGAACACTGGCTGCACCCCAGAGGGTCCTGCTTTGGTTGCCGGGGGTCTGCGTTGCTGTTCCCATCCTTCCCTTTGTCCTGTCATGCCAGACCCGCTCGCTGCCCGCATTGATGGACTCCTGCTCCTTCTCCTGGTCTGGGCATCCGTTGTGCGCCCACTGCCCTCGCTCACCACTGTCACAGCACTCCTCACAGTCCTCCCTCTGGTCAACGTGGGACTGCTGGCCGCCCCGACAGCCCAGCCAGCATCCCGAGGCATGGCTCTTCCTCGCTGGGCCGACTGACTGCTCTGACCTTCTCCCACAGCCCTGGCCGCATGTTCCTGGCATCTGCGACAAGCAGAGGGGGGCAGAGCCATGTGCTGTGCTGGGCTACCCAATCCCTGCACTCCTGCCTCTGCGCTGTGTCCTTCTTAGGTCACCATTCCAGGATCCCTGGGGCTGCTGGTTGCTGGAGGGTGGAGGTTCTCTCTCTCTCCCTTGCTGCTGTTGTTGCCTCTGACCACCAGGAGAGGTGTCAGGGCTGAAGCTCTCCGGCGACCGTGACCGCCGAGCATGTGGAGTCGCTGATCTCCCCCCGTTCATTTATAATACCCGCTACCTGTGCCTGCAGCCAATCTGTTAATTGTGCAGCTGTCGCCGCTCTGAGCTGTGACATTAATTCATCCATTACCTCCATTACCGAGTATGCAGAGAGTGGGGACAGAGAGCAGTGAGAGCGTGTAGAATCTTCTCTTCCGCAGCTCACTAGTGACGTCACTCCCCTTCCTCCTAGCTTACTGACCCGAGTGCCTCTCCTGCTCCGGCCATTCCCCCTTTCTTCAAAAGCATGACTGTGCTGTCCCCACATGTCATGCCGTCCCTACGCTAATCCTTTTCTCTTCTTCTACTCTGGGACTCTCTTTATTCATACAAGACACTGTCCTGTTGTGTCAAAGTTTACTGACAATACATTTTACTGACTCAATTTTAATTGGAAAACAATGTTTTATTTTAACCATCACCCCCCCAGCATTGTGTGTCACCTCCCAGGCAGATTCTGTGTCACCCCCCAGGGCATTCTGTGTCACCCCCCAGGCAGATTCTCTGTCACCTCCAGGGGTATTCTGTGTCACCCCCAAAGGAAGATTCTGTGTCACCCCCCAGGCAGATTCTGTGTCACCCCCCAGGCAGATTCTGTGTCACCCCCCCAGGTAGATTCTGCGTCACCCCCCAGGCAGACTCTGCATCACCCCCACAGGAAGATTCTGTGTCACCCCCCCAGGCAGATTCTGTGTCGCCCTCCAGGCAGATTCCGTGTCGCCCTCCAGGCAGATTCCGTGTCGCCCCCCCAGGCAGATTCTGTGTCGCCCCCCCAGGCAGATTCTGTGTCGCTCCCCCAGGCAGATTCTGTGTCGCCCCCCAGGCAGATTCTGTGTCACCCCCAGGCAGATTCTATGTCACCCTCACAGGCAGATTCTGTGTAACCTCCTTCACAGTTCCTTGTGTATCACCCCCTGTCAGGGCATTGTGTATCACCCATTCCCACCCGCAGGATTGCGTGTCACCCATCCCACTGCAGAGTATTACATGTAGTTACTAATGATGGGCTGAACACCCCCTTGTTCGGTTCATGTCAGAACTTTCAAACAACACAAAAGTTTGGACCCAAACGGCAAAGCTCATTGAAGTCTATGGGACCCGAACTGTAAAAACCAAAAGTTCCAATTTTGAGGGCTTATAGGCAAGAAATTGGCTATAAAGAGGGTATGGGGGCCCGGGTACTGCCCTGGGGGACATCAATAAAAAACATTTTTTTAAAACAATCTTTTTTAAAGCAGCAGTGATTTTTATGATGGTTAAGGTGAAACTATAAAATTTAAAAATTTCTTTAAACATAGTGTCGGGGGGTCTTCTTAGTCTGCCTGTAAAGTGGCACATTTGTACCATGTATAGAACCTGCTGCAGCAAAACTGACATTAATAATGAAAAAAATTACATTTAAATCATTCTTTCCTGCAAGCTTTCTTTATTTTATAAATAATGGCTTGGGGGCCAGTCTGTATGATGAGGCCACAATGTAGTGCACTGGGAACAGGATTGGAGTTTTTTTGGATAAATTCTGGTGTCTCTTTGGCAGACTTTGGATGCAAATAACAAAGAGTCCCTGTGTAAAATGTCCACGTCCACATTTTGCCTGTGGGCACATACGCTGCTGGACCCCTTATAGTGCCATGGGAACGTCTGCCTCTCCTTGTTGACCTCCCAGACATGATAGGGGATTGTTATCCAAATTTATTAGAAACGGGGAAATGTGTGATTGGATGCACTTTATTCAATGAAAAGTGGTGTTTTGTGAACTTTAAATTGAGGACTGCCGCTGACAGAAATGTAAAAACTATAAAAAATTTAAATAAAAAAGGGGGAACACCAACGTCACAGTCAGAAAAACTGCGTCTGACAATATAAAAAAAGGGGACAGGCAGGGGACAGAAAAAAAAACAAAACAAAACAAAAAAAACATGCAGCAACCAAGAAAAAGTGTATACAGCACTAAATGTTATGTAATGTGGTGTTAAACACTTCACTACACCAACACACTACACTATGCTCACACACTATACTAACAGTATACTAAAACTATACACACACACACTACACTATACTGACACAAAATACTCACACACTATACTAATAATACACTAACACTCTACACTGACACTACACTATACTGACACTCTACACTGACGCTACACTATACTGACACTCTACACTGACACTACACTATACTGACACTCTACACTGACACCAAGCTATACTGACACTCTACACTGACACTACACTATACTCACACTCTACACTGACACTACACTATACTCACACTCTACACTGACACTACACTATACCCACACTCTACACTCAGAGTCACAATAAATGAACACAATAACTCACTAGTAGAAAACATGAGCCCGCTCTATCTCCACTCCAACAGCAAAGGCTTCCTATGAGAAGGAACCATTTATAGTGGGGGGCAGGACTATGAGCACTGAGCCCTGATTGGAAAAGTCATCATCACTTTGTCCAATCAGGGCCCTGACAGTGCTAATTGGCAAAGCCTTGCACCTGACCGCTGGCTTCATCCAATCAGGTTCTCTAGAATGCACTGTGAAGCGCACAGTGCATTGTGGGGGGCTCAGTGGGCGAACATCCCGCCAAGCTAACCGCAAATTTGGGTGTTTACCAAACAGGCGAACAGTTTATATTCGGGCCGAGCTTTTGCTTGGATTGAACTGTTCGCTCATCTCTCTTGCTGATCAGACCCAGTTCCTAGATTCCGGCTTCTCCTCTCTATAAATCTGGATCACTTCCTAACAGGAAATAATAAAACCCGTCCTGGCTGTTTCAGAGATGGGAATGGGGCCGACCTTCAATATTCTGAATACAATTGTCTCCTCAGTCGGCTCTGCTGCTGATATTGGGATCTGCAGATCTTCCTCAGGTCACATGATCCCAATTTTTCTGTGGATGGAAAGTAGCCAAATTACTGATCTGATGAGTCCCTGTGTAAAATGGAATGATATACACATCACATTCACATATATATATATATATATGTATATGTATTGATGAAACATTTCATGGAATGTATACAATGTAATATCTCTGTGTAATTGTACAATTATCTCTTGTAGACGGCCAGAGATTTGTCTGGTGATTGTGTCCCGGTGTTGGGTCTGCTGGACCTCTTCCATGTATAGAGGATGCCGACACCTTGGATTTCTCTGCAACCCTCTAAAGGAAAGTCTTCTACTCTTCATGGATATAATGGTCGCCTCCCATTGTGAATTCCCTCTTCTCCCCTCTGTAGGATTCCGAACTTTCCAATATTATCAATACTTACTATGATGATGATGAGGATCCGACTCATTATGAGGACTCGTTCATGGTGGAGAAAAAAGTTTCTCATTAATAAAAGCTGACTGGAGCAATCACTAATACAGAGAAAGAGACCGCATCTTCCTCTTACTGCTGTCCTACTTCTCTCCATCCTCCATACTCCTCTCCATACTCCTCTTCATCCTCCATACTCCTCTCCATCCTCCATACTACTCTCCATCCTCCATACTACTCTCCATACTGCTCTCCATCCTCCATACTCCTCTCCATACTGCTCTCCATCCTCCATACTCCTCTCCATCCTCCATACTGCTCTCCATCCTCCATACTCCTCTCCATCCTCCATACTAATCTCCATCCTCCATACTCCTCTCCATACTGCTCTCCATCCTCCATACTGCTCTCCATCCTCCATACTCCTCTCCATCCTCCATACTAATCTCCATCCTCCATACTCCTCTCCATACTGCTCTCCATCCTCCATACTGCTCTCCATCCTCCATACTGCTCTCCATCCTCCATACTAATCTCCATCCTCCATACTAATCTCCATCCTCCATACTACTCTCCATCCTCCATACTACTCTCCATACTCCCCTCCATCCCTCATACTACTCTCTATCCTCCATACTACTCTCCATCCCCCATACTCCTCTCCATCCTCCATACTCCTCTCCATCCTCCACACTCCTCTCCATCCTCCACACTCCTCTCCATCCTCCACACTCCTCTCCATCCTCCATACTACTCTCCATCCTCCATACTCCCCTCCATCCTTCATACTCCTCTCTATCCTCCATACTCCTCTCCATCCCCCATACTCCTCTGCATCCTCCATACTACTCTCCATCCTCCACACTCCTCTCCATCCTCCACACTCCTCTCCATCCTCCACACTCCTCCCCATCCTCCATACTGCTCTCCATCCTCCATACTCCCCTCCATCCTTCATACTCCTCTCCATCCTCCATACTTCTCTCCATCCTCTCTCCTCTCCCTGCACTCTCCTCTCCCTGCACTCTCCTTTCATTGCATTTTCTCTCTTTTTCCCCACACTCTCTCTCTCTCTCCTCTCCTTGGATATAATAAAGTGATGCGGCTCTATCTAACATATACGGCATTCCCGGCTCCCAGTGTCTCTCTCTTCTTGCTGCATCTCTCTGCAATTTCTTTCTCCATGTTGCTGACATTATCTTGTATAAGAACAGAACCGGATCCATCAGCAATCCCAAGGAGAGACGGACATCTCATAGCCGGCTCTCTGCTGCCTTATATCAGAGTTTTTGTTCCACAACCAGAACTTTATCCCCCTGAATGACAAGCTTAGCCAAGTGATCCCATTTCTAGAAGTTCATCTTTACTTCTGCCAACTCCCCCATCTCTGCTCTGCATGACTCTCTGCCAACACGGCTACTAAGATTTCCTTGTGCCGAGTCCGTTCAGCCGCTTTGCCTTTCACTGACAACTTGCTGCCATTTTTATTATATCATCTAAATGGATTTATCCACAGATTGTTCTGATTACATTTCATGTCTGATATATTGTATATGAAGATCATGTATTATTCCCCGGATTACCCAAAGGGACGCGATTATCCTGATTGATTATTGGGCTACCAATATTATTACCTAGTTATTGGAAGGTGTTATTCTCTATAGATTTACCCCATTGAGGTTTTTTACTGATCAATAAAGTTTTGTATATTTTATTAACCTTATTTTGCGATTTTGTATTTATTACCAACTTCTTCTCATCTTGTTCTCCACAGCCGATAATCTCTCACCTCTCCCTTCCCCCTCTCACCTTTCCCTTCCCCCTCTCACCTCTCCCTTCCCCCTCTCACCTCTCCCTTCCCCCTCTCACCTCTCCCTTCCCCCTCTCTCCTCTCTCTTCCCCCTCTCACCTCTCCCTTCCCCCTCTCACCTCTCCTTTCCCTCTCTCTCCTCTCTCCCTTCCCCCTCTCTCACCTCTCCCTTCCCCCTCTCTCACCTCTCCCTTCCCTCTCTCACCTCTCCCTTCCCCCTCTCTCACATCTCCCTTCCCTCTCTCACCTTCCCTCTCTCACCTCTTCCTTCCCTCTCTCTCCTCTCCCTTCCCTCTCTCACATCTCCCTTTCTCACCTCTCCCCCTCTCACCTCTCCCTTCCCTCTCTCCCTTCCCCCTCTCCCTTCCCCCTCTCCCTTCCCTTTCTCTCCTCTCCCTTCCCTTTCTCACCTCTCCCTTCCCCCTCTCTCACCTCTCCCTTCCCTCTCTCACCTCTCCCTTCCCCCTCTCTCACATCTCCCTTCCCTCTCTCACCTTCCCCTCTCACCTCTTCCTTCCCTCTCTCTCCTCTCCCTTCCCTCTCTCACATCTCCCTTTCTCACCTCTCCCCCTCTCACCTCTCCCTTCCCTCTCTCCCTTCCCCCTCTCCCTTCCCCCTCTCCCTTCCCCCTCTCCCTTCCCTCTCTCTCCTCTCCCTTCCCGCCTCTCACCTCTGCCTTCCCTCTCTCTCCCCTCCCCCTCTCCTTCTCGCTCTCCCTTCCATCTCTCACCTCTGCCTTCCCTCCCCCTCTCCTTCTTGCTCTCCCTTCCATCTCTCACCTCTCCCTTCCCTCTCTCTCTCCTCTCCCTTCCCCCTTTCATCTCTCCCTTCCCACCTCTCACTTCCCTCTCTCTCTTCTCTCCCTTCCCTCTCTCTCTCATTTTCCGCTCTCTCTCTTCTCCCTTTCCTCTCTCTGTATTCTGTCCTTTCCTTGCACTCTCTCTCATCTCCCTGCACTCTCTCCTCTACATAAATGATGTCCTTTCCTTGCACTTTCTCCTCTCTCTGCGCTCTCTCTCTCCTCTCCCTGTATTCTGTCCTTTCCTTGCACTCTCTACTCTTGTTGTGAGAATTTTTGTAATGTATATTGTCAGATGTCCCCCAGTGTAAGTTTTGCTGCAATACAATCATACAAGCGTGTCAGCACATACAAACATCAGTGAAAGATCGTTGGTTGCAGGAACCTTCCCATTGACACGGAGATCTGTTTGTAATTTAAGGAATATTCGCTTATGCCTCACCAAGAGACCGGCCACCTGATGGTGACTGCATCTACACTCCTGGCAAACAGACCCTCGCACATGGCAACAATAGTATAACCATACAAAGCATAGCTCGCTGAGCCTTGTGGAGTACAGTTTGCACCAATAGTAAAAGGTGGGAATATGCACACGGTCCTGATCAGAGTAATGTTCGCAGTGTTTGCACCCGGCACAATGCGAGGCGCATTGTATTGGATACCTGCATGCACATTTCTGCGCACAGTCAGCGGGAAACTGCTTACATTGCTCTGAACACGAACGATTACATACGTCACTACCTGATATCTATTTGACTGTATACAATTGTGAAGCCACTACCTCTCTTTGTTATCCCTGTTCAGCCCTATGAATAAACGGGACCGTCCTAGATCACTAGTACTCTATACTGACCTCCTAACGTGATACCAGCCTCTGTGTATGTGTCTTACTTGGTTTTATGAAAGGGCGCTTTCCTGGATTATAGGAAAGAGCTGTAATTGTGCTTATTAGCGAAGCAGAATTATTTGCTTATAGGCGAAGCTCTATGGATCCTAGACAATACAGCCTAAAGTGTTTGGTGTAGGTAACTGTATGCTTTGAGTGTGTAATTGGTGTCAGTGTTGTGTGGAGTACTTTCATTTTGGGTGGAGTAATTTCATAAATAGACGTTAGAAAGCATCCCCGATCTGGTGAGATATTTGGGTATAGATAGAAAGAAGCCATAATATTGTTTTGTGTAGCGGAGGATGGCATCAAATTGTGTAGTTGTCTGGCGAACAGGTTTATAAATAGATATAACGTGAGGAGTCGTTTCTAGCAGACCGGTAAGGCCGTGTAAAATAGTTGGAAGTCTGGTGACCAGTTATAGGGATAAAGGTGCAAACAATAACCACTCTGTAAAGTGCAAAGGGTCTCTGGACGCAGATGTCTGACAAAAGCGATCTGAATCATCATGGGCAATGGGCCGTCCATGGTAGGGGGGAAATAAGACTTCCCAGTCATAAGTCGCACCAGAAGTCATATCATGATGATACAACTTGCGGAACCCTGCCAAAATAAAAAAATTATTGGCGTGGGGTTCCCCTAAGGATGATACCAGACCCTTTGGTCTGGTATGGATTTTAAGAGGAATTCCCACGCCAAAAAAAAATATTGTAGTGTTCCCCCCAAAATCCATACCAGACCCTTATCTGAGCATGCAGCCCAGCAAGTCAGGACGTTTTTTCCCTTTGCCGGTCCTTCTCCCTCTCCGGTCTTTCTCGTCTCTGCGTAGAGAGGAGAATGACCAGAGAGGGAGAAGGACCAGTAGAGGGAGAATGATGTCCTCAGAAGAGGGAGAGGAGATGGAGAAGGGAGAAGAAATCAGAAGAGACGCCGGAGTTACCTTAATAAAATACTTTAAAAACTTTCCATGTTGGCTATGTAAACAATGTTAGATCCTTTTTTTTTTTCCCCTTACTTTTTTTCTTCTTTTTCTAACCTTCACCGGTCTGACCTACCTGAGATGAACTGTCACGCTACTGGAAGATGTCTACCCACTGAACCACCCTGTTAGGAGAGCCTTGGTCTGGAAAGAAGCCATCAACCTTCACACTGATATCCTTTGCATATAAGAGACACAATTTTCTTCCTTCAATACTCCCTCCTTTTGCCAAAAAAAATTCCTCACGTTTTTATGGCCTCAGCACCCACAAAACAAAAAGGCGTGCTTATTGCCATCAGAGATACTGTAGCCTTAAAGTGGTTGTAAACCCTTACAGACCACTTTAACCCTAGATTAAGGCTTACCTGTAGGTGCTTGAAATAGCTCCTAGACCTAAAAGATTTGACGTAGGGGAGAAAAGATAAATAAAAATAATGATGATGAATGTTATTGGCTGATTGTAACCAAAGAGGAGGAGCAGTAAAATAGCTAGAACTAAGTACACACGTACTTTGGCTTATGGTGTCTGTTGAAAGTTCTAAGAAGATTCGACGGAGCCCTAAACTATACGGCGTCGTACAGTTTAGCTGCTCCGTGGAATCTTCTTTGAACATTTGGCAGACATCATAAGCCTTCAATGACAGATCCGACCTTAATTAATTTGGATTTTCGGACGAATGCAATTTTTAACGAAAAACGAAACAAATAAAAACGAATTTTGGGAGTGACTAAATAAATTTATTTTTCGGACGAAAACGAAATTCCGAAACAAAATATTTCAGTGTGCACATGTCTACCGAATACTACTATTGTACAACCTTAGAGAAGACCCTAACACCCCACAACCTACTTTCTTAACAGGCCTTAATCTCCCTTCTCTCTCACAAACACATCTCTCAATGCACCCATCACTGAACCTGAGATCATAAAAGCGATTAAAACTTTGCCTTCTGG
Organism: Aquarana catesbeiana; assembly: GCF_042186555.1. Taxonomy (NCBI): domain Eukaryota; kingdom Metazoa; phylum Chordata; class Amphibia; order Anura; family Ranidae; genus Aquarana; species Aquarana catesbeiana. Next base: position 733,560,283 of record NC_133326.1, on the reverse strand, counting down.
CAAATCACCAGGTCCTGATGGCCTGACAAATGACTACTACAAAGTCTTCCAAAACACACTCACCCCAACATTAGGATCAGTCTACTTAGATGCAATGTCCCCTGCCTCGTTCCCTCCTGAAATGCTAAAGGCATATGTGGTCACCATTCCCAAACCGGGGAAGGAACCCAACACCCCTTCAAATTTCAGGCCCATCTCATTACTGAATATGGATGTCAAACTCTACGCTAAGATTTTAGCTCATAGGCTTCTCCCCATTAAGGATGAGCCGAACACCCCCCGGTTCGGTTCGCACCAGAACCTGCAAACGGACCGAAAGTTTGCGCAAACTTTAGAACCCCGTTAAAGTCTATGGGACTCAAACGTTCGAAATCAAAAGTGCTCATTTTAAAGGCTAATATGCAAGTTATTGTCCTAAAAAGGGTTTGGGAACCCAGGTCCTGCCCCAGGGGACATGGATCAATGCAAAAAAAGTTTTAAAAATGGCCGTTTTTTCGGGAGCAGTGATTTTAATGATGCTTAAAGTGAAAAAAAGTGAAATATTCCTTTAAATATTGTACCTGGGGGGTGTCTATCGTATGCCTGTAAAGTGGCACGTGTTTCCAGTGCTTAGAACAGTCCCTGCACAAAATGTCATTTTTAAAGGAATAAAATTCATTTAAAACTGCTTGCGGCTTTAATGTAATGTCGGGTTCCTGCAATATGGATGAAAATCAGTGGGACAAACGGCATGGGTACACCCCCCAGTAGGTTTGTTGTTAAGTAGAATCTGTTTGTAATTTTGAACTGGTACATTTTGAAAGTGTAGCTCCAGCCAAAAAAATCTATTTTTAAGCTTTTTGGAAAACATGGGGAAGGGTTATCACCCCTGTGACATTTGTTTTGCTGTCTGTGCTCCTCTTTAGAAGATTTCACCTCACTTTCTGTCCCAATGACACATGTTTTTTGACAATTTGGGGTTTTTAGTGAAATAAGGATTGTTGATAAAGCATCAGTGGAGAGATGACACGTTTTTTCCATATTAACTCTTACAGGAGAGAATTTCCCTTCCTAGGGGTAGATTTCATCTCACTTCCTGTTGTCTCCTTCCGTTTGCAAGTAGGTGTCGTTTGTAAGTTAGATGTTTGAAAGTAGGGGCCTGCCCTATATACTCTGCAGAAATGGAGGCCTTAGGTGTTGGTGTTGCCACAAAACTGTAAGTCCTCACAGTTACTCTTGGTGGGCGCTGGAACTGGCCCTGCTGTGAAATATTATATCAAGAATTGTAATTACATGCACCTGTTGAACAGGGGCTGAAAAATTGGACCTTTGGTGGTGGTGTTGCCACAACACTGTAAGTCCTCACAGTTACTCTTGGTGCTCGCAGGAATGGGCCCTGCTGTGAAATATTAGATCAAGAATTCTAATTACATGTCCCTGTTGAACGGGGAAGAAAGATTGGACCTTAGGCACTGGTGCCACAACACTGCAACCCCTCACAGATACTCTAGTTGGAGAGCAGGAATGAGCGCTGCTGCAAAGTATTGCATCAAAAGTTGTAATTACACGCCCCTGTTAAACAGGGGCAGAAAAATTGGGCCTTAGCCACTGGTGGCGGTGCCCAGAACCAAAAATGTTCTTCCAAGCTATTAGCATGAAAATTGAGGAGGAAGAGGATAATTACTCAGCATAACAGGATAGTCACTCAGCATCAGCATAGGCAGTCTTGAAGGGATCTGACATTTTAAAAAAATTATTCGGTTATATCAGCATCAGGTGCTTGATAGCTGGTGGTGATCCAAGACTGATTAATTTTTATGAAGGTCAGTCGATCGACCGAGTCGGTGGACAGGCACACCCTGTGATTGGTTATAAAGCCTCCAGCAGCACTGAATGTGCGTTCCGAAAGAAAGCTGGATGCAGGACAGGCCAGTAGCTCAATTGCATACTGTTCAAGCTCTGGCCAGTGATCCATCCTCAAGACCCAGTAACCCAGAGGATTTTCGGTCGGAAAGGTGTCCAAGTCTGATCTTGCCCCTAGGTATTCCTGCACCATGTAAAACAGACGCTGGCAATGGTTGCTGGAACCGATCATACCTTGGGGCTGCGGACTAAAAAATTGTCTTAACGCATCGGTCAGACGGCCACCTTCTCCACCGCTCCTTCTGTGACTGACCGAAGCCTCAGCAACACGTTGTCCATGACCAGGAATTTGTAACCTCTCAGGCTCTGGAAACGCGTTGCACAAACCTTTCTGCAAGGCCTCCCGAAGATGTTTCATCCTCTGCTCCCTTTGCGATGGCAAGATAAGGTCCGCAACCTTACCCTTGTAGCGTGGATCAAGGAGGGTTGCCAGCCAGTAATGATCCCTCTCCTTGATACCGCGAATACGAGGATCCTTCCGCAGGCTTTGCAGGATCAGGGAGGCCTTGCAGCGTAGGTTTGCTGAGGCATTCGGTCCGAAGTCCTCTGGGTCACTAAGGACGACATGATCCGCAGCCACGTACAAGTCCATGGGTTTCTTGGAACTGTAAATGATCCCTTGAAGACTGCTGCTGATGCTGAGTGCCAGGCTCCACCTCCATGCTGACACAATCCTCCTCCTCCTCCTCTTCCTGTGTGATTGGCGGGCATGCAGGAACACTGTCTGGATAAAGGGGGCCTTGAGAGGGAAGGAAGTCCTCCTCTTTCTGCCTCTGTTCTGCCTCAAGTGCCCTATCCATTATTCCACGCAGCGTGTGCTCCAACAGGTGGACAAGAGGGACAGTGTCACTGATGCATGCACTGTCACTGCTCACCATCCTCATGGCCTCCTCAAATGGTGACAGGACATTGCATACGAAAGAAGAAGAAGAAAATATTACAGCGCACACATGCAAAAAAGACATTTACCTCAAGCAAGGCTAGTTTAAAACACCTACATTTTCAAAAAAACATTATCAAAAAATATGGGGATTTGGTCACACCATATTGCTATATGGTGCTAAGCCCACTTACTGCGACAAAGTACCCCATAATCAGTGGGTCCTACACTATCCATGGAGTGGGAGAACCTGCATCTCTGAACCATGAGAGCATTACACTCTTCTAAATGGGAGAATCATAAAGTCTCCACCTATGACACAAGTGGACACTAATTAAAGGTACTTATGTGAAGGAGTGAGGTGCTCCGCACCCAAAGGGATTTGGTCAGAATCCATACAATATACAAACAAGATTAGGAGTTAGGACATTGCATGCATCCCTGATCATGGCTCACTGGCATTGGGAAAAAACCAAGCTCCCCTGTCCCTGTCCTGGTGCCATAGTCGCACAGGTACTCATTAATGGCCCCCTGCTGCGTGTGCAGCCGCTGCAGCATGGCCAACGTTGAGTTCCACCTGGTGGGCATGTCACAGATTAAGCGGTTCTTGGGCAGGTTAAATTCCTTTTGGAGGTCAGTCAGCCGAGCACTGGCATTATATGACCGGTGGAAATGCATACAGACTTTCCTGGCCTGCCTCGGGACATCCTGTAAGCCTGGGTACCTGCCCAACAACTGGAGCCAAATACAGGGCAATCTTAGAAGAAAACCTGTTAGAATCAGGGGCGCATGCGTGGCATGGATTGAGGAAGTCGCCTCTAATGAGAGCTCTCACCTCATATTTTGGTCTAAGTATCAGGAGGGGTCCAGATCTTTTAGGACCCCAGTAATGCCCTTTTCCTTTATCACCCCACATTTCAGTCTAGGGGTCTCGGGTATTTTAGAACCCAAGCAATGCCCTTAACCTCACTCCTTATCACCCAATATTTCAGTCTAGGTGGAATTCCCTGACTTCACAACCTTCTTTCTTATTTCTTAGCAGCAGAATAGATAATATTTTAGAATGTGTCATAATAGTAAAATGTACACTCACCGGCCACTTTATTAGGTACTTCTTGGTAGTACCAAGTTTGACCCCCTTTTGCCTTCAGAACTGCCTTCATTCTTGGTGGCGTGGATTCAACAAGGTGTTGGAAACGTTCCTCAGAGATTTTGCTCGATAGTGACATGATAGCATCACGCATGTGCTGCAGATTTGTTGGCTGCACATCCATGATGCCAATCTCCCATTCCACCACATCCCAAAGGTGCTCTATTGGATGGAGATAAGGTGAGTGTGTAGGACATTGGAGTACAGTGACCTCATTGTCCAGTGGTGAGATGATTGGAGCTTTGTGACATGGTGCATTATCCTGCTGGAAGGAGCCATCAGAAGATGGGGACACTGTAGTCATAAAGGAATGGACATGGTCAGCAACAATACTCAGGTAGGCCGTGGTGATTAAACCATGCTCAATTGGCACTAAGGGGCCCAAAGTGTGCCAAGAAAATTTTAGTTGTTGGTCTGGGTGGGGAAAACAACACCCTTTCTAAAGACACCTCATCCCAATGAAGACTAAAATGAGAGAGAAGAATAGGGGGGATTTTTGCGGTGTCAGATATAGAGATATACAATTGACTTGTTATATTCCAATTAATACTTTGTATGTACAATTTCATTCTATATTTCATGTATTGTTCTTATAATTCTGTTTTTTTCATTTATTTAGTAGTTTCAGCATAACAAACTTTTTGCACATCCCCTGAGGAAGCTTGAGTAGCGAAACATGTCGGGCTAGTGTGCAATACTCTCTGCTGTGATTTAATATTCCTCTGTATATGATGCTGACCACCAAATGCTTGTAATCCTATACTGTCTTAGTTACAGTATGTTTTGTTTGTCTTCTTTTTTAAGCATATTTTTATAATAAATATTATGTTTTATTCATAACAAGTCAATTGTATATCTCTATATCTGACACCGCAAAAATCCCCCCTATTCTTCTCTCCCATTTGTGCCAAGAAAATATCCCCACACTATTACACCCCCACCACCAGCCTGAACCGGTGATACGAGGCAGGATGGATCCATACGCCAAATTCTGACCTGACCATCTGAATGTCGCAGCTGAAATCCAGACTCATCAGACCAGGCAACGTTTTTCCAATCTTCTATTGTCCAATTTTGGTGATCCTGTGCCAATTGTAGCCTCAGTTTCCTGTTCTTAGCTGACAGGAGTGGCACCCGGTGTAGTCTTCTGCTGCTGTAGCCCATCTGCTATAAGGTTGGATGAGTTGTGCGTTCAGAGATGGTATTCCGCATACCTTGGGTGTAACGAGTGGTTATTTAAGTTACTGTTGCCTTTTTATAATCTCCAACCAGTCTGAACATTCTCCTCTGACATCAAGGCATTTTCCTCCACACAACTGCCGCTCACTGGATATTTTCTCCTTCCCTACTATTCTCTAGTAAACCCAAGAGCTAGTTGTGCGTGAAAATCTCACCACTTCAAGATGCCTAAATGCATTGAGTTGCTCTCCTGTGATTGGCTGATTAGCAATTTGTGTTACCAAGCAATTGAACAGGTGTACCTAATAAAGTGGCCGTGAGTGTATATTGTTGATGCTTCTGATATATGACGTAAAAGAGAGAATTATATTTTCATTTTGTGTGTCATTTTTATTATCCCAGCTGCAGCTCCAGGGAAGGAAGAGAAAATTGTATCCCTCTGTGAAGACAATTAGTTTCCATGTCGAGTATCGGGAGATGACATAAGACAAAGAGAACATGAATAGGATCCCAACTAGTGGGGGTGAAGATCCTTGACCTCTCCACACATAACGGTCCATTTCTGGCCATCATCAATAACTGGTGGCAGATATCAGATAATTTCGGTGAGTGAAGGTCTATATAGGACATAATGAATGCTGGACAATGACATGCAATGTCCCCCAATGTGGTGAACAATTGCATTGTGTCTCCTGATGTGCTGGACATTAGCATCATGTCCTCTACTTTGGAGAAGATCGGTATTGTGCCTCCCGATGTATTGGACAATAGTAATGTGTCACCCAATGTGTTGAACAAGAGTATTGTGTCTTCTGATGTGTTGGACAAAGGTATTGTGTCCCCCCCCCCCCGTGTAGTAGACAAAGGTATTGTGTTTTCTGTTGTGTTAGAGAATAGTATTGTGTCTCCAGATGTATGGGACAAAGTTATAGTGTCCCCCAATGTGTGGATAATGATACTGTGTCCTCAACCCTGTCCCCCAATGTTTGGGGCGCGAGTATTCTTTCACTCATTATGTGGACAATGACATTGTACCCTCCCGATATGTTGGACTATGGTGTAGTGTCCTCTCATGTGTTGGACAATGACATTCAATTTCCGTAGATGTGTTGGACAACAGTATTGTGCCCCCCAATGTGTTAGACAATGACATTGTGCCCCCTGATGTGTTGGAAAAGGATTTTGCGTCCCCCAATTAGACAATTATTGTGTGTTTGGAAAGGGCATTGTGTTCCCCCAATGTGTTGTACAATGGTCTTGTTTCCCCCAATGTGTTGGACAATGGTATTGTGTCCTCTGATGTGTTGGACAATGGCATTGTGTCCCCTGATGTCATTGGCATTGTGTCCGCTGATAGGTTGGACATTGGCATTGTGTCCCCTGATGTGTTGGACAATGGCATTGTGTCCCCTGATGTCATTGGCATTGTGTCCTCTGATGTGTTGGACATTGACATTGTGTCCTCTGATGTGTTGGACATTGGCATTGTGTCCCCTGATGTGATGGACATTGACATTGTGTCTCCTGATGTCATTGGCATTGTGTCCCCTGATGTGTTGGACATTGACATTGTGTCCCCTGATGTGATGGACATTGGTATTGTGTCCCCTGATGTGATGGACATTGACATTGTGTCTCCTGATGTCATTGGCATTGTGTCCCCTGATGTGTTGGACATTGACATTGTGTCCCCTGATGTGATGGACATTGGTATTGTGTCCCCTGATGTGATGGACATTGACATTGTGTCCCCTGATGTGATGGACATTGACATTGTGTCCCCTGATGTGATGGACATTGACATTGTGTCCCCTGATGTGATGGACATTGACATTGTGTCCCCTGATGTGTTGGACATTGACATTGTGTCCTCTGATGTGTTGGACATTGACATTGTGTCCTCTGATGTGTTGGACATTGACATTGTGTCCCCTGATGTGTTGGACATTGACATTGTGTCCCCTGATGTGTTGGACATTGACATTGTGTCCTCTGATGTGTTGGACATTGACATTGTGTCCTCTGATGTGTTGGACATTGACATTGTGTCCTCTGATGTGTTGGACATTGACATTGTGTCCTCTGATGTGTTGGACATTGACATTGTGTCCTCTGATGTGATGGACATTGAGATTTTGTCCTCTGATGTGATGGACATTGACATTGTGTCCCCCAATGAAGTTGTCCCGGTTGTGTCCTATAGTCAATGTTCATCACAGCAGATATGGACACTGAAGTCCCCTGACAAATGCTGTAAACTATCATGACTGGTTTATGATTATAGGTGGAGATCACGGATCCTCCCCTTGTGATGGGGGCGACCATATTGTTATTCCTGCTGCTCTTATCACAATGATCACATTTATCACCAGGATTCATGGCAAACTGGAGAGCCCAGAATGGAAGGCCAGTGTGCGGGACAAAGACATCTGCAGGGACGGAGATTGGAGCCAGGAAAGATGACCAGAATATGCAGCGGTTTACAAATTAGACCAATTTATCACAATGTAACAATGTTCATATGTCAAACCAATCTTTTTATAGTAACTCATCGCATTCCCAAATGAATAAACTGCCCTTCACAGGGCTTTATACTGACTTCTATTTGATTCAACTTTCGTGAGCTGCCAGCCATGTGCAATGGGACTGGGAGGGCATATTGTAACAGCCAATTAAATTTGAAGCTGCTCAGGTTTGAAGACAAAAGAAACCTTCTGACCGGTTGGTACAGAATGTCTTCTTTCCTTTGACCTCTCTGGAGAAGAAAGCTCACAGAGGACACACTATCTGGACATTGGATCCATGCATTTTATTTGGTGTCGCTGTACGGCTTGTGTTACAGTAGAAGGATTTGCCATACAAACTTAGATGAAAGAAAAAAATATATATAAACAGTAAGGTTTTTTAATATTTCAGAAGAGACATACTATGCCATATACCAGGGGTAGGCCACCTCGGCCCTCCAGCTGTGGTGAAACTACAAGTCCCATAAGACATTGCATGACCCTGACAATCACAGGCATGGCTCCTAGAGGCGGAAGCATGATGGGATTTGTAGTTTCACCACAGCTTGAGGGCCAAGGTTTCCTACCCTGGCCATATACAGAGGATGTGACATTCCTCACACATTCTCTGCAGGTGAATCCTCCTGGTTCACGTGTTTTTAAATGACAGGGATTCATTATACTGAGCTCCGTATGAGCGCATGTGCAGATCGGCGTACGTTCCTGGCATAGGCCGGGTGCCGGGGTAAATGAGTACCTTTGCACATGAGTGGGAGATATGCAGGGGCGGACTGACCATTCGGGCCCTCGGGCACTGCCCGAGGGCCCCATGCCACTAAGGGGCCCTATCGGGTTTTTAAATCCCAAGATTGTAGCTGCCCCGCCTCTCCAGTACCTTTTCAGTGTGTGTATGTGTATTCTGTGTGTGTATATTGTGTGTCTGTGTGTGTATACTGTATGTGTGTGTATACTGTGTGGCCCCATAATCTATTGCCTTGGGGCCCCATAATCTCCTATTGCCCGGGGGCCCCATAATCTTCTCCTATTGCCCAGGGACCCCATAATCTCCTATTGCCTAGGGGCCCCATGAGTTGTCAGTCCGCCCCTGGAGATATGTCACCCCCAGCCTGACCAAGATGGTAAAGATATTGAACCTCAAAGAAGTAAATGAGACAGCTCAGGTACATAGCTGGAATGGAGGTGGGTAGAGTACCGCTTTAAAAAATGTTCCTGTTATTAGTGGATTATGACTACAAAGGCTGCCATTGCTGATCACTGCCCTGGCTGTCATTTTAGTGCACATTACATTGGTCCATATGTTGTACCTGTGAAAATCAGTGTTGTAGTCAGGGCCTCTGATAAGGCAGTACAGCCAGCCCTCCTGTACTGGGCCCAGGACCCATCAGTTCAAAAGGAGGGCCCGGGCACCTGCTGAGTAGGAGTATCTGCTGTACTGTCTTATTGCAGACACCAATCCTCTTCTGTCTCCCCCTGCAGCACTGAAAGCTTCTCTTCCTCTCCGTCCCACCGGCTGCACTGCAAGGGGATTATTTCTAGCGCATGCACCCCTTCCATCTGCTTCCCTCCTCATCTGCCGGCAGCTGCTGTAGGCACACAGGGGAATGTAATGTACTGGCCCCTTGCTTTCCTTAATGAACACAGTGAGCGATCGGTACCAATCACTCCTGTGTCCATTCATCACTGAATCATAGTACTGTGATTACTATGATTCAGCTTGTGCATGAACAGGAAGCCTCAGAGTGCTTCCTATTCATTCATCTGTGCAGCAAAGGCTGCAGAGAACGGGACCGATAAATCTATGTCCTCAGTCACTTTCGGGCCGGTCTGCTGTCAGGCAAGCTGTATTGGGCCTTGTGATTTTTAACAGCAGCCATGGTTGTACTCACCACTATTGCAGTGATCCCACCACCTAATGGGTCCATTCACAGAACACCATGCATTTTCCTCAATAAATGCAAGTTGTTTTCTGACTGGATGAGGCATGTAGACAGGAGGATGACATCACAATCGCCCCCATGTCCAATCAGAGAATGTTCTGCATTCAGTGGGAAAAATACAGGGCGTTCTGTGAATACCGCCCATGCCAAGGGAGAGGCCCCCTGTGGTTGATATGCAACAGGGTAGCCACTCGACACGGGACATGGAAGGCATGAAAAATCAATAAATTAAAGGTGGTGATTGTCCACTTCCCACAGGTGTGACACATGTATGCTTTCATTTTGTCCAAGCTGGACCAATATAACTATGCAATAAAACTCATACCTGGACTTCAACTTTAAAAACTTTTGGAGTTACTTCATTGGAGAAAGCATGCAGATCAGGTCACATGCTGTGTGTTCGCTCCTGGTCAGTGACCCAGAGATTTTTCATAGAGATGAGTGGGCCGGTTCATTAAAGTCCCAGCAGACATAGGGGTTGATTTACTAAAGGGAAAAAGACTGTGCACTCTGCAAATGCAGTTGCTCCAGAGCTTAGTAAATGAGCAGATACTCTGCTGACTTCCATCATCCAATCATGTGCGAGCAAAAATGCTGTTTTTTTTTATTTTCCGTGCACGTGATTGGGTTCTCTTTGCAAAGTGAAGCCTTACCTCATTTACTAAGCTCTGGAGCATCTGCACTTGCAGAGTGCAACTGCACTTTCCAAAGTGCATAGTCTGTTTGCCTTTAGTAAATCAACCCCATAAGCTCAGGCCAACCAGCCAAACTTCACTTCACCTGGATGAGTGACCTTATAGTACAAAAGACCAGCACTGTCAGAATGACAAAAAGGCTGCTCCATGGAGAACATTCTGAGAAACTACCAACCTCCTGTGATGTCATCACCACCCCCTGTATGACATCACTGCCCTAATAAGAAACAATATACCTTATTAGAAGAACAATTAAGAAGGATGCCCAATATTTTCTTATAGGGGCAATAATGTAAATGTAGGCAGTTCATTTTTTATCCATAATAAGTTGTTCTTCAGCGGATCACCAATAGCAGCCTGCTTATCGTGGTTATGTGTTGGGATTGGTGGTTCCATTGAGGAGAAGGGTCAATAAGTGAATATTACATCTTTAATTCAGGTTATGATGCAACCTAAATATACAAAGCTTGGAATAACTGTTACTGTATCTGTGATGGATATTGCATGCTAATATTTTTAATGCAGAAACTGATACCCACAAAACCCATGCCAATTTCCAGAACCTGCCACCACTTCAAACGTAGGTGAAGACAAAACATTTTTTTTGTATCGGATGGTGTCTGGAAGGGTTAGACCCTCTACCAAGTGTTCATGGCTGTCTGTGTCTCTGCTGGGGAGATTCACTCTTTGTGTTGGTCCTGGTGGACGTTGTTTTTGGAATTTTAGAGAGCAGAAGGTAAGAGGAAATCTTCCAATGGGGACCAATGTGCTGGTGACTTTGTGGAGATTTCTTCACATTTCCCATTGTTTCTCTGAGGGAGGAAGTGAAGATAAATCTCCCCAGCAGGACAGAGGCAGCAACAAGAACCTGATGTTGATTTTAACCCTTTCCTACTCTACCCAAACCCCCAAAAAGTTTTGGCTTTTTATTTACACTTTAATAACATGGTATACATACTGAGCTGACGGACCCCCCAGACTTGCATTGAAGTTTAGGTTGAAGAAGAACTTCCCCTATCATTTCATAGACTAGAGATTTCCAACTAATGACATTTCCATAGCGGTCACCAGAGATGACTTTCTGGATGTCTCTTGGAGTCAGGACAACATCCCACATGTGGACATCACTTATTTCTCCAAAAAATGAAAAAGAAGAAGTCATAATTTCCCCCAAATTATTATGAACCTGCCCCAGAACAATGCTGGTTATACCATTGATAGAAGACCCTTTTGATAAGACTTTTCTGGGGTAGAGTTTTCCATTGGCCCAAAATTGGACCACACCAGTGTCAGAGTCCCAGGTTACACAGATGTGTCTCCAGTTCAAGGAATCCGTGTCTGTCTTAATATATTCAAGAATTCCATTTACTGCTATGGACCAGAGATTTAGAGAGTTTGAATAGAATATAAAAGCAGGACTCTTTTCTGTAGTAGCGAGAGAGAAGGGACTATAAGTACGTGAAAGATCACTGTAGACATTTAGACAGATGCTGACTTTCTGCAATGGCTTTGTAATTGCAGGTTTCAGAATGACATGATCTGAGCTCCTGTCTCTAGGGAAGATGAACACTTTCCCCTCCAAGTCTGGAAAACAAAGGAAAACATAAAACACATTACTGCTGCAAATCAATGTATACATTTTAAGTGTACCTAAAGCCTAAATTGTTATTTGTCCATTATGGATGGAGTGTGGATGGTTGAAACCTCTGTGAGGATCTCACTTCCTCTTATGCCGCGTACACACGAGCGGATTTTCCATCCAAGTTTTTTCCGACGGGATTCCGCTCAAGCTTGCCTTGCATACACACGGTCACGCAAAAGTTCTTTGAACTTTCGACCGTCAAGAACGCGGTGACGAGCCAAGAAAATGAAGTTAAATGCTTCCGGGCATGCGTGGAATTGTTACCGAGCGTTGGAATTTTGCCCGTCGGAATTGCCACAGACGATCGGAATTTCCGATCGGAACTTTTTCCGTTGGAAAAAATTGAGAACCTGCTCTCAATCTTTTGCTGGCCAAAATGCCGCCAGCAAAAGTCAGATGTAGCATACACACGGTCACATTTTCCGACCAAAAGCTCACATCGGACTTTTGCTGGCGGCATTTCCGACCGTGTGTACGTGGCATTAGCCTTCTGTTATGGTCAGTGTAGGTGTTTGAGGTAGTGCTGAACCTCGCTGATGGGTGAATGGTTTATGTTCTGAGCTACTGTATATGTGGGTATTGTAGAGACGGTTCTCTGTGGCTACCCAACTATTGGAGGCCATGAGGAGCTTGGTCCTACAAAGCTGTATTGGTGAATGAGGAGTGCCATGAATAATCATTTTAAAGTTTATATTGTTAAAGCAACTGTGTGTACGCAACCCTGCTTGACCCCTCCGCTAGTGCTGGCCAAGTCCCAAGGGAAGCATTCCTACCATGCAGAACCAAATATAATACACTCCATAATATGCTAATTTAGATTTTATTACATGTGGTAGTTTGTATGCTACACAGTAGAGAGGAGGGACATTTCAGGTTGGTTAATATGGGGATTCCAGAACCCTGTTTAATTAATTATGTGTGAGAAGCTCATGGTGGAGGTGAGATTGAACTGTTGGAAGCAATGGGACCTTATACTGAAGTTTAATCATCTTATAGTGTTGCTTCCCTGGTTCCCCCATCCACATGCTAATCACCCTTTTAAATAAAGTATTTCTGTTCTCATTAGATTCCTCATTTAGGACTCAGTGACATCATCACTGGTTCTCTATTCTACTCTATGGAGTGCAGGCAGATCATGGCTGGTGGGAGGGGCTGTCAGGGGGCTGTACAAAGCTTCCTGGAAACATCACAGCCCCCGGCCTCACTACTCCTCTCAAGAGTCCACAGACATGATGCAAGCAGTGGGCTGGCTATTGGGAGGAGTTATGCAAATATCAAAATGCCTTGATGGGTGGGTGTCGCTCTGGAGGAGTGGGCGTCCCTATGCAAGTTGTATTTGCATTCAGACTGCCCAAGTAATACACACATGTGAGCCGGCCATTAACAACAGAACTGAAATCCAACGAATGAAAATAGTGGGCCAAGGCAGTCAGGCTGTGGAGGAGAGGGTTAGATGATTTCCAGCCACAAAATGAGGCGGGTTCTATCTGCATTGCTGCAGCTTCTAATGCACATTGTGAGAAGCTCACAGTGTGCAGTGAAATAAAGGGAAGCCATTTCAGTCCAGGAGAAGAGCCGGTGCAACCATACTAGACTGAAGAGGAGGCCAGAGGGAAGATATAATAACAACCATGATGTATATTAAATATTAATACAATAAAATGAGGGGGTGATAGAAGGAAGATATCACTAGAGGAGAAGGCAAAATGAATGTCTCAAAGTGAGGTTTGACCCCCCCAGGGATGACATGATAGAACTGGAGTCTTCCCTGTGACACAATTGTTTCCAATGAGGAGGTCATGGAGCTCTAACAGATAGAATGATTTGGGTTCGGAGGTGGATTCATACTGTATATCTTTCAGGAAGAATTCTGTATTGTATGAAGATAGAAAGACTGAGCTTGGAAAAATAAGGGTTAAAATTATATTAACCCCTCAAAAGTTAAACAGGTGAGCAGAGGAAGATCTGAACACCCTGAGAAAACACTCTGGACACAAGAAGTGGTCGGCTTTAACTGTTTTTAGCCTGGTCTGAAGTTGCCTGGATCGACTTTCTCTTATATAATTCAGACTACTTTGCACTTGTGAGGGCTCAGTGTCCTACTTCCCAGGATAAGTGGTGTCTCTGGTCAAAAACAGTTCTCCTAACACTTCTCACACATTCCACACACTTCCCACACGTGTCTCACACATGTCCCACAACCTCCTAGGGTCGGCCATCTGCAGGATCCAACTCCAAGAACCCACCACCAGCAATCACTGGTGACACGGTTGAATGGAGATCAGTGCTCTCTCTTCTTCTCATGATCGCTCAATGCAGTGTGGTCCCATCATTTTATGGTATCATAATAATCATGGCTCCTGGTGCCATAGCAATGAGTAATTTGATGTCAGACAAAGAACACTTTATATAGAGCGCTTAGTAGGGGGTTCAAGGCCATTAGAATAAATGAAAAGATGGGGTGCAGTGGGGAGAAGTTGTGTGGGTCAAACTCATGTTAATGAATTACTTTTCATACAAGAGCCAGAGCCAGGTCCTTATCATAGGCGTCCATTCTGGGACACATTGGTTGTTAGGGGGTCTGCTGCCATTCATAACTGGGTTATGAGGTCTAGGCTATTGGCTGTTGATTATAAGTCAGGAAATGTGTTCTGTTCCCTCCACCTCCCCGCAGGTTATGAAGAACCTTGCCACATCTTCTTATTGGTCTACTGACAGCACAAGCAGTTATAGTGCTCACTCCCGTAAGGGCCGCTCTTTTGTCCCACGTTCCTTACCCAGATTAGTGCAAAGGCAGCCAGCCACACAGCAACAGTCACTCTATCTGTCTCAATGAACAACTTCGGGGATGGAGTTTTTTTAAATGTATTGCTGAATAACTTGGATAGGGCACAGGGAGCTGTGGGATACTCCATGAACACTGAACAGTAAGCAGAGGACTCTCTCCATGTTGCCCCTACTTCTTAGGACAGTCCCTCTAGTAATGGCCCAGAAAATGAACAGCACTGAGACACCATCAGAAATATCTCAGGCCAGGCAAACATTAGTATTGATGTGGATATAAATATTACTGCACTAACTCCAAAGCAACGTGAAAAAAGCTGCTACATAAACAATGTGACAAGAATACTGGAAAGCGAATAATATAAAATGTAACACTAAAAGATAAAAACATATGCATATATTTGTGAAAAATGCAAAAACTATTTTTGAATCATACAAAAATAATGCAAATGTGAAAAAGTCCAATGCCTGTAAAGGTCCTAAAAATTTGCCAAGGTGAGTCCGCCGCCAAATAGTGGCTAATCAAAGATGTAGTACACTGGAACTCCAAAAAAAAACAAAAAAAACAGCATACATATATAAGGATAAATACTGTGATCACAGAGTAAAAATAGGGGGCAATGTGAGAAGCAGAAAGCCAAGTCTGTCGCGTTTCATCCCAACGGATTTCAACTGGGGCATATTGCTGTTTTTTTAGAAATTAAAAAAAAAAAATTTTTTTGACCTTCACCATATGGAGGCGATTTTTTTCTTTGCATAAAGTTTCGGACAAGAGTTCCTTTGTGGCCCAGTTCTACCTCCTGTACCCAAGTTCCAGTCCTGGTGTTTCCAACATCCGAGCTCCGGTGCAGCGGCTGTTCACAACATCTCTTGGAGTCCTGTTTGGAGGTCCTTGGTCCCCTGGAGTCTCATTGATCTGCCGATTCTCGGCATCCTTGCTTTTACGACTCGTTGTCGCTGACATTCAAGTCCACCTGTTACGGTAGGAGTAGATATACTTCCCTTGCTTTTTGGTTGAAGATGCACCACTTTTGATGCCCTCACTGTGGGAGAGTTCCAGTGTACTACATCTTTGATTAGCCACTATTTGGCGGCGGACTCACCTTGGCCCTTTTTAGGACCTATACAGGCATTTAGTATTGATGCACAAGGGATGACAGCAGCAACAGTTAACAGGATCCTACCCTCAGGTCTGTACTCACTAGCCTAGCTCGGCCCACTACTCTGAATGCAACACATGTACACACTGGGAGTAGAGCAATGGGACAGCTCTTGAAAATTAGAGAAATGGCTATATACTACTTTCAATGTCAGCTCATCTCTGAGTTGGGAGACTGCCTTAATGTTAGACTTTCACATGACCACAGTTCCCATCTGGTCCCGGGCATTGGTGTGAATGCCTCTGGCAATTGTACCCCTATTGGCACAGACGTGCTGGGTCCTGTCCACACAATGGTGTAGTTGGAGAACCTGGTATAACTAACCTCATTTCCCCCAACCCGCCTGAAAGCTAGAGGGAAAAGAGGAAGAATCCCTGGTGCCACACATCCATGGTGTTCTATGGTGGTATTAAGAGAGGCAACCTCAGCCTGGGCTCCCCCCGGGCCACGCCCCCCATGTGTTTCACTCCATCTTCCTGAGCTTAGTCATGGGATCATGAAAACTATCAGAGACTCTGGGATCACCAACAATATTTGTGCGCAGGTCGAATCACCTACCTTCGTGTGCTAGAGACTTGAGATCAACAACAGCAGTTTTCATCAAGTCATATCACCTACCTTCTTGTGCCCAAGAAGCCAGGATCACCATTAGGAACAGCGGCACACACAGCTCCATCTCCCTGAATAACAAACATCAATTATTGGATGGAATGGTGTGAATCTCAGCTCAGCAGTATTTATATATTAATAGAATAGAGAGCTGCCCACTGCTGTGAGTGGATATGGCCAATCAGAAATTCAAAACTAAGCTTGACATTTAGATATAGCCAACAACCAACATGGTGGCCATGGTCCACAGTCAGATACCACTCTGCTTACTCTACCCAACTACAGCCATCTTCCCCTAGCCATTCTCAGTCAATCTCAGCATCTTTTCCTTATGGTCAATGGCCAGATCATAAACTGCCCCCTCTTTCCTCTGTCTGAGATCAGATCCCACTCTACCTCCTTTCATCCAGACCACAATTCTCTTTCACTCAGTCCACATCCATGTTAGCTTTCCTTTGTCTATTCTCCCCATGGTCTATGGTCAGATACCACTCCACCTACTAAACCAAACCACAACCATTCCCTCTTTCCCCAACCATGTTAATCACCGCTTCAACCTCTTCTCCCCTCCCCATGGTCCATGGAGAGATCACACAATTCCTCCTTAGTCCTCTGTTTAAGATCAGTTCTTGCTCTACCTCTTTCACCCCAGCCATCTTTCTATCTATCTACTTATACACAGATAAAATGATAACAGACAAAGACTACAGACAATTCCTCCAAATAAAGTGACATCTTACCTGGAAATCAGACAGCTGAATTATGGGGCTGTAGAGGAAAGATTGCACACACCTCTCTTTCCAAGTATTTAATATGTGACTAGTGCCCCTCCTAGGATGGAACATTCCTCCAATTCCCTATCATGTGTCTACTTGTTGTTGTTTTCCTGCATAGAATAAAAAGATATATGTTTTACTGCAATGTAATGCAGTTGTGGACCTTAAGGATATAGGGTACAGTTAATAAAAAGCCTTTAATAAGCCTTACATTACTTCCTTCTCCCCTCACTAGACAGCATGGTGCTCAGCATTTGACAATGCATCTCTATGACTAGCCCCCCACTACCTACAGTATGGCTGAATCTCCAGTGTCCATAGTGTTCCTGGGTTTCCAATGTTCCTGTATCTCCTGTGTCCTCAGTGCTCCTGTGACTCCAGTGGCCGCAGTGTTTCCATCATCTCCATGAATCCCACAACTCTTGTGTCTTTAGTGACTCTTGTGTCTCCCATGATCTCAGCATCTGAAATGACCTCTGTATGTCTATGTCAAGTGAAAAGGACAAAACAGGAAGCGCCACCTGAGTGTAGCATTAAAAAATGAACAATTTAATCAAAGGATTAAGCACACTCACAGAAACAAGATTAAAAACGAGCTCATCTGGTGCACGGGGGAGCCCCTCCAGTCCATCTCGTGAACATTGCACTGCGAACGGGGACCACAGACGTTTCTGGTGCTGTGTAATTGCTTTACAGCATCCAGAGAAGCTGGGAGAACCACCGTGAACTGCAGGGCAGATGTGACATCACTGGAGACAGGGAGACAGCCGGGATCTGTGTCAATCCTGTGTTTCCACAGTGATTTCAGGGTGTCCTGCATCACCCTTGACCCCAGAGCATCCTGTAACTTCCAGTGACCCCAGAGCATCCTGTGACTTCCAGTGACCCCAGAGCATCCTATGACTTTCAGTGACCCCAGAGCATTCTGTGACTTCCAGTGAACCCAGAGCATCCTGTGACTTCCAATGACCCCAGAACATCCAATGACTTCCAATGACCCCAAAGCATGCTATGACTTCCAGTGACCCAAGAGCATTCCATGACTTCCAGTTACCCCAAAGCATGCTATGACTTCCAGTGACCCCAGAGAATCCCATGACTTCCAGTTACCCCAAAGCATCCTATGACTTCCAGTGAACCCAGAGCATCCTGTGGCTTCCAATGACCCCAGAACATCCAATGACTTCCAATGACCCCAAAGCGTGCTATGACTTCCAGTGACCCAAGAGCATCCCATGACTTCCAGTTACCCCAAAGCATCCTATGACTTCCAGTGACCACAGAGAATCCTGTGACTTCCAGTGACCCAAGAGCATCCTGTGACTTCCAATAACCCCAAAAGATCCTCTGACTTCCAATGACCCCAAAGCATCCTATGACTTCCAGTGACCTTGCAGCACTTTGTAACTTCCTGAGATTTCACTGTATCTTGTGTCACCCAGTGACCTCAGAGCATCCTATGTCTTGCAGTGACCCCAGAGCATCCCATGTCACCCAGTGACCCTAGAGCATCCTTTGACTTCCAGTGACCCCAGAGCAGGGGCGTAACTAGAAATAGCAGGGCCCCATAGCAAAATGTTGTATGGGGCCCCCCTGCAAACAGCCCCCCCCCCACAGCTTCCCTAGTGTCAATGCAGTGTGACCTGTGCCACATACAGCATGACCTGTGCCCAATGCAGCCTGACCTGTGCCCAATACAGCGTGACCTGTGCCCAATACAGCGTGACCTGTGCCCCATACAGCGTGACCTGTGCCCAATACAGCCTGGTCTGCCTGTGCCCCATACAGCCCCACTTATGCAGAGGAAGAGGCAAGCCACCCGGATCAGCAGAGAGCGGGATTGCCCGCTGTAATAGCTTTCATTTGAATTTCCTGTCTTCCCGGGGCTCATCGTCACATAGCCCCATCTCTTGGCCCGACGCCTTTGATGACGTCACATGTCCGACATTGGATCGGCGTTCTGTCTATCAAAGGCACCGGGCCAAAAAGTGGAGCTATGTGACGTGAGCCCCGGGAACACTGGAAGTTCTGATGAAAGCTCTTACATCGGGCAATTCAGCTCTCTGCTGATACGGACAGCTCGCCTCTTCCTCTCCTCTCTCTTCCCCTGGCTGAGAGACTGTGCCAGGGGTGCTCTTATCCTCACTGGGCCCCACTCAGCTGCGGGCCCCATAGCGCCCGCATGGGTCGCTATGATGGTAGTTACGCCCCTGCCCCAGAGCATCTTGTTCACCCAGTGACCCCCAGAGCATCCTATGACTTCCAGTGACCACAGAGCATCCTGTGACTCCCAGTAACCTTGCAGCACCCTGTAAGTTCCAGAGATTCCACAGCACCCCATGTCACCTAATGACATTGGGGAATCCTGTCTCACACGGTGACCCCAGAACATTCATTCTGTGTCATCTTGACTCTCCGTTGCACCCTAAGTAGGGATGAGAGTAAAAAATATGTCATCAGCACACCGGGGGGTCCTAATGAAAGGGTTCTGTGTGGCTCTGAAATGTCACTATTTTCTGCTGTGATGTGATTGTTCAATAAAGTGTTAGACCCTTTTATGTAGTTCTGTGGTTTGCTGGTGATATATTTTTTGCCTTGAATCATTCCGGCCTCTGGCTGGTGGTTGCTACAATACTCACACACTCCTCCATCATTCTCAGGAATATGTGCATTGGGAATATTGCTTTGAACATAAGTAGAGATGAGGTTTAAGTTCAGAGAGATGCAGGGTTCAAGTCAAACTCTAGCTATTCTTGCTTTGGCGAATGGGTGAATTAATAGCCCGTCTCCATGCTTGCTGCAGTAAATCTCAGGCTGTGCAGGAAATCATTTATTAGGAGCGATATTACTACCACCACCAATGAGTGACAGCTTCCTGTTTGGGGCTGTGGTTGCCAGTAACCAGTGATGCATCCCAGCCCCATTTAGCTGAATGTAAAGAATGCAGTGGGGAGTTCTGACTGGGGTAATTAACCAAATATGGCACTAGATGGGGCCGGGGATGCATTACTGGTTGAACTGCTATTCCACTGTGAAAGACATCATTGATGTTTTGCTGTCATTCAAGCAAGAGGATCACTGGGAGATTTACCTTGTGGGGCATTATTTGTGGACATCATGAGAAATCATTTTTTGGACATAAGTTTTTGGAAAACCTCTCCCTCTCCTCCGGCACCTTTCCTTCCCCGCTCAAACATGCACTGGTTACCCCCATACTTAAAAAACCCTCACTGGACCCCATCTGTTTGAATAACTTAAGACCCATCTCCCTGCTCCCATTTGCCTCCAAGCTCATGGAAAGTCTTGTCCATGACCGAAGGTCAACAACCTTCTCGACCCCCTACAGTCCGGCTTCTGTCCACAACATTCCACTGAAAACTGCCCCACTAAAACTCGACAATGACCTACTAACTGCTAAAACCAATGGCCATTACTCCATACTCAAACTCTTAGACCTCTCTGCCTTCGACACAGTTGACCCCCTGCTCCTCCTCAGCAAACTACATTCCCTTGACCTCCATGATTCTGCTTTATCCTGGTTCCCCTCCTACCTATCTCAGTGCACTTTCAGAGTCACTTACAACTCCATCTCCTCCGCCTCTCTTATTCTTTCTGTTGGGGTACCCCAAGGCTCTGTCCTTGGGCCCCTCCTATTCTCGCTCTATACCTCTTCCCTGGGCCAGTTGATAACCTCCCATGGCTTCCAATACCACCTCTATGCCCAGATCAACCTCTCCACTCCTCAACTCACCCCCTCGATCTCCTTATGGATCTCAAACTTACTGAATGACATATCGGTATGGATGTCACACCACTTTCTCAAACTCAATCTTTCTAAAACTGAGCTTGTTATATTTCCTCCTTTCTGGTCCCCCCCTGTGACTTTACCATTAATATAAACAACACAACCATTGGTCCCTCCACACATGCCAGGGTGCTGGGTGTAATCCTTGACTCTGACCCCTCCTTCAGCCCCCACATCCAATCACTGGCTAAATCCTGCCGCCTTAACCTGCGCAACATCTCCAGAATTCGACCCTTCCTGACTAATGACACCACAAAGCAACTTATTCACTCCTTGATTATTTCCCGTCTTGACTACTACAACTATCTCGTTAATGGCCTACCCTTACGCAGGCTATCCCACTTCAGTCTATTATGAATGTTGCTGCTAGACTCATAGACCTCACTAACCGATCCATGACTGCTTCTCCTCTCTGCCAATCGCTTGACTGGCTTCCCCTACCCCACCATATAAGATTCAAAATGCTAACCACAACATACAAGGCCATCCACACCATCGCCCCCATCTATATCACCAACCTCATCTGCAGATATTGCCCCAAATTGTCCCCTCCGCTCCTCCCATGACCTCCTGCTCTCTAGGTCCCTTGATACCTCCTCCCATGCTCGCCTTCAGGACTTCTCCAGAGCCTCTCCCATCCTCTGGAACTCCCTGCCCCGGTATATCTGATCAGTCCCCAACCTGTCCACCTTTGGGAGATCCCTGAAAACTCATTTATTCAGGGAAGCCTACCCCACCTCCACCTAACAACTGTCCCCGAGCCACCCCCATCAAATCATTCCCCGCATTTATTACCTTTTGTACCACCATTGTACCAAATATTAGCTGTGCATGCTCTCAAATTGTCCAACAACAAATGTGTTCCGTCGGATTATCTGATCGTGTATAAATCCATAAGACTAAAATCCAAAGTACAAACACACATGCTCCAAACCAATGCTAAACATCAGACAACAATAGCATAAGTTGTCAAAAGGGGGGCGCTAAAGAGCTGAAAGACCACGTGGTTTCATGAATGTTGGCTGAAAATGTTCCACAGATTTGTCCGATGGAAGTCCAGTCGTGTGTATGAGGCTTTAGAGTCTGCAAAAGATGAGACGGGGCGGAGGTTCACCTTCCAGCAGGACAACGACCCTAAACATACAGCCAGAGCTACAATGGAATGGTTTAGATCAAAGCATTGTCCTGTGTTAGAATGGCCCAGTCACAGTCCTAAATCCCATTGAGAATCTGTGGCAAGACTTGAAGATTGCTGTTCACAGACGCTTTCCATCCAATCTGACAGAGCTTGTGATATTTTACAAAGAAAAATGGGCAAAAATGTCCCTCTCTAGATGTGCAAAGCTGGTAGAGACATCCCCAAAAAAGACTTGCAGCTGTAATTGTAGAGAAAGGGGGTTCTACAAATTACTGACTCAGGGGGGTGCCATATAAATGCCCCCCCCCCCACACACACACACACACTTTTCACATATTTATTTGTAAAAAAAATTGAAAACCATTTATAATTTTCCTTCCACTTCACAATTATGTGCCACTTTGTGTTGGTCTATCACATAAAATCCCAATAAAATACATTTACGTTTCTGGTTGTAACATGACAAAATATAGAACATTTCAAGGGGTATGAATACTTTTTCAAGGCACTGTAAGTAATTTTTCTCATTCACTGAAGTTCACTGATAGGTGGTGGCACTGATGGGCAGCACTGTTAGGTGGCACCGATAGGCGGAACTTATGGGTGGTACTGTTGGGCACTGATGGGTGGCAATGATGGGCATTAATGGGTGGCACTAATGGGCACTGAAAGGCAGCACTGATTGGTGTCACTGATGGGCACAGACTGGCGTCACTTGCTGGGCACTGCTAGGGCTGCCCTGTAATCAGTGCCCTAATTATACAGTCTCCCCTGCAAGGAGATGCCGCTGATTGGCTCTCCTCACATGCTGTCATTTACATGTGATTGGCTGTTATTGGCCAATCACATGGATAAAGAGACGTGTCATCCGCTCTTTACCAAGATCGGGGTCATGCTGTCATTGCTGTGTCATATTTGGCTTGCTTCATAACATCAATATCCGTTATAAAACCCGGTGGGCATGGATGGTGACTGATTCGGTGGTACAATGGGCCACTCAACTGGACTTGCCCCCCAGGCTTAAGGCTGCCAGCCCTCCCCTGAATGTGGGTGATACAATGTCTGATATTGGAAAGTGGGAGTTGTAGAAAGGTCTACTTTGGAGGAATATTCTAAGTTCAATATTGGGGATGTTATATTTATTTTTAAGTGACGAAAAGGAGGTAAATGAGGCATTCTCTATACATTTTTTCAGGGTAATTATGCTGTTGTTAGTCCACCATATATATTCTCCAGTGTCTTGGGGTCACCAATAAAAGAGGCATGAGGAGGTGTGGAGGAGGTCATTTTGAATTTCTTACTGTGTAATTTCCACAATTGGTATGAGTAAGCTACTAGTTTGTTAAGCTTTTCTAGGGTGTAAATAGAGATTTTATTGCCCCATAATAACCCAGCTATTGAGTAAAATATAAAAAGAAAACACACCTATTGCCACGTCCGTATAATTAAATTATTGAAAAAAGGGAGGGGGGGAGGGAAAGAGGTATGATTCAAAGAACCTCTGGTCGGACTTTAAAGGCACAGAAAATCAGGGAGATCATATGCAAAATAACATTATAATACATTTTATTAAGTCTTTAGAACGAAACGCGTAGACGCACCGGGGCTCACATCACATATATCTCTCACACAGATGCTTTTTATATTTTTTGTCAATGTCTTTGTTATTTATATATTTTACTTAATAAAATTTATTATATTGTTATTTTGCATATGATCTCACTGATTTGCTGTGCCTTTAAAGTCCGACCAGGGGTTCTTTGAATCATACCTCTTTCCCTTCCCCCATCCCTTTTTTCAATAACCCAGCTATTGAGTAGGGTAGCACTGAATCTTTTTCAAATATGACCCATGGGATCTTTGGGTTGTGGATGTGCCATTGGGCTATCTGTGACCATCTCCCGGCTAAATAATATGACCAGAAGTCAGGGAGTCCCAAACCTCCGCTTTTTGAGGATTTGTATAGTAGTTTTGGATATTCGTGGGTGGGAATCTGACCATATAAACTTGTTGACGTCTGATTGAAATTTAGTAATCGTCCTTTTATTTAATCTAATTGGGAGCGCCCTAAATAAGTATAATAACTTTGGTAGAATTGACATTTTGATGGCTGTTATTTTACCTAAGAACGATATATTGAACAATTTCCAAGTTTTCAACATCAATCTTAATTCTTCGAAGATAAATTATTGATGTCTGGGGTAAGGTGAATACCTAAATAAGGTAGAGTATCATTAGACAATGTAAATTTGAATGAAGTACGAATGGTATCTAATTGTGATGGGGCAATGTTAATTGGCATGCCTATGGATTTTGAGACATTTACTGATAATCCTGATAGTGAAGAGAATTTTTAAGTGTATTCAATAAGTTTGGTAAAGCTATGTTGGGTCGGATGAGTAATAATATCACGTCATCTGCATACATACTAAGTTTATATATATTGTTATTAGAACTATAGCCTTTTATGTTTGGGTGTTGTAGAATGGCTGCGGCTAAAGGTTCAATTGCTAGGGCAAATAATAAAGGTGAAAGGGGAAATCCTTGTCTGGTACCTCTATCTACCTTGAAAAATTCAGAGTTACAACCTGGTAGTTTTATCCTAGTGGACGGGTTATGATAAAGTGCATGGAATGCATGAATCAATTCTCCTTTAAATCTGTATTTTTGCAACACTAAATCAAGGTATATTCAAGTTACGCTGTCAAAAGCTTTATTGATGTCAAGACTTAATAGTAGAACTGATTGAGATTTAATGTTTGCGTCCTGGATTATATTCGTTACTAAACAAATGTTGTCTGTAATCTGCCTGCCAGGAATAAATCCAGGGAAAATACGGGGATATCAGAGAGGGGATTATTATTGCTAATCTATTGGCCAATAGTCTACAGAAAATTTTAAGATCATTATTTATTACTGAGATTGGTCTGTAGTTTTGGGGTAGAGTATGGTCTTTGTTGGGTTTAGGGATTAGGGACATGTTGGCCAACAACATCTCTTCTGGAAACAGATCTCCTTTCAAGATGTTGTTGTATAGTTGCGTAATGCCCTGTACACACGGTCGGATTTTCCGACGGAAAATGTGTGATAGGACCTTGTTGTCGAAAATTCCGACCGTGTGTGGGCTCCATCACACATTATCCATCGGATTTTAAGACACACAAAGTTTGAGAGCAGGCTATAAAATTTTCCGACAACAAAATCCGTTGTCGGAAATTCCGATCGTGTGTACACAAATCCGACGCACAAAGTGCCACGCATGCTCAGTATAAATAAAGAGATGAAAGCTATTGGCTACTGCCCAGTTTATAGTCCCGACGTACGTGTTTTACGTCACCGCGTTCAGAACGATCGGATTTTCCGACAACTTTGTGTGACCGTGTGTATGCAAGACAAGTTTGAGCCAACGTCCGTCGGAAAAAATCCATGGATTTTGTTGTCGGAATGTCCGATCAATGTCCGATCATGTGTACGGGGCATTAGTGTTGGGGTAAGCAGTTGAGAGAACTGTTTGGAGTAGAAGGAGGAGAATCCGTCTGGACTAGGTGCTGAACTTCTTTTAAGGGATTTAATAATTTGTAGAATTTCATCCTCTGTACATGGAGCATTTAATGTGTCAATCTGAGTGGTGGTCAGTGTGGGTATAGGAATTTTATTTAGCCATTCTAGTGTTATGGGTGGAATTGTGGAAGTTGGTTTGAGTAGAATTTAGAGAATATGGAGAGTATTTCTTGCAGTTGAGTGACCAGTTGGTTAGCATTATTCTTAAGTTTGTAGACATGAGTAGGTTTTATGGATTGATTTAGTTTACGGGCAAACATTGTTGAGTATGTGTTACTAGAAAAATTTTGCTTTTGACCAACGGAGTGCCTTTTCGGCTTTAAACGTGAGTAAGGAGTCTAGCCCTGTACCTTTTTGGAAGATTAAGGTGTAAATTTCTGGGTCATGTGTGTTGGTGTGTTCCTTATATAGTTTGTGAAGTTCTTTCATTAGAGAGGAAATCTCCTTCCATTTCTCTCTGTTATTTTGTGCTGCTAGTTTGATAAGGCGGCCTCTCAAAACCGCTTTATGAGCTAGCCATAGGGTAATAGAGGACATATCTAGTGTGGCATTAGTTGTGAAGTAGTCTTTAATAGCAGAGGCCATCTCGTGTTGGTTTTTGGGGTCAGTGAGTAAAGATTCTTTAATTCTCCAAGAATATGGTGTTGAAGAGAGTCCTATGAATTGAGTGACGAGCGTAGTGATATGATGATCTGACCAGGTACATGGGTGTATCGAGGCTTCATGTGTGTTGGCAAGAATAATGGGAGTGCAGAAAATGTAGTCCAAGCGTGAATATGAATTGTGTGGGTGTAGAATGTATATTCACGCGCTTCTATATTAATTGCTCTCCATGAGTCAATAAGTTGCATATCATTAATATATCTAGTGGTCGTATTTGAAAACGTTTTTGAAGATTGGTTTTGTCTGCTGCGGTCTAGATTTGGTTGTAAAACCCGAGTTGAAGTCTCCTCCCAGTACTATATGAGGCAAATGATAACGTTGTAACGTGTGAAAAAATTGAGTGAAAGATGTAGTTTGTGAGTCATTTGGAGCGTATACATTGGCGATTGTCAGTTCTCTACCTGATAGAAAACCCTTGATGATAATAAATCTACTGTCCTGATCCTTGTACACCTGTTGTCCGTCCAGGGGGAAAGATTGATGGGTAAAAATGGCCACCCCTTTTGTTTTAGTGGTTGATGAGGTATAGAATGATTGGTAAAATGCTTTGTGGAAAAACGTTGGGTGATTGTCTTTCATAAAGTGAGTTTCCTGTAATAGGATTATTTTGGCATTAAATTTCTTATACTGTATGAATGCCTTATTCCTTTTATTAGGGTAGTTGAATCCCTGGACGTTATGTGAAATAATCTTAATGATCATGGTAGTGTTTTAGATGTTTGGGGGTCCATCGGAAAGTATATATGACAACCATGTAGTGAGGTTTTTATGGTTGGACAGGTGCGCAAGGATTCAGACAGAAGTGCATTTCTCTTAGTTAAATTGAAAATAAGAACGTTCAGAAATGTTGTACCATAATAGTAAATACATGTAGGAACCAACATTTTTGTTGTAACACATATTAAATGTACCTTAATTTTGTAGTGAAAAAGTAATAAGGGGTCGAGAGAAAGGTAATTCTCCAACCGACGGCGAATACTCATGAGATCAATACGTCTCAATCTCAGTCGAGTGAATTTAAAGTCAAAAAAAGAAAAAAATATATAAAACTAATGAGAAATTGGGACCAATTGGATTGAATCCCAAAAAGTGGTGAATGGTGAGCGACTGAGTGGGGGTGATTCATGTCGGAATATGGGCAGGGAGGCACATCAAATGAAAACATATTATAAACTGTGCAATAATTATTTTAAAAACTAATTGCATATAAGTGAACTCAAAAAGAAAAAAAAAACATGCTTGTAATGGGCATACAGTGCCTCATTTTATATCTCATTCCCTTCTTCCTCCCAGAAGAAACCTGAAACATAACAGAGTATCTGGTTTCTGTAAGAAGGGAGAAAAAAGAGAAAAAGGAAAAAAGAACAAACAGTATGAACAATAATTCTATATATGACCGTATAATTGAAACTGGTCACTGTGTAAAACAATCAAGAAAAACAGAAACGAGGGGGATTTTACACAAGATCATAACTATTGAAGAGTCTTCAATCTCCCTGAGTTGTAGATTCTTTGGTTTGATTGTAGCCGTATCAAGTATGATGGAAGATACTGCATATAGCCGCATAAAGAAGCAGTTAACCAACCTGATCACAAAGGAAACACAGGTCAACAGCGACATCTTCTTTCTCTCAAGATGCAAAAAGAGGAATCTCATACCACAGGGTCTCCGGATTAAAAATCCTTGTGCAAATACACTGAACTCTCCTTATGCAGAAGGACTCTGCAGACGTACCAGCGAAAGGTTAAGGAACAACCTCATTCATAAACTCTATGGTAAAAGGGAAACAATCCGGAAAGAAAAGCAGTTGGTGTTTGAAACCTCAACACCATTGGACCCCACAAGCATCAACCAAATTAAGAATGAAATTGAAACCTTACAAAGACAACTGCAAAAACTTGCCATGAACAGGAAGCAAAAAAAACTCCAAAAGCTACACCAAGAGCAGACATTTTGGATACAACCTAAACAACACAAAACAAACACAACTCCTATAACTCCTGCTATCAGCAACTTGGAAGCCAATCCAGAATCCCAAGGTATCCTTTGTGTAAATGCTGACTTTACAGAAAATGTGGATATAACAGAGGAACTCGGAATCATAAATTTGTCAAATCATCAACTTACTACACCAGAAACAACAGTCCTCTCCAAAGGCCTCACATTCTGCCCAACCACCAAATTGGATAAATTACAAGTATGGTCAGATATGGAGGAATTCTTTAGGAGACTAAGGCTCAAAGAATATTTTGACAGTAAGGAAAGGAATCCTAGGACAATAGGAGATTACAAAAGGAAAAAGAACAGCAACTTCACACCTCCACAAGGACGCAACCCCAAACTGGATACCTATATTGACAGCTTCAGGCTGCGAGTTACATCCCTGATATCCACCCAGCAAAAGAAAATATTATACAACCTTTCACCACTGGAGCGAAGAGCTGTACATGATCTGCGCAATAATCAGGCCATAACCATCAAACCAGCAGATAAAGGGGGAGCAGTCGTTGTGATGGATACAGACAAATATATACAAGAGGGCCAGAGGCAGCTGGCAAATACTACTTACTACAAAAAACTGGATTATAATCCGACCCAGGATTTTACTCAGCAATTAAAAGATCTCATTGCGACAATACCAAGCCACCTACATTCAGAACTCATCAATGCGATTCCGGATAATCCAGAAATTGGAGACTTCTACATGCTGCCCAAGATCCACAAGCCAGGAAATCCAGGCAGACCCATTATAACAGGTATGAATACACGAACATATCTCAGGCCTTGTAGAAAACATGTTAAAACCTTTAGTCATGAACACTGCAAGTTTCCTGCAAGACACCACTGATTTTCTGAACAAGCTTAACAATATACAACAATTACCACCTAATACACTTCTAGTCACTATGGATGTAGAATCTCTGTACAGTAACATCCCTCACAAGGATGGGTTGGCGGCATGTCACAGATTCTTATCATCCTCACCAGACCACAAATACACTGCTGAGGATGTGACACGGCTCATTGAATTCATTCTTACACACAACTACTTCACTTTCAATAATGACATCTATCTCCAGTGTATGGGTACTGCTATGGGAAGCAAAATGGCACCCCAATATGCAAATTTATTTATGGCTGACCTGGAGGACAAATTTCTGAACAGCATACAACAAAAGCCATACAGATATTATCGCTATATTGATGATATATTCATGATATGGACTGAAGGTGAAGACAATCTAAACCAATTCTTCTCATTGATCAACACTTTTCACCCATCTATCAAACTAAAAATGGACTATTCGAACACACATGTCACCTTCCTGAACACTACAGTATACATCAGGGATGACAAGCTACACACGTCGATATACAGAAAACCGACTGACCGATGCAGCTATCTTCATAGTTCCAGTTTTCACCCCCAACACACCAAACGGGCCATCATACACAGCCAGGCCATCAGATACCACCGAATTTGTTCAGACCCAGAAGACAGAGATAAACATCTCAGAACACTGGCAGATTCCTTCCATAAGAAAGGTTACAAAGACAAAACCATCAACAACAGCATAAACACAGCCTTGAAAACCCGAAGAGAAAATCTCCTCCAATACACAGAGAAAAAAACAAATAACCAAGTACCTCTAGTCACCACATACAACCCAGCACTTGAAGGGATCAAAAAGATAATCAAAGATTTACAACCCATTATAACAGAGGATGAAACTCTGAAAGGAATATTCCAACAACCCCCATTATTGGCTTTCAGACAACCACCCAACCTCAGACACAAACTAATCAGCAGGAAACTTCACTCTGATTATGAAGTCACAAATAATGGAAGCAAACCCTGCAATAAAAAACGCTGCAAACTATGCAACCAGATAAATCTATCCAAATGTGTTACACACACAAATGGGACCTTCAATATCATGGGATCTTACAGCTGTACATCAAGTAATATTGTGTACCTCATCCAATGCAAAAGGTGCAGCAAAGGATCTTATGTTGGTGAAACAGGACAGAAGTTGCAAGCGAGGATGAATTTGCACAGACATACCATCAAAGAACATAAAGAAGACAGTTTATGCACACCTGTGGGACATCATTTCTCACAATCGGACCACACTATAGAAGACCTCAATGTCTTAGTTCTTAAAGGGAATTTCAGAACTATCCAGGAAAGGAAAACGTTTGAACTAAGAATGATACTTCTTTTTGACACGAAGAATAATGGCCTGAATTTAGATATTGGTTTCCTTACACATTATGCTAAAGTTTTACGACCGCTCTGTGACTAGTATCCCCCCCCATTCCCCCCTAGCTCTCCCTCTGTCTTATCTATCTCACCAACTCTGCTGCTATCTTTATTACCATTGATTTGTATGTGTTTGGTTTTCTCTTTTTTTTTTTTTTTTTCTCCTTTAACATTCTGCTTAAAAATTTGTGAGTCAGTACTGCTTGGACCTTGAAGAAGGGGACATACCCCGAAAGCTTGTCCTGAAAAATTGTATGTTAGTGCAAATAAAAAAAGTATCACGGACAGTACTCAATTTTCTCTAGATTCTTTGGAAAATTGTAAATTCTTATGTCTTAGAGCAACAAGAGGCGTTGATTGCTTTTCAGACTAATATAGTCCGGAGTAGTCTCTAGAAGAGTTCGAGGAGGGGGAGTATAGGTCCATTGTGAGCTGGGGAACTACCCTTTATTTGAATATGGAGAGTTGAACAAGAAAATGGTACGAAGCTGTAATTCCTGGAAATGTTGAGGGAGGACAGCAGTACTGTTTAAAGTCATTAGGTGTCAGAGTTGGACCATTATTGAGATATGTAGAATAAAGCAGGTGAAATTGAATGGGGTGTACTTACAGTTCCAGATTTAGGCTGTAGACGTCAGTGTCAACCTCTCCATAGGCAGAGGAGGGAATATTTACCTGTAAAAGATAATGGTTAGTACATACGGATAGTTTAGTCAGATTAGTTTATCTCTTACAGGCATGAAGAATATCTGTTGAGTCCGTAAGGACCATATATTTATTCCGGAGTACAAAAAAGCAGAAAAATAAAGAGAGCAAAAATTATACTAAAAACTTGGGTTGAAAAATTAATGTTGGAAAAAAACCTCTGTACATTTTTCATAAGGAGACATTATTAATTAGGGCTCCATTGTCCGGATTCTCCATTGATCCAGATGTCTGGATCTGCGTCTTTCTCCGGGTAATGAAGGGGTGTTCCATATTTGGGCCGGACGGGGAGTAGAAGGGGTGTGAGGAAGGTTATTAGGGTTTACCAAACCCAATTTAGCCAAGATATCCTGACCTTCCAGGATAGAAGTGGGAACATATGTTGTGCCATTGTGAGGGATGATCTGTTTGAAGGGGAAACCCCATCTGTATCTGATTCTGACTGAGGAAGGAACAGTTGTGATTTCTTTCATTTTTCTGCATCTATCCAGTGTTGCTTGTGAGATATCTGGGTAAATTTGTAGCTGGACACCATTCAGGATAATATTTCTTAAGCTGCGTGAGGCTCGTATTATTTCCTCTTTGATCAAGAAGTCCTTCATGCAAAGAGCTATGTCCCTGGGGGGTTTTATCAGGAGGTGGTTTAGCCCTTAATGCACGATGTATGCGGTCGCATATGAAGGATTGGGAGTTTTGCTCAGGCAGCAGAATCGGGAACAATCTCTGATCCTGAGATTGTTCCTTCTCTTTCTTTTGTCCAAATCCTCCACATGTGCTTGTAGCTGTGTAAATGCAGTGGATAGACTATCATGTTCTCTGGACAAATCATTGAAAGCTATTGCTAGTTCCTCATGCTTGTTCTCTAATAGGTCAGTACGTGTGCCCAGTGCTGAGATTTCTTTGGAAAGGGTTGTAGTGGATTTTTGTAATTCTGTTTGGAATTTGCACATTAATTTAGAGCATAGAGTCTCCAGACTAGTGTCCAAATCTGTTTTCGTGAGGGGATTGTGCTCACTGTTCCCTGGGATCTCCTCGTTTGGCAGCACTGGTTCTTCTGCAGGAAAAGAGGCATCAGATGAGGCGTTCTGACGACCGGCACCATTTTTGCCATGCTGTTCCGCTCCATAGATCTGAGGAGGTAGTGGGTGAAGGACTTCTGTTGTCCTCCTCGTTTCTTCTTTCTCAATGTAGGCATGCACAATTACTTGTGTGCGGGGATGCCTATGACCTGTGCTGTTTTAGGGAGCGAGATTACCCTGTTTTGTGACCGAAAGCCTTGTGAGGAGCAGAGCTCTCATTAGAGGCGACTTCCTCAATCCATGCCACGCATGCGCCCCTGACTCTAACAGGTTTTCTTCTAAGATTGCCCTGTATTTGGCTCCATCCATCTTCTCATCAACTGTGACCAACTTCCCTGTCCCTGCTGGAAAAAAATATCCCCACCACATGATGCTGCCACCACCATGTTTCACGGTGGGGATGGTGTGCTCAGGGTGATATGCAGTGTTAGTTTTCCACCACACATAACGTTTTGCTTCTAGGCCAAAAAGTTCAATTTTGGTCTCATCTGACCAGATCACCTGCTTCTTCCACGTGTTTGCTGTGTCCCCCACATGGCTTCTCACAAACTGCAAACAGGACTTGTTATGACTTTCTTTCACCAATGTCTTTCTTCTTGTCACTCTTCCATAAAGGGCAGATTTGTGGAGAACACGACTAATAGTTGTCCTGTGGACAGATTCTCCCACCTGAGCTGTGGATCTCTGATCTCTTGGCTCTTCTCTGATGAATGCTCTCCTTGCCGGCTGGTCAGTTTAGGTGGACGGCCATGTCTTGGTAGGTTTGCAGTTGTGCCATACTCTTTCCATTTTCCGATGATGGATTGAACAGAGCTCTGTGAGATGTTCAAACTTTGGGAGATTTGTTTATAACCTAGCCCTGCTTTATACTTCTCCACAACTTTATCCCTGACCTGTCTGGTGTGTTCCTTGGTCTTCATGATGCTGCTTGTTCACTAAGGCTACCTAACAAACCTCTGAGGGCTTCACAGAACAGCTGTATTTATACTGAGATTAAATTACACACAGGTGGACTCTATTTACTAATTAGGTGACTTCTGAAGGCAATTGGTTCCACTAGATTTTAGTTATGTGTCACTTTGTGTTGGTCTATCACATAAAATCTCAATAAAATACATTTACGTTTTTGGTTGTAAAATGACAAAATGTGGAAAATTTCAAGGGGTATGAATACTTTTTCAAGGCACTGTATCTGAAAATTGATCAATCCTGATGTACTGATGGCCGATCTCATTTCTTGAAAACGCCAGGACAGTACAATTACCCCCCAAATGACCCATGTTTGAAAAGTAGACAGTCCAAAGTATTTAGTAAGAGCCATGGCGAGTTTTTTGAAAAAAAAACATTTTGCACAATTTTTTACATACTGTCAGCAGAGCAGTGCAGCGTCATCATATAACTAGTCTGGCGGTGATCATCAGGGACACTGACTGGTGACAGTATGAAAAAAAAATAAAGTAATTATTTTTACATTTTTTATATTTTTTTTTCTTTTTTATACAATTATTTTACTTTTACAAACAGTGACCAGAGCAATACAGCAGGGATGAGCCAAACACTCCCCAGTTCGGTTCACACCAGAACATGCGAACAGGCAAAAAATTTGGAAGAACACACGAACACCATTAAAGTCTATGGGACACGAACATGAAAAATCAAAAGTGCTAATTTTAAAGGCTTATATGCAAGTTATTGTCATAAAAAGTGTTTGGGGACCCGGGTCCTGCCCCAGGGGACATGGATCAATCCAAAATTGGGGACAAGGTGCTTTGGGGTCAGACTCCAAAGCACCCTCCCCATGTTGAGGTCATGTGCCCTGGTACAGTTCAGAAAGGGGGGCGCTCTCATCCCCTCTCTTTTCCTGCGACCTGCCAGGTTGCGTGCTCAGATAAGGGTCTGGTATGGATTTTGGGGGGACCCCTACGCCATCTTTTTTTTAATTTGGTGCAGGGTTCCCCTTCATTTCCGAGACAAATTAAGAGACAAATTAGTTCAAAGTGAGTTTAAAAACGCACAAAGGAGAGGAAAGCATTGTTCTGTCCTGGGATCTTTCCCTTGTGGACACTGCTCCTACTGCCAGTACATAAGACATGAAAAGATCTTCAACCTTCCAAATGGTACAATTTTTAAACCATCACACTTCACCAACTGTCAAACGCGGGGCGTGGTGTACCTCATGTCTTGCGAATGTGGGGCACACTACGTCGGTAAGACCAAACAAGAGTTCCATCGACGCATATCCAAACATATCTACCACATGCAAATTAGCAATCCGTATTTGCCACTTGGGCGACACGTGATGGAAACCCACAACTACAGAATGCCAAAAGTATCTTTCGCCGCACTCGATCGAGTTCATATACCGACGCGAGGCGGCGACTGGAACAAAATTCTATTGCAGCATGAACAGAGGTGGATATTTAAACTAAATTCCACCTCTCTCCCAGGACTAAACGATGCTATCTCTTTTGCTCCATTCCTAAAGGGCTTTGTCTCCGGTAAAACACAATAGGCATGTTCCCTTTCTCTGGACTGTTTGAGAGTGGAATATGACCTAAAGCAGTCCAATAATCAGTATCTCATTGCTAGGATCCAGTCTTGCCCTCCTCCTCCTTCCCTCTCCCCCCCCCCTCCTTCCCCCCTCCCCCCCCCCCCCCCTCTCTTTTCTCCTTTTTTTTTTTTTTTTTTTTTGCCTCTGGTTATTATATTTTCGATTTGATTTTTTGATATATTTTATATATATTTTTTGTATACTTTATTTTTATTTCATATTGTTTTGTTCTTTTGACTTATTGATTTTCTACCTTTCCATTTGATGCTATGAGGTTACCAATTGCATATGATTGAATTTTCTCCTTTTTTACTGACGCTCTTCTTATTTGTATGTAATATATTAACAGCAATATGAATCCAACAATGATGAGTCTGAAATACAATGTTCTCTGTATGTGTGTCTGTTTCCCTCCAGCCAGGGGGGGCGCTGGTGCTCTCTCTGCCATCGCTCCTAGTGCGGGGGTGATTGGTGACGTGCCTTCCCGGCAAGGGGTGGCCACCGAGCGCCGCACTGGGGATCCATCCCTCCTTGCCGGCGGCGTCCCTGAACATTCTCGGACACCCTTCGCCACTGGGCATGCGCGGGGCCCCGCGCGTGCGACATGACGTTATGGGTATCGCGAGATTTCGGCGAGAATGACGAGACCTCGGGGCTGACGCTCTTCCTGGACGCCGGGGAGGCCACACACGGCTGCCTGAATGGCGGCCATGCTGCCCCCCACGCAGCTGCTGGCTGACTGGACACACCTGGGATGGGGTGGGACAGGCTATGCACACCCCTAATCAATCAAGGATATATAAATGTTATTGGCAATAGACTCACAATTCCTTCCCTGCCTGGAGGATCATACACACTCTCCGTTGTCTGCCATCACTCTTTACCACCATCCTTGGTCACTACCCAGTAAGTACACCTTTCTAGCCTTATGCCTCTGCATCATTGTTTTACCCCATGCAGTCAGGGCCTGTTGACCCTGTTATCTGTTATTGATTTTTTATTGTCTGACTACTCATAATCATAGTGTGCCTATACTTTTCCATAGATACAAAAACACTACTTTCCTTTTGTTTTGCTTCTAGACTAGTGGATTTAGTTTTGGATATTAACCCTCTGAGTCCCACATGACCTGTGACCAATCCCGGGTTGGCAAACAGGTGTCAGTCTAGTCTTCATGGGGCACCTTGATGCAGTTACATACAATGGCTAGCACTTGTTGAGGTAATAAATATGCGTGTACCTCATCACAAATTGTTTCCCCCCCCCCCCATCACCTCCTTGCTCACTCTTCACTGCACACTCCCTCCCCACACACCTCACTTTTTCTTTTGCATGATGATCTCATGCTCCTACCATTTTCACATCTTTTCCTTCACTACCCCACCCTTTTTTTTTTTTTTTTTTTCATTTGAAAAGAGTATTTTGCCAATATCTTCATAGTTATATACTATTTATCCTATTAGCCTCCAAAGACATACCATATAAATATGTTTGGAAACTCCTTTTGGTTTGGCCTGAACCACATGTACTATAGATACTACATATGGGTGACTCTGGTCCCCTGGTGGTTGCTTCTGCCTACAAAAATCTGATTATTATTCCTTGGGTGTATACTTAGTCTGTCTCATCAATTTCTCATCCTAGGTGGTTGTTGCGCCCGTCGGCCGGTTGTTTGCTTTGGCGGGCGGTGCCCAAGTGTGTGGCCTCTCGCAAGTCACTTTGCCTCTCACTACCCCGGTCTGGGTTGAGGTGGCGGTGGAGGCATCCGGAGCTCCCCCTCGGGTTGGGAGGGAAATACAGCATATCTTTTTAAGGGATCTCCATGTGGGAAGTTTCTTTCGCCTGTTGGACATACATTATTTGGTAACTATACTGTATTGGTGCATTACATCATGAATGTAGTTACTGTTATACAATGAAAGTTATGTATGTATATACCAATGCTATTTATATGTTCTCTCTAGCAGACCGAACCTCTGAAGAAGACCCCAACTATTAAGGGTTGAAACGCGTCAGGTCTTATGTTCATGATAGGAATGTGTTATGAATATATGTCTGCCAATGTATGTTCAGCCATTTAGTTTTTAAGCACTCCCCACTGGAGCTCATCGTTTTTAACTTTTATGGTATAGTTTCTAATAAAATTGTTATATTTTTTCATACAATACTGACTACATCCATTACTGTGCTGCCTAAAAACCCCGTTGTGGGGAAAACCTTCTCTCTCTTTTTTGTTTCAATATTTAAGGGGTGAGCAGCAATTCCTTTCCTTCTCTCCAGTGTCTTTTCCTTTTCTTCATTTCCGTATTAGACTGAAGGGTCTGGTATTGATTTTAGGGGGACCCCCACGCATTTTTTTTTTATAAATTTTAGTCCAGGGTTCCCTTTTATATTCATACCAGACCCAAAGGGCCTGGTAATGGACTGGGGGGGAACTCATGCTCTTCTTTTCAATGAGTTTTACCTATATTGCCGAGACCCGACAATACATTACAGCCGCAATTTTTCCTTTAGAAAGGCCATTTTGCTGTCAGACTGTTCTAAACATGGCAAAAATACGCAACTTTACAGGCATACTATAGACACCCCCCAGGTACGATATTTAAAGGAATATTTCATTTTTTATTGTTTCACTTTAAGCATTAAAAAAAATCACTGCTCCCGAAAAAACTGCGTTTTTAAAAAAAATGTTTGCATTGATCCATGTCCCCTGGGGCAGGACCCAGGTCCCCAAACACTTTTTATGACAATAACTTACATATAAGCCTTTAAAATGAACTCTTTTGATTTTTCATGTTTGTGTCCCATAGATTTTAACAGTGTTCCGGCGGCTTTCAAATTTGCCACGAACACCGCATGTTGTTGGCTGTTCAGGGAACAGGCAAACACCCGATGTTCAAGTCGAATATATGTTCGACTTGAACATCGGGCTCATCCCTACAATACAGTGTTACCATACTCTGGCTAGGTGATCAGGATTTTTTTAATATATACACTATGATTGCTTATAATTGGGAATAGCCTGGGCAGAAGGGGTTAAAGATTCTGTACTAGATAACTGGGCGATGCCCTGGCAATAACTTTAACCATAGCATTGTTAAACCAAATTACAACAGATAAACAAACTCTAGTGGGGAATGTGGCGCTGTTCAAAAGTGAATGGAAATAAAAATAAAATGGTATCCCAAAAAATTGTCAAGTGTATATGCAGCAGGTGTGACTATTCAAAAGTGAATGAAAATAAAATATTTTGTTGCAACATATAAAAGATGAATAGTGAACAAACAGTATGTCCGGTGAAAATGCAACAAATATAAAATACCACGTATTATTATAAAATCAAGTGCAAATGTATAAAAGTTATACTAAAGTGTGAATGGTCCTAGAAAAACTCCTTGCACTCATACCAAATCCAAAAATATGTGCATAATGGAAATGCTGGTTTAAAAGGTCCTAAAAGAAAAACGCACAAAATATACCAAATAATTGACGTAATAGTGCACCAAAAAATTAGAGATCCAAATAATTTGTCCAAACAAAAACTAAAGTCTTATATATGTAAAAAGGAAGAAAAAAAGGAAAAAACTGTGAAAAGTGTCTTTGCTTCAAAAAAGATCCCGTGTGAATTTGTAGTGATTGTTGTGTGATCTTCTCTTCTGGAACCCCCACTTGTGTCCCCACTCACCGAAAGGCCCAACCCCTGCAGGGGTAATGAGCATATGAATGTAACTCCACTGGCCGAAATCGATCGGTGTCCCCTTCTGGAATTCCGCGATCTCCTTCCTGGTTGAATTGCCGCTAGTCTTTCAGAAAGGTCCACCAAAGCGTATCCATATATATGGAGAAGAGAGGAGCCTCATAGTGTAAATCCAAAAGTTTTTATTGTTTAGCCAGTCAGCTTACATTAAAACAAACCAAAAAAAAAAAAGGAAAATAAACCAAAAAATATTAAAAGGATGGTATCTGACTCAGAAGTGACACTGCTCTGCCGGCTGGTGAAACGCCTGTAGCCGGGACAGTAGTAGACAAAATTTTTATACTATTTATATTTTCCATTTCTTTCTAATACCCACGTGTCTTCCCGGGACCCCCCCCCCCCAGTGCGGCCAGAGGGCCAGGAGGGGGACCCCCCGGGTCAACACGCGTGGGTATCTTGATTTTAATCCAGGGCACTGGGGGACTGTATCTACTCATATAAACAAACCTCTTCCCTCCCTACCACTTCCCCTCCCCCCCTATTCCCGCTCCCTCCTACCCCCCCACCCCCCTCTTTGGTGTTGATAGTTTGACCTCATGGTCTCGAGAGCAGAAAATAGTTTTATTTTTATTTTATAGGGCGCACCCTTGTCCCCGCTAGTCTCTTTTAACCGAGGTGGAAATCTATATGGCGCGCTGGGCCCCTCTCTCTTGTATCTAAGAAAGGGTGACCCCCTGAGCACATCGTAGGTCCCAGCCTCTCCTCCCGCCTCCACCATACTACAACCCCCCTACCCCTCCCAGCCCCCTCACCCCCCACCTCTAAGTGATAAGGTATCTTGACATCATAAATCTATAGCTCTGTTTTGTTTTCTTAGGCTCAAGTTCCATTCGGTTTCAGTCTGTGTTGCTATTTCATGTGATCGGTTTCTTGAGCTCAGTTGCCATTGTGTTTCATCCTGTATCATTAATTGTTCTTGTCTAGTGCCTACATCCCTAGAATTTTCTGGTATCGGGATTTCTAGTTTACTGCAAAAGTCTGGGATCTCTTCTATAAATCTTAGTCTGGCACTTATTTCATTTCTCCTTGCGATCAGGCATGCTGGATAACCACAGTTATATTGTATTTCCTGTTCTTGGAGGATTTTCAATAAAGGTCTTAGCATCTATCTTCTTCTTAGCGTTTCTTGTGATAAATCTTGAAAAATTTGTAGCATGTTTCCTACATAATTGATTGGTGATTTTCTCTTCAGATTCATCCAGATTTGATTTTTTTCTTCCCATTTTTTAAAACATTTTTTATCTCTTGGTTTCTCTGTTGATAGTCCTTGGGGTCTTCTTATTCTGTGAACTCTTTCTATTTTTATTATGTTGGTTTCTTCTTTCCCCAAGATAGGGTTGAAGATCTTGTTCATTATTTCTATTAAATTTTCTTCTTGTGTAGGCTCAGGAAGGCCTCAAATTCTCAGGTTTTTCCTTCGTTCCCTATTTTCCCAGTCTTCTATTTTATAGATTTGTTCCTGTTGTTCCTTTTTTTTTTTTTTTTTTTCAATGATTTTTATTGAAAATTATAAAATAACATGTACAAAATGCACAACTCATACATTATGAAATTATATGGTAAAAAAAGAAAGGGGAAAAAGAATAGGGGGGGGGGGGAGAAACATATTTCAACCTATATTTCCAGCAGGAATCCCATGAACATACCATATCATTCATTGTTTCTTTTCACTATATAAGGTGAGTGTATCTACCCGCCTGTACCCAGTCAGTCAGACATCTCCCA
Organism: Aquarana catesbeiana; assembly: GCF_042186555.1. NCBI lineage: Eukaryota > Metazoa > Chordata > Amphibia > Anura > Ranidae > Aquarana > Aquarana catesbeiana. The sequence goes on along the minus strand of NC_133326.1, from coordinate 733,519,795 downwards.
CCTACATGTGTATCTAAATTAAATCCTAAGCATAGTACATTTGGATACATATTTTGCTTATTATAATTATTTATCATTTCAAACGTTTATTTCCCACCTTTCTGTTTTGTGTGGAAAAGAGGGTGCGCCGCCGGGACCCGACCGCTCACCCCAATTGGGGTCTCTACTGTGGACGCCCCACACCCTCCCCCTCTTATCACTCATATTGCAGATTTTTCGTATCTGTCACTATGACAACAATTTTGAATAGGAAGTCCTGCAAGGTGTATTAGAGAAGGGGGGAAGGAAAAGAAAAAGGATAGGAATAATAAAGAGGAAAGGGGAGAGAGAGAATAGGGTGAGAGAGAAGTTTGGGTTGAGTGCACCCCTAGGGATCCCTCTCAGGATCCGTTAATTATCAAAGCCTGTAGACAAATAGGACAACCATGGTTCCCAAATCCTGTCTGTTGTTCCTTTTTTCATATATTTATTTCACCTCTCAGTTCTTTTATCATTCTTGAGTGAGAATCTGCTTTAATCTCCACTTCTTCCACTCTTGAGAGGATATGACCCAGATCTTTTCGTATTGTTGTTATTTCTACCTTCAAAGAGTTTTCCAAGGCCGCAAACATTTTTTCCATATCAGATTTTGTTGGTAATTGTGCTGTATGCTGATCTTCTTCCCTTTCCCCTTCTCTTTCACCATCTACTTCCAGATCTTGTTCCATTCTGGATTCTGAGAGTAAGCTGTTCTCAATTATTGTCTTGTTTTGGCCCTTTTTTTCTCTCTTCTCCTTCTTTTCCTTAATGTCTTTCTGTCGGCCCTTTGTACCTTGTTGTCTCCCTCCCTCTCCGATTCCTTGTGAAAAGTATCTATTCATAGGGCCGGGACTGGGACCTAAACTAGTCCGAGGTGATTTTGCTATTGCTCCGGCACTTTTTGCCGTTTTACCCCTCATTTAGTATAGATCAAGGAGGGACGGAAATACAGAAGAAAAAAAAAAGAAAGAAAAAAAAAAAAAAAAAACCACCCCTGAAAGTGTTTTTTCAATCAATCGTTCTTATATCTTCCCAATCCTAAATCAATCGTTTAAACATTTCTTATTTATCAAACAGTCTCTGGGTCATTTTCATAGTATTTCTCTGTTGGTTATTACAAATATAACAACTATCCAACCAAGTATATCACTGCATACCCTTAACAGTCATGTGTGCCTGCATTTGTGCTAGTGTGCCCACATCCATGTTCCATCACATCCAAGTTCCATCGTCTTGTACCATCTGATTTTGTTTTAGTGTTTTATTGTTTTATATGTTTTATGTTAATACTCCAACATTCCCTTTTTCCTTCTTTCCTTTCCTCTGTCAGGAGAGTTAGTAGACCAAACTATGTGGACTGCACAGAGATAACCAAAAACGCATAAAAAGTGAATAGTAATGATATTTATTTAAGATAGGTGATAAATAAGAAAATACAAACAGTGCACAACCAACCCAACAAACCCACCAACAACAACAGTATATACAGCAAGGGGCAGTACCAAAATCACAGATGTCAGCCAGACCAGGGTCATACACGGCAGATCAGCAGAAAGACAAGGGATGTTTCAGAAACGTAAACATTTAGCCAGGCCAAGGTCATACACAGGAGATACTCAGTAGATGAGGGACTGGGAGCCAACAGGACAGGGAGTGGATGGATCGGGCTGAAGGGTAAAGGAAAGGGTACAGGAACACAGGAGGGACCGGGTCAGGATAAGCACGGAACAAGGTCAGATGCAGGCTCAGGATCGGGTAACAGGCAAACAGGGTAAGGGCTCAAGGAGAGAGATACCAAGGCAAGCATGCGAGGGCTTGCCGGGTATTCATGGGACTGACAATAATTATCTTCATGTAACACCTGAGCGCAGGGAGTGTTGTCTGCTCCATACTGCCAGGATCCATCTGCTGGTGGACGTCAGTACTGCGGCCAAAAGATGAAATAACACCAGCAGGGAAAGATTCCCCTGACAGTTCCAAACTGCCAGGAGACACCTGCTGGTGGACGCCAGTACTGCACGCCAAATGATATATCTTACCAGCGGACGGATCCTTTCCTGACACCCTCTCCACCTCCACCTTTTGTCTCCCTGTTTCTCTTCTCTTTTCTTTTTCTTCCTCCTATTACAGGCACCTTTTACTTCAATTATTATTTAGATATTCAATTTTCTCTCTTCCATTCTTCCTCTTCTTCCTTCCCACTTTTACAGAAAGAAAAAAATGAGAAAAGGTGTACTTATCTGTGGAGAGGAAGGTAAGGGAACACATCCACCGGCACCTACTATCCTCGATCCTGTATCCTGTATATCCGTTTACACTTTCGGGTCCTTTTGTGATCCTCTTCGCCCACCCACGTCTCTTTCTGGCACCACTCGCTATTTCTCTTAGCTCTCCGTTGGCTCCCCCAACAGCTGATCACCGAGCGGAGCCTGCCATGAGCGGCTTCAAAGCAATGCAGCCGGAAGCCAAACGAGCGATGTCCCGGAGGCTCCGAGCGTTCCCGTACGCACTAGACACCGGTAACGAACAGCTACATCCTCTCCTTTCTCCGCATGTATGGGGGGCAATGTCTGCAAGGAAGGTGTGGGCATGCTGGGACAGCGGGGACAGGGGGGGCCACACTAACAGCATTCATTCATCCCGAAGGCAGGAGAAGAGATCATGGAAACCTCACGGCGCACAGTCTTCCAGCACCATTGACAGACTCCTCCCTCCCCCAGCTCTCGGCATGTTCATTCAACGCTTGAGGCATGTTAACATTTCACGTTTATGCAGATGTGAACATGCTTGATGCAGGTTCACTTTTCATATATACATTGCAATGAAGCTCCTTTTCCCATTAAAATGATTTTTATAACATACAGGTTACAGAGAAACACTCATATTTATTGTTGATATGTATGTATTTTAGAGCTGCGGTCCTATGCTACCTTACCTGCTCTGTGTAGGAACAACTCCATCATTAACAGGTACCAAACATCTCTTAATTATGACTACATCCATAATAAATACCCTAGATATATACTCTTATAGACTTTGTGTCTATACTTTACAGGGCTTCCTCTTTTTCCCGACCCCAGTGTGTCCTCAGGCCTTTCCTGCATCTTTGTTTGGTCATCCCTCCCACGGCGGAGGAGGGGGTGTTGGGTCAACAGTGGGCTTCCTCCTGGGTCTGCACACACTCATGCCACTGGAGGTTTCCTGAATGGGAACTTGAAGGCATATATACTCTTGTATATTTTTAAAGATACAACCATTGGAATGTTGACCATACCGTTAAAACACCTGTAAGTGTTCTTCTCTAAATATTGCACTCTAACTATATTGTATATTACCAAATATTACTGTGTATTTATTCATGTATTGTTCTATTCTAGAAATATAGTTTCTTCTTGCACCCCTGAAGGAGACAACTTAGTACTCTGAAACACGTCGGGTGCAAGAAATCACAAACTGTATTGTATAATTTTGTATTGACGGTGCAAAAATTGTAGATGTGTTAAAACATTCCATGGTTTTCTATACCTTTCCATATATTTTCTAAATAAATATTTTTGGAAACTATCATAATACTTTACTAAAAATCCTTTGAAAATCTACCGCGCCTTAAAAGTCCACCACTTAGGGTATTTCTTTCCTTTTTCTCTCTTAATACTGCATGTGGCACTACCCCTTGCTCAATATCACTGGCCTAACATTTTTTTCCTCAGTATTTGTTAGTAGATATTTCCCCGCCTTGGCCAGGATCTTGACGGAAATAAAAATAATATATTGATCTTGTAACCATTTACTTCTTAAATCTTTTTTCAGCTGAATTTTCAGCAAAACCTAAATTGAGAGACTGGCAGGGTTCACAGGCAATGAATGGGAGTCCCTCATGGAAGGGTATCTCAAAGAGTTTGGTAACAAAGAGCAAATTGACTCTGTAAATATCCTCCCTTTTTTACAGACTGTCAAAGACTCTGGAGAATAAATCTATGCTTTTTTGGCATACCAGGTCCTTTGAAGACTACATTAAGGAGGACATAAACCCCCCTAGGCCTCAGAGTCCAGATTTTCCCTACCCTGGAAGGCCTGGACTCTGAATTTAAAACCAACTGGGAGGAAGTATTGAAGGTTTGTTCACAAGGTCTGATGAAAATCTTAATAGATGAATATAAGAAAAGATCATCTATTTTGGATACAGATATAGTCAACATTTGCGGTAGGCTTCAACAATTAAAAACCCAGAAGCCTATAGCAAATAAGGAAGAAAAATTAAAAATACATTTGGAGGCGTTTAACAGAGATATATTAATCAAAAAAGGACTCAAGTTCACTCTAGACAGAAATGCGTTCAAAGACGGTAGGGCTTACAAGTGGACCCAAAATAATTATATGCATCATAAAGATAACTCCAATAAGGGCAACCCAAAATATGGACAATCCTCCACCACTGCACAAAAAACACCTTACCAATCAAATCTTCCCTCACAACTTCCCCACAAATCAAAAGTCACTCACAGCACTAAGCGACAATATCATGGCGACCCTTCTGTAGGTAAAAAAGCCAGAAAATTAACATTGGGCCCACCCTCACATGACTCACTCTCAACTCAACGCACTGCGTTGGTTGATACGCCAGCAATGCACACCACTAGTCTCCCCACCAAAAACACCACAGGAAGAGAATCTATTTCTCAAACCAACATTGCAATCACTGAACCTTTTTTACACCCTTTCAAGGGATCCCTCTTTTTTAGAGAGGATTCTAGCAGGCGTTCAGCCTTCACCGCAGAATCCCAACACATATACACAAGTGATATTTTAGTCAGTTCTAACAGCACCGACACACAAGGTGGGCTTGATCTCAGCATCATTAATCTCTCCTCACACCTCAAATCTGAGGAGGAGATAGTGGTCCTCAAGAAAGGGTTAAATTTCTGTCCCAACCAAGATCTTGATAGATTTGAAATATATAAAGATCTCCAGCTCTTTATCCGTAAGCTAATTTAAAAAAAAACGTTTCCATAAACAGGGAATACCACCTGATCGTACTCCACAAGAAAGTCGAGCGCTTGACCACCTGGCCTCACTTCTGGAGGAGAGCGACCCGGCCAACCTCATCGACCGAGTCAATCTCCAACAGATTTTGGACTCGGTGGAAAAACACGGTGAGGATTCTAGAACGATTAGGTCAACCTTGAAAAAGAAGTGTGACTTCTGTCCAGCACCCAGAATTAATCCGAATGCAGCTGCATTCCTAAGTCTGGTCAATAGGGACCTTGAGAAAATTAAAATACGCACACACAAGTTAACCAACCTAACAGAGAATGAGAAGGTGGCCTTGAAACAACTTTCAAACAACAACCAAATTGATATTAAGCCCTTGGATAAGGGCGGTAATGTTGTCCTATTAGACAATGATAAATACATCAATATGTGCAACCAGATATTAAAAAATCCAGACTGGTATAGATGAATGGCAATTGGCATCGTCGAAAAATATAACAGGGAATTTTACCTGCTGATTGATACCGCTCTTTACAATAACATAATCACTAAACAACTGTGGAACTTTATTTGGAACAATTTTCATCGCATCCCCACCTTTAATACGCTCCCAAAGATTCATAAAAATAAAAAGGATCCCCCCGGTAGACCAATCATATCCGGGGTTGGTGCAATTAGTGAAAATGCTAGTAGACTGATTGATGACTTTTTGAAACACTATGTTACGGCCCTGCCTTCCTATGTAAAAGATACATCACACTTTCTGCAAATCATAGATAGCCTATACATCCCTGAACACTCGACTTTGGTGACAGTGGATGTCGTAATGCTTTATAGCTCCATCCCCCATGGAAAGGGTGTAGCGGCCATCAAACATATCATACAGAGAGACACAAGTGTAGATCCAGCATATGGGGAATTTATTGTCTCCCTATTGGAGTTCATCCTCGAACATAACATATTTACCTTCAACGGCTCCCACTTCCTCAAGCTGCAGGGGGTGGCGATGGGGACTTGTTGTGCCCCATCCTACGCCAACCTGTACCTGGGGGAGTGGGAGCAAATGTTTTTGGAGGATGAGGCCTTGTCAATGTATACGGACCACATCATGGGGTGGTACCGATACATTGATGATATTTTTATGATCTGGTGGGTCTCACGAGATGTTAGAACAATGTCTTTTGAGAATGAACAGAAACTATTTTAATCTCGGTTGCACAATGTCCCACAACAAACACAGCATTGCGTTTCTTGATGTGGAGATCTAAAGGGGGGAAGGGGGATCCCTTCTTAGCAAACTCTACAGGAAACCCACATCTGGAAACACAATTCTGCATGCTACGAGTTTTCAACCTAAACCACTCCTAGATGCAATAACATACAGCCAATTCCTCAGGGTGAGGCGAAATTGTGCTGATGATGCCATCTTTAAGATGGAGGCAGACAAGCCACGTGATCGTCTACTCTTGAGAGGTTACTCGCACGCCTCCCTTAAAAGGTCCTACCAGCAGGCATCCCTACAATCAAGGGAAAAACCTTTGTATTCAAAAAAATCAAAGGATGAAACTAATCCCCTTAGAATAATTACCAGATATATGAACCAACAACAGCAAATAAAAAATATTGTAGAGAAATACTGGCACATGCTAGCCCTGGACCCGTCTTTAGGACAATTTCTAACAAAGAAACCACTGTTTACCTTCAGAAGAGCAGCCTCTGTGAGGGACCAAATTGTGAGTAGCGAATTTAAAGGGGAAAATAAAAACAATCACTGTGAGTATAAAGGGACTTACATGTGTGGGTCCTGCCACTACTATAAGTTCATGCTTACTGGAAAAAATCTGATTTGATAGAATGGCCAGATCTTTCGGTCTAAACATTTCATTAACTGCAAAACGTTCAGAGTAGTATACATGCTGCTATATGATTGCACATTTTTTTTATTGGTAAGACCAAGCTGGAGTTCTGGAGAAGGGCCTACAGGCATGTCAGGAGCAAGTATGCGATCCAGATCTCCCGCTTGGTCGACACACCAGGATTGTACATAATGGTAGATTCCCAAAAATCAGACTTCTCATTCTGGACCGTATCCATCCCAACCCCAGGGGAGGGGATTGGAATTAGGCCCTTCTCCAGCTTGAAGCACGCTGGATCCATAGGTTAAAGGCAACATAGCCGCCAGGGTTGAACAAAGCCATCTGCTTTAAGCCATTTCTCCAGGGTTTCTCCTCTGGAGGAATGGAAAAATAACAACATCTGAATAATCTTATGGATACCAGCCTATCTGGGCAAATTTGATATTGGACACACCCCTTCCTTTAGAATACTTCTGTACGACACAGTAATCCTCACCATTTATTTAATATATTTGTTTGCATCCCTATGCAATCTCTGGCTGCATGCATCTACCACTATCCCATCTGTCCTACTCTAATTGCTACATCTGTTATCCATATGTCTCTTTATGTTATTATGTTATCTGTTTAGATTTTTTTGTCTGCCTATATCTTTGTTACGACATACGGACGTTCTTTCCGTCATGTTTAAATGTTTACCTAAATTAGATATAACCTTTTCTCCCTTTTGTTAATATGTAGACATTGTGTTCTGTATATGCTTTACCCCCTGGGGTTTGTGTAAGCACACCATTCTAGATGTGGGCCCCCTCCAGGAAGACTCTGCCATTCTTCCCTCCCCCTACCATCTTTTTCCATGCATCGGTGCGGGCATGTCCTGGTGACTGCCCGGCACGCAAAGCCTCCCTGTTTCCTAGGAACCTGTGGCGGCACTATGTAGGTCTGCAGCGCCTATCCACAGCGCCGGGCCTCCATCTTGTTTCACCCAACGGACATGTGGCGGCTCGTCTTCACACCCCCTTCACTGGATTGCTGGATGTTGAAGTGAGCGGTCACAACAAACTCCTGCCTTCAAGGTAAAAGATAAAGATTTTACTCCTTTTTCACTAGTTCAGGCTTTTTTAGCCAATGAGGATCACCATGTTTATCTTGAAAAGTGCTGCCTAAAAATGACTGCATACACATTCTGGGTATAGGAGCATTTCTAAATTTCAACCATTACATCTCATATATACTAAATACTTCTCTGTGAACTATATATAGACAAGCCCTTTCGCTGGCTGTTTTTTGTAGTGGCATGTTCATTCAATGCTTGAGGCATGTTAACATTTCACGATTATGCAGATGTGAACATTCTTGATGCAGGTTCACATTTCATATATACATTGCAATGAAGCTCCTTTTCCCATTAAAATTAGTTTTATAACACAGGTTATAGAGAAACACTCATATTTATTGTTGATATGTATGTATTTTAGAGCTGCGGTCCTATGCTACCTTTCCTGCTCTGTGTAGGAACAACTCCATCATTAACAGGTACCAAACATCTCTTAATTATGACTTCATCCATAATAAACACCCTAGATATATACTCTTATAGACTTTTTGTTGATACTTTACAGAGCTTCCTCTTTTTCCTGACCCCAGTGTGTCCTCAGGCCTTTCCTGCACCTTTGTTAGGTCATACCTCCCACGGCGGAGGAGGGGCGGAGGAGGGGGTGTTGGGTCAACGGCGGGCTTCCTCCTGGGTCTGCACACACTCACGCCACTGGGGGTCTCCTGAATGGGAACTTGAAGGCATATATACTCTCATATGTTTTTAAAGATACAACCATTGGAATGTTGACCATAACATTAAAACACCTGTAAGTGTTCTTCTCTAAATATTGCACTCTAACTATATTGTATATTACCAAATATTACTGTGTATGTATTCATGTATTGTTCTATTCTAGAAATATAGTTTCTTCTTGCTTATACCCCTGAAGAAGGAGACAACTTAGTACTCTGAAATGCGTCGGGTGCAAGAAATCACAAACTGTATTGTATAATTTTATATTGATGGTGCAAAAATTGTAGATGTGTTAAAACATTCCATATTTTTATATACCTTTCCATATATTTTCTAAATAAATATTTTTTGAAACTATCATAATACTTTACTAAAAATCCTTTGAAAAACTACCGTGCCTTAAAAGTCCACCACATAGGGGATTTCTTTCCTTTTTCAATTGTCATTCAAACTGCGACAGTGCTGAAAAGCTGAAAATTGGTCTGGGCAGGAAAGAGTATAAGTGCCCTGTATTGATTAAGTTACAAAATGTTGCTTGTGTTGAATTGCAAGTGTTTAACTGTAAAGCATGAGCGTCTTTATGTTTTTTGGGGTGATTTTTTGGTAGACTGTCACGTAGTTCATGTTTACGGGCAAGCACCTATCAGGAGTTTTTGATTAGCCAACGCGCACTCTCGGCACAGCACGGGCGCTGTTACAAGAAAATATGCGGGCCATTGGCGAACAGGCGCGGTTGCCATTAGGCCGCATATTGACCTGCGCTAGATGTCAGGACAGAATCGTAGTGATTCTGCCTGTGACCAAAAATATAAACAGTGTGAATGTGGCATTGGCACTTTTTGGATTTTTTGTTTTATGTCTAAATATTATGATAGATAACGCATACTTTGTGGATTACCAATGTTCTTCTTTATCCCATTTTCTAGATTTTTGTTATCTAAATCAGAATACAGAAGAATGTTTAAGAAGATAAAGAACATAAATAGAATATTAGAATGGGAATGTTCTTGATCTTCCCCTTGTAGAAGCCAGGACAACAAATTATGTTAGGCATGTCCATGATTACAGGACATTGTGTTAATTAGAAAGAATTATACTAAAAATAATTATGTTTCTCTATAAAAAATAGACATATTTTTTCCTTGTATAATCATGGATCCACTTTTCCTTTATGTGCACCAACATTGTGTCTACTTCAAGTGCAATAAAAATTGTTTACTATTTTTTTGGGTGCTTTATTTAAATGATGTTTGCAGTGGGTTTTGAGATGTTTCATGTAATTGGTTTTAATGCATTTTTTGTGCCTTGTTGGTTGCTGATAATTTGTCATTATAAAAAAGAAAAAAAGGACAAACATGTCTATACTTAACTACTCTGTGCAACGGAATTGCACACAGAGCGTCTTGGAACCTCCTCTATTCAGAGCCCCCCTCCGGTGCTGCTTGTGCCCCATTAAAGCCAGTGTGGCTCCAAATCATTGGTTCTATTTTCTTTTTAGATACTATGTAATTTAAAGTTTTGGACCCAATTTTGGAGATCCTGGTGTGCTGGTGACACTTCCTTCTCATGATTGTAGTCGGTTCCAGCCGTTGGTCATTTCAGCACCCAATCTAAGATACAGCCCTTTGTGCAGGAACGTGTGTTGCATTTGTACTTCAGTCTCAGACGCATCAACCTCAAGAATGAAGAGTAACTGAATACCAATTCTGTGGGTTCTCGTCTTCTCTGGTTATAGCATAGAAGACAGAAACCCACAGAATTGGTCCCCGGAGTCCATTAAAACCTTTGGCTTTGACCAGAGAAGAGAAATGACAAATACTTTTCCCTTAATAATTGGCAGAGCCAAGAAAACATTGTAGAGGGTGTAGACCTATGGGTCTAGGCCACTGTAATGCCCCGTACACACGGTCGGACTTTGTTCGGACATTCCGACAACAAAATCCTAGGATTTTTTCTGACGGATGTTGGCTCAAACTTGTCTTGCATACACACGGTCACACAAAGTTGTCGGAAAATCCGATCGTTCTGAACGCGGTGACGTAAAACACGTACGTCGGGACTATAAACGGGGCAGTGGCCAATAGCTTTCATCTCTTTATTTATTCTGAGCATGCGTGGCACTTTATCCGTCGGCTTTGTGTACACACGATCGGAATTTCCGACAACGGATTTTGTTGTCGGAAAATTTTATCTCCTGCTCTCCAACTTTGTGTGTCGGAAAATCCGATGGAAATGTCCGATGGAGCCCACACACGGTCGGAATTTCCGACAACACGCTCCGATCGGACATTTTCCATTGGAAATTCCGACCGTGTGTACGGGGCATTAGACTGCATATAGTTTCTCTGGGTCCATCAAAACCCCGGCAGTGGATAAAACATAACTCCAAAATTGAACCTGTTCATGATGGAACTTGCACTTTTCCAACTTGCAATACAGGTTGTTCTCTCTTAACCTCTGTAGTACATGGGAGAGGTCTGTGTGTTGGCTCTCTAGGGATTTAGAATACATGAGAATATCATCAAGGAAAACCACCACACATTGCTGCAGCATATCTCAGAGGACATCTTTAATAAACTATTGAAAAACTGCACAAGCATTGCAAAGACCAAAGGGCATTGCAAGGTATTTGTAGTATCTGGTCCTAGTATTAAATGCCGTTTTCCATTCGTCACCCTCCTTAAAGAGGAGTTCCCACTAAAAAAAGATAAATAAAAATCAGCAGCTACAAATACTGCAGCTACTGACTTTTAAAAATCGGACACTTACCTGTCTCAGGGTCCAGCAATGCGGGAGATCGAAGCACCACTTGTCTCCCCCTCCGCTCAGCGGTGCCGGCATTGTGACTGTGGGTGCCCGGCTGTGGCTTCACAGCTGGGCACCCACTGCGCATGCGCGAGCAGCGCCGCGTGCCGTGATTTGCTGTGCAATCATTTTGGGGTCCCCCTCAAAATCTTTACCAGACCCTTCAGGTCTGGTATGGATTTTAAGGGGAACCCCGCGCCAAAATTTAAAAAAAATTGGCATGGGGTCCCCCCAAAAATCCATACCAGACCCTTATCCGAGCACGCAACCTGGCAGGCCGCAGGAAAAAAGGGAAGGGATGAGAGAGCGCCCCCCCTCCTGAACCGTACCAGGCCACATGCCCTCAACATTGGGAGGGTGTTTTGGGGTAGCCCCCCAAAACACCTTGTCCCCATGTTGATGGGGACAAGGGCCTCATCCCCACAACTCTTGCCCGGTGGTTGTGGGGGTCTGCGGGCGGGGGGCTTATCGGAATCTGGAAGCCCCCTTTAACAAGGGGACCCCCAGATCCCGGCCCTCCCCCTGTTTGAAATGGTAAGGGGGTCACAAAAAAAAGTCAAAAATGTTAAAAATTACAAGACACAGTTTTTGACAGTTCCTTTATTTAAATGTTTCTTCTATCTTCTATCTTCCTTCGGTTTCTTCCTCCATCTTCTTCTTCTTCTGGTTCTTCTGGTTCTTCCTCCGGTGTTCTCGTCCGGCATCTCCTCCGCGGTGTCTTCTTCTTTTCATCTTCTTCTCCGGGCCGCTTCGCATCCATGATGGCATGGAGGGAGGCTCCCACTGTGTGACGCTTCTCTTTTTCTGACGGTTCTTAAATAATGGAGGGCGGGGCCACCCGGTGACCCCGCCCCCTCTGACACACAGGGACTTGACGGGGACTTCCCTGTGGCATTCCCAGTGATGTCAGAGGGGGCGGAGTCACCGGGTGGCCCCGCCCTCCGTTATTTAAGAACCGTCAGAATAGGAGAAGCGTCACACAGCGGGAGCCTCCCTCCATGCCATCATGGATGCGGAGCGGCCCGGAGAAGAAGATGAAGAGAAGAAGACGCCACGGAGGAGATGCCGGACGAGAACACCTGAGGAAGAACCAGAAGAAGAAGAAGATGGAGGAAGAAACCGAAGGAAGATAGAAGATAGAAGAAAGAAGATAGAAGAAAGAAGAAGCATTTAAATAAAGGAATTGTCAAAAACTGTCTCTTGTTATTTTTAACATTTTTGACACTTCTTTTGTGAAATGGTAGGGGTACCCCCTTACCATTTCACACAGGGGGGAGGGCCGGGATCTGGGGGTCCCCTTGTTAAAGGGGGCTTCCAGATTCCGATAAACCCCCTGCCCACAGACCCCCACAACCACCGGGCAAGGGTTGTGGGGATGAGGCCCTTGTCCCCATCAACATGGGGACAAGATGTTTTGGGGGCTACCCCAAAGCACCCTCCCAATGTTGAGGGCATGTGGCCTGGTATGGTTCAGGAGGGGGGGGGCGCTCTCTCGTCCCCCCCTCTTTTCCTGCAGCCTGCCAGGTTGCGTGCTCGGATAAGGGTCTTGTATGGATTTTTGGTGGGAACCCCACGCCAATTTTTTTTTACATTTTGGCCGGGGTTCCCCTTAATATCCATACCAGACCTGAAGGGCCTGGTATGGAATTTAGGGGGACCCCCACGCCATTTTTTTTTTATTTTAGTTCGGGGTTCCCCTGTGGGCAATTCCCATGCCGTTTTTATCAATGAACTTTTATGTGTATTGTCGGACCGGCAATTCATTAATAGCCGCGAGTAGTTTTAAATGACTTTTTTTCCTTTGAAATGTCATTTTGCTGTCAGACTGTTCTAAACACAGGAAACATGCACCCCTTTACAGGCATACTATAGACACCCCCCAGGTACGAAATTTAAAGGAATAATACACTTTTTTTGTTTCACTTTAAGCATTATTAAAATCACTGCTCCCAAAAAAACGGCTGTTTTTAAAACTTTTTTTTGCATTGATCCATGTCCCCTGGAGCAGGACCCGGGTCCCCAAACACTTTTTATAACAATACCATGCATAAAAGCCTTTTGATTTCTCCCATAGACTTTTAAAGGGTGTTCTGCGGCTTTCGAATTTGCCGCAAACACCCCAAATTGTTCACTGTTCGGCGAACTGGCGAACAGCCGATGTTCGAGTCGAACATGAGTTTGACTCGAACTCGAAGCTCATCCCTAATCCTCCCCTCAAATCACTCCTCGCATGAAACTTTGTTACCTGCAACCTACTTTGCCAGCCCCTGTGCTTTCCCTTTCCCATTCACTGTCTTCTCCACCTTGCCATTCACTGTCTTCTCCACCTTCCCGAATACTGTTTTCTCCCAGCTTGTTCAGACCTCGGATTAGTGTTGGTTCATGCACAGTGACCATCCCTTTTTTTTTTAAATCGCCAGAGTTGGATTGCTGCCATAGAGGGGGGTGAGCATGTGAGGCAAAAGATGTGGAGCAGGCGAGGCAGGGGCCCATGCTAGCGTGTCCATATTAGAAGGGTTAGTGGAGCCGAGTGGGTTAGTGTGGGCACCCAGGGCACATGCCCAGCATCTCTTGTGGGGTGCCAGACACATGATGTCCCCCTCTACGGCAGCTGTTATTTCTTTGGAGGAGGTAGGAGAATATTGTTGTAATATACACAAACGGTACAATAGATATGTGCTGGCAGAGTGCTTTGAAAGTGGAGAGGACTTGTGCTAGAAGGCGGGGGGAGGTTTGGGGATGGTAAGACTTGAAATCCAACCCCCGCTTCTAGTACAAGTTATTTCCCCTCCCAAAATGCCCCCCCAGCACATATCTTCTCCTCAAATCACTCCTCGCATAAAACTTGGTTACCTGCGACCTAGCCTCCTTTCCCATCCGCTTTGTTCTCCACCCTCCCAGTCCCTTTGTTCTCTACCTTCCCAGTTGCTGTGTTCTTCACCTTCCCAGTCGCTGTCTTCTCCACCTTCCCAGTCGCTGTGTTCTTCACCTTCCCAGTTGCTGTGTTCTTCACCTTCCTAGTCACTGTCTTCTCCAGCTTCCCAGTCACTGTGTTCTTCACCTTCCCAGTTGCTGTGTTCTCCTCCTTCCCAGTCGCTGTCTTCTCCACCTTTCCGTTCACTGTTTTCTCAATCTTTACAGTTACTGTGTTCTCCCTGCTTGCACAGACCTCAGATCAGCACAGGTTAATGCACAGTGGTATCCTCCTCCTGGCCTGTGTATATTAAACCATCAGAGCCAGAGAGGAGGTGGGCTCAGTCAGTCTGCAGTGAGTGATTATACAGGCAGCCAGCAGGGAGAGATGCCAGCTGCCATAGAGAGGGTGAGCCTGTGGGGCATGAGATGCGGGGTAGGTGTGCCAGGTGCCTGGGCAAGTGTGCCCATGTTAAAAGGGTAAGTGGAGCCAAGTGCCAAAACTTGTTCTGGCACTGGGCCCTGGGATTTAGCCCCGATCTTTGCGGGACACAAGGATTTAAATCAAATCCTGGGATGGTCGTAGGGAAACTGGGATGGTTGGGAGATATGTATTAGCAACCTACTATACTAATCTTTATTTAGAAGACCCAGTTGATAAATCTGGAACAACTTCAACTTCCTAAACTATCAAATACACAGTTAGATATGTTAAAGGCACCTATAACTAAAGAGGAAGTTATTGCCACTATAACAAATCTAGCAAATAGGGTCGCCACCTGTCCGGTTTTGACCTGGATAGTCTGGATTTTGAATCCTGTGTCCGTTTTCCAGTCCATCTGAAAACCAGACAGACACATTATTAAAACTGGATTACTGCCTGAGGAGGAGAGGATGTGGCACCCTCAGTGGAGAGCGGGGTCAGGGCTGTGTCTCTGACAGGATGGACGCCAGGGCTTTGCAGCGAGAACCTGGCTCGGACTGGCCAGCGGTAAAGCAGACTGAGAGGCCTCACAGGCTTGCCCTTCCTCTGCTCACTGTGGTGACTGCTGTTCCCGGACGGGAAGTGACAGGGAGTGCGGCGATGCGGTGCAGGAGGACGCTGCAATTACTTCCTTGGCTGGCAGCTCACACTGGTGTGCCTGTGTAGAGGAGTCAGAATGACTGATGAACAGCAGTAGTCGAGTCGGGAGGGTGATCTCCTGTTACAGCTTCTTCTGCTCCCAGAACAGGGAATTAGATGCCCTGAACCCTTCATCCAGATTACAAAGGGTTGCAATCTGTGCACTTTTAGGAAGTGAGAGGAGCATTATTATTATTATTATTATTATTCAGGATTTATATAGCGCCAACAGTTTACGCAGCACTTTACAATATAAAAGGGAGACAATACAGTTATAATACAATACAATAGGATTAAGAGGGCCCTGCTCAGAAGAGCTTACAATCTAATAGGGTGGGGCAGGTGGTACAAAAGGTTGTAACTGTGGGGAATGAGCTGGTGGAAGTGGTAGGAGATTAGTTGGAGATGTGATAGGCTTTCCTGAAGAGATGAGTTTTCAGGGATTGCCTGAAGGTAGCAAGAGTAGGGGATAGCCGGATAGATGGAGGTAGCGAGTTCCAGAGGATGGGAGAGGCTCTGGAGAAATCTTGGAGAGGAGCATGGGAGGAGGAGATGAGAGGGCTTGAAAGCAGGAGGTCTTGCGAAGAGCGGAGAGGTCGATTTGGGTGATATTTGGAGACAAGATTAGTGATGTAGCTTTGGGCAGAGTTGTGAATGGCTTTGTATGTTGTGGTTAGAATTTTGAATTTAATTCACTGGGTGATTGGGAGCCAGTGTAGGGATTGAAGTAGAGGGTTGGCAGACACTGAGCAGTTGGTAAGGTGGATAAGTCTGGCAGCAGCATTCATGATAGACTGAAGAGGGGATAGCCTATGGAGCGGTAGGCCAATGAGAAGGGAGTTGCAATAGTCAAGGCGAGAGATAACAAGGGAGTGAATGAGGAGCTTGGTGGTTTCATTTGTTAAAAAAGGGCGAATTTTAGAGATGTTACGGAGGTGAATTCTGCAAACTTTTGACAGCGATTGGATTTGAGGCTGAAATGACAAGTCAGAGTCTAGGATTACACCTAGTACCCTGGCGTGAGGGGAGGGACTGATGGTTGCATTGTTGATTTTGATGGAAAAGTCATGGAGGGGGGCACGGGCGGGGGGGAATATTAATAGCTCAGTTTTGGAGAGATTTAGTTGAAGGAAGTGGTGCGACATCCATGCTGATATGTCAGTTAGTAAGTTAGTAATGCGAGAGGAGACTGAAGGAGTGAGGTGAGGAGTAGACAGATAGATTTGGGTGTCATCAGCGTATAAGTGGTATTGGAAGCCGTGGGCAGTTATTAAGTGACCAAGGGAGGAGGTGTAGATAGAGAAGAGAAGGGGTCCAAGAACCGAGCCTTGGGGGACCCCCACAGAAAGGGGCAATGGAGAGGAGGAGACAGAGTTGTAGGTGACACTGAAGGAGCGCTGTGATAAATAGCCAGAGAACCAGGATAGAGCAGAATCTCGGAGGCCAAGGGAATGTAGTTTATTGAGAAGGAGCGGGTGGTCAACAGTATCAAAGGCCGCAGAGAGGTCAAGTAGTAGGAGTATGGAGTACTGGCTGTTGGTTTTAGCAGTTATTAAATCGTTAGTGAGTTTTAGTAAGGTAGTTTCTGTGGAGTGCTGCGAGCAAAAGCCAGACTGTAAGGGGTCAAGAAGGTTATTTTCATTGAGGTAGGAGCTAAGACGGTTGTAGACTAAGCGTTCTAGAAGTTTAGAGGTGAATGGGAGCAATGAGATGGGTCTTAAGTTGTTCAGGTCGGTAGGGTCCAGTGAGGGCTTTTTAAGAATGGGAGTGATCTGTGCATGTTTTAGAGGGGAGCATTACTACATACTTACCAACTGTCCCGAATTTCCCGGGACATTTCCGGGATTTACACTATTTTCCCGAATTTATTGCTTCCCGGGAAATGTCCCGAGAAATTTGGTTTTTCCAGGATTTTCTGCCGCCGCTGATAGAGGTCCGAGGCCGGCGGAGACATTGCCGGCCACCATTTTTTAGAAGACCAGGAACACGGTTGGGTGACTAGATGAAGCTCCTGTGTCTCCGCCCCGCCTACCCCCCGCCCCACTCCGCCCCATTCCACCCCCCACGCGGCCGGTGAAGACTAACCTGATGTAAGGGGGGTTTGCGCTGGGGAAACCTGATGTGAGGGGGGGCTGCGCTGGGGAAACCTGATGTGCGGGGGGATGCCGCTGGGGAAACCTGAGGTAAGGGGGGGCTCCGCTGGGGAAACCTGATGTAAGGGGGGCTCCGCTGGGGAAACCTGATGTAAGGGGGGGCTCCGCTGGGGAAACCTGATGTAAGGGGGGCTCCGCTGGGGAAACCTGATGTAAGGGGGGCACTGCTGTGAAAACCTGATGTAAGGGGGGGCTCCGCTGGGGACACCTGATGTAAGGGGGGCTCCACTGGGGACACCTGATGTAAAGGGGGGCTCCGCTGGGGACACCTGATGTAAGGAGGGCACCTCTGGGGACATCTGATGTAAGGGGGGCTCCGCTTGGGACACCTGATCTAAGGGGGGCTCCACTGGGGAAACCTGATGTAAGGGGAGGCACCACCGGGGACACCTGATGTAAGGAGGGCACCTCTGGGGACACCTGATGTAAGGGGGCTCCGCTGGGGACGTCTGATGTAAGGGGGGCTCCGCTGGGGAAACCTGATGTAAGGGGGGCTCCACTGGGGACACCTGATGTAAGGGGCTCCGCTGGGGACATCTGATGTAAGGGGGGCTCCGCTGGGGACACCTGATGTAAGGGGGGCTCCGCTGGGGAAACCTAATGTAAGTGGGGCACCACTGGGGACACCTGATGTAAGGAGGGCACCGCTGGGGACATCTGATGTAAGGGGGGCTCCGCTGGGGACATCTGATGTAAGGGGGGGTTCCGCTGGGGGCACCTGATGCAAGGATGGACTCTGCTGGGACACCTGATGCAAGGATGGACTCTGCTGGAACACCTGATGCAAGGACGGACTCTGCTGGGGGCACCTGATGCAAGGACGGACAAATGGTGGCAGGCGACGTGGCAGGTGACACGCTCAGGGATCCCACTGATTCAGCATTATGGTGATTTGATTGATTTCATTTTATATTACAATGTAACCAGATGTAAGGGGGGGCTCCGCTGGGGGCACCTGATACAAGGACGGACTCTGCTGGGACACCTGATGCACGGATGGACTCTGCTGGAACACCTGATGCAAGGACAGACTCTGCTGGGGGCACCTGATGCAAGGATGGACTCTGCTGGGACACCTGATGCAAGGACGGACTCTGCTGGGGGGCACCTGATGCAAGGATGGATGGCTGGTGGCAGGTGACACGCTCAGGGATCCCACTGATTCGGCATTATGGTGAGTTGAATGATTTCTTTTTATATTACAATGTAATAATAGAAATAATGCACTTCAATCATCCTGACACCATAACAACCATAGTGCCGGGATGATTGAAGTGCTAACACCAGGTGTTTGGAGTATCTTTATCTGCTGATTGTTAAATTTTCTGGAATACACATATTTCTATTGTTATGTAGGATCTGGGGCTGCTGTCCCTCCCTCCCTCTCCCTCCATCCCTCGTTCATCTTAGACGCTAACCACACCCCTTTGAGCCACGCCCATTTAAGACACACCCACTATTTTGCGTAAACCACGCCCATTTTCCCCCGCGGCGATGTTGGCAACTATGCATTACAAACTGCTGTATGAAGTTTCCCAGGTCAGTGACTGCTATGGGCTGGACACATCTGAACAAGGTCCAGAGGATTGCACATTTAAAGCCACACAGTACACTTGTATTAGATTGCTTTGTGAGTGTCAGGATTTTTTACTAAGTCAAGTAGCCATGTGCCAAGTGTTGTTATCCATAGCAGCCAATCAAACTGTACCTTACATTGTCATCAGCTACATCTGATGGGCTTCTGTACGTGTGCATATAATCAGAGCTTATTACTGTATATTCTGTATTGCTGTTTATGAAATAAGTCCTTTTGGTGTTTGTAACTTTGCCAGGTTATGTGACAACTGAATGCATTCTAAATGCTACAATAAATGCCTACAATTGTTGTAATATGCTTGCTTGCTGCTACGCAGAATGGGGGGAGCAGCTGTGCATCGTAACCAGTCAGTTTCTAGCCTCAGCTTGTTTGTTAAGCTTTGGAAATGAAAGCTAGAAGCTGATCGGTTGCCATGCACAGCTGCTCCTGTCTTAGTAAATTCCCTTTAGCCCAGGTTCACACTGGTGTGATCTGACATGTCAAATCGCATGTCAAATCAGCGCTAATTGCCGGCAATGGCACCGCCCTAATCGGTGCGACGCTGCAATTGTGGCACCGCACCGATTTCATAAATGAGTTTCTGTACTACTTTTTGCGATTTCAGGTTGCGACTTCCATTGACATCTGTGCAGAAACCTGCACAGGTGTCGGTGAAATCGCCGCTGAAATCTGGACTGACATGCGGGAGTAAAATCGCATGAGTTCAGCTGAAATCGCACAGCTTCATTCCCGCAGCTCAGTGTGAATCTGGGCTTAATGTATGTATTCATGAATATTCCCAGAATGGAAAGTGACAGTACGCAGTGGATGTAATAGATAATCATTAACAAGCTTGCTATCCATTTATGGCACTTTGTAAATTGTGTGTGCTTGTTAGCATTAACATTGGAGCTAATAGGATTGTGGATTTTTAGGCTCTGGTTGTTCTTGTATTAGATTGTTCCGTCCATTACAAATTGTTGCTGACAGCGGTTGAGCCACACCCACTCTTTGCCGTGGCGCACTGTGCACGCCACATTACTACTCTCCTTGGGGCACCCAAAGCTGTCCCAGATCTTTTACAATCCTATAGTGTATACTACAAAAAAAAATCCTGTGTGTCGCTAAAGTGTTCGGGTTTGGCTTGGAGAAAAGGTGGCAACCCTACTAGCAAATAATAAGGCCCCTGGCCCAGATGGGTATACAACATAATTATTTAGGTTATCGCAAGGTTTTATTCCCAATACTTTAATGAGAGTATACAATACAATGTGGAAATGAGGTCCCTACCTTCCCATTGGCTTCCAGGCCTATATTAAACTAATAGAAAGGAAAGGAACCAACCGGGCTCATTTAGGCCTATATCTTTAATATATGTGGACACTAAGATTATATATCAAATAGTAACCTCCCGGCTAGCCACATTGTTGCCATCTTTTATACATCGGGCACAGGCTGGTTTTGTAAGAGGGAGATCAGCCACTGTAAATATATGAGAGGTAATCATGGCCCTGGAATTTGCTAAAACTCACTCAGATACAGATACTGCTATTATTACATTAGATGCTAAAAAAGGCTTTCCATAACATCGATCTACAATGGTTATTTTTGGTGATAAAGAATATTGGCTTTTCGGTTAACATATCTGACTTCATACTCTTCCCCAACTGCAGATTTGATTACTTCAGAATATATTTTGGACACTATCCACATACATAGCTCCCAACTGTCTTTATATTGGAGAGACTGCCCCTGATTTGGAGCAATGTCCCTCTGTCCCTCATTCTTCCTCAATTGTCCCACATTTTGGTCTGATCTATATAGATGTATATAAAATGCACTTTTTATCTATCAAAAAGTGTTTTCCAGCACTAACCCTTTCATTTTATTTCCAAATTGCTGCATTTGTAAACTCCAAAAGCCAATATAAAGGAATAGTAGTGGTAAAAAAGCACTTGTGGGTTTAACCAATCTTGTTTTTTGCACAATTCTCCTTTAAGGAGGTGTGGCCAGGGGTGTGTCCTATGCCTGTATACTTTTGCTGATAGGTGTCCCTCATTCCCATCTCAAAAAGTTGGGAGGTATGCACATAGCTAAAGGAACTTGTCAGGGATGCCCTCTATAACCCTTTTCCTGGCCCACCTCACGTCAGCACACAATGGGTTAATCCTCCACTGGTAACTTCCAGGACTACCTCCAATAACAGAGATAAAAGAGACTCCCCCTTAGCCCCCCCCAGTGTTCTTTCTTTTGGTCACTCCAGGCCACCTTTCATGGGAAAGTCTGAAAGTTAAGCAGTGAAGACCAGATCTCCCCTACCGCACCTCCCCCCAGGTTCTGGGCCCCTCCTGGGTTGGTAGACCCAGAACATTGGTGGTAAATCCCCTTGAAACTGGGTACCCTGGTGCCGGGGTTGGGGGCAATATGTACTTAAAGAGCATGGCTTCTTACTCAGCATGTAGCACATCTGCCTCCTGGTTATATTTCTTTTCTGTCCCCTGGGCAGCAATGCTGTGCCGAGTTTTCCTCTCTGTTGGCCTGCTTGTGTCTCTTAGGCAGAGCGCCGTGCTGCACGATATTTCTTAGGGCCCTTTCACACCTAATGCAGTGGCCTGCAGTGGGACACATTTTGGACTGCACTCCAACTGCATAAATAGTCCAAAATCGAGGCAATCCTATGGGTTTAGTTTACATTATTGCAGTGCAGTTCAGTGCAGTCAGCAAAAGTAGAGCATGCTGCATTATTCTGCACCGCAAATGCACAAAAATGGAACTGCAACTATTGGTGCGCGGATAATCTTTCCACAAATGCATACAAATGCACTACAATGCACCACAGTGCACATAGAAGCCGAGGGAAAAAAAGAAGAAGGAAGGGACCTCACAAGACAAATGCAGATAGAAAAGCGTGCGTCAACTGTATGTAAAACGCACATCAAATGCATGTATAGGGAAAAACGTGCAGTAGATGTGCAGTTTCTAGTGTGAATGGGTCCTTATGGACCTTGACAGGCAGTGACCACGGGAGTGGTGGGAAGCCGTGCGGCCGCTCCGGGCCCCCACCCATTGCTTAGCAATGGAGTAAATGTTTTTTCCTAAGAAGGAGCTGGCCGGGTGTGGCTGAGCTGCCTCGCTCTCTGAGCTCCTGTGCTGGGTATGTGATGGCCTCCAGACTTGCATTAATAGCAAACCGGTCCCTCCACTATGTTTATTTATCTTCTTTTCCAGTGCCGCTAGCCTGGGCGGATTTCATTTTTATCTATTCAGCTGTCAGTCCTACTGTGGTCTTGCTGCCTTCCCTCATTGTAAGTCCTTATCTCTTAAAGAGGACATGACCAAAGAAAATTACTCTACTTTTTTTGGTTCTTTTGTAATTGCCGATTCTTCTTACTTGCAGATGAGTTCACCCCAATGCTCAGAGTCACAAAGATCTAAAGAAAGGTACAAGGGGGCAATATAGGATTTTTGGTGAAAAGAGTGCTTAATGTTGTTTTTTTCTCACAGTGGTTTGTTCTTCGGCTGTCTTCCAGGAACTGAAGCCCTGAACACAAGCCCTCAGCCAAATATAATACCTAAGGGTCTCATATGGATTTTGGAGGGGACCCCATGCCATTTTTTTAATTTTTGGTGTGGGGTTCCGCTTAAAATCCATCCCAGACCCAAAAGGCCTGGGATGGATTGGGGGGACCCCCACAGCATTTGTTTCTATTTCAGGCAAATTCAACAAAGTTTTTGTCATTAGAAGCCCGCTGACAGTTTATGACTCATACGTAGGGATGAGCCCAATGTTTGAGTCGAACGTAACTGAAGAACCAACATTATGGGGCATTTGTGGCAAATTTGAGCACAGCAGAACACCCCATAATGCACTGCGTGATCGCAGTGCAGTAATGTATGATGATTGGCCAAAGCATGCACCTGACCTGCATGCTTTGGCCAATCACAGCGCGCTCTGCTGAAAGAGCCATAATTGGCCAAAGGCAGGGTGGTAAGTTCAGTAATTCTGCAGTAAGTGATTTTAAAGGCAGCCAGTGAGGAGAGATGCCAGCTGCCATAGAAAGAGTGCGCATGTGGGGTATGAGATTCGGGGTAGGTGTTCCAGGTGCCTGGGCAAGTGTGCCCATGTTAGAAGGGTAAGTGGAGCCAAGAGCCAAAACTTGTTCCGGCACTGGGCTCCAGGATTTAGCCCAAACTTTGTGGGGTGCCAGGATTTAAATCAAATCCTGGGGTGGTCGTGGGGAAACCGGGATGGTTGGGAGGTATGTATTAGCGACCTACTATGGTGATCTTTATTTAGAAGACCCAGTTGATAAATCTGGAAAAACTTCAACTTCCTAAACTATCAAATACACATTTAGACATGTTAAAGGCACCTATAACTAAAGAGGAAGTTATTGCCACTACAACAAATCTAGCAAATAATAAGACCCCTGGCCCAGACAGGTATACAGCAGAATTCTTTAACTTATCAGAACATTTTATTCCCATTACTTTAATGAGAGTATAAAATACAATGTGGAAAGGAGGTTCCTACCCTCCCAATGGCTTTCAGGCCTATATTAAACTAATAGCCAAGAAGGGAAAGGACCCAACCGGGCTCATATAGGCCTATATCTTTAATAAATGTGGACACTTAGATTATATATAAAATAGTAGCCTCCCGGCTAGCCACATTGTTGCCATCCTTTATACATCTGTCACAGGATGGTTTTGTAAGAGGGAGATCAGCCACTCTAAATATATGAGAGGTAATCATGGCCCTGGGATTTGCTAAAACTCACTCAGACACAGATACTGCTATTATTACATTGGCTGCTGAAAAGGCTTTCCATAACATAGGTCTACAGTGGTTACTTTTGGTGATAAAGAATACTGGCTTTTCGGGTGCCATATCTGACTTCATACTCTTCCCCAACTGCAGATTTGATTACTTCAGGATATATTTCAGACACTATTCACATAGCTAAAGGAACTTGTCAGGGATGCCCTATATCATCCTTTTCCTGGCACACCTCATGTCAGCACACAATGGGTTGATTATCCACAGGTAACTTCTGGGACTACTCCCCATAGCAGAGATAAAAGAGACTGCCCTTAGCCCCCAGTGTTTTTTTTTTGGTCACTCCAGGCCACCTTCCATATGAAAGTTTGAAAGTTAAGCAGTGGGGACCAGATCTCCCCTATCGCATCTCCCCCCCAGGTTCTGGGCCCCTCCTGGATTGGAAGAACATTGGTGGCAAATCCCCTGGAAACTGGGTACCCTGGTGCCGGAGTTGGGAGCAATATGTGCATAAAGAGCATGGCTTCTTACTCAGCATGTAGCACATCTACCTCCTGGCTATATTTCTTCTCTTTCCCCTGGGCAGCACCGCTTTGCCGAGTTTTCCTCTCTGTTGGTCTGCTTGTGTCTCTTAGGCAGAGCGCCATGCTGCACGGTATTTCTTAGGGCACTTTCACACCTAAGGCAGTGGCCTGCAGTGGGACTCATTTTGGACTGCACTCCAACTGCATAAACAGTCCAAAATCAAGGCAACCTATGGGTTTAGTTCACGTTATTGCAGTGCAGTTCAGTGCAGTCAGCAAAAGTAGAGCATGCTACATTTTTCTGCACCGCAAATGCACAAAAATGCAACTACACTTATTCGTATGCAGATAATCTTTCTACAAAAATGCATACAAATGCACTACAATGCACCACAGTACACATAGAATCCCAGGGAAAAAAAGAAGAAGTAAGGGACCTCACAGGACAAATGCAGATAGAAAAGCGTGCATCAACTATATGTAAAACGCACATCAAATGCATTTATATGGAAAAACGCGCAGTAGATGTGCAGTTTCTAGTGTGAATGGGTCCTTATGGACCTTGACAGGCAGTCACCACGGAAGTGGTGGGAAGCCATGCAGCTGCTCCGGGCCCCCACCTGTTTCTTAGCAATGGAGTAAATGTTTTTTCCTGAGAGCGAGCTGGCCAGGTGTGGCTGAGCTGCCTCGCTCTCTGAGCTCCTGTGCTGGGTATGTGATGGCCTCCAGCCTTGCATTACTAACAAACCGGTTCCTCCACTATGATTATTTATCTTCTCCTTTTCCAGTGCCGCTAGCTTGGGTGGCTTTGATTTCTATCCATTGAGCTGTCAGTCCTACTGTGGTCTTGCTGCCTTCCCTCATTGTTAGCCTACTTTTACACTGAGGCGCTTTACATGCACTACAGCGCTAAAAATAGCGCCTGCATAGCGCCTGTAAAGAGCCTCTTCTGTCTCTCTAGCGTCAACCAGACATGTTGCAGAATCAGAGGAGATAAGGTGTTTTTTATTATTGGCCCTGGAGTTATTGCTTTCACCTAAGTCCAGTCCAGGAACAGAAGATGGAGGATTTCTTGGACCAAAAATTGGTTGCTTTATTAATTGTGACCAATTATGTCATATGCCTTTGCTGCGGGAGCTCCAGGAGAATAATCCGGATGATTTTCGGAATTATCTCCGGATGACGGACCCCTGCTTTCACCAACTCTTGGCATTGTTGACCCCCTATATTAAGAAGCGGGACATGAGGCTTTTATTTTATTTTTTGGTTGAATAATGATATGATTATTTATATTTTCTATATTTTTGGATGCATAGAATGCACTTTTTGGTTAAGTTCTATTGGCAGATAGCATGTCTAATTGTAAAGTAAATCAGTAAGTTCTGTATATAAGTTCTGTATTCTATTTTATATGTATTGCACACTGCCTTCACATGGCACTAATAATGTTTTCATTAGATGTTAGCATTCTTTGGAGTCCTGATTAGAATTAGCCTGCCTATGTTACGTCCCTTGTTACCATAAACGTACAATTGTAATATTAATGTGATACCTACGTAATCATGTGCATAAAAACCTTCAATTGCGTCATAATAAAGCAGAACAGTTATTTGGAAAGATGCAGAGTGTATCTTTTGTGTCTGTTCCCTACTGCAGTAGTTATTATTAATTTGGAACCACTAACCAACATGAGGATAGGAGTTGTCTATCTATAAATTTCCAGCTCAGCATGGCGAGCTTTGCCTAGGAGGGGATTTACAGGTGACCCTGAGTATCCGAAACAAGGATCTTGAGGGAATTTCTGATAATCAGCCGGCTGAGGTAAGCATTTTGCTTACATTTGAGTTATCAGACTTCCTTGATCGGTAAGGCATTTCCGGGACAAAGGGTACCTATTTTACTCCCCTTAATCAAAATGTATTGATTGGTGGTTATATGTTATGTTGTCACTGTCTACTATCCATTGGAGTGTTATAGATAAGAAAGGGAAGAATAGTGCTGTTCACAGGTATATGTAGTACATCTGCTAGATAAAGTTGTTTAGAGGCAAGAGGGTATAGGCACACGTAGAGAAGACTGGCCAGTCATTATGGGCATTAAATTAAGTAAGAGAATGAAGGGTAGGAGACCCTCAAAAATGCCCAGTGCATGAGGAGAGCTATAAAATATATGAACCGAAGGTGTGGTTCCGCCTATACTGATCCCCTAGGTTAATGGTTAAAGTGGACAGGGATCCACAATGGGTAACTGGGATATCAAAGTCCACATGGACTAAGAATCATGCAGAGTAAACAGCTAGAGACACAGCTATCTATGTGAGCAGGATGGATGAAGGGTGGCAATTAACACTAGACAGAAAGTGACATTTTGATGTTAAGTTGTGGGTTGAATTTGGGGTCAGGCACTACAACTATTAGAGTCAAAACAGAATACTTTATATGTTGTCAGAGAGGGAAGATGTGACCCCCTCCTTTGTGCTCTCATGAAAGAATGTGGCTGGGATGAGAGATCAGTGATAAGCTGGAAGGACACCATGCCAATTTCAGTTTTTTAGACAAAACATTTATAACAAAATGTGCCGGGTTAATTAATCTAATGATAAACAATGTGATCACAATTATTTTGAATCTGTTTTTCAAACATGGTAAAATGAAGGTTACATTTAACCGTGTATTACACAAATTGAATACCCTTTGATAGTGGAAACAGTGCATTTAAAACAGGGAATTTAAGTAAAACTTCCTCCTTTAACCACTTGACAACTGGGCACTTAAACCCCCTTCCTAACCAGACCAATTTTCAGCTTTTGGTGCTCTCACATTTTGAATGACAATTACTCAGTCATGCAACACTGTATCTATATGAAATTTTTGTCCTTTTTTTCACACAAATGGAGCTTTCTTTTGGTGGTATTTAATCACCGCTGGGTTCTTTATATTTCACCTCAAGGCTGGGAAGCCTGAAATTAAAAAAAAAAAAAAACGATCCTGGCTTCGATCGTAGTGGTGAGTCGGTAGAAGCGCGGGAGGGGGGGACATCCCCTCTCGCCTCCCGTAAGAACGATCAAGCAGTGGAACAGCTGCTATGATTGTTCTTATGGTGTAGGGAATCGCCGGCTGAAAAAGCTGATATCTGAATGATTCCTGTAGCTGCAACCATCATTCAGATATCCCCGCACAAAGTCAAGGACGTTGTATGACGGCCGGCGGGCGGGAAGTGGTTAAAACGCTTTTTTTTTTTTTTTTTTAACACAAAGTTGTCCATTTATACAATATTTCTACCACATAACATGTACATACCAAAAATGACACCCCAAAATAGATTCTCCTACTCCTCCTGAGTACGGTGATACCACATGTGTGAGACTTCCACAGCCTGGCCACATACAGAGGGCGAGTACAGCTGAGCATGGCTCAGCATGGCAGGGTATGGCGGGGTATTGCGGAGTATGGTGGGGTATTGCGGAGTATGGCGGAGTATGGCGGGGTATTGCGGAGTATGGCGGGGTATGGCAGAGTATGGCGGGGTATGGCAGAGTATGGCGGGGTATGGCAGAGTATGGCGGGGGCATGGCAGAGTATTTTGGGGGCATTGCAGAGTATTGTACAGCATTGCAGAGTATTGTGGGGGTATTGCAGAGTATTGTGGGGGCATTCCAGAGTATTGTGGGGGCATTGCAGAGTATTGTGGGGGCATTGCAGAGTATTGTGGGGGCATTCCAGAGTATTGTGGGGGCATTGCAGAGTATTGTGGGGGCATTGCAGAGTATTGTGGGGGCATTGCAGAGTATTGTGGGGGCATTGCAGAGTATTGCACAGCATTGCAGAGTATTGTGGGGGCATTGCAGAGTATTGCACAGCATTGCAGAGTATTGTGGGGGCATTGCAGAGTATTGCACAGCATTGCAGAGTATTGTGGGGGCATTGCAGAGTATTTCATAGCATTGCAGAGTATTGCACAGCATTGCAGAGTATTGCACAGCATTGCGGAGTATTGCACAGCATTGCAGAGTATTGTGGGGGTATTGCAGAGTATTGCACAGCATTGCAGAGTATTGTACAGCATTGCAGAGTATTGTGGGGGTATTGCAGAGTATTGTACAGCATTGCGGAGTATTGTACAGCATTGCAGAGTATTGTGGGGGTATTGCAGAGTATTGCACAGCATTGCAGAGTATTGTGGGGGTATTGCAGAGTATTGCACAGCATTGCAGAGTATTGTGGGGGTATTGCAGGGTATTGCACAGCATTGCAGAGTATTGTGGGGGTATTGCAGAGTATTGCACAGCATTGCAGAATATTGTGGGGGTATTGCAGAGTATTGCACAGCATTGCAGAGTAGTGGGGATGGCTGAGCATGGATGGATGGATGGCTGGATGTCTCTGTGCAGCGCTGTGGGCACTACACATACAGCCCACAGCGCTGCAGACATCCATCCATCCCCCTTCCCGCTCACTGTGTACCGATCGGTACACAGGAGGGGAGGAGAGGAACCGGCGTCATCAGATGACGCCGGTCTGTTTACATGTGATCGCGCCGTCATTTGACGGCGCGATCACATGGTAAACGGCCGCGATCAGCAGCCATTTACCGGGATCCGTGATGCGCCGGGTCCTCTGGACCCGGCGGTCACGGATGTGTTCTGGTGCGCGCCCCAGGGGGCGCGCGAGAGGGGAATTCTGGGAGGACGTCATAGTACGCCCTCCCAGAGTTATCCAACCGCCCTGCAGCCGTCATTCAGCTATGGGCCGGTTGGTAAGTGGTTAAGGAAATATATCTGTGGATATATATTAGAATTGGGATGTGATATTGAGATTATCACTTGAGTATTAATTTCTGATATGAGTTTAACAATTTTAATAATAATACAGATATATTGTAACTGGTTTAGACAACCTTTGGTTGGAAATGAAATCCAGGTTATTGGGCAAATTTGTAAAATGGGATTAGATTAGATTAAGATAACAATTTTGTAATTTTAAATTTATACAATAAACCCTTATTGAGAGAAAAAAAGATTAAGATGAAGTTGTTAATTGGAATACATCTGCCATAATATTTAACAAAGCCAAGATGGATGGGATACATAAGAAGTTTTTCTACAAAGATGAAATCTAAAGGTCTGATAATAACTTGATGTGCGGTCCATGATGGGAGAGCAATAATAAATACAATTTAAATATAACAGACCCATCACATCAAGTCCACACACCCTGTTAGGATGCATCCCACCTGCAGCCAATTGTTTTATAGTTTTTGATGTGGCTGAGAGCTTTCTGTTCTGTCATATACAGATTGTTGGTCCTTTTTGTTTTTATTTATTTTTATTTTTGAAATCCAAAGCAGAATGTGTGGATTGTGAAATGATGTGCCCCTTTTCCTCTAAGTGTTGTGGTATAAGCAGAAGAATACTTGTTATGTTATGACATCAGGAAAATAATGTCAGATGGAAACTAAGGACTTGTGTTATCTCTCTAAAACTAACAACAGAGCGAGCAATGAGAAATTTATAATGTTGTCAGGAAAAAAGTTGTCTTTTTGAAACATAAAACTGACGTTCTTACACAAACAGCATGATAGAAAACAATCCATTGTAATATATTTATGGAAGCTGGACCCAGTAATGAAGGGTTCACCCCGATATATCAGAGCTGTAGCTTTATGCAAAAGGTGCTATTAGACAAAGTTACAGATATTATTTTGGTAAAATATAACACTTTTAATAGTCCCACATTCGGCGCAGCAAATATACAGCTAACTAAATGTTTGTCTAATGAAAAGTTCGAAATATGAATTTGTATTGTTTGTTTATGTATAAATCTAACAATGAAAAATGCGTACATTTGAATCCAGCCACCTTATTGCCTCTATTGGAGGAGGCTGGAGACAAAGGAAACTACATGTGTTACATTGACGATGTAGGAATCAGCTGCTGTGAGCCCCGTGCAGGACACACTCCCTGAAGACCCAGATATTTCATTTTTTGTAGATTTGATCCCAGTTTTATACTGAGGATGGCAATACCCATACTGAGTATGCAGTTTATCACACAGAAGGATACTCTGTATTCAGAGTCATTGGATTCTTTTCCCCAGCTCAAGAAGCAGAGCTCCATGTTTTAGCAAAGCCTGTGAGCTATAAAAATAGTACTGTATATATATTTATATAGATTGTCAACATATAAAGAGCTTTTGGTTCCATTTCAAGGGCCAGAAGTTTGCTTTTACTTCAGCAGGTAAACCAATCAAGTATGTTAAGTTAATTGATTGGCTGTCTTCAGCCTTCCAGCTTCTTGCTGAGGTAGCCATATTAACTTTAAAACTCACACATGGAAGCAGACCAGGCGACTCTAAGGATGCTACATTACAGCCCCAGACACTTGATGGGTCTGTGCAACTCACAGATTCCACCCTAGTTCTGTCCCAGTATAGCTGGGATTAATAATTCAACTTTAAGGACCCCAGAACGAGAAGAACAAGTGGTCCACAGGGGGCAACTTCTTATGAAACAGGACTTTGGAAAAAGGTGATCATTTATGTCTGCCAGCCACTCTTTTCCCTCCAGCTTGACAGATTGACCAGGTCATCAGTCACAAGAAGTTATGGCTGCCTTAGTAAATGAGCGTGGGATAGAGCCAGGGTTCTCCACAGTTGTTTTTATAACATACCACTTCTTGTTTTACCTGGTACCAAAGGTGTTACCAAAAGCTGAACATCCCTTCCAGAGATTACAAAAAGATATATCCAGATGCCCAAGTCAGGATCTTACGAGTATGCATTTGGTCTGTATGTACATGTTTTCTGGATGTCCGGTAGCAAATGCTTCTGCAAAGGCCCCAGTAAAAAGTGTTATCAGAAGTAGTTTGTAAGTACAGAGTGCCAGAAAGTACAGAGAGTAACAGAGGAAATCATTTTTATAGGAGAGTCCTTACTAGAGGTTTTGAGGTTTTATTTTTACACCCCTTACTGTCTACAATATAGCGGAAAAAGTAGAGTAAGAAACTAGAAAACTTTTGCCTGAATGTTTTCTTATATTTTATCAAGCCCCTAAGGCAGGGGTGTCCAATCTTTTTTCCAAGAGGGCCAGATTTGATGAATAGAACATGCTTGAGGGCCGACCATTTTGCCTGACATTCTTAAACCATTAAAATTTGGTCTAAGTGTGTCCATCCGAGCACTAATACACGGCCCAACAAGAATTCTCTTGCCTTTGTGCTGTGTGTGGTGAATAGATGAGCTTGGGCGTGTTATTTGGATATACCGGATTTAATCTGCTTATAACATGCACCTTCACTTTAAAAATGAAGTTTCAGGAAAAAAAATCTTAAATTTTAAATAAAGAACTGTGAAGCAAAATAAGGGTCAGTGCCCATCAATGCAGCCTAATCAGTGCCCATCTGCGGCCCCCACTCCATTGCCATGAATGTGGCCCCCACTGTATTGACATGAATGCAGCCCCCACCGTATTGACATGAATGCAGCCCCCACCGTATTGACATGAATGCAGCCCCCACCGTATTGACATGAATGCAGCCCCCACCACATTAACATGAATGCAGCCCCCACCACATTAACATGAATGCAGCCCCCACCGTATTGACATGAATGCAGCCCCCACCGTATTGACATGAATGCAGCCCCCACCGTATTGACATGAATGCAGCCCCCACCACATTCACATGAATGCAGCCCCCACCACATTCACATGAATGCAGCCCCCACCACATTCACATGAATGCAGCCCCCACCGTATTGACATGAATGCAGCCCCCACCGTATTGACATGAATGCAGCCCCCACCGTATTGACATGAATGCAGCCCCCACCGTATTGACATGAATGCAGCCCCCACCGTATTGACATGAATGCAGCCCCCACCACATTCACATGAATGCAGCCCCCACATTGACATGAATGCAGCCCCCACCACATTCACATGAATGCAGCCCCCACATTGACATGAATGCAGCCCCCACCACATTGACATGAATGCAGACTCACCATTGCTGTCAGTGCAGCCTGATTCATGTCCATCTGCAGCCTTGAAGGAGACAGGGAGGGGGCGGGACGAGCGCCAACAGATATACAGGAGAAATTCCTGTTTACACGGCGGCCTCTTTAATTGAAAGTCCCGCCTCCTATGATGGACAAAACAATTGTCCAATGGCAGCGCAGGAGACGGGACTTCCTTTTACACAGGACGCCGTGTAAACAGGAAATTCTCCTGTATCCTGTACGGCGCTTGTCCCGCCCCCTCCAAGGCAGCCAGCATATCTATCTTTTATGGCCCCCGGCGCTCGGGGATTCGTTGGGGGCCACAAAAGATATATATGTCAAAATTACCAGGCGGGCCGTCCGAAACCGGTCCGCGGGCCGCGATTGGCCCGCGGGCCGGACTTTGGACATGCCTGCCCTAAGGGAATGTTGGACTCTCTCTCTATGGGATTTGGTTTGGGAGTGTGTTACTCACTTGCTTATATTTTGTCTCAGCAGCTGAAGTCCTCCATTCAGATCTCACAGAGAATGTAGATGATCTTTTAAGGTATTTGACAAACTCATTTATGTATTTTATCCCCAATTCCAGAACCTAAAAGGTTGGAAAGATCTAAAACTAAAGCCAGGAGACTTGTGGATTGTTAAGAGACATATATATATATATATATATATATATATATATATATATATATATATAAAAAAGAAAATGTTTGGAGACTCAATACAGCATCTACTTCATGTACAGTTGTGAAAAACTTGAAGGAAAAGTCACCTGGATCCACACCAGACACATAAAAGAGGGGAAAGGAGAAGGACAGGGAGAAGGGGGAGAAAAGGGAAAAAAATAGGGGAAGGAAGGACATAAACATAAGGGGCAAGTGTGCAAAAATGACAGGAGCAGAGATTTCATGGGATTAACTTGATAGTCCCCAATATGGGTCATAGGAATGGCTTAAAGCTGGCAGTTTCATTCAAGCCTGGATAGGTCATGCCCTTGAGATTGTATATCCATCGAGTTTCCAGCTGTAGCAGCATTTGATCTACGCTCCCACCTCTGCTAGTCAAGGCTACATGATCAAGAGCCATGAATCAAATCATATTTGGGTCAAAATTATGATATAAGCCAAGATGCCGACTCACGGCAGTTTCCATTTGTCTTTTTAGAACAGGGGACACACGGTCCCTAATTCTTTTGAAAAAGGGACGTTTTGTTTTCCCTACATAGAAGCATCCACACAGACCTTACATAAGGTACACCACTCCTATGGTCTTGCAGGTGATTCTATGTCTGATGGAGTATAGTTGTCCATTGGGAAGGATCATTTCATTGCCATTGTGAATAAATTGACATATCTTTAATTGAAGTGGCTCTCCTATAAGAAATATCAGGACAGGATTTTATATGTTTATTGATCACGGGGTCTGCAGTTAAGAGAGTTAAGAGAGGCCAAAATGTCGTAAGAATGCCTCTAATTTGTTTGTGCTCTTTACAATTAGTTATAATTCTAACAGGTTTCACGTTATCTTTCATGTTTTTAGTGGAGTAGATCAGAGAATGTCTATCTTGCCTAATAGGAAAAAATCCTCCTACCAGGCGGTCCCTGGGTTACAAACAAGATCGGGACTGTAGGTTTGTTCTTCAGTTGAATCTGTTTGTAAGTTGGAACAGGTAACATTTTTACATGTAGCTCCAGCCAAAAAATCTATTTTTTAAGCTTTTTGGATAACATAGGGAAGGGTTATCACCCCTGTGACATTTGTTTTGCTGTCTGTGCCCCTGTTCAGAAGATTTTACCTCACTTTCTGTCCCTGTGACAATTGGATTTTGAAAATGTTGGGTTGTTGTGGAAACAAGGATTGGTGATAAAGCATCAGTGGAGACACCTTTTTCCCATGATAACTCTTAGGCCCGTACACACGGTCTGACTTTCCGATGGCAAATGTGCTATCAGACTGTGTGTAGAGTCCATCTGACTTTTTCTATCGGAATTTCTGACACACAAAATTTGATATCTGGTTCTCAAATTTTCCGACAACAAAATCCGTTGTCGTAAATTCCGATCGTGTGTACACAATTCCGATGCACAAAATTCCACGCATGCTCGGAATCAAGCAGAAGAGCAGCCCTGGCTATTGAACTTCATTTTTCTCCGCTTGTCGTACATGTTGTACGTCACCACGTTCTTGACGTTCACAATATCCGACCAACTTTGTGTGACCGTGTGTATGCAAGACAAGTTTGAGCCAACATCCGTCGGAAAAAAAACATGGATTTTGTTGTCGGAATGTGCGATCGTGTGTATGCGGCATAACAGGAGTGAATTTCCCTTCCTAGGGGTAGATTTCCTCTCACTTCCTGTTGTCTCCCTCCGTTTGTAAGTAGGAGTCGTTTGTAAATCGGATGTTTGTATATTGGGGACTGCCTGTATATATATGTAGGAAGGCCAGTATGGTGGCCTGAATTTATGGGAGGAGCCCGGGGGGTATTTAAGCAGCCCGCTCACCTGTGGTGCTTGTCGGTTTCCTGTGCGCGATATACGTCACTAGGCCGACTATTCGAATACCAGCGTCCGCAAGTTCTTGCCTCGCAAGTTCCCGTATTCGCAATTTCCGTGCTCGAGAGTTTCGAAGTCCGTGTTTACCGATTCGTAGTTCGTACCACGCGTCTGGCTTGGCTGTCGCAGGTAGGGTCCCGTCGGACTTTTGTTTTTACGCATTCTTAGATATCATGTCACTAAACCGTGATATCAAACTTACGAATCACTCGCAAAAATTTTCACAAACGTAACCGCAATGTATATTACTCGTACTATCGTTATGTTACCATTTCGCGTTACCCGAGAAAACCACCGCGACGCAGATGTCGCTTCATTTCTAGCATGTCTAAACATGCGTCAGGACACAGCCATAGCGAGTCGCAATTCGCAAATCTTATCAAATCACGTCAGTTCGATACCAATCATTTCTCATTTCTGAACATTTCTAAATACATTTCTAACATTTCAAACCATTTCAATCATTTCTCATTTCAGTCACGTACCGCGCTCTGATTCGAATCCAGTCGCACCTAAAAGATGCACCGATTCGCTCCGGTGTGCCCCAGTAGTTACGGCCTCATTTCAGTACATGCTCCAGAGTCACGTTATTATCAGTCACTTCGACTCACCGATTCGTACCTCTGTCATGGTTATCATTTCATTGACACGTATCACGATCCGATACGAATTCAGTCGCATGGAAATGCACCGATTCGTCTCGGCGTGCCCCAGGTATTAGCCACATTTCAGTACATGCTCCAGAGTCCGATTCGTAGTCAGTCGCTACAACAGCACGACCGATTCGCGCCTCTGTCATGGCAAACAATATGTTACACCTGCACTTACCGCGCTCCGCTTCGAATCCAGTCGCATCCTCCATGCACCGATTCGTTACGGCGTGCCCCAGGGCTCGGCCTCATTTCTGAAACATGCTCCAGAGTCCGGATCATAGCTAGTGGCAGATATCGGGCGACCGATCCGCATCTCTGTCATGCAATTGCTACCATTTCACTCCCACAGCGCATCACCGTTTCGAAACCAGTCGCATCCGAGATGCACCGATTCGTCACGGAATGGCTCAGTTGTTTCGGCCGTATCCATACCTATACCAGAGCTTGGTTCGTTGCCAGTCGCAAAATGCGGCACAACCAATTCGAGCCTCGGTCAAGGTAAACATTTCTCTCATTTCGTTTCATACTGCG
Organism: Aquarana catesbeiana; assembly: GCF_042186555.1. Lineage (NCBI taxonomy): Eukaryota > Metazoa > Chordata > Amphibia > Anura > Ranidae > Aquarana > Aquarana catesbeiana. The sequence continues at coordinate 733,483,530 of NC_133326.1, read as the reverse complement.
CTCCGATTCGAATCCAGATGCATCAAACATGCACCGATTCGTCCCGGTGTGCACCAATGTTTTTTCAGTTGCCTCATTTCAGTACATGCTCCAGAGCCCGGTTCACGGTCGGTTCAGTCACGACACGACCGAGCCGGACCTCTGTCATGGAGTTCACTCATTTCATAATCAAGGCAAACATTTCAAATCATTTTATTGTCACAAGATTGCAAGCACCATACAAGTCGTTGCTTCAAGTTAGTCAGCAAACCCTTCACGAATTATCACCTTTCATTTTCCTCTAGGTCAGTCAAAGTTCAGTAGGTCCACCCTGCACCAGGTTGGACGATATCCCCCCAGGTAAAAAAAAAAAAAAAAAAGTCGGGGAGAAAATAAGTCGGGTAAGTATGACTCAGGGGATCAAAGAAAAAACTTGAAATTCATGTCACCCCCAATAGGTTACAGTCAACCAAAAAATAAGAGCTCAAAGACAGGAGATTCTCACCAGATCAACCATGTCTCAGGCCGGCAGCGAAGACTTCACGGCCCCTCTGTCACCTTCCCCGGTCTCAGAGAGCGGCAGCGTGCAGTCCCTCAGGGGATGGACTATCCCCAAACTGACGGCATAGATCAGACGCAGAGGTGTGCCCTTCCCCGCCACAGCGAGGAAAGGCGAGCTCTTCAAACTCCTTTTTCCCCCACCAGCAGCAGGACCCAGTACCCAACAGGCATCCCTCCAGTCAATATCTTCAGCCATCTCACAACTACACACGATGGTGTCATTCCTGTCTACCTCGGTTACAGACGTCCAAACCAGGGTGGCACTCCTGGAGGCTCGACCGGCCGCGGCTGTCCCCGACCCAACCGCAACCCAAACCTTAACACCCCTTCCTGCAGGTACCTCAGGCTGGAGCCCCATTGTCTACCCCTCCCACTTAGTTCCAACCAGCATCAGGAAGGACATTTTGGACGGCAGGGACGTCAACCTGGCCTCTCTCCTTATTTCTGTGCACGATCTGGCAGAAAATAAGGCCTACTCCTGGGGTGACATATCGGTGGTCCTTAAAGCCAAAGACCCCAGACTGAACCGCAAGTTATCTGTCCCAGAATTTACCTTGGCCTTTGGCATGCTGAGAGACGTCCTATGCTCAGCCGCCCCCAGCAGAAGGGAAGAGCTGGACTTGTACCTCCATACGGTAGTAGACTTGGGCTACAAGTATGGAGGATTTTCCTTTTACGACTACCACCGTTCCTTTTCCGCAAAGGCTGCCGCCAGACTCATACAGTTCCAAACAACAACAAATTGGAGTCTCATGGACACAGAGCTCTTCTGCCGCCATTTTGCCGGCTTACGCTCACCCCTGTGTGCGATTTGCCAGTCCTCCACCCACACTGCCACCTGGTGCGCCAATGCGGCGATCAGACGTCCCTTCGAATTTCCCTCTACCTCCGGTGCACTTCAGGGTCAGTCGCCCCCTGAACAAATGCCTCAGGTGGACAAATTCGGACGCCCAGTCCGAACCGTGGGAGGGGCAGCCATCTGCAATAATTACAATTACGGGTCCTGCAACTTCAGTCAGTGCCGCCTACTCCACATCTGCACCTTATGCCAAAGAGCGCACCCTAGAAACTTGTGCGAAGTCAAACAACAGAAGAGGGCATGACTAAGCCGGATCAACGTCTTATGGCTAGGACTCTACCTCACCTCACATCCCACCCCTTCCCTGGCCACCTACCTTATCCAGGGCTTCACAGTAGGCTTTCACACCGGCCTCATTTCACTACCCCACAGTACTCACGAATGTGGGAATCTTCGTTCAGCAGCCATTGAGGAACAAGCCATAGATCGGCTCTTACAAGCAGAAGTAGACCGAGAGTACGTTATAGGCCCTTTCACTCAGCCCCCCTTCAGCACTTGGAGAGTCAGCCCTATTGGGCTTGTCAAGGGCAAATTCACAAATAAATTACGTTTGGTGTACGACCTGTCTGTGCCTCATTCTTCCCACATCCCCAGTCTCAATTCCCTGATCCCCTCCGAAGAATTCTCCCTAAAATATTCCTCCGTCGACATGGCAATACAAGCAGTCATCAAAGCAGGTACAGGTGCCTGGCTCTCCAAAGCCGACATCTCGGATGCCTTCAAGCTCCTGCCCATCCACCCATCCCTTTGGTGCTCGCATGGCATCAAGTGGAAGGAGGCATATTATTTTGCCACAAAACTGACCTTCGGTTCAAAGAGTAGTCCTTGGCTCTTCGACACATTTGCTCAGTCCCTTGCTTGGATACTGTTACACAAGGGTCAATGCCAAGAAGTCATCCATTACCTGGACGACTTCCTACTAATAGAACCTCCCAGCAAGCCCCCAGGAGACCTCGACAAACTCAGAGTGATTTTTGGAAACCTCAATGTTCCCATCGCCGAGCACAAAGTCGACGGCCCAGCACACATCATCACCTTTCTTGGGGTCAACTTAGATACCTGCGCTATGCAAGCCAGTCTCCCCCTCGACAAACTAACCCGCATTAGGGCGGTCCTTCACAAATTCACCCACACCAAGGGCTGTACCAAGAAGCAGTTGCAATCTCTCCTGGGAATGCTTAATTTCGCCATGCGAATTATTCCACAAGGCCTCACCTTCGTGTCACGCCTGCTGAGATTCCTGTCAGAAACACAAGACCCCGATCAGATCCTAAATCTAGACTCCGCAGCAATAGCGGACCTATCTATGTGGGAGGAATTCCTGTCCGCCTGGAATGGCATATCCCTATTCATACCCATGGTTTCGGCCCTGTCACCCCAGGTGGTGACAGACGCTGCAGCCTCCACAGGTTTCGCGGCAATTTTTGGCCACCAATGGTTTTCAGGACCCTGGCCTCAACAGATTCTGTTGATACCCGGCTTTATTCGAACATCTTCCCTCTTCGAACTCTATCCCATAGTGGCAGCTGCACAACTCTGGGGCCACCATTGGACAGGGCAAACCGTAGTCTTCACCACCGACAATCAGGCCACAGCAGACATCATCAACAAAGGCAGGTCCAAGTCCCTTGCAGTCATGTCCTTCCTGCGCAACTGTCTTTACAGCATCAGTTTAACATACACTGTGCATTTATTCCCGGCAGATACAATTTAGCTGCTGACGCACTGTCACGTTTTAATTACACCTCCTTTTTCAAACAGGTTCCCGAAGCCGAACCAGTGTCAGCCCCTATCCCTGTCTGGTCACAGCTGACCCTGGACTAGTTCAACATTTACACGGAGCAACGCAGCTCATCAATCATTCACTCTCTCACAACACACTCAAAGCCCACCAGACAGCTTGGAAGGAGTTCAATAAATTTCTCACATCCTGCCGTAAAGGACCAACAGATGTCAAACAGGTACTGGCCTTCACTTCATACTGCCACACTAAGCTGGCCTTATCTTACAATACCATTCGGCTATACCTAGCCGGCATACAACATTTCTTGACGCTTGAAGACCCCACGAAATCTTCACTGTTCTCATCACACGCTATACGAGCCATCCTAAGGGGCATTCAGAAACAACAACCAGTCATCAGCACCAAGTGCTTATCCATTACGGGGCCCATCTTCAGGGACATGTCGACTATTCTGGCTACTTCGCCATTCGGTCTGCTCCCCAGCACGGTCTTACAAGCAGCCATATATTTGGCTTACTACGGGTTCTTGCGACCTGGCGAATTCACCTATAACAACCCCACAGACCAAGTACTATGCAGACGGCACTTGCTTCGCTACCAAGACCATTTCATCCTTCACCTCGAGGTCTCTAAAACCCAGCAAACGGGCTCTGGAGTGGACATTCACCTCTACAAAACCAATAACAGCTGGTGTCCAGTCACCGTACTCAACCGACTCCTGTCACTCCTGCCTGAACAACTAGACACCAGTCCTCTTCTACCATTCCCAGTTAAACCCTTAAGCGCCTGTCAGTTTGTAAAACACATAAGGATACTTCTCCGCAATCTTCACCTTAACCCCAGTCAGTATTCCGGACACTCCTTTCGCATCGGAGCAGCCTCCGCAGCATCCCGCCACGGGGTTCCAGACCACGTCATCAAAAGACTAGGCAGGTGGAAATCAGCCTGCTTCGCCCGGTATATCCCCAATCCTCAAGTAGAGATGGCACAGGCATTTTCCAAATTGGCTAAATGAATAACTGAAAACCAATAAAATATTATACCCTTACCTGAATGTTTTTGCCCCCTTATTTTGGCATACCGGCCATTAGACCAAGGCACACTTTCAGGTCCATTTCATATGGTAAGTCCACACTTCCAGGTCTATTTCCGATGGTAAGTCTTATCTTAACTATAAATGTTATCTATGTCCATATTGGACATAGGGCTCCAACCATAAGTAGGAAGGCCAGTATGGTGGCCTGAATTTATGGGAGGAGCCCGGGGGGTATTTAAGCAGCCCGCTCACCTGTGGTGCTTGTCGGTTTCCTGTGCGCGATACCCACCCTCCCATCCCCATTTCACAGCATTTCTCAACTATTCATTTCTCTTTACAGAATAATCATTTCTTAAACCAGGGTATGCCCCCTTATTTTGGCATACCGGCCATTAGACCAAGGCACACTTTCAGGTCCATTTCATATGGTAAGTCCACACTTCCAGGTCTATTTCCGATGGTAAGTCTTATCTTAACTATAAATGTTATCTATGTCCATATCGGACATAGGGCTCCAACCATAAATATATATATTGTTTATTCATTGATATCGGTGCTTGTCTTGATTTTGTCACCAGTCCACAATACCGCCCTTTCCACATTTCTAGGTGGAATACCACACCATTAGCTTGATTGTGGTTTAGTGACATTATAAAATATATATATAATTTTTGATATCTTTAGATAATTCATTTACAAAAAAATGTTTTGATTTAAATGTCAAGTGCAATCACTAAGTAACTGTTTTTGTCTCGCTATTTGTACTATTCCCTCTCGCTGACTGACAGGTGAAAGGTCATATATACGAGGGAGGGGGGGACAACCCATAGACCCTCCACTTCACAGGCAGGTTTAAGGCAAAACATCTGAAGAAATTTGTAGACATTTTCGGTGTGTAAGCCTCATAAAAGAAATGCTACACACCGAATATTATTTTTTAAAGGGTAAGTTCACCTTTACAGAAAAATCTGTAAGATGAAGTTACACAGGACCCTCTTCCCACCCCCCCCCCAGTGCCACTGATCTGCAGCGTGGTGATCTCCCATTCTGAGCCCTGCTATAGCAGCCTCACGGCTCCGGGGCTTAGAAATTCCCTCAACATTCACACGTCTTCTTCCCCGCTGAGAGGACGGGCTACGCGTTTTCTTATTGGTCGCGCCACCCATGTGACAATTCCGACCAATTAGAATGCTCCTAAACTTTTGACCTGACGGGGTACATTTAGGAGATTAAGCTCCGGGGACTTCTAAGTCCCGGTGCCGTGAGGCGGCTATAGCAGGGCTCAGAACGGGAGATCGCCATGCTGCAGGTCAGTGGGATTGGGGGGGAGGGGGGGTCCTGTGTAAGTTCATCTTACAGATATTTCTGTAAAGGTGAAATTACACTTTAACATTTTTTTTTACATTGGTATACGTTCCCCCTGGCAATGGCCAGCCCCCCTTCCCCCCATGCCCTTTATTTGACCAACTCTTGCCCATTAGCCTTAAAAAGTGAGCATACTATATACAGTGCTCTCCTTGCCCGGCCGGTCAGTTTAGGTGGACGCCCATGTCTTGGTAGGTTTGCGGTTGTGCCATACTCTTTCCATTTTCCGATGATGGATTGAACAGAGCTCCGTGAGATGTTCAAAGATTGGGATATTTTTATAAAATAACCCTGCTTTATACTTCTCCACAACTTTATCCCTGACCTGTCTGGTGTGTAAACAAACCTCTTAGGGCTTCACAGAACAGCTGTATTTATACTGAGATTAAATGACACACAGGTGGACTCTATTCACTAATTAGGTGACTTCTGAAGGCAATTGGTTCCACTAGATTTTAGTTAGGGGTATCAGAGTAAAAGGGGCTGAATACAAATGCCCCCTCTCCACACTTTTCACATATTTATTTGTATCATTTATAATTTTCCTTCCACTTCACAATTAAGAGCCACTTTGTGTCAGTCTATCACATAAAATCCCAATAAAATACATTTACGTTTTTGGATGTAACATGACAAAATGTGGAAAATTTCAAGGGGTATGATTACTTTTTCAAGGCACTGTATCTGAAAAAACTGATCAATACTGATGTACTGACGGGCGATCTCATTTCTTGAAAACGCCAGGACAGTACAATTACCCCCCAAATGACCCCTTCCAAAGTATTTAGTAAGAAGCATGGCAAGTTTTTTGAAGTTGTAATTTTTTTTTCACAATTTTTTGGAAAATGAAAATAAAGAAATGAAAAAAACATTTTGCACAATTTTTACATACTGTCAGCAGAGCAGTGCAGCGTCATCATATAACTGGTGTAGTGGTGATGATCAGGGACACTGATTGGTGACAGTATGAAAAAAATATATATATTTTTTTCAATTTTTTAAATATTATTTTCTTTTTTATACATTTTTTTTTTACAAACAGTGACCAGAACAATAAAGTGTTACCTACTCTGGCTAGGTGATCAGGATTTTTATTTATTTTTTACACACTATGATTGTTTATAATTGTGAATTGTACAGTTATAAGCAACCATTTTTCTGAATGAAATTTATTAATTCAGTGTTTACTATTATGACTAGCTGTGATTGGCCCTGTCTGTACCATGTGATCAATGTGACCAATCACAGAGCTCATCTCAATAGTACACAGTGAGTGGCATGAAACAAAGCCATTTATTGTGTACAATTGTTATGTGATCTGCTGTAATTGGCCACAGTGATCACATGGTACCGGCAGCGGGCCAATACAGTGATCTGTCGTTAGACACAGCGGGTGACAGATCATTTCGGAGTGTGGCCTGTGGGGTACGCACGAGGTGCGATCCTGGGAGGACATCATATGATATCCTGCCAGGATATCAGGGCTCCTGCCAGGCCGTCATATTACAATAGGCTGGGTGGAAGGGGTTAAAGATTATGTACTAGATAACTGGGCAATGCCCTGGCAATAACTTTAACCGTAGCATTGTAATACCAAATAAGGATGAGCTTCGAGTTCGAGTCGAACTCATGTTCGACTCGAACATTGGCTATTCGCAAGTTCGCTGAACAGCGAACAACTTGGGGTGTTCGCGGCAAATTCGAATGCCGCGGAACACCCTTTAAAAGTCTATGGGAGAAATCAAAAGTGCTAATTTTAAAGGCTTATATGCAAGTTATTGTCATAAAAAGTGTTTGGGGACCTGGGTCCTGCCCCAGGGGACATGGATCAATGCAAAAAAAAGTTTTAAAAATGGCCGTTTTTTCAGGAGCAGTGATTTTAATAATGCTTAAAGTCAAACAATAAAAGTGTAATATCCCTTTAAATTTCGTACCTGGGATGTGTCTATAGTATGCCTGTAAAGGGGCGCATGTTTCCCGTGTTTAGAACAGTCTGACAGCAAAATGACATTTCGAAGGAAAAAACCCATTTAAAACTACTCGCGGCTATTGCATTGCCCACAATACACATAGAAGTTCATTGATAAAAACGGCATGGGAATTCCCCACAGGGGAACCCCGAACCAAAATTTTTTAAAAAAATGACGTGGGAGTCCCCCTAAATTCCATACCAGGCCCTGCAGGTCTGGTATGGATATTAAGGGGAACCCCGGCCAAATTTTTTTTTAAAAATGACGTGGGGTTCACCCTAAATTCCATACCAGACCTGGTCTGGTATGGATTTTAAGGGGAACCCCGCACCAAAAAAAAACAAAACGGCGTGGGGTCCCCCCAAAAATCCATACCAGACCCTTATTCGAGCACGCAACCTGGCAGGCCACAGGAAAAGAGGGGGGGATGAGAGTGCGGCCCCCCCCTCCTGAACCGTACCAGGCCACATGCCCTCAACATTGGGAGGGTGCTTTGGGGTAGCCCCCCAAAACACCTTGTCCCCATGTTGATGAGGACAAGGGCCTCATTCCCACAACCCTGGCCGGTGGTTGTGGGGGTCTGCGGGCGGGGGGCTTATCGGAATCTGGAAGCCCCCTTTAACAAGGGGACCCCCAGATCCCGCCCCCCCGTGTGAAATGGTAAGGGGGTACTTACCCCTACCATTTCACTAAAAAACTGTCAAAAATTTTAAAAATGACAAGAGACAGTTTTTGACAATTCCTTTATTTGAATGCTTCTTCTTTCTTCTCTCTTCCTTCATCTTCTGGTTCTTCTGGTTCTTCCTCCGGCGTTCTCGTCCAGCATCTCCTCCGCAACGTCTTCTATCTTCTTCTCTTCGGGCCGCTCCGCACCCATGGCATGGGGGGAGGCTCCCGCTCTTCTCTTCATTTTCTTCTTCATCTTCTTCTCTTCTTCCTTCTTCTCTTTTTCTCTTCTTTTCTTCTTCATTTTTTTCTCCGGGCCGCTCCGCACCCATGCTGGCATGGAGGGAGGCTCCCGCTGTGTGACGGCGTCTCCTCATCTGACGGTTCTTAAATAACGGGGGGTGGGGCCACCCGGTGACCCCGCCCCCCTCTGACGCACGGCACATGATGGGACTTCCCTGTGGCATTCCACGTGACGTCACAGGGAAGTCCCGTCAAGTCATCGTGCGTCAGAGGGGGGCGGGGTCACCGGGTGGCCCCGCCCCCGTTATTTAAGAACCGTCAGACGAGAAGACGCCGTCACACAGCGGGAGCCTCCCTCCATGCCAGCATGGGTGCGGAGCGGCCCGGAGAAGAAAATGAAGAAGAGAAGAAAAGAAGAAGATGAAGAGCGGGAGCCTCCCCCCATGCCATGGGTGCAGAGCGGCCCGAGGAGAAGAAGATAGAAGACGCCGCGGAGGAGATGCTGGATGAGAACGCCGGAGGAAGAACCAGAAAAGCCAGAAGAACCAGAAGAAGAAGATGAAGGAAGATAGAAGAAAGAAGAAGCACTTAAATAAATGAATTGTCAAAAACTGTCTCTTGTCATTTTTAACATTTTTGACAGTTTTTTAGTGAAATGGTAGGGGTAAGTTGTGGGGGGGGTTGTGGGGATGAGGCCCTTGTCCTCATTAACATGGGGACAAGGTGTTTTGGGGGGCTACCCCAAAGCACCCTCCCAATGTTGAGGGCATGTGGCCTGGTACGGTTCAGGAGGGGGGGCTCACTCTCTTTTCCTGTGGCCTGCCAGGTTGCGTGCTCGGATAAAGGTCTGGTATGGATTCCTGAGGGGACCCCACGCCGTTTTTTGTTTTTTTTTGGCGCGGGGTTCCCCTTAAAATCCATACCAGACCTGAAGCGTCTGGTATGGAATTTAGGGGGAACCCCACGTCATTTTTTAAAAAAATTTTGGCCGGGGTTCCCCTTAATATCCATACCAGACCTGAAGGGCCTGGTATGGCATTTAGGGGGACTCCCACATCATTTTTTTTTTAAACTTTGGTTCGGGGTTCCCCTGTGGGGAATTTCCATGCCGTTTTTATCAATGAACTTCTATGTGTATTGTCGGCAATGCAATAGCCGCGGGTAGTTTTAAATGGGTTTTTTCCTTCAAAATGTCATTTTGCTGTCAGACTGTTCTAAACACGGGAAACATGCACCCCTTTACAGGCATACTATAGACACCCCCCAGGTAAGAAATTTAAAGGGATATTACACTTTTATTGTTTGACTTTAAGCATTATTAAAATCACTGCTCCTGAAAAAACGGCCGTTTTTAAAACTTATTTTTGCATTGATCCATGTCCCCTGGGGCAGGACCCAGGTCCCCAAACACTTTTTATGACAATAGCTTGCCTATAAGCCTTTAAAATTAGCACTTTTGATTATTCATGTTCGTGTCCCATAGACTTTAACGGTGTTCGCGTGTTCGAACAAACTTTTTTCCTGTTCGCATGTTCTGGTGCGAACCGAACAGGGGGGTGTTTGGCTCATCCCTAATACCAAATTACAACTGATGCAAACAGAGTTAAATTATTGGCATTAACTAAACCAAGAAAATAAAGGTCCTCGTGTGCACACCATGTATAAAGCCCATATACAGCCCATGGGCATATACATTCCTGACAATGGGGCACCCCTGCAGGTGACTATAAAGTATTGGCACCTAATTGTCAGTGTTGGCGAGCTTTCATTGGGGCCCTTCTGTAGGTGGTGCATCTGTTGCTGTCTCTTTTAGAGTGTGCAGTAGATGGCTAGTGGGCTGCTGAATAAAGAGCAGTTCCTATTGCCTGAACTGTTTCAGGATAAACACGGATGTCAGCTCACACCTCCTGGTACACAGAAATCCGGTCCAGATAATTTGGCAGTCTGAAGATCTCTGAAGTCAGGTCCCGGCCGCTCAGTCTCTCAGCTCTGGTGTAGACACTAGGGATGAGCTTCGTGTTCGAGTCGAACCCATGTTCGACTCGAACATCGGCTGTTCGCCCGTTCGCCGAATTGCGAACGATATGGGCCGTTCGCACCAAATTCGGCCCATAATTCACTGCGGCATCGCAGTGCATTGCTGGCTGATGATTGGCCAAGCATGCACTTGGCCAATCACAGCGCCGCCTGAACAGAGAGCCGTAATTGGCCAAAGCCAGGGAGGCTTTGGCCAATTATGGCTCAGGGGATTTAGTACACGCCCCACACTATATAAGGCCGCCTGCACGGCGGCCCTGTGTAGTGTGTGTTCCGGCGTTCATTAAGAGAGAGAGAGAGACAGACAGTGACATTTGATTTGAGTTAGATAGATTAGGCAGAACAGTCAGTCAGTTAGCTGCACTTACAGTGTATTGTGTATATATATGCATCCCAGGTGTTGCATATATATATATATACACTGTATTCAGTTTAGCTAGATCCGTTCCTGTTATCTTCTAGACTATTTACATTTAGTGGGGTGCGTCCTGCTCACAGTGTTCAGCTAGATCAGTTCCTGTTATATTCCTACTGACAGGCAGGCTTGTCTTGTTACAGTATTTACAGCTACCTGAAGAAAATTACTGGTGTTCCTTTGATCCTATTAGTACCACAGTCAGGCAGCTAGACTATTTACAGTTAGTGCAGTGCATCCTGCTCACAGTGTTCTGCTAAACCTACAAGTTAGTGGGGTGCGTCCTGCTCACAGTGTTCAGCTAGATCCATTCCTATTATCTTCTTACTGACAGGCAGGCTTGTCTTGTTACAGTATATACAGCTACCTGAAGAAAATTACTGGTGTTCTTTTGATCCTATTAGTACCACAGTCAGGCAGCTAGACTATTTACAGTTAGTACAGTGCGTCCTGCTCACAGTGTTCAGCTAAACCTACAAGTTAGTGGGGTGCGTCCTGCTCACAGTGTTCAGCTAAACCTACAAAAGTTAGTGGGGTGCGTCCTGCTCAGTGTTCAGCTAAACCTTCAAGTTAGTGCGGTGCGTCCTGCTCACAGTGTTCAGCTAAACCTACAAGTTAGTCGGGTGCGTCCACCTCACAGTGTTCAGCTAAACCTACAAGCTAGTGGGGTGCGTCCTGCTCACAGTGTTCAGCTAGATCCGTTTCTGTTACCTTCTTACTGACAGGCAGGCTTGTCTTGTTACAGTAAATACAGCTACCTGAAGAAAATTGCTGGTGTTCTTTTGATCCTATTAGTACCACAGTCAGGCAGCTAGACTATTTACAGTTAGTGCAGTGCGTCCTGCTCACAGTGTTCTGCTAAACCTACAAGTTAGTGGGGTGCGTCCTGCTCACAGTGTTCAGCTAAACCTACAAGTTAGTGGGGTGCGTCCAACTCACAGTGTTCAGCTAAACCTACAAGCTAGTGGGGTGCGTCCTGCTCACAGTGTTCAGCTAGATCCGTTTCTGTTATCTTCTTACTGACAGGCAGGCTTGTCTTGTTACAGTAAATACAGCTACCTGAAGAAAATTGCTGGTGTTCTTTTGATCCTATTAGTACCACAGTCAGGCAGCTAGACTATTTACAGTTAGTGCAGTGCGTCCTGCTCACAGTGTTCTGCTAAACCTACAAGTTAGTGGGGTGCGTCCTGCTCACAGTGTTCAGCTAAACCTACAAGTTAGTGGGGTGCGTCCAACTCACAGTGTTCAGCTAAACCTACAAGCTAGTGGGGTGCGTCCTGCTCACAGTGTTCAGCTAGATCCGTTTCTGTTATCTTCCTACTGACAGGCAGGCTTGTCTTGTTACAGTAAATACAGCTACCTGAAGAAAATTGCTGGTGTTCTTTTGATCCTATTAGTACCACAGTCAGGCAGCTAGACTATTTACAGTTAGTGCAGTGCGTCCTGCTCACAGTGTTCTGCTAAACCTACAAGTTAGTGGGGTGCGTCCTGCTCACAGTGTTCAGCTAAAGCTACCTGTAGAAGGTTGGCGGTGTTCTCATACTACAGGCAGGCAGTTGATTTTGCTAGCTGCAGTATCAGTATATATATATATATATATATATATATATCCCAGCTTAGTGCAGCTACAGGCCATTAGTATGTCTGGAAGGCCAAGAAGGAGAGGCAGACAGTCACAAGCCAATAAGAGAGGGCAAGCAGGCTCTGTGTCAAGTGCTGGTCGTGGAGACGGTGCATCCTCATCAGCACGTGGCCATGGGACACGCTTGGCCTTTTTTTCGGCAGCTGGTCATGTTGAGCCGCAACATGCGGAAGACTTGGTCGAGTGGATGACCAAGCCGTCCTCATCCTCCTCATCCTCTCTCACCCATGCCCAGGGTACTTTGTCTAGCAAAGCAGCGGCCTCTTCCCTCGGCTCAATGTCATCAGTGACTCCTTCCCTAGCCCCACCATGTCCTCCTGAGGAGTCCCTCGAACTGTTTGACCACAGTGTTGGGTACATGCTCCAGGAGGATGCCCAGCGTTTGGAAGGCTCTGATGATGATACTGAGCTCGATGAAGGCAGTAACACGAGCACGGACAGAGGGGGTGCCCAAGAAGGACAGCAATCTGGCAGTCATGCTCCCCCTGCTGCAGCATACTGCCAGGTTTGCTCCAGTGATGAGGAGGGAGGGGATGATGAGGTCACTGACTCAACGTTGGTGCCTGATAGGAGAGAGGAGGAGGAGGAGGAGGAGGAGGCGGCACATCACCAACGAGGCAGGATGCCCTCTAGGGGCCAGCCTAAGGGCAGCACATTGACTGCATCACACCCCAAAGCTCCACATGTGCAGTGCGCTGCAGTCTCTGCGCGTTATTCAAAAAGTTCTTTGGTGTGGGCCTTTTTTGAGACGAGTGCATCAGATCGCACCGCTGCTATTTGCAACATATGTCTCAAGCGTATCTCGCGTGGCCAAAACATCTCCCGCTTGGGTACCACATGCTTGACCAGACATATGTTGACCTGCCATGCAGTTCGTTGGCAAGCGTATCTAAAAGACCCAAACCAAAGAGGACCTCTGCTTGCTCCTCATCAGCTGAGATTTCCAACCCCACTAGACCTTCAGTCCTCTCTGAGACCTGCACTGAGAGGAATGAAGGTGTAGAATTAGGTGTGTCACAGCCACGTACTTGTGGGCAATCTGATTTTGGTACACCGACGTCAGATTGTACCAGGCAAATTTCCCTGCCCCAGCTGCTGCACCGCCGAAAGAAGTTTGCTCCCAGCCATCCACATGCCCAGCGGTTGAATGCTAGCTTGGCAAAATTGCTAGCACTTCAACTGCTGCCTTTTCAGTTGGTAGACTCTGCCCCCTTCCGTGAGTTTGTGGAATGTGCGGTTCCTCAGTGGCAGGTACCCAAACGCCACTTTTTCTCACGGAAGGCGATTCCGGCTCTCTACCAGCATGTGGAAGGCAATGTCCATGCCTCGCTGGACAGGGCGGTCAGCGGTAAGGTGCATATTACCGCTGACTCATGGTCCAGCAGGCATGGACAGGGACGTTACCTAAGTTTCACGGCGCATTGGGTGACTCTGCTGGCAGCTGGGAAGGATGCAGGACAAGGCGCAGTAGTGTTGGAGGTTGTTCCGCCACCACGCCTCCAAAATGCTAATGATTGTGACACACCTCTCTCCTCCACCCCCTCCTCTTCTTCTTCCTCCATGGCCTCTTCCTCGGAACCAGCGGTGCTCCGTAGTTGTTCAAGGGGCTACGCAAGTACGCAGGCCAAAAGATGCCATGCGGTGCTTGAGCTGGTGTGCTTGGGGGACAGGAGCCACACTGGGGCAGAGGTTCTGTCAGCTCTGCAGGGGCAGGTTCAGAGGTGGTTGACGCCACGCCAACTTAAGGCAGGAATGGTGGTTTGCGACAATGGCACCAACCTCCTCTCTGCCCTCCGACAGGGACAAATGACCCATGTGCCCTGTTTGGCTCACGTCCTTAACTTGGTGGTGCAGCGGTTCTTGGGCAGGTACCCGGGCTTACAGGATGTCCTGAGGCAGGCCAGGAAAGTCTGTGTGCATTTCCGCCGGTCATATAATGCCAGTGCTCAGGTGACGGACCTCCAAAAGGAGTTTAACCTGCCCAAGAACCGCCTAATCTGTGACATGCCCACTAGGTGGAACTCAACGTTGGCCATGCTGCAGCGGCTGCACACGCAGCAGAGGGCCATCAATGAGTACCTGTGCGACTATGGCACCAGGACAGGGTCAGGGGAGCTTGTTTTTTTTCCCCACGCCAGTGGGCCATGATCAGGGATGCATGCACTGTCCTGTCACCATTTGAGGAGGCCACGAGGATGGTGAGCAGTGACTGCATGCATCAGTGACACTGTCCCCCTTGTCCACCTGTTGGAGCACACGCTGCGTGGAATAATGGACAGGGCACTTGAGGCAGAACAGAGGCAGGAAGAGGAGGACTTCCTTAGCTCTCAAGGCCCCCTTTATCCAGACAGTGTTCCTGCGTGCCCGCCGATCACACAGGAAGAGGACGAGGAGGAAGAGGAGGAGGAGGAGGAGGAAGATTGTGTCAGTATGGAGGTGGAGCCTGGCACTCAGCATCAGCAGCAGTCTTTAAGGGATCAGTCCCAAGAAACACATGGACTTGTACGTGGCTGGGAGGAGGTGGCTGCGGACCATGTCGTCCTTAGTGACCCAGAGGACTCCGGACCGAATGCCTCAGCAAACCTACGCTGCATGGCCTCCCTGATCCTGCAAAGCCTGCGTAAGGATCCTCGTATTCGTGGTATCAAGGAGAAGGACCAATACTGGCTGGCAACCCTCCTTGATCCACATTACAAGGGTAAGGTTGTGGAACTTATCTTGCCATCGCAGAGGGAGCAGAGGATGAAACATCTTCGGGAGGCCTTGCAGAAAGGTCTGTACAACGCGTTCCCAGAGACTGGGAGGTTACAAACTCCTGTTTCTGGACAACGTGTTGCTGAGGCTTCGGTCAGTCAAAGAAGGAGCGGTGGAGAAGGTGGCCGTCTGACCGATGCGTTCAGACAATTTTTTGGTCCGCAGCCCCAAGGTATGATCGGTTCCAGCAACCATCGCCAGTGTCTGTTTTACATGGTGCAGGAATACCTAGGGACAAGATCAGACTTGGACACCTTTCCCACCGAAAATCCTCTGGGTTACTGGGTCTTGAGGATGGATCACTGGCCAGAGCTTCCACAGTATGCAATTGAGCTACTGGCCTGTCCTGCATCCAGCGTTCTTTCGGAACGCACATTCAGTGCTGCTGGAGGCGTGGTAACCGATCACAGGGTGCGTCTGTCCACTGACTCGGTCGATCGACTGACCTTCATAAAAATGAATCAGTCTTGGATCACCACCAGCTACCAAGCACCTGATGCTGATGTAACCGAATAATTTTTTTTGAAATCTCAGATCCTTTCAAAGACTGCCTATGCTGATGCTGAGTGACTATCCCTGAGTAATTATCCTCTTCCTCCTCAATCATCACGCTGATAGCTTGTAAGAACATTTTTGGTTCTGGGTGCCACCACCAGTGCCTAAGGCACAATTTTTCAGCCCCTGTTTAACAGGGGCGTGTAATTACAATTTTTGATGTAATACTTTGCCTCAGGGCTCGTTCCTGCATTCCAACTAGAGTGTCTGTGAGGGGTTGCAGTGTTGTGGCACCAGCACCAGTGCCTAAGGCCCATTTTTTCTGCCCCTGTTTAACAGGGGCGTGTAATTACAATTTTTGATGTAATACTTTGCAGCAGGGCTCGTTCCTGCATTCCAACTAGAGTGTCTGTGAGGGGTTGCAGTGTTGTGGCACCAGCACCAGTGCCTAAGGCCTAATTTTTCAGCTCCTGTTTAACAGGGGCATGTAATTACAATTCTTGATCTAATATTTCACAGCAGAGCCCTGTGAGGGCTTACAGTGTTGTGGCCACAGCAACACCTATGGCCCAAATTTCTGCTGAGTATATAGGGCAGGACCCTACTTTCAAACAACTAACTTACAAACGACTCCTACTTGCAAACGGAAGGAGACAACAGGAAGTGAGAATAAATCTACCCCTAGGAAGGGAAATTCTCTCCTGTAAGAGTTAATATGGGAAAAACTTTTCTCCTTTCCACTCATGCTTTATCACCAATCCTTGTTTCACAAAAAAACCCAAATTTTCAAAAAACATTTGTCATTAGGACAAAAAGTGAGGTGAAATCTTCTGAAGAGGAGCACAGACAGCAAAACAAATGTCACAGGGGTGATAACCCTTCCATATGTTTTCCAAAAAGCTTAGATGTTTTGGCTGGAGCTAAACACGTTAAAAATGTACCAGTTCAAAATTACAAAGAGATTCTACTTAACAACAAACCTACAGTCCCTGTCTTGTTTGCACCGCCTGTATACTGCTGTTCAGAGTATATAGGGCCTGGTGGCCCCACACCTTTCCTTATTTTAATTTGGGTGTGGGGTTCCCCTTAATATCCATACAAGACCCAAAGGGCCTGGTAATGGACTGGGGGGTACCCATGCCGTTTGTCTCACTGATTTTCATCCATATTGCCAGGATTCAGCACCCGACATGACATTAAACCCGCAAGCAGTTTTAAATGAGATTTTTTCCTTTAAAAATGACATTTGGTGCAGGGACTGTTCTAAACACGGGAAACACGTGTCACTTTACAGGCATACTATAGACACCCCTCAGGTACGATATTTAAAGGAAACTTTCACTTTTTTTTTTTACTTTAAGCATCATTAAAATCACTGCTCCCGAAAAAACGGCCGTTTTTAAAAGTTTTTTTTGCATTGATACATGTCCCCTGGGGTAGGACCCGGGTCCCCAAAACCTTTTTAGGACAATACCATGCAAATTAGCCTTTAAAATGAGCACTTTTGATTTCGAACGTTCGAGTCCCATAGACGTCAATGGGGTTCTAACGTTCGTGCGAACTTTCGGTCCGTTCGCAGGTTCTGGTGCGAACCGAACCGGGGGGTGTTCGGCTCATCCCTAGTAGACACTCTCACAGCAACATGTCTCTCCAGCCTTGGGTTTCGGTGCAACAGGAGACCTCTCAGCCTCCCAGTCCTTTGGACCCTGTTATGGGCATAGACACCCTAGCGATGGGTCTGCAATTGTCCAGGTCCCCGCACACAGGAGGCTCACGGTGGCTCAGGCTCTTGGCAGTGTGGAGAGAATGTGTCTCTCCAGATTGCCAATATATATAGAGAATATGTCAATCGAATAGCAGGATTTTTGAGGCGTAACTCACACAAAATATATTAAAATTTCATATACTTTATTACAGAAGAAATATGATGTTAAAAATTCATTGAGAACAATACATTCAAATGACCTCCATATGCCATAGATATTTGTACATCATTTATCAATTTCCAGAACTTATGGTCATCTCAACCTTCACAAATTAATTTGTACACATGTATCCTACGTTTATACTCTATGACTGAGCTCGACACGTTTCCTGGATTGTCAACCGCTTCGTCAGTAGGAAAAATAATGGAGGATTGTTTCAGAATCAACACTACAAAATGTTTCAAAAAAAGAAGATAAAACTATATTTGTATACAACAAAGAGTGCTCATGCTTTGGCTGCAGAAACCTGGAAACCACCATTGGAGCTGCTACACCATGATAGGAGAATCCATTGGGGGAGACCAAAACCCCCCACCCTCAATGATTATCCTTCTCATTCCTAGAAATTCTATAAGGCAGTGGTTCTCATCCCGGTCCTCAGGTACCCCCAACAGGCCATGTTTTGGGAATTTCTCTTAGATAAAATAGCTGTCCAATATGCCAAGCCATTGACTCTGATTTAAAGTGGATGTAAACCCTCAGTGTCCCCTTCCACTGCCTGTAAAAGCAATCCAGCGGCTATTTGGCCACGAGGATGATTTTTACATGACAGGAAATCACCGGCTGAAAAGAAAGATACCGGGATGAAGACTGTAGCTGCAGCTACAACCACTGAAAGTCCAGGATGTCATATGACGTCCTACAGGTGGGAAATACTAATGCGGTGGATGGTGCATGGTACTGCAGAGTGTGAGACCTGGAGCAACCAATCAGAGGCAGCACTGTGATGTATATTACTGATCAGCATGTTCCCCACTCTCATCCTCTTCCCGTCTATTCTACATATTACCAGACTAATGTATGACGTGTCTCTGTAGAATATCGTCTTCTCTGGTGGGGAAGATGAGGAGGGCGAGACCAGAGAACACACTGTACAGCAACATACATCTCAGTGCTGCTCACACCGACACCACTGACACCAACACCACCAACTCCAACACTACCGACACCAACACCACTGACACCACCACCACCGACACCACCGAAAACGACACCACCAACACTGACCCTGACACCGACACCACCGAAAACGACACCACCAACACCGACCCTGACACCGACACCGCTACCATTATATGTATGCAATCTTCTATTACAGTCCATACCAAGCCACAGACTTTATTTCTTGTTTGGATTGATGTTGGGAAGATTAGAACCCTGCTGGGGTTTCACCACTGTCCAGGGTTTCGTTAGAGAGATTTCCTCTCACTTCCTGTCCTGGTGACAACAAATCTGTACAGGGACAGACATATACAAATCTGACAGGGGCTCCAAACCTTCCCCTTCCTTATTATACTAAACAGATCATTCTTATTTCAGTCTGTGTTCCTGTTGGAGAGTTCCCTAATTTCCTGTCTAGATACATGTTGTCACCGGGACAGGAAATGAGGAGAAATCTCTCTAATGGAGCCCCGGATAGAAGGAAAAACCTGACAAGCTGCCACCCCACACAGAGGGACCACATGTGGGGAAGGGGTAGGGAGGAGAGAGAGGAGGGGGAGGGTAAGGAAGAAAAGAGAGGAGGGGGAGGGAGGAGAGAGAGGAGGGGGAGGGGCAGGGGGAGAGAGAGGAGGGGGAGAGAGGAGGGAGGAGAGAGAGGAGGGAGAGGAGCAGGGAGGAGAGAGAGGAATGGGAGGGGCAGGGAGGAGAGAGAGGAGAGGCAGGGGCAGGGAGGAGAGAAAGAAGGGGAGGGGCAGGGAGGAGGGGGAGGGGGAGGGAGGAGGGAGAGGAAGGGGAGGGGCAGGGAGGAGAGAGAGGAAGGGGAGGGGCAGGGAGGAGAGAGAGGAGGGGAGAGAGAAGGGAGGAGAGAGAGGAGGGGAGGGGCAGGGAGGAGAGAGAGGAGGGGAGGGGCAGGGAGGAGAGAGAGGAGGGGGAGGGGCAGGGAGGAGAATGAGGAGAGGTGACCCCATCCATCCCATCCCAAATTGAAACTTTTAAGGTGTGACCTCATATTATATGGTTTTGGTAAATCGGAAGACAAAAATCTGCAGAAAATCTAATATTGTGTAGGTGGGCTTTAGACCCGGTTCCCACCTATGCAGTTTGCTTTTGACCCGTTCCTGTCGTGTTGTTTGCGGTGCGTTTTCTGTTTTTCCACATTTATCTTTGATGCGTTTTTATGCTTTTGTTTTGGACAATTTGTTGTCGGGCAGATTAAAAACACAAAAGCCATAAAATCGTAGTAAAAACGCACTACACACTTTTCTGCAGCTTCTCCATTGAAGTCGATTGAACCAAAAACGCACCAATTTGTATTCTAACAATTCCCTGACCCTTTCTAAAAACGCATGGGCTGAGAAAAGCCTGGATGTGACGTGTCCCATAGGAAAGCATGTTACATGGACTGTAGTGTGTGGTGTAAAGAATGCCATAGATGTGAACCAGGCCTTACTCTAATTCTATTACTAGAAGCTCTAAGCTCTCATTCACATCTATGGAATTTTTAGTGCTTTTTTGCATTTTGTAGCTTTGCACTACAGACGTTCTGTAGCGCAAAACTGCAAAATGCAAAAAAGCACTAAAAATGCCATCGATGTGAATCAGGCCTAAAGCTGGACACACACTATACAATCTTCTGTAGATTTTTTTCCTTTAGATTTACCAAAACCGTATAATATGAGGTCACACCTAAACACTTTTCATTTGTATCCAATCAGGAAGGCCCTTGTACTACGTTGTTGAAGGTAAGTCTAAAGGAAATCAAACAAGAAAAGTTGTATAGTGTGTATCCGGCTTTACTCCAATAATTGGACAGATATTCTACCCAATCACAGCGATCAATAAGAAATCTCACATTTATTTATAGTAGAAACCCCTTTCCAGAGACTGAAGTCCCGCCCACTGCTATATACTATTGGATAAATAGTAAAGGGTAACTCCACTTTTGTGGGGGGGAAAAATATCAAATAAAGAAAAAATAATCCAGCACATACAATCGGGACACAAGTCATATTGTAATTGAATGTTATTAAAAATGACCTTTCCTTTTCAATCTGCAGCCGCTGTAATTTTCTGTAAATACAATATGGCCACCTGGAGGTGCTGTGTAGACAGAAAGTGTAATGACCACACCCCCCAGAAACAGAAATTTCCTGCTTGTGTGATTGGCTGACTGATTTTCCCAGAAGTCTGCACTAAGATACAAGTCAGATTTCAGGCATCCCCTGCAACACAAATGTCATTTTTGGAGAGATACTTCCAATAGGAAATCACATCTAAAGGGATGCAGACCCCGCCACTTTCCTCACTAGAGCCCTGCAGGTGCACAGCTGACTGATCATTATGAAACCCCATCCATTAGACCCACTCAGCACAGAGGCAGAGAGGAACAAACAGGGATTTTTTTCAGAATAGCAAAAGGTTGGCATCTACAACAAAGGTTGTTCTGATCCTTACAATGTACAGAGATCACCCCGAGGGGAATGTTTATTTCTCAACAAAAGTGGAGTTATACTTTAAATTAATTCCAATGCTTTGTGTGACATCACCAGACTGTAGGCGGGGTTCTCACATCTCTCGCCTCCCCCCACATATCTTTATGCATCCTCCCCCTATACCTATCCCAGCATGGAGGGGCTCAGTAAAGGTGGTGGTGAAGGTGTGGAGATGTTGGATTGGGTCACACAGCTCATAAAAGGAGATCCGCCCGGCCTCATAATCCAGACCTATCCTGACTCTGTTACTGGAGAGATTGGTGTGTAAGCGGATCAATTTACTGTCATGTATCACCTCATACAGATTACCAGTCCCGACCATTCCCCAGGACTTCTTATTATATCCAATCACTGACTCCTCCACCCCTCTCCTCTCTATACTGGGGTAACACATCCCAAATCTCCATTCACCTGACCCCCCGAGATCCACTTCCCAGTAATGTCTCCCTGAGGAGAAACTCTGACTGCTCATCACCTGAGAATACTGGAATCTCTCTGGTGTTTCTGGGCGATTCTGGTTTCTATCTGACCTGGTTACAGTTTTCCTGTCATCTGATATATGTAGATAATTATAAGCTGTGTTTCCATCCAGTAATATGTCTGCAGCTCCCTGTATATAGGGGTATACATTTACCTCTGTTATTATATTAGATAAACCTGTGTGTAACACCCTCGCCACATCCAGACCCTCTCCATCATGGAGGAGTTCCTCATGTCTCTCTCGGTCCTCATTATCTCCATCCTCAGTATCACACAAGTCACCTTTGTCTGATTCCTGTAAGACAGTCAGTGGATCCGTCATGTTACACAGCTCCTCAATGTGACGTATCTTCTTGGACAGTTCCTCCTTCTTTATTTCCAGATCCCGGATGGAGATGGAGATCTCCTCTCTCTTTGTCAGAAGTTTCTGCAGAACATTCCTCAGTGTCTCCTTCTTCTTCTCAGAAGCCTCATCCAGTGACTTCATCTCATGTCCTTTATGTTGTCCAATCACATAACAAGACATACAGATACAGGTCTCATCCTCTGTGCAGAAATACCTCAAAACTTCCTTATGGACGGGGCATTTCCTGCTCTCCATGGACAAGGTGGGGTCACATAAGATGTGTTCTGGGGAATTTTTGTGGACTCTCAGGTGTTTATCACACAGAGAAACCTCACAGAGCAGACAGGATCTAACAGCAGGTACAGAATAGTCCACACAGTGAGTACAGAAGACCCCGGACTCCTCCCGATCTGGGTGAGAAGACAGTGCAGAACGATCCGGAAACTTCTCTCTGCATTCAGGACAGGAATATCCTCCAGACCCCCCCTGTGTATCCAGCACACGATCAATACAGACCCGGCAGAAGTTGTGACCACATTTCAGGGTTACAGGATCGGTATAAATGTTCAGACAGACGGAACATTTCAGCTCAGCTCTCAGATCACCAGACGCCATCGTTGACAGCAGAAGACAAACTAAACTGAAAGTCTCTGACACTGGAGAGGAATGTGGATGGGGGAGGGGTGACATCCTCCTACACAGGGTGAGGCTGGATGAATATTATAGGACAAGGAGATCAGAGTACAGAAGGGAGAAGATTAGTTTTGCAGTAGTAATGATAATTATACCTCCCAACATTAGAAGAGAGAAAGACGGAAAGACGAATGTGAAGAAGCATTGAGATGAAAAGTGGAGATGACTACATCATGATGAAAAGGGATTTGGTTCTATAAAGTCTGAGCTTACACTATACACTGCATATACTGCAGCCTTTGTACCCCAAAAATATGTCTTCATTATTGTGCCAACACCCCAACATGCAGAGAATGAGGCCTAATGTACACGGGACGCTGAGGCAACCTCTTCTGAACATTTTTTTTTACATCATGAAACCAGCGTTTAAAAATGCCAGTTTAGACGCGTCTGCAGTACCTGACCGCGAGATTGTGTTTCCAGCGCGATACCATCGCGCTGGTTCTCGCCGACAGGGTACTGTGCATGTTGCGCTGGCTCGCTCATCGGGAAAGGAGTGACAGGCAGTGCTGACAGCTGTCTGGTATGAATCCTGAGGAGGGAACGCAGCGCCAAATTTTAAATAAAAAACCAGCGTGGGTTCCCCCCCACGGGGCATTCCAGGCCCTTAGGTCTGGTACGGATTGTAAGGGGAACCCCCTACGCCGAAAGATCGGCGTGGGGGTCACCCCAAAATCCATACCAGACCCTTATCCGAGCACGTAGCCCGGCCGGCCAGGAAAGGGGGTGGGGACGAGCGAGCGCCCCCCCCCTACTGAGCCGTACCAGGCCGCATGTCCTCAACATGGGGGGGTGAGTGCCTTGGGGGAGGGGGGGCGCCATCCGTTCCCCCCACCCCAAAGCACCTTGTCCCCATGTTGATGAGGACAAGAGCCTCTTCCCGACAACCCTGGCCGTTGGTTGCCGGGGTCTGCAGGCGGGGGGCTTATCGGAATCCGGGAGCCCCCCTTTAATAAGGGACCCCCAGATCCCGGTCCCCCACCCTATGTGAATGAGTATGTGGTACATGGTACCCCTACCCATTCATCTAGGGAAAAAGTGTCAATAAAAACAAAAACACAGTACACAGATTTTAAGAGTAATTTATTAGGCAGCTCCGTAGTCTTCTTCCGACTTCGGGGGGTCTCCTTCCGACTTCTCCCGGTGTTCGGCCTCTTCTCCCGGTGTTCGGCCTCTTCTCCCGGGCCCCTCCGCTATCTTCTTCCAGCTCTTTTGCCAGCGAGGGGCCCGGTCTGCTGCCTCTGTCTTGTCGCTGCTGTCTCATCGCCGCTGTCTCGTCGCTTCTTCTCTTCTTCTCTTCTTCCGATGTTGACACGACGCTCTCTCCGGCTGGAATGCTGTGTGCGAGCTACGGAGCCATTTATATAGGCGGTGACCCCGCCCCCTTGTGACGTCACTGTCCCAGCATGCGCAGGGACTCTGGGGTCACGCCCCCTTATGACGCCAGAGTCCCTGCGCATGCTGGGACTGTGACATCACAAGGGGTCGGGGTCACCACCTATATAAATGGCTCCACAGCTCGCACACAGCATTCCAGCCGGAGAGAGCGTCGTGTCAACATCGGAAGAAGAGAAGAAGCGATGAGACAGCGGCGACAAGACAGCGGCGACGAGACAGCGGCAACAAGACAGCGGCAGCAGACCAGGCCCCTCGCTGGCAAAAGAGCTGGAAGAAGATAGCGGAGGGGCCTGGGAGAAGAGGCCGAACACCAGGAGAAGTCAGAAGAAACCCCCCCCCAAAGTCGGAAGAAGACCCCGGAGCTGCCTAATAAATTACTCTTAAAATCTGTGTACCGTGTTTTTTTTTTAATTGACACTTTTTCCCTAGGTGAATGGGTAGGGGTACCATGTACCCCATATTAATTCACATAGGGTGGGGGGGCCGGGATCTGGGGGCCCCCTTATTAAAGGGGGCTCCCGGATTCCGATAAGCCCCCCCGCCCACAGACCCCAACAACCAACGGCCAGGGTTGTCGGGAAGAGGCCCTTGTCCTCATCAACATGGGGACAAGGTGCTTTGGGGTGGGGGGGCCGTAGGGCTCCCCCTCCCCCAAGGCACTCACCCCCCATGTTGAGGGCATGCGGCCTGGTACGGCTCAGGAGAGGGGGGCGCTCGCTCGTCCCCACCCCCTTTCCTGGCCGGCCGGGCTGCGTGCGAGATTGACACAATATCGCGGTCACCTACTGTAGATGTGTTTAGATGTATTTGCGTATAGGAGCGTTTATGCAAGACAACATCATAAGACCCTCCCAAAGCACAAAAAACTGTATTTAAATATTTGAATGAGTAGCAGCAGCTGAGAGAGCAGCAGTGTACTTGTATCTACCTCAATTTCAGTGATTTTACTATGGATCCCATAATGAGCATATGTGAGGAAATTAAAAAAGCCAGATATTAAATTTCATGCAACTATGTTTAGTCGGGAGTCAAACTCAATGGTGGGGTCATCTGGTTCAAATCTAACAACATATAGGTCTTTTGTGGAAATTTTTATTAATGTATGTTGTCAGATGTTTTCAGATGTCAGATGTCCCCCAGTGTCAGTTTTGCTGTAATACGCTCATGTGAGGGTATTCGCACATACAGACGTTGGTGGAAGACCATTGGCTGCAGAAACCTTCCTGTGAACATGGCAGATCTGTTTGCTCTTTTAAGAATGTTTGTTTATGCCTCACCAATGGACTGGCCACTCCTTGGCGACCACATCTAAACTCCTAAGTAAGCAGATCTGCGTACATGGGAACCATAGCATAACCATACAAAATTATGGCCCACTTAGCCATGATAGAGTATGGCTTGCATCATTGGTAGCAGTGGGAATGTGCACACGATCGTGTTCAGAGCCATGTGCTTGCCGCATGGCTGTGCACACGTCACTACTGCATTTCTATTTGAATATATACATGTGTGTGTGATTGGTCCTTTTGAATTAATACAAGTGTCTGATTGGCTGATTCTGAAGCCACCACCTTATTTTGCTATCCATGTTTTTAGTATAAATAAAGGGAGCCTGGCTATTTTCTGGAGGATTCTGCTAAGCTCAAGGTGATACCAGCATCTGCTTAAAATTTCCCTGACACTTATGGCGGGCCAGAAAGGAAGCCCACAGATCTTCCTAATTCAGCGGACCTCGAGGGGGAAGAAACCTCCAGAACCAGAACCAGCAAAGGCCGGCCTATAGTAAGACAACCATACTTCTAGTTTTTTGAACATTTTTGCTGCTCTGTGTTTGGGATCTTGATTCTCTGTCCGCTGTATGAGGTAAGATCTGCCAGGCAAAGAACCTTATGTTTTTTTGTCGCTTTCTGTATAATGAAGGGACTTTTATTGTAGGTTATATTTTTGTCATTGTAAGTAGGTCTATTAATTGGGGGAGCACCTATTTTTAAATCCTCTATAGGTCCCATTTAATACAAACCTAAAATGAATGTTGTGTATGACTGAGCAGGCTATGTAACTGTATGCTGTGTAATATGTATATGAGAAATAGAAATGGATGAATTGTGATTTGTACCTTTGTATGGGACCAAGACACATGTCCCTATAAGTGTAAAAATATTTTTAAGTAAAGTGTTTGGTTTTAAGTTGCCTGCCACATATTCAAGCTGCCGTGCATTGTTGGGACATCACTTACAATAGGAGCTGTTTCTTGAATGGGCTTCACCCTGTAGATGGTCTCAGGTTTCTAGGATCGCTGTTTGTGTTCTCAATGTCTTGTGGAAGCTGATGCCAGAGTAAGTATATGACCTTTATTTGGGAACAAGAGTGTATGTTTGAGCCGTGTTATTTTGTGTTTTATGTAACGTTGTTTGATTGGAGAGCCTGTGTTGTTTGGTTGGCCAAGGTCCCTAGTAGTATGTAGCCTAATATGTTCGTAAGTGTTCAAGTGTGCATTCTCAATTGTGTAGTCAGTCTTTGTGGAGAAAGATTGTGGTTTTCTAGTAAAGAAGTCTGTTTTTGGCAGGATCAACAACTGCATTTCATGTGTTACTGGCACCATCTTGTCATGGCCTGGCTTTCGTCTGCCATTTTGCTGTCTGCCATGTGGTCCTTTTGTCGTCGGCCATTTTGCTGTCTTACATGCGGCCCAGCTTTTGTCGGCCATTTTCTTGTGGTCACCGTGTGGCCGTGGCTTGATGGTCGTTAGTTGCAACTACCATTTTGTGTCTGCTTTATTTTGTGTTTTGGATGGAATTGCTCTGTTTTGGGCCAGGTTTAAAAGGGTGATTTTGATTTGTAGAGGCGCAGTTTAAGGATTTTATACTGTTTAGCCTGTAAATCATCCCAGAGTTGAAACTGCTCCAATTCCTTTGTGTGTGTTTTGAGTAAAAATCTCTACTGTGCACTGAATTTACTAGCTTTAACTGAGTTTTTATTAGGGGTGCAACGGATCAAAAAAAATCACTGTTCGGATCGTTCCTCGGATCAGAAGTCACGGTTCGGATCATTTTCGGATCAACAAAAAAAAACTCCCCCACTGTAATATCCACAATCTCCCTATTGGCAGGGTGTGGCAGAATATTGGCAGGTATATTGGCAGGGTATTGGCAGGGTATTGCAGAGTATTGGCAGGGCATTGCAGAGTATTGGCAGGGCATTGCAGCAGAGCATTGCAGAGCATTGGCAGGGCATTGCAGAGTATTGGCACTGCTGCCATCTGATCTCTCCTCTCCACTGTACAGATCAGTACACAGAGGGGAGAGAGGAACCGGCGTCATGACATGACGCCGGTTTGTTACAAGTGATCGCTTCGTCATTTGACGGAGCGATCACGTGCTAAACGGCCGCCGGGTGTACCAAGATGGCCGCCGCTCCGGAGCTAGGCCGAAGCCACGGCCTTTCCTATGGCCGAGGCCACAGAGCGCTCCGCGGATCGCGGGTGTCCCGTACGGATCAAATTCCGCGGATCGGATCACGGATCAATGACGATCCGTTGCACCCCTAGTTTTTATACTATACTATAGCGGTGTGTGCTATTTTTATTTTTAATTGTTGATAGCCTGCAGTAAAAAAGAAAGGCTGGGGTGCGTGTCCGGAAGTGAGCCGAGAAAGACGTGTTGCTGTGGAGCTCCGCTTAACCAGAAACTATCCATTGCCATCCTTTGCACTAATCAACTTGGTGAGCCTCTACATCAGCTCCATTGGTCTCTGGGCACCCCCTGCCACAATCACAGCCTATATTGTGGATCCTGGCTGGCCACTGGTGTCATTATCTGGCCCGTAGCCGGCTCCACACAGCTAGGACCCGCCGCCATCTTGCGGCCTATTATATCTCATTCATCCTCCACACTAGAGTGCCGCGAGCGGCGGCTTCACCATCATCCATCTAGGGCAGCTTCTCCAGAGGGGGTAGACTGGGAGAGAGCCATCAGAAGGCCGCCTGTAGATCCCCAGGGACTTGCTCGCCGCCTGCATCCCCCACGCCATCTGCTGCCATCCACTCCACTGACTAACCTTGTGAGCCTCTGGGTCCGTCCTATAGGTCCCGGGGCTTCCCCTGACTTGATTGCAGCCTGAATTGTGGATCCCGTAGCGGCCGCGGCCTAGTGCGGCCTTGTGAAGCCTGTGAATCCCCGGTGTTTCCTGAGCCAGCTGCCCCATGGAAGTGCATCGCGGCCGGTCCGACCCGGCTTCGGAGACGTAGATCTCCTTTCAGCATCCGCCTGTTGCTCATCCAAGGCCCTGCTATGGCCAGGGAGCTGTGTAACACTGCCTGCCTGAACTGTGATCCAAGCCCTGGTGTCTCCAATATCTAGCAAGTGCGGCCATCTTGGTACACCTCAGCAGATACTCAAGGCCTGCAATCCTTTCAATTAGGACCCCATCCCACCACCAGAACACCTTTACCAGACAGAGTGGTGTTCCAGCAGAGGATTGAGGTGGGTTTCATCCTTATGACTGCTGTGGATGGCAGCGGCAGCCCGGATCCCATCATCTTACAAGGCGGCCATCTTGCTACACCCGACTTCAGCATTATAGAAGTTTCCCTTACATCTCTGCAAACGATCTGCTCCCTACATTGAAGTTAAAAGAACCAGAAGATGAAGGAAGATAGAAGAAAGAAGAAGCATTTAAATAAAGGAATTGTCAAAAACTGTCTCTTGTCATTTTTAACATTTTTGACACTTTTTTCGTGAAATGGTAGGGGTACAAGTACCCCCTTACCATTTCACACAGGGGGGGGGCCGGGATCTGGGGGTCACCTTGTTAAAGGGGGCTTCCAGATTCCGATAAGCCCCCCGCCCGCAGACCCCCACAACCACCAGCCAGGGTTGTGGGGATGAGGCCCTTGTCCTCATCAACATGGGGACAAGGTGTTTTGGGGGGCTACCCCAAAGCACCCTCCCAATGTTGAGGGCATGTGGCCTGGTACGGTTCAGGAGGGAGGGGGGGCCGCACTCTCGTCCCCCCCTCTTTCCTGCGGCCTGCCAGGTTGCGTGCTCGGATAAGGGTCTGGTATGGATTTTTGGGGGGACCCCACGCCGTTTTTTTTTTTTTTTTTTGGCGCGGGGTTCCCCTTAAAATCCATACCAGACCTGAAGGGTCTGGTATGGAATTTAGGGGGAACCCCACGTCATTTTTTTTTTTTTAATTTTGGCCGGGGTTCCCCTTAATATCCATACCAGACCTGAAGGGCCTGGTATGGAATTTAGGAGGACTCCCACGTCATTTATTTTTTTTAATTTTGGTTCGGGGTTCCCCTTTGGGGAATTCCCATGCCGTTTTTATCAATGAACTTCTATGTGTATTGTCGGCAATGCAATAGCCGCGGGTAGTTTTAAATGAGTTTTTTCCTTCAAAATGTCATTTTGCTGTCAGACTGTTCTAAACACAGGAAACATGCGCCCCTTTACAGGCATACTATAGACACCCCCCAGGTACGAAATTTAAAGGGATATTACACTTTTATTGTTTGACTTTAAGCATTATTAAAATCACTGCTCCTGAAAAAACGGCCGTTTTTAAAACTTTTTTTTGCATTGATCCATGTCCCCTGGGGCAGGACCCAGGTCGCCAAACACTTTTTATGACAATAACTTGCATATAAGCCTTTAAAATTAGCACTTTTGATTATTCATGTTCGTGTCCCATAGACTTTAACGGTGTTCGCATGTTCGAACAAACTTTTTTCCTGTTCGCATGTTCTGGTGCGAACCGAACAGGGGGGTGTTCGGCTCATCCCTACTCCTTAATAGACGACTGGATGACCACTGACTCCCTCAAACTCAACGGATCAAAAACAGAACTTCTTCTCCTACAAGCTAACAAAAATTCCAAAATAAAGACTACATGGACACCTCCCACCATCCTTGGACAGACCATCTCCCCAAGCACCAAAGCCAAGAGTCTCTGAGTCATTTTTGACTCAGGAATGACAATGGATGCACAAATAGGATCAGTGGTGAGCGGATCCCACCATCTCCTCCGCCAACTACGTAGACTCATCCCCTTCATCCCAGAAGAGGACAAAGCGGCAGTTGTGGGAACAATCATCAATTCCCGACTCGACTACGCAAATTCGCTCTACGTAGGACTACCCCAATATCGGCTTGTGCGCTTACAACTCATCCAAAACACGGCGGCAAGACTGTTAACAGGAAAAAAACCCTGGGAATCCATCTCCCCCTCCCTAAAGAGCCTACACTGGCTAACCGTGAAGAAACGGATCACATTCAAGACCCTCTGCCTCACCCACAAATGCGTACAAGGAAACGCCCCACCATATCTCCTCGAGAAAATCAAACACTACACACCGAATCGCAGTCTTCGATCAGCTAACCAAAACCTCCTTACCATTCCCAAATACCGCTACAAAGCAAAGGGAGAACGAAGATTTGCAGTCCAAGGACCTCGACTATGGAACGCTCTTCCTACCAACATCCGCATGGAAGAAAACCACCAGGCCTTCAGAAAAAACTAAAGACCTTCCGTTTCTGAGAAGCTGACATCAGAGAATGCATCCAGCGCCTTGAGGTGATTCAGTTCGCATTTTCAGTGCTTTATAAATCATTCATTCATTTATTCATTCATTCATTCATTCAGCTGGGCACCCACTGCGCATGCGTGAGCGGCGTCGCGCGCCGTGATTTGCCGTGCAATCATCTGGGACCTGTCACGTGTCCCAGATGATTGACAAGAGGGAGGGGGCAGAGCTGATCTCCCTTCCTGCACTGAGGGAAGTGATGTCAAGAGCCCAGGCACTGAAGGAGGCAGACTACGAGGGACCCCCTAGCAACAGGCATTTAGAGGTGAGTAAAAACAAAAATTTTCTCCATTTTTTTTTTTTAAGCACATAAATTAAATTTTTTTTTTTTGGTGGAACTCCACTTTAATCCCCACAAAATTGTATGCTCCTTTCAGATCGAACTTAGTGGAGACTATTGCTTCTTTGAGGTGGTCAAATAATTCCGTTAGCAATGGGATCGGATAAGCATTATTAAATGTAATGCGATTGAGACCCTTATAATCGATATAAGGTCTCAGTTCACCACCCTTCTTTTTCACAAAGAAAAAGAAAGCACCGGCAGGAGAAGAGGATTTGCGGAAGAACACCTGGGAAAGTGAATCCGGAACATACTCCTCCATAGACTTATCTTTCGATACAGACAGAGTATAAACCCGGCTATGAGGAGGAATGGCAGCAGGTAGAAGGTCAATTGTGCAGTAGTACAGAGTGACACAGAGAATAATGCCGCGTACACACGGTCGGACTTTCTATCCTACTTGGTCCGGCACACTTTCCGACGGACTTTGTCCGCCAGGTGCGCCGGACTTTCAGAATGAACGGACTTGCCCACACACGGACAAGTCCGTTCATTTTGAACGTGACTCAGGTGCGACGGGACTAGCAAAGGATGTCAATCTTGCCGCTTTTATCGGCGAGATTGACACCTTGCGAGCCCCGTCGCGGGTCATACCAGGCCCTTAGGTCTGGTATGGATTATAAAGGGAACCCCGCTACGCCGAAAAAACGGCGTGGGTTCCCCCCTAAAATCCATACCAGACCCCCGATCCGAGCACGCAGCCTGGCCGGTCAGGAAAGGGGGTGGGGACGAGCGAGCGCCCCCCCCCCCTCCTGAACCGTACCAGGCCGCATGCCCTCAACATGGGGGGTGGGTGCTTTGGGGGAGGGGGGCGCCCTGCGGGGCCCCCCCTCCCCAAAGCACCTTGTCCCCATGTTGATGAGGACAAGGGCCTCTTCCCGACAACCCTGGCCGTTGGTTGTCGGGGTCTGCGGGCGGGGGGCTTATCGGAATCCGGGAGCCCCTTTTAATAAGGGGGCCCCCAGATCCCGGCCCCCCACCCTATGTGAATGAGTATGGGGTACATGGTACCCCTACCCATTCACCTAGGGAAAAAGTGTAAGTAATAAAACACACTACACAGGTTTTTAAAATATTTTATTAAACAGCTCCGGGGGGGGGGGATCTTCCTCCGGCTTCGGGGGTCTTCTTCCGGCTTCGGGGGTCCCTCCGCTTCATCTTCTCCCGGCGTCCGGTTGGTTCTTCTCCGCTCTCTTCTCCCGGTGTTCCTGTTCTTCGGCCGGCTCCTCTGCTGTCTTCAAGTAGCTCTCTTGCCAGCAGAGGTCCGGACTTGTGGGCTTCTGGGCTTCTTGTCTTCTCTTCCCCAGATGTTGACACGACGCTCTCTCCTGCTGGACTGCTCTCCGAGGGCTGCGTTGTGACTTATATAGGCAGAGACCCCGCCCCCTTTTGATGTCACAGTCCCTGGGCATGCTGGGACTGTGACGTTTTAGGGGGCGTGGTCACTGGGTGATGTTGACTACGCCCCCTAAAACGTCACAGTCCCAGCATGCCCAGGGACTGTGACATCAAAAGGGGGCGGGGTCTCCGCCTATATAAGTCACAACGCAGCCCTCGGAGAGCAGTCCAGCCGGAGAGAGCGTCGTGTCAACATCTGGGGAAGAGAAGACAAGAAGCCCAGAAGCCCAGAAGCCCAGAAGCCCACAAGTCCGGACCTCTGCTGGCAAGAGAGCTACCTGAAGACAGCAGAGGAGCCGGCCGAAGAACAGGAACACCGGGAGAAGAGAGCGGAGAAGAACCAACCGGACGCCGGGAGAAGATGAAGCGGAGGGACCCCCGAAGCCGGAAGAAGACCCCCGAAGCCGGAGGAAGATCCCCCCCCGGAGCTGTTTAATAAAATATTTTAAAAACCTGTGTAGTGTGTTTTATTACTTACACTTTTTCCCTAGGTGAATGGGTAGGGGTACCATGTACCCCATACTCATTCACATAGGGTGGGGGGCCGGGATCTGGGGGCCCCCTTATTAAAAGGGGCTCCCGGATTCCGATAAGCCCCCCGCCCGCAGACCCCGACAACCAACGGCCAGGGTTGTCGGGAAGAGGCCCTTGTCCTCATCAACATGGGGACAAGGTGCTTTGGGGTGGGGGGGCCCCGCAGGGCGCCCCCCTCCCCCAAAGCACCCACCCCCCATGTTGAGGGCATGCGGCCTGGTACGGTTCAGGAGGGGGGGGGGGGCGTTCGCTTGTCCCCACCCCCTTTCCTGACCGGCCAGGCTGCGTGCTCGGATCGGGGGTCTGGTATGGATTTTAGGGGGGACCCCACGCCGTTTTTTCGGCGTAGCGGGGTTCCCTTTATAATCCATACCAGACCTAAGGGCCTGGCATGCACCGCGCTCACCGCAATAGGAAGATTTGTTTTTCCTATTGCAGAGAGCGCGAGATGCAATACCCTGCCCTCGCGTCGTATCTGGTCCGTCGGACCAGCCTACACACGAGCGGGCTTTCCGTCGGACCAGCACACACACGAGCGGACTTTCCGCCCGAAACTGAGTCCTACGGAAAGATTTAAAACTTGTTTCAAATCTAGGTCCGGCGGGCTTTTGGGAAGAAGTCCGCCGGAAAAGTCCGCCGCCGCCCACACACGGGCGGATTGTCCGACACACTCTGGTCCGCCGGACCAAGTATGCCGGAAAGTCCGACCGTGTGTACGCGGCATAAGAGAGTGTTGGGAGAAGATTTGGCTAAAACCCCTGAAAGTTGGTTTCAGTTGTAACCCGCTCAATGGTCACCTTGTTTGCCTTATGGTTTTGGTGAACACGTCATTTATTAACATGTGGTGGAGCACATTTAATTGAAGATTTGAACACATTGCAGAGTTTCTGAGTGGCATGGTGATTGGCAACAATTCATCACTGATATGGACTTTTTATAGCTACATATGTTATGTTTTTGAATTGCTTTATTTAATTAATTAAATTGTGAATTGTTCACAGCAAGATTGGGAGTTTCCTCCTTCTTGGCAAAAAGGGGGTGGTGCCAATTTAAAGGGTCAATTGCTTAATTAACAAACATTAACAATCGCTCTCAGGCTGCTGGCATCTAGATTGTGATCCCACAAGCTGGGTTCAGTTAAGAGTGGCATTGTTATGCAAGTGACAATGTGGTATGAGATTGGTCAGTCCTTTGTCACAAGTTGGTGAGAAGGACTTACGTCACACCCCCATCCCCTAGCACAAATCCTTCTCCTCCCAATGTAAATCCTTTCTCCACGTCTAGCACAAATCCTCTCCCATTAATCACCCCTCCTAACACAAATCTTCTTTACCCCCCCAAATCCCCCCTTCCTTTACCAGCACATCATTTTTGACCCACCCACCCTCATCCCCAAATCACCCCTCCCAGCACAACTTCTCATCCCAGAACATATACTTCCAGCACAAATCCTCCTTCCCCCAAATCCCCCCTCCTAGCACAAATCCTCTCTCCAATTCTAGCACAATTCCTATCCCCTCTTAAACCTTTTTCCCCCTCTTCAAAACCCCCCAGTGCAAATCCTCTTTCCCCTAGTCCCTCCTCATAGCACATATCTTTCCGCACTTCTAGCATGACCCCCCAACCAACCTAGATTTGGCAAGACCTTCCTGAGATTTGAACAAAATCCGATGTCCCACAATACTGGGCTAAGTCCCAGAGCCAGATTCCAGAACAAGTTCCAGCACTTAGCTCCACCAACCTGTCTGGCAGAGGTGCATTAGTGTGGGCATCCAGGGCACATTTTGTAGGGTGTCTTGGTCCCAGATGCCATGATGTCAATATCTCTCTGGCACCTGGCATTTCTTTGGGGGCTAGGAGGATACATGTGCTGGGGGGTCCTTTTGAAGGCGAAGGGGGGTTGAGGGAGGTCAGACTATAAGTCCAAACCCCCTTTCTAGTATAAGTTCTTTCCTCTCCCAAAGCACCCCCAACACATATCCTCCCTAGGGATGAGCCGAACACCCCCCTGTTAAGTTCGCACCAGAACTTGCGAGCAGGCAAAAAATTTGCTCGAACACGCGAACACCGTTAAAGTCTATGGGACACGAACATGAATAATCAATAGTGCTCATTTTAAAGGCTTATATGCAAGTTATTGTAGAAGAAAGAAGAAACATTTAAATAAAGGAATTTTCAAAAACTGTCTCTTGTCATTTTTAACATTTTTGACACATTTTTTGTGAAATGGTAGGGGTACTTTTGTACCCCCTTACCATTTCACACAGGGGGGAGGGCCGGGATCTGGGGGTCCCCTTGTTAAAGGGGGCTTCCAGATTCCGATAAACCCCCTGCCCACAGACCCCCACAACCACCGGGCAAGGGTTGTGGGGATGAGGCTCTTGTCCCCATCAACATGGGGACAAGATGTTTTGGGGGGCTACCCCAAAGCACCCTCCCAATGTTGAGGGCATGTGGCCTGGTGTGGTTCAGGAGGGGGGCGCTCTCTCGTCCCCCCCCTTTTAGTGCGGCCTGCCAGGTTGCATGCTCGGATAAGGGTCTGGTATGGATTTTGGGGGGGGGGACCCCACGCCAATTTTTTTTTACATTTTGGTTCGGGGTTCCCCTGTGGGGAATTCCCATGCCGTTTTTATCAATGAACTTTTATGTGTATTGTCGGAGCAGAAATTCATTAATAGCCGCGAGTAGTTTTAAATTACTTTTTTTCCTTTGAAATGTCATTTTGCTGTCAGACTGTTCTAAACATGGGAAACATGCGCTCCTTTACAGGCATACTATAGACACCCCCCAGGTACGAAATTTAAAGGAATATTACACTTTTTTTGTTTCACTTTAAGCATTATTAAAATCACTGCTCCCAAAAAACGGCTGTTTTTAAAACTTTTTTTTGCATTGATCCATGTCCCCTGGGGCAGGACCCGGGTCCCCAAACACTTTTTATAACAATACCATGCATATAAGCCTTTAAAATTAGCACTTTTGATATCTCCCATAGACTTTTAAAGGGTGTTCTGCGGCTTTCGAATTTGCCGCAAACACCCCAAATTGTTCACTGTTCGGCGAACTGGCGAACAGCCGATGTTCGAGTCGAACATGAGTTCGACTCAAACTCGAAGCTCATCCCTAATCCTCCCCTCAAATCACTCCTCGCATGAAACTTTGTTACCTGCAACCTACTTTGCCAACCTCTGTGCTTTCCCTTTCCCATTCACTGTCTTCTCCACCTTGCCATTCACTGTCTTCTCCACCTTCCCGAACACTGTTTTCTCCCAGCTTGTTCAGACCTCGGATTAGTGTGGGTTCATGCACAGTGTCCCTCCCTTTTATTTAAATCACCAGAGTTGGATTGCTGCCATAGAGGGGGGTGAGCATGTGAGGCAAAAGATGTGGAGCAGGCGAGGCAGGGGCCCATGCTAGCGTGCCCATATTAGAAGGGTTAGTGGAGCCGAGTGGGTTAGTGTGGGCACCCAGGGCACATGCCCAGCATCTCATGCCAGACACATGATGTCCCCCTCTACGACAGCTGTTATTTCTTTGGAGGAGGTAGGAGGATATTGTTGTAATATACACATACGGTACAATAGATATGTGCTGGCAGAGTGCTTTGGAAGTGGACTTGTGCTAGAAAGCGAGGGGGAGGTTTGGGGATGGTAAGACTTGAAATCTAACCCCCGCAACTAGTACAAGTTATCTCCCCTCCCAAAATGCCCCCCAGCACATATCTTCTCCTCAAATCACTCCTCGCATAAAACTTGGTTACCTGCGACCTAACCTCCTTTCCTGTCCGCTTTGTTCTCCACCCTCCCAGTCCCTTTGTTCTCCACCTTCCCAGTTGCTGTGTTCTTCACCTTCCCAGTCACTGTCTTCTCCACCTTCCCAGTTGCTGTGTTCTTCACCTTCCCAGTTGCTGTGTTCTTCACCTTCCCAGTCACTGTCTTCTCCAGCTTCCCAGTCACTGTGTTCTTCACATTCCCAGTTGCCGTGTTCTCCTCCTTCCCAGTCTCTGTCTTCTTCACCTTTCCGTTCACTGTTTTTTCAATCTTTACAGTTACTGTGTTCTCCCTGCTTGCACAGACCTCAGATCAGCACAGGTTAATGCACAGTGGTGTCCTCCTCCTGGCCTGTGTATATTAAACCATCAGAGCCAGAGAGGAGGTGGGCTCAGTCAGTCTGCAGTGAGTGATTATACAGGCAGCCAGCAGGGAGAGATGCCAGCTGCCATAGAGAGGGTGAGCCTGTGGGGCATGAGACGCGGGGTAGGTGTGCCAGGTGCCTGGGCAAGTGTGCCCATGTTAAAAGGGTAAGTGGAGCAAAGTGCCAAAACTTGTTCCGGCACTGGGCCCTGGGATTTAGCCCGATCTTTGCGGGACACAAGGATTTAAATCAAATCCTGGGATGGTCGTAGGGAAACCGGGATGGTTGGGAGATATGTATTATTCAACCTACTATGCTAATCTTTATTTAGAAGACCCAGTTGATAAATCTGGAACAACTTCAACTTCCTAAACTATCAAATACACAGTTAGATATGTTAAAGACACCTATAACTAAAGAGAAAGTTATTGCCACTATAACAAATCTAGCAAATAGGGTCGCCACCTGTCCGGTTTTGACCTGGACAGTCTGGATTTTGAATCCTGTGTCCGTTTTCCAGTCCATCTGAAAACCAGACAGACACATTATTAAAACTGGATTACTGCCTGAGGAGCAGAGGATGTGGCACCCTCAGTGGAAAGCGGGGGCAGGGCTGTGTCTCTGACAGGATGGACGCCAGGGCTTTGCCGCGAGAACCTGGCTCGGACTGGCCAGCGGTAAAGCAGACTGAGGGGCCTCACAGGCTTGCCCTTCCTCTACGTCACCGTGGTGACTGCTGTCCCCGGATGGGAAGTGACAGGGAGTGCGGCGATGCGGTGCAGGAGAATGCTGAAATCACTTCCTTGGCTGGCAGCTCACACTGGTGTGCCTGTGTAGAGGAATCAGAGTGACTAATGAATAGCAGTAGTCGAGTCGGGAGGGTGATCTCCTGTTACAGCTTCTTCTGCTCCCAGAACAGGGAATTAGATGCCTTGAACCCTTCATCCAGATTACAAAGGGTTGCAATCTGTGCACTTTTAGGAAGTGAGAGGAGCATTACTACATACTTACCAACTGTCCCGAATTTCCCGGGACATTTCCAGGATTTACATTATTTTCCCGAATTTATTGCTTCCTGGGAAATGTCCCGAGAAATTTGTTTTTTCCTGGATTTTCTGCCGCCGCCGCTAGAGGTCCGCGGCCGGCGGAGACATTGCCGGCCGCCATTTTTTAGAAGACCAGGAACACGGTTGGGTGGCTAGATGGAGCTCCTGTGTCTCCGCCCCGCCTACCCCCCCACCCCACTCCACCCCATTCCACCCCCCACGCGGCCGGTGGAGACTAACCTGATGTAAGGGGGGGCTGCGCTGCGGAAACCTGATGTGAGGGGGAGCTGCGCTGGGGAAACCTGATGTGAGGGGGACACTGCTGGGGAAACCTGATGTAAGGGGGGGCTCCGCTGGGGAAACCTGATGTAAGGGGGGGCTCCACTGGGGAAACCTGATGTAAGGAGGGCTCTGCTGGGGAAACCTAATGTAAGGGGGGCACCGCTAGGGAAACCTGATGTAAGGGGGGCTCCGCTGGGGAAACCTGATGTAAGGGGGGCACTGCTGTAAAAACCTGATGTAAGGGGGGGCTCCGCTGGGGACACCTGATTTAAGGGGGGCTCCCCTGGGAAACCTAATGTAAGGGGGGGCTCCGCTGGGGACACCTGATGTAAGGGGGGCTCCCCTGGGAAACCTAATGTAAGGGGGGCTCCGCTGGGGAAACCTGATGTAAGGGGGCTCCGCTGGGGACACCTGATGTAAAGGGGGGCTCCGCTGGGGACACCTGATGTAAGGAGGGCACCTTTGGGGACATCTGATGTAAGGGGGGCTCCGCTGGGGACACCTGATGTAAGAGGGGCTCCGCTGGGGAAACCTGATGTAAGGGGAGGCACCACTGGGGACACCTGATGCCAGGAGGGCACCGCTGGGGACACCTGATGTAAGGGGGGGCTCCGCTGGGGACACCTGATGTAAGGGGGGCTCTGCTGGGGACACCTGATGTAAGGGGGGCTCCACTGGGGACATCTGATGTAAGGGGGCCCCGCTGGGGGCACCTGATGCAAGGATGGACTCTGCTGGGACACCTGATGCAAAGATGGACTCTGCTGGAACACCTGATGCAAGGACGGACTCTGCTGGGGGCACCTGATGCAAGGACCGACTCTGCTGGGACACCTGATGCAAGGACAGACTCTGCTGGGGGCACCTGATGCAAGGGCAGACAACTGGTGGCAGGCGACGTGGCAGGTGACACGCTCAGGGATCCCACTGATTCGGCATTATGTTGAGTTGATTGATTTCATTTTATATTACAATGTAACCTGATGTAAGGGGGGGCTCCGCTGGGGGCACCTGATGCAAGGACAGACTCTGCTGGGACACCTGATGCAAGGACGGACTCTGCTGGGATACCTGATGCAAGGATGGACTCTGCTGGAACACCTGATGCAAGGACAGACTCTGCTGGGGGCACCTGATGCAAGGACGGACTCTGCTGGGGGCACCTGATGCAAGGACGGATGGCTGGTGGCAGGTGACACGCTCAGGGATCCCACTGATTCGGCATTATGGTGAGTTGAATGATTTTTTTTTATATTACAATGTAATAATAGAAATAATGCACTTCAATCATCCTGACACCATAACAACCATAGTGCCGGGATGATTGAAGTGCTAACACCAGGTGTTTGGAGTATCTTTATCTGCTGATTGTTAAACTTTCTGGAATACACATATTTCTATTGTTATGTAGGATCTGGGGCTGCTGTCCCTCCCTCTCTCTCCCTCCATCCCTCGTTCATCTCAGACGCTTACCACACCCCTTTGAGCCACGCCCATTTAAGACACACCCACTATTTTGCGTGAACCACGCCCATTTTTGGCCGCGGCAATGTTGGCAACTATGCATTACAAACTGCTGTATGAAGTTTCCCAGGTCAGTGACTGCTATGGGCTGAACACATCTGAACAAGGTCCAGAGGATTGCACATTTAAAGCCACACAGTACACTTGTATTAGATTGCTTTGTGAGTGTCAGGATTTTTTACTAAGTCAAGTAGCCATGTGCCAAGTGTTGTTATCCATAGCAGCCAATCAAACTGTACCTTACATTGTCATCAGCTACATCTGATAGGCTTCTGTACCTGTGCATATAATCAGAGCTTATTACTGTATATTCTGTATTGCTGTTTATGAAATAAGTCCTTTTGGTGTTTGTAACTTTTCCAGGTTATGTGACAACTGAATGCATTCTAAATGCTACAATAAATGCCTCCAATTGTTGTAATATGCTTGCTTGCTGCTACGCAGAATGGGGGGAGGAGCTGTGCATCGTAACCAGTCAGCTTCTAGCCTCAGCTTGTTTGTTAAGCTTTGGAAATGAAAGCTAGAAGCTGATTGGTTGCCATGCACAGCTGCTCCTGTCTTAGTAAATTCCCTTTAGCCCAGGTTCACACTGGTGTGATCTGACATGTCAAATCGCATGTCAAATCAGCGCTAATTGCCGGCAATGGCACCGCCCTAATCGGTGTGACGCTGCAATTGTGGCACCGCACCGATTTCATAAATGAGTTTCTGTACTACTTTTTGCGATTTCAGGTTGCGACTTCCATTGACATCTGTG
Organism: Aquarana catesbeiana; assembly: GCF_042186555.1. NCBI lineage: Eukaryota > Metazoa > Chordata > Amphibia > Anura > Ranidae > Aquarana > Aquarana catesbeiana. Next base: position 733,442,827 of record NC_133326.1, on the reverse strand, counting down.
CAGAAACCTGCACAGGTGTCGGTGAAATCGCCGCTGAAATCTGGACTGACATGCGGTAGTAAAATCGCATGAGTTCAGCTGAAATCGCACAGCTTCATTCCCGCAGCTCAGTGTGAATCTGGGCTTAATGTATGTATTAATGAATATTCCAAGAATGGAAAGTGACAGTACGCAGTGGATGTAATAGATAATCATTAACAAGCTTGCTATCCATTTATGGCACTTTGTAAATTGTGTATGCTTGTTAGCATTAACATTGGAGCTAATAGGATTGTGGATTTTTAGGCTCTGGTTGTTCTTGTATTAGATTGTTCCGTCCATTACAAATTGTTGCTGACAGCGGCTGAGCCACACCCACTATTTGCCGCGGCGCACTGTGCAGGCCACATTACTACTCTCCTTGGGGCACCCAAAGCTGTCCCAGATCTTTTACAATCCTATAGTGTATACTACAAAAAAAATCCTGTGTGTCGCTAAAGTGTTCGGGTTTGGCTTGGAGAAAAGGTGGCAACCCTACTAGCAAATAATAAGGCCCCTGGCCCAGATGGGTATACAACATAATTATTTAGGTTATCGCAAGGTTTTATTCCCAATACTTTAATGAGAGTATACAATACAATGTGGAAATGAGGTCCCTACCTTCCCATTGGCTTCCAGGCCTATATTAAACTAATAGAAAGGAAAGGAACCAACCGGGCTCATTTAGGCCTATATCTTTAATATATGTGGACACTAAGATTATATATCAAATAGTAACCTCCCGGCTAGCCACATTGTTGCCATCTTTTATACATCGGGCACAGGCTGGTTTTGTAAGAGGGAGATCAGCCACTGTAAATATATGAGAGGTAATCATGGCCCTGGAATTTGCTAAAACTCACTCAGATACAGATACTGCTATTATTACATTAGATGCTAAAAAAGGCTTTCCATAACATCGATCTACAATGGTTATTTTTGGTGATAAAGAATATTGGCTTTTCGGTTGCCATATCTGACTTTATACTCTTCCCCAACTGCAGATTTGATTACTTCAGAATATATTTTGGACACTATCCACATACATAGCTCCCAACTGTCTCTATATTGGAGAGACTGCCCCTGATTTGGAGCAATGTCCCTCTGTCCCTCATTCTTCCTCAATTGTCCCACATTTTGGTCTGATCTATATAGATGTATATAAAATGCACTTTTTATCTATCAAAAAGTGTTTTCCAGCACTAACCCTTTCATCTTATTTCCAAATTGCTGCATTTGTAAACTCCAAAAGCCAATATAAAGGAATAGTAGTGGTAAAAAAGCACTTGTGGGTTTAACCAATCTTGTTTTTTGCACAATTCTCCTTTAAGGAGGTGTGGCCAGGGGTGTGTCCTATGCCTGTATACTTTTGCTGATAGGTGTCCCTCATTCCCATCTCAAAAAGTTGGGAGGTATGCACATAGCTAAAGGAACTTGTCAGGGATGCCCTCTATCACCCTTTTCCTGGCCCACCTCACGTCAGCACACAATGGGTTAATCCTCCACTGGTAACTTCCAGGACTACCTCCAATAACAGAGATAAAAGAGACTCCCCCTTAGCCCCCCCCAGTGTTCTTTCTTTTGGTCACTCCAGGCCACCTTTCATGGGAAAGTCTGAAAGTTAAGCAGTGAAGACCAGATCTCCCCTACCGCACCTCCCCCCAGGTTCTGGGCCCCTCCTGGGTTGGTAGACCCAGAACATTGGTGGTAAATCCCCTTGAAACTGGGTACCCTGGTGCCGGGGTTGGGGGCAATATGTACTTAAAGAGCATGGCTTCTTACTCAGCATGTAGCACATCTGCCTCCTGGTTATATTTCTTTGCTGTCCCCTGGGCAGCAATGCTGTGCCGAGTTTTCCTCTCTGTTGGTCTGCTTGTGTCTCTTAGGCAGAGCGCCGTGCTGCACGATATTTCTTAGGGCCCTTTCACACCTAATGCAGTGGCCTGCAGTGGGACACATTTTGGACTGCACTCCAACTGCATAAATAGTCCAAAATCGAGGCAATCCTATGGGTTTAGTTTACATTATTGCAGTGCAGTTCAGTGCAGTCAGCAAAAGTAGAGCATGCTGCATTTTTCTGCACCGCAAATGCACAAAAATGGAACTGCAACTATTGGGGGGCGGATAATCTTTCCACAAATGCATACAAATGCACTACAATGCACCACAGTGCACATAGAAGCCGAGGGAAAAAAAGAAGAAGGAAGAGACCTCACAAGACAAATGCAGATAGAAAAGCGTGCGTCAACTGTATGTAAAACGCACATCAAATGCATGTATAGGGAAAAACGTGCAGTAGATGTGCAGTTCCTAGTGTGAATGGGTCCTTATGGACCTTGACAGGCAGTGACCACGGGAGTGGTGGGAAGCCGTGCGGCCGCTCCGGGCCCCCACCCATTGCTTAGCAATGGAGTAAATGTTTTTTCCTAAGTGCCGGTTCACACTACCGCGACTTGGGATCCGACTTGTCAGACCTCAAGTCGCCCCAAGTCGCTTGACATCTGAAAGTCCATGTAAGTGAATGAGAGCCGTCTATATGTACGCTACTGAAGTCGCTCCGACTTCAGAAAAGGTCCCTGTACTACTTCAAGGCGACTTGTAGGCGACTTGTACCCATTGATTTCAATGGAAGTCGCCTACAAGTCGGATCGTGGTCTATAGTGAAGCGACTTCACAGGAAGAGAAGATGTTTTTTTCAAGCAAACCCCTCCCTCCCCCAGAGCGGACTGTAGTTTGATTGGCCACTGGAAAGTCGCCTGTCTTGGAGGCGACTTGAAGTCGCCTTGTAAGTCGCCCCAAGTCGCGCTGAAGTCACGCTGAAGTCGCGCTGAAGTCGCGCTGAAGTCGCCTTGCTAAGTCGCGCTGTAAGTCGTGTTGCCCCTGTGTGAACCAGCGCTAAGAAGGAGCTGGCCGGGTGTGGCTGAGCTGCCTCGCTCTCTGAGCTCCTGTGCTGGGTATGTGATGGCCTCCAGACTTGCATTAATAGCAAACCGGTCCCTCCACTATGTTTATTTATCTTCTTTTCCAGTGCCGCTAGCCTGGGCGGATTTCATTTTTATCTATTCAGCTGTCAGTCCTACTGTGGTCTTGCTGCCTTCCCTCATTGTAAGTCCTTATCTCTTAAAGAGGACATGACCAAAGAAAATTACTCTACTTTTTTTGGTTCTTTTGTAATTGCCGATTCTTCTTACTTGCAGATGAGTTCACCCCAATGCTCAGAGTCACAAAGATCTAAAGAAAGGTACAAGGGGGCAATATAGGATTTTTGGTGAAAAGAGTGCTTACTGTTGTTTTTTTCTCACAGTGGTTTGTTCTTCGGCTGTCTTCCAGGAACTGAAGCCCTGAACACAAGCCCTCAGCCAAATATAATACCTAAGGGTCTCATATGGATTTTGGAGGGGACCCCATGCCATTTTTTTAATTTTTGGTGTGGGGTTCCGCTTAAAATCCATCCCAGACCCAAAAGGCCTGGGATGGATTGGGGGACCCCCACAGCATTTGTTTCTATTTCAGGCAAATTCAACAAAGTTTTTGTCATTAGAAGCCCGCTGACAGTTTATGACTCATACGTAGGGATGAGCCCAATGTTTGAGTCGAACGTAACTGAAGAACCAACATTATGGGGCATTTGTGGCAAATTTGAGCACAGCAGAACACCCCATAATGCACTGCGTGATCGCAGTGCAGTAATGTATGATGATTGGCCAAAGCATGCACCTGACCTGCATGCTTTGGCCAATCACAGCGCGCTCTGCTGAAAGAGCCATAATTGGCCAAAGGCAGGGTGGTAAGTTCAGTAATTCTGCAGTAAGTGATTTTAAAGGCAGCCGGTGAGGAGAGATGCCAGCTGCCATAGAAAGAGTGCGCATGTGGGGTATGAGATTCGGGGTAGGTGTTCCAGGTGCCTGGGCAAGTGTGCCCATGTTAGAAGGGTAAGTGAAGCCAAGAGCCAAAACTTGTTCCGGCACTGGGCTCCAGGATTTAGCCCAAACTTTGTGGGGTGCCAGGATTTAAATCAAATCCTGGGGTGGTCGTGGGGAAACCGGGATGGTTGGGAGGTATGTATTAGCGACCTACTATGGTGATCTTTATTTAGAAGACCCAGTTGATAAATCTGGAAAAACTTCAACTTCCTAAACTATCAAATACACATTTAGACATGTTAAAGGCACCTATAACTAAAGAGGAAGTTATTGCCACTACAACAAATCTAGCAAATAATAAGACCCCTGGCCCAGACAGGTATACAGCAGAATTCTTTAACTTATCACAACATTTTATTCCCAATACTTTAATGAGAGTATAAAATACAAAGTGGAAAGGAGGTTCCTACCTTCCCAATGGCTTTCAGGCCTATATTAAACTAATAGCCAAGAAGGGAAAGGACCCAACCGGGCTCATATAGGCCCATATCTTTAATAAATGTGGACACTTAGATTATATATAAAATAGTAGCCTCCCAGCTAGCCACATTGTTGCCATCCTTTATACATCGGGCACAGGCTGGTTTTGTAAGAGGGAGATCAGCCATCTAAATATACGAGAGGTAATCATGGCCCTGGGATTTGCTAAAACTCACTCAGACACAGATACTGCTATTATTACATTGGCTGCTAAAAAGGCTTTCCATAACATAGGTCTACAGTGGTTACTTTTGGTGATAAAGAATATTGGCTTTTCGGGTGCCATATCTGACTTCATACTCTTCCCCAACTGCAGATTTGATTACTTCAGGATATATTTCAGACACTATTCGCATAGCTAAAGGAACTTGTCAGGGATGCCCTCTATCATCCTTTTCCTGGCCCACCTCATGTCAGCACACAATGGGTTGATTATCCACTGGTAACTTCTGGGACTACTCCCCATAGCAGAGATAAAAGAGACTGCCCTTAGCCCCCAGTGTTCTTTTTTTGGTCACTCCAGGCCACCTTCCCCTGGGCAGCACCGCTGTGCTGAGTTTTCCTCTCTGTTGGTCTGCTTGTGTCTCTTAGGCAGAGCGCCATGCTGCATGATATTTCTTAGGGCCCTTTCACACCTAAGGCAGTGGCCTGCAGTGGGACTCATTTTGGGCTGCACTCCAACTGCATAAACAGTCCAAAATCGAGGCAATCCTATGGGTTTAGTTCACATTATTGCAGTGCAGTTCAGTGCAGTCAGCAAAAGTAGAGCATGCTACATTTTTCTGCACCGCAAATGCGCAAAAATGCAACTACAACTATTGGTATGCAGATAATCTTTCTACAAAAATGCATACAAATGCACTACAACACCCCACAGTGCACATAGAAGCCCAGGGAAAAAAAGAAGAAGTAAGGGACCTCACAGGACAAATGCAGATAGAAAAGTGTGCATCAACTGTATGTAAAACGCACATCAAATGCATTTATATGGAAAAACTCGCAGTAGATGGGCAGTTTCTAGTGTGAATGGGTCCTTATGGACCTGGACAGGCAGTCACCACGGAAGTGGTGGGAAGCCGTGCAGCCGCTCCGGGCCCCCGCCCGTTGCTTAGCAATGGAGTATATGTTTTTTCCTGAGAGCGAGCTGGCTAGGTGTGGCTGAGCTGCCTCACTCTCTGAGCTCCTGTGCTGGGTATGTGATGGCCTCCAGCCTTGCATTACTAGCAAACTGGTTTCTCCACTATGATTATTTATCTTCTCCTTTTCCAATGCCGCTAGCTTGGGCGGCTTTGATTTCTATCCATTGACCTGTCAGTCCTACTGTGGTCTTGCTGCCTTCCCTCATTGTTAGCCTACTTTTACACTGAGGCGCTTTACATGCACTACAGCGCTAAAAATAGCGCCTGTAAAGAGCCTCTTCTGTCTCTCTAGCGTCAACCAGACATGTTGCAGAATCAGAGGAGATAAGGTGTTTTTTATTATTGGCCCTGGAGTTATTGCTTTCACCTAAGTCCAGTCCAGGAACAGAAGGTGGAGGATTTCTTGGACCAAAAATTGGTTGCTTTATTAATTGTGACCAATTATGTCATTTGCCTTTGCTGCGGGAGCTCCAGGAGAATAATCCGGATGATTTTCGGAATTATCTCCGGATGACGGACCTCTGCTTTCACCAACTCTTGGCATTGTTGACCCCCTATATTAAGAAGCGGGACACATGCATGAGGCTTTTATTTTATTTTTTGGTTGAATAATGATTTGATTATTTATATTTTCTATATTTTTGGATGCATAGAATGCACTTTTTGGTTAAGTTCTATTGGCAGATAGCATGTCTAATTGTAAAGGAAATGTGTAAGTTCTGTATATAAGTTCTGTATTCTATTTTATATGCATTGCACACTGCCTTCACATGGCACTAATAATGTTTTCATTACATGTTTGCATTCTTTGCAGTCCTGATTAGAATTAGCCTGCCTATGTTACGTCCCTTGTTACCATAAACGTACAATTGTAATATTAATGTGATACCTAAGTAATCATGTGCATAAAAACCTTCAATTGCGTCATAATAAAGCAGAACCGTTATTTGGAAAGATGCAGAGTGTATCTTTTGTGTCTGTTCCCTACTGCAGTAGTTATTATTAATTTGGAACCACTAATCAACATGAGGATAGGAGTTGCCTATCTATAAATTTCCAGGTCAGCATGGCGAGCTTTGCCTAGGAGGGGATTTACAGGTGACCCTGAGTATCCGAAACAAGGATCTTGAGGGAATTTCTGATAATCAGCCAGCTGAGGTAAGCATTTTGCTTACATTTGAGTTATCAGACTTCCTTGATCGGTAAGGCATTTTCGGGACAAAGGGTACCTATTTTACTCCCCTTAATCAAAATGTATTGATTGGTGGTTATATGTTATGTCCCTGTCTACTGTCCATTGGAGTGTTATAGATAAGAAAGGGAAGAATAGTGCTGTTCACAGGTATATGTAGTACATCTGCTAGATAAAGTTGTTTAGAGGCAAGAGGGTATAGGCACACATAGAGAAGACTGGCCAGTCATTATGGGCATTAAATTAAGTAAGGTAATGAAGGGTAGGAGACCCTCAAAAATGCCCAGTGCAAGAGGAGAGCTATAAAATATATGAACCGAAGGTGTGGTTCCGCCTATACTGAGCCCCTAGGTTAATGGTTAAAGTGGACAGGGATCCACAATGGGTAACTGGGATATCAAAGTCCACATGGACTAAGAATCATGCAGAGTAAACAGCTAGAGACACAGCTATCTATGTGAGCAGGATGGATGAAGGGTGGCAATTAACACTAGACAGAAAGTGACATTTTAATGTTAAGTTGTGGGTTGAATTTGGGGTCAGGCACTACAACTATTAGAGTCAAAACAGAATACTTTATATGTTTTCAGAGAGAGAAGATGGGATGAGCACTGTGGCTGCCTGTCTGATCATACAATCATAAAAGCTAGAGTATGTGAAGTTTGGGATTACAATACATGGGATGCAAAGGATAAAATAAGGAAAGCAGAAGTTAAGCAGGGAAATATTAAAGAGTTAAAAGAAAGTGAGAGAATGATATGCATGTGTAGTGTACAAATGATAAAAATGTAAGTGATTTTAGAGAGATATTTATGTATGTGTGTGAATGCTGGAACCTTTATTTCTATCTCTTGTGTGTGTCATGTATGCAGATGTGACCCCCTCCTTTGCGCTCTCATGAAAGAATGTGGCTGGGATGAGAGATCAGTGATAAGCTAGAAGGACACCATGCCAATTTCAGTTTTTTAGACAAAACATTTATAACAAAATGTGCCGGGTTAATTAATCTAATGATAATGTGATCACAATTATTTTGAATCTGTTTTCCAAACATGGTAAAATGAAGGTTACATTTAACCATGTATTACACAAATTGAATACCCTTTGATAGTGGAAACAGTGCATTTAAAACAGGGAATTTAAGTAAAACTTCATCCTTTAAGGAAATATATCTGTGGATATATATTAGAATTGGGATGTGATATTGAGATTATCACTTGAGTATTAATTTCTGATATGAGTTTAACAATTTTATTAATAATATAGATATATTGTAACTGGTTTAGACAACCTTTGGTTGGAAATGAAATCCAGGTTATTGGAGAAATTTGTAAAATGGGATTAGTTTAGATTAAGATGACAATTTTGTAATTTTACATTTATACAATAAACCCTTATTGAGAGAAAAAAGATTAAGATGAGGTTGTTAATTGGAATACATCTGCCATAATATTTAACAAAGCCAAGATGGATGGGATACATAAGAAGTTTTTCTACAAAGATGAAATCTAAAGGTCTGATAATAACTTGATGTGCGGTCCATGATGTGAGAGCAATAATAAATACAATTTAAATATAACAGACCCATCACATCAAGTCCACACACCCTGTTAGGATAGATCCCAGCTGCAGCCAATTGTTTTATAGTTTTTGATGTGGCTGAGAGCTTTCTGTTCTGTCATATACAGATTGTTGGTCCTTTTTGTTTTTATTTATTTTTATTTTTGAAATCCAAAGCAGAATGTGTGGATTGTAAAATGATGTGCCCCTTTTCCTCTAATGCCCTGCACACACGGTCGGACATTGATCAGACATTCCGACAACAAAATCCATGGATTTTTTCCTACGGATGTTGGCTCAAACTTGTCTTGCATACACACGGTCGCACAAAGTTGTCAGAAAATCCGATCGGTTACGGTGACGTAACACACGTACATCGGGACTATACACGGGGCAGTAGCCAATAGCTTTTGTCTCTTAATTTATTCTGAGCATGCTTGGCACTTTGTGCGTCGGATTTGTGTACACACAATCGGAATTTCCGACAACAGATTTTGTTGTCAGAAAATTTTATAGCAAGCTCTCAAACTTTGTGTGTCGGAAATGTGTGATGGAGCCCACACACAGTCGGAATTTCCGACAACAAGGTCCTATCACACATTTTCCGTCGGAAAATCCGACCGTGTGTACAGGGCATTAGTGTCGTGGTATAAGCAGAAGAATACTTAGTATGTTATGACATCAGGAAAATAATGTCAGATGGAAACTAAGGACTTGTGTTATTTAGCTAAAACAAACAACAGAGCAAGCAATGAGAAATTTATAATACTGTCAGGAAAAATTTGTCTTTTTGAAAGATAAAACTGACGTTCTTACACAAACAGCATGATAGAAAACAATAATAATATATAATATAAATAATATATTTATGGAAGCTGGACCCAGTAATGAAGGGTTCACCCCGATATATCAGAGCTGTAGCTTTATGCAAATGTGCTATTAGACAAAGTTACAGATATTATTTTGGTCAAATATAAACTTTTTAATAGTCCCACATTCGGCACAGCAAATATACAGCTAACTAAATGTTTGTCTAATGAAAAGTTCGAAATATGAATTTGTATTGTTTGTTTATGTACAAAATCTAACAATAAAAAATGAGTACATTTGAATGCAGCCACCTTATACCTCCTTTGGAGGAGGCTGGAGACAAAGGAAACCACATGTGTTACATTGATGATGTAGGAATCAGCTGCTGTGAGCCCAGTGCAGGACACACTCCCTGAAGACCCAGATATTAAATTTTTTGTAGATTTGATCCCAGTTTTATACCGAGGATGGCAATACCTATACTGAGTATGCAGTTTATCACACAGAAGGATACTCTGTTTTCAGAGTCATTGGATTCTTTCCCCAAGCTCAAGAAGCAGAGCTCCATGTTTTAGCAAAGCATGTGAGCTATAAAAAGAGTATATATTTATATAGATTGTCAACATATAAAGAGCTTTTGGTTCCATTTCAAGGGCCAGAAGTTTGTTTTTACTTCAGCAGGTAAACCAATCAAGTATGTTAAGTTAATTGATTGGCTGCCTTCAGCCTTCCAGCTTCTTGATCAGGTAGCCATATTAACTTTAAAACTCACACACATGGAAGCAGACCAGGCGACTAAGGATGCTACATTACAGCCCTGGACACTTGATGGGTCTGTGCAACTCACAGATTCCACCCTAGTTCTGGCCCAGTATAGCTGGAATTCAACTTTAAGAACCCCAGAATGAGAAGAACAAGTGGTCCGCAGGGGGCAACGTCTTATGAAACAGGACTTTGGAAAAAGGTGATCATTTATGTCTGCCAGCCACTCTTTTCCCTCCAGCTTGACAGATTGACCGTGTCATCAGTCACAAGCAGTTATGGCTGCCTTAGTAAATGAGCGTGGGATAGAGCCAGGGTTCTCCACAGTTGCTTTTATAACATATCATTTCTTGTTTTACCTGGTACCAAAGGTGTTACCAAAAGCTGAACATCCCTTCCAGAGATTACAAAAAGATATATCCAGATGCCCAAGTCAGGATCTTATGAGTATGCATTTGGTCTGTATGGACATGTTTTCTGGATGTCCGGTGGCAAATGTTTCTGCAAAGGCCCCAGTAAAAAGTGTTATCAGAAGTAGTTTGTAAGTAAGAGTGCAGAATATACAGAGAGTAACAGAGGAAATCATTTTTATAGGAGAGTCCTTACTAGAAGTTTTGAGGTTTTATTTTTACACCCCCTACTGTCTACAATATAGCGGAAAAAGTAGAGTAAGAAACTAGAAAACTTTTGCCTGAATATTTTCTCATATTTTATCAAGCCCCTAAGGGGGATGTTGGACTCTCTCCCTATGGGATTTGGTTTGGGAGTGTGTTACTCACTTGCTTATATTTTGTCTCAGCAGCTGAAGTCCTCCATTCGGATCTCACAGAGAATGTAGATGATCTTTTAAGGTATTTGACAAACTCATTTATGTATTTTATCCCCAATTCCAGATCCTAAAAGTTTGGAAAGATCTAAAACTAAAGCCAGGTGACTTGTGGACTGTTAAGAGACATATTTATATATATATATAAATGTTTGGAGACTCAATACAGCATCTACTTCATGTACAGTTGTGCAAAACTTGAAGTAAAAGTCACCTGGATCCACACTAGACACATAAAAGAGGGGAAAGGAGAAGGTGAGGGAGGACGGGGAGAAAAAGGAAACAAATAGGGTAAGGAAGGACATAAACATAAGGGGCAAGTGTGCAAAAATGACAGCAGCAGAGATTTCATGGGATTAACTTGATAGTCCCCAATATGGGTCATAGAAATGGCTTAAAGCTGGCAGTTTCATTCAAGCCTGGATAGGTCATGCCCTTGAGATTGTATATCCATCGCATTTCCAGCTGTAGCAGCATTTCATCTACGCTCCCACCTCTGCTAGTCAAGGCTACACGATCAAGAGCCGTGAATCAAATCATATTTGGGTCAAAATTATGATATAAGCCAAGATGCCGACTCACGGTAGTTTCCATTTGTCTTTTTAGAATAGGGGACACATGGTCCCTAATTCTTTTGAAAAAGGGATGTTTCGTTTTCCCTACATAGAAGCATCCACACAGACCTTACATAAGGTACACCACTCCTATGGTCTTGCAGGTGGTTCTATGTCTGATGGAGTATAGTTGTCCATTGGGAAGGATCATTTCATTGCCATTGTGAATAAATTGACATATCTTTAATTGAAGTGACTCTCCTATAAGAAATATCAGGACAGGATTTTATATGTTTATTGATCACGGGGTCTGCAGTTAAGAGAGTTAAGAGAGGCCAAAATTTCGTAAGAATGCCTCTAATTTGTTTGTGCTCTTTACAATTAGTTATAATTCTAACAGGTTTCATGTTATCTTTCATGTTTTTAGTGGAGTAGATTAGAGAATGTCTATCTTGCCTAATAGGAAAAAATCCTCCTACCAGGCGGTCCCTGGGTTACAAACAAGATCGGGACTGTAGGTTTGTTCTTCAGTTGAATCTGTTTGTAAGTTGGAACAGGTAAAATTTTTACATGTAGCTCCAGCCAAAAAATCTATTTTTTAAGCTTTTTGGATAACATAGGGAAGGGTTATCACCCCTGTGACATTTGTTTTGCTGTCTGTGCCCCTGTTCAGAAGATTTTACCTCACTTTCTGTCCCTGTGACAATTGGATTTTGAAAATGTTGGGTTGTTGTGGAAACAAGGATTGGTGATAAAGCATCAGTGGAGACACCTTTTTCCCATGATAACTCTTAGGCTCGTACACACGGTCCGACTTTCCGATGGCAAATGTGCTATCAGACTGTGTGTAGAGTCCATCTGACTTTTTCTATCGGAATTTCCGACACACAAAATTTGAGATCTGGTTCTCAAATTTTCCGACAACAAAATCCATTGTCGTAAATTCCGATCGTGTGTACACAATTCCGATGCACAAAATTCCATGCATGTTTGGAATCAAGCAGATAACCAGCCCTGGCTATTGAACTTCATGTTTCTCAGCTTGTCGTACATGTTGTACGTTACCGTATTCTTGACGTTCACAATATCCGACCAACTTTGTGTGACCGTGTGTATGCAAGACAAGTTTGAGCCAACATCCGTCGGAAAAAAAACATGGATTTTGTTGTCGGAATGTGCGATCGTGTGTATGCGGCATAACAGGAGTGAATTTCCCTTCCTAGGGGTAGATTTCCTCTCGCTTCCTGTTGTCTCCCTTCGTTTGTAAGTAGGAGTCGTTTGTAAGTCGGATGTTTGTATATTGGGGACTGCCTGTATATATATATATATATATATATATATATATATATATATATATATATAGTTTATTCAGGGATATCGGTGCTTGTCTTGATTTTGTCACCAGTCCACAATACCGCTGTCACAGACCTAGCCGGGACAGAGGCTGTTGGAGAGGACTGTATTCAGGCCTGTTGCCTTTTTGATTATGGGCCCTGGCATTTGGGGGAATGGTGCTCTCTGTGAGCTGTATGCCTGGGGACCCTGGGGTTGGTGTTACTTTGGATTCAGCTCCATGTCCCCCCAAAAACACACAGACTCTGGGAACCCTTTATATGCCATATTAGAATGGTGACTGATTTATACCATTGGGACTCGTACTGTTAAATGCTAATGTCATCAATTCTGCTATAATGTGTTTATTGTAAATAAGTCTAGTGTGGCTCTAAGAGTCTTTTCACCCATTGTTGTTTGTGTTAATTAACTGTGTGAAGCTCGGTGACCACAAGTCTGGGCGAAAGGTCATGTCTCAGTCACCTAGGCTGTATAAAGGATTAGATAATTAGCTCATGTTAATTAAGTTACAGTTGTATTGTTAGAGGAGGTTCCAACAGCATATAAAGTCTTGTAACTTTGATTCATAATACACAGTCCATGTTAGCAGTGAAGCAAGTGTCGTCTTGTTTTCTGCTCAGAGAGGTTGGAATATCTGATATCTGTATACAGACTGGTAGGAAGTGGTATATGACGGAAGCACTCAAGCGGAGTGTGGGACGTTCCGTGACAACCGCCCTTTCCACATTTCTAGGTGGAATACCACACCATTAGCTTGATTGTGGTTTAGTGACATTATAAAATATATATACAATTTTTGATATCTTTAGATAATTCATTTACAAAAAAAGTTTTGATTTAAATGTCAAGTGCAATGACTAAGTAACTGTTTTTGTCTCGCTATTTGTACTATTCCCTCTCGCTGACTGACAGGTGAAAGGTCATATATACGGGGGAGGGGGGGACAACCCATAGACCCTTCACTTCACAGGCAGGTTTAAGGCAAAGCATCTGAAGAAATTTGTAGACATTTTTGGTGTGTAAGCCTCATAAAAGGGATGCTCCACACTGAATATTATTTTTTAAAGGGTAAGTTCACCTTTACAGAAAAATCTGTAAGATGAAGTTACACAGGACCCTCTCCCCACCCCCCCAGTGCCGCTGATCTGCAGCGTGGTGATCTCCCATTCTGAGCCCTGCTATAGCAGCCTCATGGCTTCGGGGCTTAGAAATTCCCTCAACATTCACACGTCTTCTTCCCCGCTGAGAGGACGGGCTACACGTGTTCTTATTGGTCGCGCCACCCATGTGACAATTCCGACCAATTAGAATGCTCCTAAACTTTTGACCTGACGGGGTACGTTTAGGAGATTAAGCTCCGGGGACTTCTAAGTCCCGGTGCCGTGAGGCGGCTATAGCAGGGCTCAGAACGGGAGATTGCCATGCTGCAGGTCAGTGGGATTGGGGGGGAGGGGGGGTCCTGTGTAAGTTCATCTTACAGATATTCCTGTAAAGGTGAAATTACACTTTAACATTTTTTTTTACATTGGTATACGTTCCCCCTGGCAATGGCCAGCCCCCCTTCCCCCCATGCCCTTTATTTGACCAACTCTTGCCCATTAGCCTTAAAAAGTGAGCATACTATATACAGTGCTCTCCTTGCCCGGCCGGTCAGTTTAGGTGGACGCCCATGTCTTGGTAGGTTTGCGGTTGTGCCATACTCTTTCCATTTTCCGATGATGGATTGAACAGAGCTCCGTGAGATGTTCAAAGATTAGGATATTTTTATAAAATAATCCTGCTTTATACTTCTCCACAACTTTATCCCTGACCTGTCTGGTGTGTTAACAAACCTCTTAGGGCTTCACGGAACAGCTGTATTTATACTGAGATTAAATGACACACAGGTGGACTCTATTCATTAATTAGGTGACTTCTGAAGGCAATTGGTTCCACTAGATTTTAGTTAGGGGTATCAGAGTAAAGGGGGCTGAATACAAATGCCCCCTCTCCACACTTTTCACATATTTATTTGTATCATTTATAATTTTCCTTCCACTTCACAATTAAGAGCCACTTTGTGTCAGTCTATCACATAAAATCCCAATAAAATACATTTACGTTTTTGGATGTAACATGACAAAATGTGGAAAATTTCAAGGGGTATGATTACTTTTTCAAGGCACTGTATCTGAAAAATTGATCAATCCTGATGTACTGACGGGCGATCTCATTTCTTGAAAATGCCAGGACAGTACAATTACCCCCCAAATGACCCCTCCCAAAGTATTTAGTAAGAAGCATGGCAAGTTTTTTGAAATTGTAATTTTTTTGTCACAATTTTTTGGAAAATGAAAATAAAGAAACGAAAAAAAATGTGCACAATTTTTACATACTGTCAGCAGAGCAGTGCAGCGTCATCATGTAACTGGTGTAGTGGTGATGATCAGGGACACTGATTGGTGACAGTGTGAAAAAAAAAATATATATATTTTTCAATTTTTTAAATATTATTTTCTTTTTTATACATTTTTTTTTTACAAACAGTGACCAGAACAATAAAGTGTTACCTACTCCGGCTAGGTGATCAGGATTTTTATTTATTTTTTACACACTATGATTGTTTATAATTGTGAATTGTACAGTTATAAGCAACCATTTTTCTGAATGAAATTTATTAATTCAGTGTTTACTATTATGACTAGCTGTGATTGGCCCTGTCTGTACCATGTGATCAATGTGACCAATCACAGAGCTCATCTCAATAGTACACAGTGAGTGGCATGAAACAATGTCTTTTATTGTGTATAATTGTTATGTGATCTGCTGTAATTGGCCACAGTGATCACATGGTACCGGCAGCGGGCCAATACAGTGATCTGTCGTTAGACACAGCGGGTGACAGATCATTTCGGAGTGTGGCCTGTGGGGTACGCACGAGGTGCGATCCTGGGAGGACATCATATGATATCCTGCCAGGATATCAGGGCTCCTGCCAGGCCGTCATATTACAATAGGCTGGGTGGAAGGGGTTAAACATTATGTACTAGATAACTGGGCAATGCCCTGGCAATAACTTTAACCGTAGCATTGTAATACCAAATAAGGATGAGCTTCGAGTTCGAGTCGAACTCATGTTCGACTCGAACATTGGCTATTCGCAAGTTCGCTGAACAGCGAACAATTTGGGGTGTTCGCGGCAAATTCGAATGCCGCGGAACACCCTTTAAAAGTCTATGGGAGAAATCAAAAGTGCTAATTTTAAAGGCTTATATGCAAGTTATTGTCATAAAAAGTGTTTGGGGACCTGGGTCCTGCCCCAGGGGACATGGATCAATGCAAAAAAAAGTTTTAAAAATGGCCGTTTTTTCAGGAGCAGTGATTTTAATAATGCTTAAAGTCAAACAATAAAAGTGTAATATCCCTTTAAATTTCGTACCTGGGATGTGTCTATAGTATGCCTGTAAAGGGGCGCATGTTTCCTGTGTTTAGAACAGTCTGACAGCAAAATGACATTTCGAAGGAAAAAACCCATTTAAAACTACTCGCGGCTATTGCATTGCCGACAATACACATAGAAGTTCATTGATAAAAACGGCATGGGAATTCCCCACAGGGGAACCCCGAACCAAAATTTTTTAAAAAAATGACGTGGGAGTCCCCCTAAATTCCATACCAGGCCCTGCAGGTCTGGTATGGATATTAAGGGGAACCCCGGCCAAATTTTTTTTTAAAAATGACGTGGGGTTCCCCCTAAATTCCATACCAGACCTGGTCTGGTATGGATTTTAAGGGGAACCCCGCGCCAAAAAAAAACAAAACGGCGTGGGGTCCCCCCAAAAATCCATACCAGACCCTTATTCGAGCACGCAACCTGGCAGGCCACAGGAAAAGAGGGGGGGATGAGAGTGCGGCCCCCCCCTCCTGAACCGTACCAGGCCACATGCCCTCAACATTGGGAGGGTGCTTTGGGGTAGCCCCCCAAAACACCTTGTCCCCATGTTGATGAGGACAAGGGCCTCATTCCCACAACCCTGGCCGGTGGTTGTGGGGGTCTGCGGGCGGGGGGCTTATCGGAATCTGGAAGACCCCTTTCACAAGGGGACCCCCAGATCCCGCCCCCCCGTGTGAAATGGTAAGGGGGTACTTACCCCTACCATTTCACTAAAAAACTGTCAAAAATTTTAAAAATGACAAGAGACAGTTTTTGACAATTCCTTTATTTGAATGCTTCTTCTTTCTTCTCTCTTCCTTCATCTTCTGGTTCTTCTGGTTCTTCCTCCAGCGTTCTCATCCAGCATCTCCTCCGCAACGTCTTCTATCTTCTTCTCTTCGGGCCGCTCCGCACCCATGGCATGGGGGGAGGCTCCCGCTCTTCTCTTCATTTTCTTCTTCATCTTCTTCTCTTCTTCCTTCTTCTCTTTTTCTCTTCTTTTCTTCTTCATTTTTTTCTCCGGGCCGCTCCGCACCCATGCTGGCATGGAGGGAGGCTCCCGCTGTGTGACGGCGTCTCCTCATCTGACGGTTCTTAAATAACGGGGGGGTGGGGCCACCCGGTGACCCCGCCCCCCTCTGACGCACGGCACATGATGGGACTTCCCTGTGGCATTCCACGTGACATCACAGGGAAGTCCCGTCAAGTCATCGTGCGTCAGAGGGGGGCGGGGTCACCGGGTGGCCCCGATCCCGTTATTTAAGAACCGTCAGACGAGGAGACGCCGTCACACAGCGGGAGCCTCCCTCCATGCCAGCATGGGTGCGGAGCGGCCCGGAGAAGAAAATGAAGAAGAGAAGAAAAGAAGAAGATGAAGAGCGGGAGCCTCCCCCCATGCCATGGGTGCAGAGCGGCCCGAGGAGAAGAAGATAGAAGACGCCGCTGGATGAGATGCTGGATGAGAACGCCGGAGGAAGAACCAGAAAAGCCAGAAGAACCAGAAGAAGAAGATGAAGGAAGATAGAAGAAAGAAGAAGCACTTAAATAAAGGAATTGTCAAAAACTGTCTCTTGTCATTTTTAACATTTTTGACAGTTTTTTAGTGAAATGGTAGGGGTAAGTTGTGGGGGGGGTTGTGGGGATGAGGCCCTTGTCCTCATTAACATGGGGACAAGGTGTTTTGGGGGGCTACCCCAAAGCACCCTCCCAATGTTGAGGGCATGTGGCCTGGTACGGTTCAGGAGGGGGGGCTCACTCTCTTTTCCTGTGGCCTGCCAGGTTGCGTGCTCGGATAAAGGTCTGGTATGGATTCCTGAGGGGACCCCACGCCGTTTTTTGTTTTTTTTTGGCACGGGGTTCCCCTTAAAATCCATACCAGACCTGAAGCGTCTGGTATGGAATTTAGGGGGAACCCCACGTCATTTTTTAAAAAAAATTTGGTCGGGGTTCCCCTTAATATCCATACCAGACCTGAAGGGCCTGGTATGGCATTTAGGGGGACTCCCACATCATTTTTTTTTTAAACTTTGGTTCGGGGTTCCCCTGTGGGGAATTTCCATGCCGTTTTTATCAATGAACTTCTATGTGTATTGTCGGCAATGCAATAGCCGCGGGTAGTTTTAAATGGGTTTTTTCCTTCAAAATGTAATTTTGCTGTCAGACTGTTCTAAACACGGGAAACATGCACCCCTTTACAGGCATACTATAGACACCCCCCAGGTAAGAAATTTAAAGGGATATTACACTTTTTTTGTTTGACTTTAAGCATTATTAAAATCACTGCTCCTGAAAAAACGGCCGTTTTTAAAACTTATTTTTGCATTGATCCATGTCCCCTGGGGCAGGACCCAGGTCCCCAAACACTTTTTATGACAATAACTTGCCTATAAGCCTTTAAAATTAGCACTTTTGATTATTCATGTTCGTGTCCCATAGACTTTAACGGTGTTCGCGTGTTCGAACAAACTTTTTTCCTGTTCGCATGTTCTGGTGCGAACCGAACAGGGGGGTGTTTGGCTCATCCCTAATACCAAATTACAACTGATGCAAACAGAGTTAAATTATTGGCATTAACTAAACCAAGAAAATAAAGGTCCTCGTGTGCACACCATGTATAAAGCCCATATACAGCCCATGGGCATATACATTCCTGACAATGGGGCACCCCTGCAGGTGACTATAAAGTATTGGCACCTAATTGTCAGTGTTGGCGAGCTTTCATTGGGGCCCTTCTGTAGGTGGTGCATCTGTTGCTGTCTCTTTTAGAGTGTGCAGTAGATGGCTAGTGGGCTGCTGAATAAAGAGCAGTTCCTATTGCCTGAACTGTTTCAGGATAAACACGGATGTCAGCTCACACCTACTGGTACACAGAAATCCGGTCCAGATAATTTGGCAGTCTGAAGATCTCTGAAGTCAGGTCCCGGCCGCTCAGTCTCTCAGCTCTGGTGTAGACACTAGGGATGAGCTTCGTGTTCGAGTCGAACCCATGTTCGACTCGAACATCGGCTGTTCGCCCGTTCGCCGAATTGCGAACGATATGGGCCGTTCGCGCCAAATTCGGCCCATAATTCACTGCGGCATCGCAGTGCATTGCTGGCTGATGATTGGCCAAGCATGCACTTGGCCAATCACAGCGCCGCCTGAACAGAGAGCCGTAATTGGCCAAAGCCAAGGAGGCTTTGGCCAATTATGGCTCAGGGGATTTAGTACACGCCCCACACTATATAAGGCCGCCTGCACGGCGGCCCTGTGTAGTGTGTGTTGCGGCGTTCATTAAGAGAGAGAGAGAGACAGACAGTGACATTTGATTTGAGTTAGATAGATTAGGCAGAACAGTCAGTCAGTTAGCTGCACTTACAGTGTATTGTGTATATATATGCATCCCAGGTGTTGCATATATATATATATATACACTGTATTCAGTTTAGCTAGATCCGTTCCTGTTATCTTCTAGACTATTTACATTTAGTGCAGTGCGTCCTGCTCACAGTGTTCAGCTAGATCAGTTCCTGTTATATTCCTACTGACAGGCAGGCTTGTCTTGTTACAGTATTTACAGCTACCTGAAGAAAATTACTGGTGTTCCTTTGATCCTATTAGTACCACAGTCAGGCAGCTAGACTATTTACAGTTAGTGCAGTGCGTCCTGCTCACAGTGTTCAGCTAGATCCATTCCTATTATCTTCTTACTGACAGGCAGGCTTGTCTTGTTACAGTATATACAGCTACCTGAAGAAAATTACTGGTGTTCTTTTGATCCTATTAGTACCACAGTCAGGCAGCTAGACTATTTACAGTTAGTACAGTGCGTCCTGCTCACAGTGTTCAGCTAAACCTACAAGTTAGTGGGGTGCGTCCTGCTCACAGTGTTCAGCTAAACCTACAAAAGTTAGTGGGGTGCGTCCTGCTCAGTGTTCAGCTAAACCTTCAAGTTAGTGCGGTGCGTCCTGCTCACAGTGTTCAGCTAAACCTACAAGTTAGTCGGGTGCGTCCACCTCACAGTGTTCAGCTAAACCTACAAGCTAGTGGGGTGCGTCCTGCTCACAGTGTTCAGCTAGATCCGTTTCTGTTACCTTCTTACTGACAGGCAGGCTTGTCTTGTTACAGTAAATACAGCTACCTGAAGAAAATTGCTGGTGTTCTTTTGATCCTATTAGTACCACAGTCAGGCAGCTAGACTATTTACAGTTAGTGCAGTGCGTCCTGCTCACAGTGTTCTGCTAAACCTACAAGTTAGTGGGGTGCGTCCTGCTCACAGTGTTCAGCTAAACCTACAAGTTAGTGGGGTGCGTCCAACTCACAGTGTTCAGCTAAACCTACAAGCTAGTGGGGTGCGTTCTGCTCACAGTGTTCAGCTAGATCCGTTTCTGTTATCTTCCTACTGACAGGCAGGCTTGTCTTGTTACAGTAAATACAGCTACCTGAAGAAAATTGCTGGTGTTCTTTTGATCCTATTAGTACCACAGTCAGGCAGCTAGACTATTTACAGTTAGTGCAGTGCGTCCTGCTCACAGTGTTCTGCTAAACCTACAAGTTAGTGGGGTGCGTCCTGCTCACAGTGTTCAGCTAAAGCTACCTGTAGAAGGTTGGCGGTGTTCTCATACTACAGGCAGGCAGTTGATTTTGCTAGCTGCAGTATCAGTATATATATATATATATATATATATATATATATATATATATATATATATATACATATATATATATCCCAGCTTAGTGCAGCTACAGGCCATTAGTATGTCTGGAAGGCCAAGAAGGAGAGGCAGACAGTCACAAGCCAATAAGAGAGGGCAAGCAGGCTCTGTGTCAAGTGCTGGTCGTGGAGACGGTGCATCCTCATCAGCACGTGGCCATGGGACACGCTTGGCCTTTTTTTCGGCAGCTGGCCATGTTGAGCCGCAACATGCGGAAGACTTGGTCGAGTGGATGACCAAGCCGTCCTCATCCTCCTCATCCTCTCTCACCCATGCCCAGGGTACTTTGTCTAGCAAAGCAGCGGCCTCTTCCCTCGGCTCAATGTCATCAGTGACTCCTTCCCTAGCCCCACCATGTCCTCCTGAGGAGTCCCTCGAACTGTTTGACCACAGTGTTGGGTACATGCTCCAGGAGGATGCCCAGCGTTTGGAAGGCTCTGATGATGATACTGAGCTCGATGAAGGCAGTAACACGAGCACGGACAGAGGGGGTGCCCAAGAAGGACAGCAATCTGGCAGTCATGCTCCCCCTGCTGCAGCATACTGCCAGGTTTGCTCCAGTGATGAGGAGGGAGGGGATGATGAGGTCACTGACTCAACGTTGGTGCCTGATAGGAGAGAGGAGGAGGAGGAGGAGGAGGAGGCGGCACATCACCAACGAGGCAGGATGCCCTCCAGGGGCCAGCCTAAGGGCAGCACATTGACTGCATCACACCCCAAAGCTCCACATGTGCAGTGCGCTGCAGTCTCTGCGCGTTATTCAAAAAGTTCTTTGGTGTGGGCCTTTTTTGAGACGAGTGCATCAGATCGCACCGCTGCTATTTGCAACATATGTCTCAAGCGTATCTCGCGTGGCCAAAACATCTCCCGCTTGGGTACCACATGCTTGACCAGACATATGTTGACCTGCCATGCAGTTCGTTGGCAAGCGTATCTAAAAGACCCACACCAAAGAGGACCTCTGCTTGCTCCTCATCAGCTGAGATTTCCAACCCCTCTAGACCTTCAGTCCTCTCTGAGACCTGCACTGAGAGGAATGAAGGTGTAGAATTAGGTGTGTCACAGCCACGTACTTGTGGGCAATCTGATTTTGGTACACCGACGTCAGATTGTACCAGGCAAATTTCCCTGCCCCAGCTGCTGCACCGCCAAAAGAAGTTTGCTCCCAGCCATCCACATGCCCAGCGGTTGAATGCTAGCTTGGCAAAATTGCTAGCACTTCAACTGCTGCCTTTTCAGTTGGTAGACTCTGCCTCCTTCCGTAAGTTTGTGGAATGTGCGGTTCCTCAGTGGCAGGTACCCAAACGCCACTTTTTCTCACGGAAGGCGATTCCGGCTCTCTACCAGCATGTGGAAGGCAATGTCCATGCCTCGCTGGACAGGGCGGTCAGCGGTAAGGTGCATATTACCGCTGACTCATGGTCCAGCAGGCATGGACAGGGACGTTACCTAAGTTTCACGGCGCATTGGGTGACTCTGCTGGCAGCTGGGAAGGATGCAGGACAAGGCGCAGTAGTGTTGGAGGATGTTCCGCCACCATGCCTCCAAAATGCTAATGATTGTGACACACCTCTCTCCTCCACCCCCTCCTCTTCTTCTTCCTCCATGGCCTCTTCCTCGGAACCAGCGGTGCTCCGTAGTCGTTCAAGGGGCTACGCAAGTACGCAGGCCAAAAGATGCCATGCGGTGCTTGAGCTGGTGTGCTTGGGGGACAGGAGCCACACTGGGGCAGAGGTTCTGTCAGCTCTGCAGGGGCAGGTTCAGAGGTGGTTGACGCCACGCCAACTTAAGGCAGGAATGGTGGTTTGCGACAATGGCACCAACCTCCTCTCTGCCCTCCGACAGGGACAAATGACCCATGTGCCCTGTTTGGCTCACGTCCTTAACTTGGTGGTGCAGCGGTTCTTGGGCAGGTACCCGGGCTTACAGGATGTCCTGAGGCAGGCCAGGAAAGTCTGTGTGCATTTCCGCCGGTCATATAATGCCAGTGCTCGGCTGACGGACCTCCAAAAGGAGTTTAACCTGCCCAAGAACCGCCTAATCTGTGACATGCCCACTAAGTGGAACTCAACGTTGGCCATGCTGCAGCGGCTGCACACGCAGCAGAGGGCCATCAATGAGTACCTGTGCGACTATGGCACCAGGACAGGGTCAGGGGAGCTTGTTTTTTTTCCCCACGCCAGTGGGCCATGATCAGGGATGCATGCACTGTCCTGTCACCATTTGAGGAGGCCACGAGGATGGTGAGCAGTGACTGCATGCATCAGTGACACTGTCCCCCTTGTCCACCTGTTGGAGCACACGCTGCGTGGAATAATGGACAGGGCACTTGAGGCAGAACAGAGGCAGGAAGAGGAGGACTTCCTTAGCTCTCAAGGCCCCCTTTATCCAGACAGTGTTCCTGCGTGCCCGCCGATCACACAGGAAGAGGACGAGGAGGAAGAGGAGGAGGAGGAGGAGGAAGATTGTGTCAGTATGGAGGTGGAGCCTGGCACTCAGCATCAGCAGCAGTCTTTAAGGGATCAGTCCCAAGAAACACATGGACTTGTACGTGGCTGGGAGAAGGTGGCTGCGGACCATGTCGTCCTTAGTGACCCAGAGGACTCCGGACCGAATGCCTCAGCAAACCTACGCTGCATGGCCTCCCTGATCCTGCAAAGCCTGCGTAAGGATCCTCGTATTCGTGGTATCAAGGAGAAGGACCAATACTGGCTGGCAACCCTCCTTGATCCACGTTACAAGGGTAAGGTTGCGGACCTTATCTTGCCATCGCAGAGGGAGCAGAGGATGAAACATCTTCGGGAGGCCTTGCAGAAAGGTCTGTGCAACGCGTTCCCAGAGACTGGGAGGTTACAAACTCCTGTTTCTGGACAACGTGTTGCTGAGGCTTCGGTCAGTCAAAGAAGGAGCGGTGGAGAAGGTGGCCGTCTGACCGATGCGTTCAGACAATTTTTTGGTCCGCAGCCCCAAGGTATGATCGGTTCCAGCAACCATCGCCAGCGTCTGTTTTACATGGTGCAGGAATACCTAGGGGCAAGATCAGACTTGGACACCTTTCCCACCGAAAATCCTCTGGGTTACTGGGTCTTGAGGATGGATCACTGGCCAGAGCTTGCACAGTATGCAATTGAGCTACTGGCCTGTCCTGCATCCAGCGTTCTTTCGGAACGCACATTCAGTGCTGCTGGAGGTGTGGTAACCGATCACAGGGTGCGTCTGTCCACTGACTCGGTCGATCGACTGACCTTCATAAAAATGAATCAGTCTTGGATCACCACCAGCTACCAAGCACCTGATGCTGATGTAACCGAATAATTTTTTTTGAAATCTCAGATCCTTTCAAAGACTGCCTATGCTGATGCTGAGTGACTATCCCTGAGTAATTATCCTCTTCCTCCTCAATCATCACGCTTATAGCTTGTAAGAACATTTTTGGTTCTGGGTGCCACCACCAGTGCCTAAGGCACAATTTTTCAGCCCCTGTTTAACAGGGGCGTGTAATTACAATTTTTGATGTAATACTTTGCCTCAGGGCTCGTTCCTGCATTCCAACTAGAGTGTCTGTGAGGGGTTGCAGTGTTGTGGCACCAGCACCAGTGCCTAAGGCCCATTTTTTCTGCCCCTGTTTAACAGGGGCGTGTAATTACAATTTTTGATGTAATACTTTGCAGCAGGGCTCGTTCCTGCATTCCAACTAGAGTGTCTGTGAGGGGTTGCAGTGTTGTGGCACCAGCACCAGTGCCTAAGGCCTAATTTTTCAGCTCCTGTTTAACAGGGGCATGTAATTACAATTCTTGATCTAATATTTCACAGCAGAGCCCTGTGAGGGCTTACAGTGTTGTGGCCACAGCAACACCTATGGCCCAAATTTCTGCGGAGTATATAGGGCAGGACCCTACTTTCAAACAACTAACTTACAAACGACTCCTACTTGCAAACGGAAGGAGACAACAGGAAGTGAGAATAAATCTACCCCTAGGAAGGGAAATTCTCTCCTGTAAGAGTTAATATGGGAAAAACTTTTCTCCTTTCCACTCATGCTTTATCACCAATCCTTGTTTCACAAAAAAACCCAAATTTTCAAAAAGCATTTGTCATTAGGACAAAAAGTGAGGTGAAATCTTCTGAAGAGGAGCACAGACAGCAAAACAAATGGGGGTGATAACCCTTCCATATGTTTTCCAAAAAGCTTAGATGTTTTGGCTGGAGCTAAACACGTTAAAAATGTACCAGTTCAAAATTACAAAGAGATTCTACTTAACAACAAACCTACAGTCCCTGTCTTGTTTGCACCGCCTGTATACTGCTGTTCAGAGTATATAGGGCCTGGTGGCCCCACACCTTTCCTTATTTTAATTTGGGTGTGGGGTTCCCCTTAATATCCATACAAGACCCAAAGGGCCTGGTAATGGACTGGGGGGTACCCATGCCGTTTGTCTCACTGATTTTCATCCATATTGCCAGGATTCAGCACCCGACATTACATTAAACCCGCAAGCAGTTTTAAATGAGATTTTTTCCTTTAAAAATGACATTTGGTGCAGGGACTGTTCTAAACACGGGAAACACACGTCACTTTACAGGCATACTATAGACACCCCTCAGGTACGATATTTAAAGGAAACTTTCACTTTTTTTTTTTACTTTAAGCATCATTAAAATCACTGCTCCCGAAAAAACGGCCGTTTTTAAAAGTTTTTTTTGCATTGATACATGTCCCCTGGGGTAGGACCCGGGTCCCCAAACCCTTTTTAGGACAATACCATGCAAATTAGCCTTTAAAATGAGCACTTTTGATTTCGAACGTTCGAGTCCCATAGACGTCAATGGGGTTCTAACGTTCGTGCGAACTTTCGGTCCGTTCGCAGGTTCTGGTGCGAACCGAACCGGGGGGTGTTCGGCTCATCCCTAGTAGACACTAGTAGACACTCTCACAGCAACATGTCTCTCCAGCCTTGGGTTTCGGTGCAACAGGAGACCTCTCAGCCTCCCAGTCCTTTGGACCCTGTTATGGG
This sequence comes from Aquarana catesbeiana, assembly GCF_042186555.1. Taxonomy (NCBI): domain Eukaryota; kingdom Metazoa; phylum Chordata; class Amphibia; order Anura; family Ranidae; genus Aquarana; species Aquarana catesbeiana. The sequence continues at coordinate 733,417,089 of NC_133326.1, read as the reverse complement.
CATAGACACCCTAGCGATGGGTCTGCAATTGTCCAGGTCCCCGCACACAGGAGGCTCACGGTGGCTCAGGCTCTTGGCAGTGTGGAGAGAATGTGTCTCTCCAGATTGCCAATATATATAGAGAATATGTCAATCGAATAGCAGGATTTTTGAGGCGTAACTCACACAAAATATATTAAAATTTCATATACTTTATTACAGAAGAAATATGATGTTAAAAATTCATTGAGAACAATACATTCAAATGACCTCCATATGCCATAGATATTTGTACATCATTTATCCATTTCCAGAACTTATGGTCATCTCAACCTTCACAAATTAATTTGTACACATGTATCCTACGTTTATACTCTATGACTGAGCTCGACACGTTTCCTGGATTGTCAACCGCTTCGTCAGTAGGAAAAATAATGGAGGATTGTTTCAGAATCAACACTACAAAATGTTTCAAAAAAAGAAGATAAAACTATATTTGTATACAACAAAGAGTGCTCATGCTTTGGCTGCAGAAACCTGGAAACCACCATTGGAGCTGCTACACCATGATAGGAGAATCCATTGGGGGAGACCAAAACCCCCCACCCTCAATGATTATCCTTCTCATTCCTAGAAATTCTATAAGGCAGTGGTTCTCATCCCGGTCCTCAGGTACCCCCAACAGGCCATGTTTTGGGAATTTCTCTTAGATAAAATAGCTGTCCAATATGCCAAGCCATTGACTCTGATTTAAAGTGGATGTAAACCCTCAGTGTCCCCTTGCACTGCCTGTAAAAGCAATCCAGCGGCTATTTGGCCACGAGGATGATTTTTACATGACAGGAAATCACCGGCTGAAAAGAAAGATACCGGGATGAAGACTGTAGCTGCAGCTACAACCACTGAAAGTCCAGGATGTCATATGACGTCCTACAGGTGGGAAATACTAATGCGGTGGATGGTGCACGGTACTGCAGAGTGTGAGACCTGGAGCAACCAATCAGAGGGTGTGACTGCAGGCAGCACTGTGATGTATATTACTGATCAGCATGTTCCCCACTCTCATCCTCTTCCCGTCTATTCTACATATTACCATACTAATGTATGACGTGTCTCTGTAGAATATCGTCTTCTCTGGTGGGGAAGATGAGGAGGGCGAGACCAGAGAACACACTGTACAGCAACATACATCTCAGTGCTGCTCACACCGACACCACTGACACCAACACCACCAACTCCAACACTACCGACACCAACACCACTGACACCACCACCACCGACACCACCGAAAACGACACCACCAACACTGACCCTGACACCGACACCACCGAAAACGACACCACCAACACCGACCCTGACACCGACACCGCTACCATTATATGTATGCAATCTTCTATTACAGTCCATACCAAGCCACAGACTTTATTTCTTGTTTGGATTGATGTTGGGAAGATTAGAACCCTGCTGGGGTTTCACCACTGTCCAGGGTTTCGTTAGAGAGATTTCCTCTCACTTCCTGTCCTGGTGACAACAAATCTGTACAGGGACAGACATATACAAATCTGACAGGGGCTCCAAACCTTCCCCTTCCTTATTATACTAAACAGATCATTCTTATTTCAGTCTGTGTTCCTGTTGGAGAGTTCCCTAATTTCCTGTCTAGATACATGTTGTCACCGGGACAGGAAATGAGGAGAAATCTCTCTAATGGAGCCCCGGATAGAAGGAAAAACCTGACAAGCTGCCACCCCACACAGAGGGACCACATGTGGGGAAGGGGTAGGGAGGAGAGAGAGGAGGGGGAGGGTAAGGAAGAAAAGAGAGGAGGGGGAGGGAGGAGAGAGAGGAGGGGGAGGGGCAGGGGGAGAGAGAGGAGGGGGAGAGAGGAGGGAGGAGAGAGAGGAGGGAGAGGAGCAGGGAGGAGAGAGAGGAATGGGAGGGGCAGGGAGGAGAGAGAGGAGAGGCAGGGGCAGGGAGGAGAGAAAGAAGGGGAGGGGCAGGGAGGAGGGGGAGGGAGGAGGGAGAGGAAGGGGAGGGGCAGGGAGGAGAGAGAGGAAGGGGAGGGGCAGGGAGGAGAGAGAGGAGGGGAGAGAGAAGGGAGGAGAGAGAGGAGGGGAGGGGCAGGGAGGAGAGAGAGGAGGGGAGGGGCAGGGAGGAGAGAGAGGAGGGGGAGGGGCAGGGAGGAGAATGAGGAGAGGTGACCCCATCCATCCCATCCCAAATTGAAACTTTTAAGGTGTGACCTCATATTATATGGTTTTGGTAAATCGGAAGACAAAAATCTGCAGAAAATCTAATATTGTGTAGGTGGGCTTTAGACCCGGTTCCCACTTATGCAGTTTGCTTTTGACCCGTTCCTGTCGTGTTGTTTGCGGTGCGTTTTCTGTTTTTCCACATTTATCTTTGATGCGTTTTTATGCTTTTGTTTTGGACAATTTGTTGTCGGGCAGATTAAAAACACAAAAGCCATAAAATCGTAGTAAAAACGCACTACACACTTTTCTGCAGCTTCTCCATTGAAGTCGATTGAACCAAAAACGCACCAATTTGTATTCTAACAATTCCCTGACCCTTTCCAAAAACGCATGGGCTGAGAAAAGCCTGGATGTGACGTGTCCCATAGGAAAGCATGTTACATGGACTGTAGTGTGTGGTGTAAAGAATGCCATAGATGTGAACCAGGCCTTACTCTAATTCTATTACTAGAAGCTCTAAGCTCTCATTCACATCTATGGAATTTTTTGTGCTTTTTTGCATTTTGTAGCTTTGCACTACAGACGTTCTGTAGCGCAAAACTGCAAAATGCAAAAAAGCACTAAAAATGCCATCGATGTGAATCAGGCCTAAAGCTGGACACACACTATACAATCTTCTGTAGATTTTTTCCTTTAGATTTACCAAAACCGTATAATATGAGGTCACACCTAAACACTTTTCATTTGTATCCAATCAGGAAGGCCCTTGTACTACGTTGTTGAAGGTAAGTCTAAAGGAAATCAAACAAGAAAAGTTGTATAGTGTGTATCCGGCTTTACTCCAATAATTGGACAGATATTCTACCCAATCACAGCGATCAATAAGAAATCTCACATTTATTTATAGTAGAAACACCTTCCGGAGACTGAAGTCCCGCCCACTGCTATATACTATTGGATAAATAGTAAAGGGTAACTCCACTTTTGTGGGGGGGGGAAATATCAAATAAAGAAAAAATAATCCAGCACATACAATCGGGACACAAGTCATATTGTAATTGAATGTTATTAAAAATGACCTTTCCTTTTCAATCTGCAGCCGCTGTAATTTTCTGTAAATACAATATGGCCACCTGGAGGTGCTGTGTAGACAGAAAGTGTAATGACCACACCCCCCAGAAACAGAAATTTCCTGCTTGTGTGATTGGCTGACTGATTTTCCCAGAAGTCTGCACTAAGATACAAGTCAGATTTCAGGCATCCCCTGCAACACAAATGTCATTTTTGGAGAGATACTTCCAATAGGAAATCACATCTAAAGGGATGCAGACCCCGCCACTTTCCTCACTAGAGCCCTGCAGGTGCACAGCTGACTGATCATTATGAAACCCCATCCATTAGACCCACTCAGCACAGAGGCAGAGAGGAACAAACAGGGATTTTTTTCAGAATAGCAAAAGGTCGGAATCTGCAACAAAGGTTGTTCTGATCCTTACAATGTACAGAGATCACCCCGAGGGGAATGTTTATTTCTCAACAAAAGTGGAGTTAAACTTTAAATTAATTCCAATGCTTTGTGTGACATCACCAGACTGTAGGCGGGGTTCTCACATCTCTCGCCTCCCCCCACATATCTTTATGCATCCTCCCCCTATACCTATCCCAGCATGGAGGGGCTCAGTAAAGGTGGTGGTGAAGGTGTGGAGATGTTGGATTGGGTCACACAGCTCATAAAAGGAGATCCGCCCGGCCTCATAATCCAGACCTATCCTGACTCTGTTACTGGAGAGATTGGTGTGTAAGCGGATCAATTTACTGTCATGTATCACCTCATACAGATTACCAGTCCCGACCATTCCCCAGGACTTCTTATTATATCCAATCACTGACTCCTCCACCCCTCTCCTCTCTATACTGGGGTAACACATCCCAAATCTCCATTCACCTGACCCCCCGAGATCCACTTCCCAGTAATGTCTCCCTGAGGAGAAACTCTGACTGCTCATCACCTGAGAATACTGGAATCTCTCTGGTGTTTCTGGGCGATTCTGGTTTCTATCTGACCTGGTTACAGTTTTCCTGTCATCTGATATATGTAGATAATTATAAGCTGTGTTTCCATCCAGTAATATGTCTGCAGCTCCCTGTATATAGGGGTATACATTTACCTCTGTTATTATATCAGATAAACCTGTGTGTAACACCCTCGCCACATCCAGACCCCCTCCATCATGGAGGAGTTCCTCATGTCTCTCTCGGTCCTCATTATCTCCATCCTCAGTATCACACAAGTCACCTTTGTCTGATTCCTGTAAGACAGTCAGTGGATCCGTCATGTTACACAGCTCCTCAATGTGACGTATCTTCTTGGACAGTTCCTCCTTCTTTATTTCCAGATCCCGGATGGAGATGGAGATCTCCTCTCTCTTTGTCAGAAGTTTCTGCAGAACATTCCTCAGTGTCTCCTTCTTCTTCTCAGAAGCCTCATCCAGTGACTTCATCTCATGTCCTTTATGTTGTCCAATCACATAACAAGACATACAGATACAGGTCTCATCCTCTGTGCAGAAATACCTCAAAACTTCCTTATGGACAGGGCATTTCCTGCTCTCCATGGACAAGGTGGGGTCACATAAGATGTGTTCTGGGGAATTTTTGTGGACTCTCAGGTGTTTATCACACAGAGAAACCTCACAGAGCAGACAGGATCTAACAGCAGGTACAGAATAGTCCACACAGTGAGTACAGAAGACCCCGGACTCCTCCCGATCTGGGTGAGAAGACAGTGCAGAACGATCCGGAAACTTCTCTCTGCATTCAGGACAGGAATATCCTCCAGACCCCCCCTGTGTATCCAGCACACGATCAATACAGACCCGGCAGAAGTTGTGACCACATTTCAGGGTTACAGGATCGGTATAAATGTTCAGACAGACGGAACATTTCAGCTCAGCTCTCAGATCACCAGACGCCATCGTTGACAGCAGAAGACAAACTAAACTGAAAGTCTCTGACACTGGAGAGGAATGTGGATGGGGGAGGGGTGACATCCTCCTACACAGGGTGAGGCTGGATGAATATTATAGGACAAGGAGATCAGAGTACAGAAGGGAGAAGATTAGTTTTGCAGTAGTAATGATAATTATACCTCCCAACATTAGAAGAGAGAAAGACGGAAAGACGAATGTGAAGAAGCATTGAGATGAAAAGTGAGATGAAAAGTGGAGATGACTATATCATGATGAAAAGGGATTTGGTTCTATAAAGTCTGAGCTTACACTATACACGGCATATACTGCAGCCTTTGTACCCCAAAAATATGTCTTCATTATTGTGCCAACACCCCAACATGCAGAGAATGAGGCCTAATGTACACGGGACGCTGAGGCAACCTCTTCTGAACATTTTTTTTTACATCATGAAACCAGCGTTTAAAAATGCCAGTTTAGACGCGTTTGCAGTACCTGACCGCGAGATTGTGTTTCCAGCGCGATACCATCGCGCTGGTTCTCGCCGACAGGGTACTGTGCATGTTGCGCTGGCTCGCTCATCGGGAAAGGAGTGACAGGCAGTGCTGACAGCTGTCTGGTATGAATCCTGAGGAGGGAACGCAGCGCCAAATTTTAAATAAAAAACCAGCGTGGGTTCCCCCCCACGGGGCATTCCAGGCCCTTAGGTCTGGTACGGATTGTAAGGGGAACCCCCTACGCCGAAAGATCGGCGTGGGGGTCACCCCAAAATCCATACCAGACCCTTATCCGAGCACGTAGCCCGGCTGGCCAGGAAAGGGGGTGGGGACGAGCGAGCGCCCCCCCCTACTGAGCCGTACCAGGCCGCATGTCCTCAACATGGGGGGGTGAGTGCCTTGGGGGAGGGGGGCGCCATCCGTTCCCCCCACCCCAAAGCACCTTGTCCCCATGTTGATGAGGACAAGAGCCTCTTCCCGACAACCCTGGCCGTTGGTTGCCGGGGTCTGCAGGCGGGGGGCTTATCGGAATCCGGGAGCCCCCCTTTAATAAGGGACCCCCAGATCCCGGCCCCCCACCCTATGTGAATGAGTATGTGGTACATGGTACCCCTACCCATTCATCTAGGGAAAAAGTGTCAATAAAAACAAAAACACAGTACACAGATTTTAAGAGTAATTTATTAGGCAGCTCCGTAGTCTTCTTCCGACTTCGGGGGGTCTCCTTCCGACTTCTCCCGGTGTTCGGCCTCTTCTCCCGGTGTTCGGCCTCTTCTCCCGGGCCCCTCCGCTATCTTCTTCCAGCTCTTTTGCCAGCGAGGGGCCCGGTCTGCTGCCTCTGTCTTGTCCCTGCTGTCTCATCGCCGCTGTCTCGTCGCTTCTTCTCTTCTTCTCTTCTTCCGATGTTGACACGACGCTCTCTCCGGCTGGAATGCTGTGTGCGAGCTACGGAGCCATTTATATAGGCGGTGACCCCGCCCCCTTGTGACGTCACTGTCCCAGCATGCGCAGGGACTCTGGGGTCACGCCCCCTTATGACGCCAGAGTCCCTGCGCATGCTGGGACTGTGACATCACAAGGGGTCGGGGTCACCACCTATATAAATGGCTCCACAGCTCGCACACAGCATTCCAGCCGGAGAGAGCGTCGTGTCAACATCGGAAGAAGAGAAGAAGTGATGAGACAGCGGCGACAAGACAGCGGCGACGAGACAGCGGCGACAAGACAGCGGCAGCAGACCAGGCCCCTCGCTGGCAAAAGAGCTGGAAGAAGATAGCAGAGGGGCCTGGGAGAAGAGGCCGAACACCAGGAGAAGTCAGAAGAAACCCCCCCCGAAGTCGGAAGAAGACCCCGGAGCTGCCTAATAAATTACTCTTAAAATCTGTGTACCGTGTTTTTTTTTTTAATTGACACTTTTTCCCTAGGTGAATGGGTAGGGGTACCATGTACCCCATATTAATTCACATAGGGTGGGGGGGCCGGGATCTGGGGGCCCCCTTATTAAAGGGGGCTCCCGGATTCCGATAAGCCCCCCCGCCCACAGACCCCAACAACCAACGGCCAGGGTTGTCGGGAAGAGGCCCTTGTCCTCATCAACATGGGGACAAGGTGCTTTGGGGTGGGGGGGCCGTAGGGCACCCCCTCCCCCAAGGCACTCACCCCCCATGTTGAGGGCATGCGGCCTGGTACGGCTCAGGAGAGGGGGGCGCTCGCTCGTCCCCACCCCCTTTCCTGGCCGGCCGGGCTGCGTGCGAGATTGACACAATATCGCGGTCACCTACTGTAGATGTGTTTAGATGTATTTGCGTATAGGAGCGTTTATGCAAGACAACATCATAAGACCCTCCAAAGCACAAAAAACTGTATTTAAATATTTGAATGAGTAGCAGCAGCTGAGAGAGCAGCAGTGTACTTGTATCTACCTCAATTTCAGTGATTTTACTATGGATCCCATAATGAGCATATGTGAGGAAATTAAAAAAGCCAGATATTAAATTTCATGCAACTATGTTTAGTCGGGAGTCAAGCTCAATGGTGGGGTCATCTGGTTCAAATCTAACAACATATAGGTCTTTTGTGGAAATTTTTATTAATGTATGTTGTCAGATGTTTTCAGATGTCAGATGTCCCCCAGTGTCAGTTTTGCTGTAATACGCTCATGTGAGGGTATTCGCACATACAGACGTTGGTGGAAGACCATTGGCTGCAGAAACCTTCCTGTGAACATGGCAGATCTGTTTGCTCTTTTAAGAATGTTTGTTTATGCCTCACCAATGGACTGGCCACTCCTTGGCGACCACATCTAAACTCCTAAGTAAGCAGATCTGCGTACATGGGAACCATAGCATAACCATACAAAATTATGGCCCACTTAGCCATGATAGAGTATGGCTTGCATCATTGGTAGCAGTGGGAATGTGCACACGATCGTGTTCAGAGCCATGTGCTTGCCGCATGGCTGTGCACACGTCACTACTGCATTTCTATTTGAATATATACATGTGTGTGTGATTGGTCCTTTTGAATTAATACAAGTGTCTGATTGGCTGTTTCTGAAGCCACCACCTTATTTTGCTATCCATGTTTTTAGTATAAATAAAGAGAGCCTGGCTATTTTCTGGAGGATTCTGCTAAGCTCAAGGTGATACCAGCATCTGCTTAAAATTTCCCTGACATTTATGGCGGGCCAGAAAGGAAGCCAACAGATCTTCCTAATTCAGCGGACCTCGAGGGGGAAGAGACCTCCAGAACCAGAACCAGCAAAGGCCGGCCTATAGTAAGACAACCATACTTCTAGTTTTTTTAACATTTTTGCTGCTCTGTGTTTGGGATCTTGATTCTCTGTCCGCTGTATGAGGTAAGATCTGCTAGGCAAAGAACCTTATGTTTTTTTGTCGCTTTCTGTATAATGAAGGGACTTTTATTGTAGGTTATATTTTTGTCATTGTAAGTAGGTCTATTAATTGGGGGAGCACCTATTTTTAAATCCTCTATAGGTCCCATTTAATACAAACCTAAAATGAATGTTGTGTATGACTGAGCAGGCTATGTAACTGTATGCTGTGTAATATGTATATGAGAAATAGAAATGGATGAATTGTGATTTTTACCTTTGTATGGGACCAAGACACATGTCCCTATAAGTGTAAAATATTTTTAAGTAAAGTGTATGGTTTTAAGTTGCCTGCCACATATTCTAGCTGCCGTGCATTGTTGGGACATCACTTACAATAGGAGATGTTTCTTGAATGGGCTTCACCCTGTGGATGGTCTCAGGTTTCTAGGATCGCTGTTTGTGTTCTCAATGTCTTGTGGAAGCTGATGCCAGAGTAAGTATATGACCTTTATTTGGGAACAAGAGTGTATGTTTGAGCCATGTTATTTTGTGTTTTATGTAACGTTGTTTGATTGGAGAGCCTGTGTTGTTTGGTTGGCCAAGGTCCCTAGTAGTATGTAGCCTAATATGTTTGCAAGTGTTCAAGTGTGCATTCTCAATTGTGTAGTCAGTCTTTGTGGAGAAAGACTTTGGTTTTCTAGTGAAGAAGTCTGTTTTTGGCAGGATCAACAACTGCATTTCATGTGTTACTGGCACATCTTGTCATAGCCTAGTTTTCGTCTGCCATTTTGCTGTCTGCCATGTGGTCCTTTTGTCATCGGCCATTTTGCTGTCTTACATGCGGCCCAGCTTTCGTCGGCCATTTTCTTGTGGTCACCATGTGGCCGTGGCTTGATGGTCGTTAGTTGCAACTACCATTTTGTGTCTGCTTTATTTTGTGTTTTGGGTGGAATTGCTCTGCTTTTGTGCCAGGTTTAAAAATGTGATTTTGATTTGTAGAGGCACAGTTTAAGGATTTTATACTGTTTAGCCTGTAAATCATCCCAGAATTGAAACTGCTCCAATTCCTTTGTGTGTGTTTTAAGTGAAAATCTCTACTGTGCACTGAATTTACTAGCTTTAACTGAGTTTTTATACTATACTATAGCGGTGTGTGCTATTTTTATTTTTATTTGTTGATAGCCTGCAGTAGAAAAGAAAGGCTTTGGTTGACCTCCTTGAGACATCTTTTTGCAGGAGTTTCAGTTTTTTGGCTTTTGATGCACCATAGATTTTTTTAATGACTTGATAGACATAATATGAAACTAAGTTTCCCCCTCCCCCTCCCTCTTCCTGTTTATTGATATTTAAATAAACCAGTTAGATGGGTTTTTAGAGCTGAGAAGACAGAAAGTTCTTTACAAGATGTGATGTATAACAGGAAGTTCTTTGCAAGTATGCAACAGGAAGTTGGTGGGAGGAGCTTGGGGTCTTTTGAATCGTGTTTGGAAGTATGTTTGATTTTTATATTTAATTCCAGTTGTTTTATACTGTAATACAGTTTTGGGTAGAGAGCAAACAGGAGGCATTCAAGTTATTGTTGTAACATCTAGGTACAGATAGAAGACATAATATTGTTTTGAATAGCAGAGGATTTCATGGTGTTTTTGTAGTTGTTGGACAAACACATTTAGAAGGCTGTATATCGTGAGACCGGTCGGGCCGTGTATAATAGTCGTAATTCCAGTGAGCGATAGTATTAGCATAAAGGTGAGGAGTAGTACGCTAGCAGCCCCGCTCAGGCCGTGTACAATAATCGGGAAGCAGGGGCCGGTTATAGTGATAAAGGCGCAAACAATAACCGCCCTGAAAGTAAAGCGCAGGGTTCTCTGCATGCAGAGTTCACCAGAAATGCGATTTGAATCCTCATGGGCAATGGCCCATCCATGCACCCCGTCAGACAGCTGCACAATACATGATATCTGGGTATGGGGCTAAGGCCATTAGACCCCTTAAAGATTGGCAGATATGTTCAGAGAGTACAGTAAGATGTACTCCTTTGGAAGGTACTTTTGATGTCTGGAGGTACGAGACCCCAGAATAAAAATACCCTGGAAGTAGTTCAGCTGTGGCTTCAGAAATCTGTAATGATGAGTGAGTTGATGGATGTTTAGTACACGTTTATGTGGTTAAAATTATCATGCCTGTTTTTGAACTTGTGTGGCTGGTCCATGCAAAATTTCGAGATGCTCTCGTGTCTTTCCCATTGTTTTTTTTTCTATCGCTGACAGAGAAAATTGAGTACTGTCCGTGATGCATTTTTAATTTGCACTAACATACAATTTTTCAGGACAAGCTTTCGGGTATGTGCAAAAAAGTATCACGGACAGTACACAATTTTCTCTGTCACAATTGCACTAATACGGCTACAATCAAAAAGTTTTCTATTGCTAAAAGAGTGAAGGCAGCATTCCATCTGGTTGTTTTGTTTTTTCATTTTTGTTTTGGGAACTATGAAATATCTCACCCACATTTGTATCTAAATGTTTGTCCCATGTGTAATGCCCCGTACACACGGTCGGATTTTCCGATGGAAAATGTGTGATAGGACCTTGTTGTCGGAAATTCCGACCGTGTGTGGGCTCCATCACACATTTTCCATTGGATTTTCTGACAGACAAAGTTTGAGAGCAGGCTATAAAATTTTCCGACAACAAAATCCGTTGTCGGAAATTCCGATCGTGTGTACACAAATCTGACCGACAAAGTGCCACGCATGCTCAGAATAAATAAAGAGATAAAAGCTATTGGCCACTGCCCCATTTATAGTCCCGACGTACGTGTTTTATGTCACCACGTTCAGAACGATCGGATTTTCCGACAACTTTGTGTGACCGTGTGTATGCAAGACAAGTTTGAGCCAACATCCGTCGGAAAAAATCCATGGATTTTGTTGTCGGAATGTCCGAACAAAGTCCGACCGTGTGTACGGGGCATTAGTCTTCTCATGTTTGTATGTAGTAACAAGAATATGTCTGAACCTAAAGCGACAGCCCTCTTACGTGTCGCCGGTGTTGTATTTTAGTAAGAACGTGAAAGTAAGGGTTACAGAGGGTTTAGTTATTGTCGGTTTTGAGGAATGTCAGTGACAATTTACCAATGTACACAAATGTTGTATTGTTTACCATTCTTTGCAGGTTAAATATGAAGGATAAAGTAATACGTTTTGTTTATAAGTATCTTTTCGGGTCAAAGGAGTTTCTGAAAGTGTATGTACATAGAAAGCAGGTGTATTTAGATAGCTGTACACATAGGCTTCATGCCCAAGAAATCCACCGCCACTAACCTCCGCAGACTTTTTTTGAACATGCAGACCCAGACAGATGTGGCCGGCAGTAGAGCACTGTTGTCTCTTGACGCTAATAAAGCATTCGACAGTGTTAGCTGGCGATATCTGTGGGCTGTATTGGTCAAGTTCCGGTTCGGTCCTAGGTTTATTACATGGGTACGGCTGTTATATGCTTCACCGCGGGCAACTGTGCGTGTGTCGGACAGGATGTCACAGGTCTTTGCACTGGGCAGGGGGACCAGGCAGGGGTGCCCCTTGTCCCCCCTGCTATTTGCGTTGACCATTGAACCACTTGCCGCACAGGTCAGAGATAGCCAGCAGATTAGGGGATTTCGCTATGGTGAATTGCATGAGAAGATAATGCTTTACCCAGATGATATGCTCCTCTTTTTGGAGGATGTGGACACCTCATTGTCCCATGCAATGTCCCTAATTGCAGACTTTGGCCATTATTCAGGTCTTACTATTAATTGGTCCAAGTCTGCATTGATGTTTTTGGACGGGTCTTCGGATCTGCGGGCGAGTCTCTCATGTCCGGTCCCCATAGTAACCTCCTTTAAATACCTAGGCGTTTACATATCCCCCAATATAAATGATTATTACAAACTAAACATATATCCCCTACTAACTCGTTTTTGAGACAAAATAAATATATGGAACAGACTTAAAATGTCCCTGGCAGGGAAGACGAATCTCATTAAGATGATTCTAATGCCTCAACTCCTGTACATGCTGCACAATACGCCGATAGTCATCCCACTTAAAATATTTAGGGTTGTTAATACACTGTTCAGAACTCTGCTGTGGCATACCAATCCTCCTAGGATCAAGCTGGAACAGCTGCAATACCCAAAGGAGGGTGGTGGTCTCGCACTCCCTAACCCTTGGATATATTACCTGGCGGTGCAATTACAACATCTAGTGGGGGCCATGGCTCCATCCCCTGCAAGCTTGTCAGCCAAACTTTTGCTGACGGGAGCAGGGGGGGAGTCAATACCTGAGGGTCTGGAGGCTCAGAGATTGCAGAAACCTAACAAACAGATGCCCACTTACACACTTATCCAAAAAGTGTGGAATAAGGTCAAAAAACTGCAACACGTCATGGGATACACTGCCTATAGCCCAATTTGGGAAAACAACTTTTACGAGGAACTGGCCAAAATCAAACAGGGTCCTAGATGGCATCCCCTGGGAATTACTCACCTAAGGCATATATTTCAGAATGGAAGACTGCTGTCTTTCGCAGACTTACAAGCTAAATATGCACTACCATCTAATATGTTGTTTTATTACCTACAACTGCAACATGCAATACAGGCGCAAGGTAGGGCGGTGGAGTGGGTACAGTCACCCACCCCTATTTTTCATATATTACAAGAGGCAACAGACACAAAAGGTATAATATCCCAATGCTACCTCATGCTTCTCTCCTCTTTTTTGGAGGGGCATCCCATGAAAGCAGTGGCACAGTGGGAGGAAGACCTGGGTCCCATTACAGGGGAGCAGTGGGAGGAGGCCCTTCAAGCTGTCAACACCTGTTCGCTAAACGTATCACAAAAAGTTTCCCAATTATATATTCTGTTGAGGGTGCATTATACACCAGTAAAACTACACAAAATGGGGAAATGACAAGATCCATTGTGCAACAGGTGCAGGAATGCGCCAGGTGATCTGATTCATCTCCTATGGCGATGCCCCAAACTTCACAGGTATTGGACTGGGGTTATGACCTTACTTAACAGGGTGTTCCAGACTAATGTTCCCCTTGACCCATTGGGATGCCTCCTGGGGATACTGGAGGGGGTCATTCCGGAGAATATAACTAGAATGGCCTTTGCCAGAGCTCTATTTCAGGTGAGAAAAACAATACTGCTGCAGTGGAAATCTGCCACACCGCCGCTGGTTAAAACATGGATTCAACAGATGGGTAACACCCTTGTTATGGAAAAGTATATATATCAACACAGGGGAAACCCAGGGAAATTTGATAAGTTATGGGACGCATGGCTTGACACACCCGGTATAAGCCCAGTAGAATTGGTACAAATGAGGCTGCTTAGAGGTACATAGAGATGCTTGGGAACAAGAGTAGAAGAATTAAACTGTAAACCCTGGAGTAATGACAGGTGTTAAAGGTATGGGTTAGTTGCTGGGGGAAAGAGAGGGGGGGAGAGAGAGGAATGACACAAGACATACTGGTCAAAAAAAGAAATTTATTAAGGTTGTATTCTTTAACTCTAAATTATATACTTAACCACTTCAATACCAGGCACTTAGACACCTTCCCGCCCAGACCAATTTTCAGCTTTCAGCGCTGTCGCAATTTGAATGACAATTGCGCGGTCATGCTACACTGTACCCAAACAAATTTTTTATCATTTTGTTCCTACAAATAGAGCTTTCTTTTGGTGGTATTTGATCACCTCTGCGGTTTTTATTTTTTGCGCAACAAATAAAAAAAGACCGAAAATTTTGAAAAAAAACAAGTTTTTCTTTGTTTCTGTTAAAATTTTTTTGTAAATAAGTACGTTTTCTTCTTCAATGACGGGCACTGATATGGCTGCACTGACGGGCACTGACTGGCACTGATACGGCGGCACTGATGGGCACCGATGAGGTGGCACCAATGAGGTGGCACTGATGAGGTGGCACTGACGGGCACTGATGATGGGCACTGATAGGCGGCACTGATGGGCACTGATAGGCGGCACTGATAGGTGGCACTGGTAAGCGGCACTGATGGGCACTCATAGGTGGCACAGATGGGCACTCATAGGTGGCATTGATGGGCACTCATAGGTGGCATTGATGGGCACTCATAGGTGGCACTGATAGTTGGCACAGATGGGCATGGATGGGCACTGATAGTTGGCACAGATGGGCATGGATGGGCACTGATAGATGGGCACTGATGGGCACGGATGGGCACTGACAGGTGGCATGAATGGACACTGATGGGTGGCACTGACGGCACTGGTTGTTTGCAGTGATGCCCCTAAGGGTGGCATTGTTGGGCATCACTGCAACATAATTGTGCCAATCAGTGCCCATTTGTGGGCACTGACTGGGCACACTGGGCACATGTGGATGGCCATGGGGTACATACCTGGCCATCCACATGTTGCCCCTTCCCTGGTGGTCCTAGTGGCGATCCCTGGTGGTCCAGTGTGGTGATCTGAGGGGGGGCTGCGCTGATAAACAATCAGCACAGACCCCCCCTGCCAGGAGAGCCGCCGATCGGCTCTCCTCTAATCGCGTCTGTCAGACGCGAGTGAGGAAGAGCCGATCAACGGCTCTTCCTATTGACAGCGTGATCAGCCGTGATTGGACACGGCTGATCACGTGGTAAAGAGCCTCCGCCGGAGGCTTTTTACCAAGATCAGTGTAGCGGTGTGTCAGACTGACACACCGCTCCACCGATCGCCGCGATGCGCGCCCCCGGGGGCGCGCTGCGGCATGTTATCCTGCTGGACGTCATATGACGTCCAGTCAGGATAACACAACCACTTCCCGGACGTCAATCCGCCATAGGGCGGGCGGGAAGTGGTTAAATATGTACTGGTGAATAAGAAGAAAAAATGACTAAATAACTGTATACATGACATATAACTGATTGTACAGAAATTGATAATCTGCATATATGGTGATACTGTATGTTTCTTGAGCAATAGAAACTTTGTTGATTTAAAAAAAAAAAAAAGATAGCTGTACACATGCATAAATACACATGTCTAAGAAGGTAAAAGTATCATAGGCTATTTCACTGTTTTCATTGTTTTTTTTCTGCACCATTCTAAACCCTGCGCATCTTCTTCCAGTTTGAAATGAGGACGGAAAGGGGAGGATGATAGTTGGGAGAATGACAAATTTTCAAACCAATAATACTAACCGCTCTAATTCTAGCCAAGTTTGTGACCTAGTAGGACGACTGTCTTTCTTTGATGGAACTTGAATCAGCAACCAGCAGTCTGGTGAAGGATGCTCCCATAAGAACCTTTTTGTCAATGGTTCCAGGTATTACACCCCAGATGGTAAGCCACGCACAGGTTATGCAGTAGCCACAGTCATTACGTTTCCATGTGTCTGGGTTATTGCCATATGAGGCTTGTTTGGAGGTCAACCAAAACCAGAGTTGTACTTTCCTCAGCAGCTGTCACCTATATTCTCAGATTATGGGGTGGGTGCAGTCACTGTAACATGAACTTCAAAAGGTCCACCACAGGGTTCATGAGTCCCTCCTGGACCCTGACACAATAACCAGTTTACATTCTTTCCAACCAGGGGACTGAGTCATTGTAAAGAAGCTTGATGGACGAGACAATTGGATATATAGTTTATAGTTCTCATCATATTTTCTCTTCTTTCCTTCTTTTTTCCTGCTCCAATAGATATTAATTCATCCCTAATGACGGCCTTATGTGCCTCCCAGATGATTGCTTTTGATAATTCTGGGGTGTCATTCTCCTGGAAATATTTTTTGATTTCTTCTGTTATAATTTTTTCTGTTTCCCTATCTTCAGTTATATCTTCATTTAATCTCCATGTTCCTTTCCCAGAGGATTCTCCTTGTAGGTTGATTTTCAACATTACTGGGGAATGGTGTGAAGCTGTTATTATTCCTATTTTTGTTTCTGTTGTTTCTTCCAATGTCTATGTTCTATCATGATATAATCCAACCTGGAATATGTTCCATGTACCGTTGAATAAAAAGTATAGTCTTTTGTACTTGGATGCTGTATTCGCCATGGATCTACAAGTTGATATTTGTATATATATTTTTTTTAGCTTCCTTAGTAATCTTATTACTCTATCTATTGCATTGGAGGTACTATCTAGCCTATGGTCCATGGAGGAATTGAAATCTCCTGCCAAGATTAGTTTGGCTTGTTTAAATTCCATTAGATCTTTTAATATTTCCAGGAAATATTTTTTAGGATTTGTATTAGGGCAGTATACATTAGCAAGTGTATATTTTATACCCTGTATAGAACCTATAAGAAAGAGGAAGTGTCCCTCTGGGTCCACTTTTCTTTGTTCTATTGTAAAACAAATATTTTTCCCCACTCCGATAGACACTCCTTTAGCCCTTCTTATTGGTGAGTCTCCATAAAACCATGTTGGAATATTTCTTGAATATATTTTAATGGTTGAGTTTTGGGTAATATGTGTCTCTTGGAGAAATATTATTTCAGCCTTACTTCTTTCCAATTCTTGGAGTATTATACTTCTCTTTCCTGGGGAGTTTAATCCTCGTACATTGTATGACAACATTTTTATAGTATTTATATTTTACATTTCTTTCTAATCCCCACGCGTCTTCCCTGGGACCCCCCCCCAGTCTGGCCAAAGGGCCGGGAGGGGGACCACCCGGGTCCACACGCGTGGGTATCTTGATTTTAATCCAGGGCACTGGGGGACTGTATCTACTCATATAAACACAAACCTCTTCCCTCCCTCCCCCCCTATTCCCGCTCCCTCCTCCCTCCTCACCCCACCCCACCCCCCTCTTTGGTGTTGATAGTTTGACCTCATGGTCTCGAGAGCAGAAAATTGTTTTATTTTTATTTTATGGGGCGCACCTTTGTCCCCTCTACTCTCTTTTAACCGAGGTGGAAATCTATATGGTGCGCTGGGCCCCTCTCTCTTGTATTTAAGAAAGGGTGACCCCCTGAGCACATCGTAGGTCCCAACCTCATTTCTCCTTGCGATCAGGCATGCAGGAAAACCCCAGTTATATTATATTTCCTGTTCTTGGAGGATTTTCAATTAGGGTCTTAGCATCTTTCTTCTTCTTAGCATTTCTTGTGATAAATCTTGAAAAATTTGCAGCATGTTTCCTACATTATTGATTGGTGGTTTTCTCTTCAGATTCATCCAGATTTGATTTTTTTTCTTCCCATTTTTTAAATGAACGATTATATCTCTTGGTTTCTCCATTGATAGTCCTTGGGGTCTTCTTATTCTGTGAACTCATTCTATTTTTATTATGTTGGTTTCTTCTTTCCCCAAGATAGGGTTGAAGATCTTGTTCATTATTTCTATTAAATTTTCTTCTTGTGTAGGCTCAGGAATGCCTCGAATTCTCAGCTTTTTCCTTCGTTCCCTATTTTCCTGGTCTTCTATTTTATAGATTTGTTCCTGTTGTTCCTTTTTCATATATTTATTTCACCTCTCAGTTCTTTTATCATTCTTGAGTGAGAATCTGCTTTAATCTCCACTTCTTCCACTCTTGAGAGGATATGACCCAGATCTTTATGTATTGTTGTTATTTCTACCTTCAAAGAGTTTTCCAAGGCCGCAAACATTTTTTCCATATCAGATTTTGTTTGTAATTGTGCTGTATGCTGATCTTCTTCCCTTCCCCCTTCTCTTTCACCATTTACTTCCAGATCTTGTTCCATTCTGGATTCTGAGAGTAAGCTGTTCTCAATTACTGTCTTGTTTTGGCCCTTTTTTTCTCTCTTCTCCTTTTTTTCCTTAATGTCTGTCTGTCCGCCCTTTGTACCTTGTTGTCTCTCTCCCTCTCCATTTCCTTGTGATAAGTATCTATTCATAGGGCCGGGACTGGGGCCTAAACTAGTCCGAGGTGATTTTGCTATTGCTCCGGCACTTTTTGCCGTTTTACCCCTCATTTAGTATAGATCAAGGAGGGACGGAAATACAGAAGAAAAAAAAAGAAAGAAAAAAAAACACCCCTGAAAGAGTTTTTCCAATCAATCATTCTTATATCTTCCCAATCCTAAATCAATCATTTAAACATTTCTTATTTATCAAACAGTCTCTGGGTCATTTTCATAGTATTTCTCTGTTGGTTATTACAAATATAACGACTATCCAACCAAGTATATCACCGCATACCTTGTGTGCCTGCATTTGTGCTAGTGTGCCCACATCCATTTTCCATCACATCCATGTTCCATCGTCTTGTACCATCTGATTTTGTTTTAGTGTTTTATTGTTTTATATGTTTTATATTAATACTCCAACTTTCCCTTTTTCCTTCTTTCCTTTCCCTCTGTCAGGAGAGTTAGTAGACCAGACTATGTGGACTGCACAGAGATAACCAAAAACACATGAAAAGTGAATAGTAATGATATTTATTTAAGATAGGTGATAAATAGGAAAATACAAACAGTGCACAACCAACCCAACAAACCCACCAACAACAACAGTATATACAGCAAGGGACAGTGCCAAAATCACAGATGTCAGCCAGACCAGGGTCATACACAGCAGATCAGTGTGTGAGGGCTTGCCGGGTATTTATGGGACTGACAATAATTGTCTTCATGTAACACCTGAGCACAGGGAGTGTTGTCTGCTCCATACTGCCAGGATCCATCCGCTGGTGGACGTCAGTACTGTGGCCAAAAGATGAAATAACACCAGCAGAGAAAGATTCCCCTGACAGTTCCAAACTGCCAGGAGACACCTGCTGGTGGATGTCCTGAGGGCAAGTCAGACTGGGCATCGAGTACTTCAAACCGGACAGCGGGCACATCACAGCAGACAGCAGGCACATCACAGCAAACAGCGGGCACATCACAGCAGACAGCAGGAACATCACAGCAGACAGCAGGCTCCGAGTCGTTGAGCTGGGCAGCAGGCTCCGGGTCGTCGAGCTGGGCAGCAGGCTCCGGGGTCGTCGAGCTGGGCAGCAAGCTCCGGGTCATCGAGCTGGGCAGCAGGCTCTGGAACATTAGGCCGAACAGCGAGCACCGTAAGGGCAGGCCAGATCACAGGCACCGGCTCAGCAAGCTGGGTAACGGGTCCTGGCCCAGAGGGCTGGGTAACGGGCCCCGACTCAGCGAGCTGGACACCAGGCACTGGTTCAGCAAGCGAAAAACGGGTGCTGGCTTAACAGGCCGAGTGACGGACTTCGGTTTAGCAGACTGGGTAACGGGCGCCGGTTCAGCAGACTGGGTAACGGGCACCGGTTCAACAGACTGGGTAACGGGCACCAGTTCAACAGACTGGGTAACGGGCACCGGTTCAGCAGGCTGAGACACGGGCACCAAAACTTCAGGCTGAGACACGGGCACCGAAACTTCAGGCTGAGATACCAATATCACTACATCAGGCTGGAAGGCAGGCAATGAGACACCAGGCTGGAAGACAGGTACCAGCATATCAGGCTGGAAGGTGGGCACATCAGACCGGAAAGCGGGCTCATTGGGCTGAACAGCGGGAATATCAGGCTGGAAAGTGGGCACCAAGACATCAGACCGGGCAGCAGGTACTGGAACTTCAGGCTGGGCAGCAGACACAGGCGCTGGCACATCAGGCAGAACAGCAGGTACTGGCACAACAGGCTGAGCAACAGGTACATCAGGCTGGAAGGCAGGCATCAAGAAATCAGACTGGGAAGCGGGCACATAAGACTGAAAAGAGGGCACCGAGACTTCAGGCTGGAAGGCAGACATCAGGACATCAGACTGGAAAGCGGGCACATCAGACTGGAAAGCAGGCACATCAGACTGGAAAGTGGGCCCAACAGGCTGGAAGGCAGGCAGATCAGGCTGGAAGGCGGGCACCGAGACAACAGGTTGGAAGGCAGGCACCGAGACAACAGGCTGGAAAGCGGGCACATCAGGCTGGAAAGCGGAGACATCAGACTGGAAGGCAGGCACCAAGACATCAGGCTGGAAGGCAGGCATTGAGACATCAGACTGGAAGGCAGGCACATCAGACTGGATAGCAGGCACATCAGACTGGAAAGCGGGCACATCAAACTGGAAAGCGGGCACATCAGGCTGGAAGGCAGGCATCAAGACATCAGACTGGGAAGCGAGCACATCAGACTGGAAAGCGAGCACATCAGACTGGACAGCGGGCACATTAGACTGGACAGCGGGCACATCAGACTGGACAGCGGGCACATCAGACTGGGAAGCAGAGACATCAAGCTGGGAGGCAGGCGCCGAGACATCCGGCTGGAAGGTGGGCACATCAGACTGGAAAGTGGGAACATCAGATTGGGGCACAGGGACTTCAGGTGGAAACACTGGCTGGATAGCAGGCAGAGGTTTGGCAGAATCAGGTGGGTTATCAGGTTTAGCTGGCACGTAAGCAGACTGGAGTGGGTTGGTTGGTGTGGAAGCAAGTTGGGTTACTGGCAGGATCATGTGGGTAGGAAAGAACTTTTGTTTCTTTTTCGGTTTAGCCAGCGCAGCCTTGTAGGTAATTGCAGGGCTGTAAGGAAGGAATGTAACTGGGCAAAAAGAAAAGATAGCACCACTCGCTATTTCTCTTCGCTCTCCGTCGGCTCCCCGACAGCCAATCGCCGAGCGGAGCCCGCCACGAGCAGCTGGAAGCCGAACGAGGGATGTCCTGGAGGCTCCAAGCATTCCCGTACCCGCTAGATACCGGTAACGAACAACTCCATCCTCTCCTTTCTCCGCATGTATGGGGGGGCGATGTCTGCAGGGAAGGTGTGGGCGTGCTGGGTCAGCGGGGACAGGGGGGCCACACTAACAGCATTCATTCATCCCGAAGGCAGGAGAAGAGATCATGGAAACCTCACTGCGCACAGCCTTCCGGCGCCATTAACAGACTCCTCCCTCCCCCAGCTCTCGGCATGTTCATTCAATGCTTGAGGCATGTTAACATTTCACGTTTATGCAGATGTGCACATGCTTGATGCAGGTTCACTTTTCATATATACATTGCAATGAAGCTCCTTTTCCCATTAAAATTATTTTTATAACATACAGGTTATAGAGAAACACTCATATGTATTGTTGATATGTATGTATTTTAGAGCTGCGGTCCTATGCTACCTTACCTGCTCTGTGTAGGAATGACTCCATCATTAACAGGTAAGAAACATCTCTTAATTATGACTACATCCATAATAAACACCCTAGATATATATTCTTATAGACTTTTTGTCTATACTTTACAGGGCTTCCTCTTTTTCCTGACCCCAGTGTGTCCTCAGGCCTTTCCTGCACCTTTGTTTGGTCATCCCTCCCACGACGGAGGAGGGGGTGTTGGGTCAACAGTGGGCTTCCTCCTGGGTCTGCACACACTCACGCCACTGGGGGTCTCCTGAATGGGAACTTGAAGGCATATATACTCTTGTATGTTTTTAAAGATACAACCATTGGAATGTTGACCATATCGTTAAAACACCTGTAAGTGTTCTTCTCTAAATATTGCACTCTAACTATATTGTATATTACCAAATATTACTGTGTATTTATTCATGTATTGTTCTATTCTAGAAATATAGTTTCTTCTTGCACCCCTGAAGGAGACAACTTAGGACTCTCAAACACGTTGGGTGCAAGAAATCACAAACTGTATTGTATAATTTTGTATTCACGGTGCAAAAATTGTAGATGTGTTAAAACATTCCATGTTTTTATATACCTTTTCATATATTTTCTAAATAAATATTTTTTGAAACTATCATTATACTTTACTAAAAATCCTTTGAAAAACTACTCCGCCTTAAAAGTCCACCACATAGGGGATTTATTTCCTTTTTCTCTTTTAATATTGGACGTGGCACTACCCCTTGCTCAATATCACTGGCCTAACAATTTTTTCCTCAGTATTTGTTAGAAGATATTTTATGAAAAAATGTAGCGCATAAACATCAACTGTGAAAACCCACAATGGGTATTCTTAAATGGTATCACCATCAATACAATAAATAACTTGTGAGTCTCTCAACATAAAATGGATAGGTAAAGTCCATCAGGTAAACAATATATAGTTGGAAAATGTCCCACTGGTTAGAGATGGATAGGTGTAAAAAGCAGCTGATGTTCAAACATAGGCAGATAATTACATCCCCAAGGAGAACACATCAATTGGCTGTATAAATCTTGATAACAGTAGTGTGTAGAAAACTCTTACCAGATATACTGGACTCCCTTGTCAGCGACAAGGAATCTGTCAGGAGTAGGGATGAGCTTCGTGTTCGAGTCGAACCCATGTTCGACTCGAACATTGGCTGTTCGGTCGTTCGCCGAATTCCGAACTTTATGGGCCGTTCGCGCCATTCGAATTTGGCGCGTCACGGCCCATAATTCACTGCGGCATTGCAGTGCATTGCTGGCGGATGATTGGCCAAGCATGCACTATGACCCGCATGCTTGGCCAATCACAGCGCCGCCTTAACAGAGAGCCGTAATTGGCCAAAGCCAAGGAGGCTTTGGCCAATTATGGCTCAGGGGATTTAGTACACGCCCCACACTATATAAGGCCGCCTGCACGGCGGCCCTGTGTAGTGTGTGTTCCGGCGTTCATTAAGAGAGAGAGAGAGAGAGAGACAGACAGTAACATTTGATTTGAGTTTGAGATTAGGCAGAACAGTCAGTCAGTTAGCTGCACTTACAGTGTATTGTGTATATATATGCATCCCAGGTGTTGCATATATATATATATACACTGTATTCAGTTTAGCTAGATCCGTTCCTGTTATCTTCTAGACTATTTACCTTTAGTGCAGTGCGTCCTGCTCACAGTGTTCAGCTAGATCCGTTCCTGTTATATTCCTACTGACAGGCAGGCTTGTTTTGTTACAGTATTTACAGCTACCTGAAGAAAATTACTGGTGTTACTTTGATCCTATTAGTACCACAGTCAGGCAGCTAGACTATTTACAGTTAGTGCAGTGCGTCCTGCTCACAGTGTTCAGCTAAACCTACAAGTTAGTGGGGTGCGTCCTGCTCACAGTGTTCAGCTAAGCCTACAAAAGTTAGTGGGGTGCGTCCTGCTCAGTGTTCAGCTAAACCTTCAAGTTAGTGCGGTGCGTCCTGCTCACAGTGTTCAGCTAGATCTGTTCCTGTTATCTTCTTACTGACAGGCAGGCTTGTCTTGTTACAGTATATACAGCTACCTGAAGAAAATTACTGGTGTTCTTTTGATCCTATTAGTACCGCAGTCAGGCAGCTAGACTATTTACAGTTAGTGTAGTGCATCCTGCTCACAGTGTTCAGCTAAACCTACAAGTTAGTGTGGTGCGTCCACCTCACAGTGTTCAGCTAAACCTACAAGTTAGTGCAGTGCGTCCTGCTCACAGTGTTCAGCTAGATCCGTTCCTGTTATCTTCCTACTGACAGGCAGGCTTGTCTTGTTACAGTATATACAGCTACCTGAAGAAAATTACTGGTGTTCTTTTGATCCTATTAGTACCACGGTCAGGCAGATAGACTATTTACAGTTAGTGTAGTGCGTCCTGCTCACAGTGTTCAGCTAAACCTACAAGTTAGTGGGGTGCGTCCTGCTCACAGTGTTCAGCTAAACCTACAAGTTAGTGGGGTGCGTCCTGCTCAGTGTTCAGCTAAACCTTCAAGTTAATGCGGTGCATCCTGCTCACAGTGTTCAGCTAGATCCGTTTCTGTTATCTTCTTACTGACAGGCAGGCTTGTCTTGTTACAGTAAATACAGCTACCTGAAGAAAATTGCTGGTGTTCTTTTGATCCTATTAGTACCACAGTCAGGCAGCTAGACTATTTACAGTTAGTGCAGTGCGTCCTGCTCACAGTGTTCTGCTAAACCTACAAGTTAGTGGGGTGCGTCCACCTCACAGTGTTCAGCTAAGGCTACCTGTAGAAGGTTGGTGGTGTTCTCATACTACAGGCAGGCAGTTGATTTTGCTAGCTGCAGTATCAGTACATATATATATATATATATATATCCCAGCTTAGTGCAGCTACAGGCCATTAGTATGTCTGGAAGGCCAAGGAGGAGAGGCAGACAGTCACAAGCCAATAAGAGAGGGCAAGCAGGCTCTGTGTCTAGTGCTGGTCGTGGAGACGGTGCATCCTCATCAGCACGTGGCCATGGGACACGCTTGGCCTTTTTTTCGGCAGCTGGCCATGTTGAGCCGCAACATGCGGAAGACTTGGTCGAGTGGATGACCAAGCCGTCCTCATCCTCCTCATCCTCTCTCACCCATGCCCAGGGTACTTTGTCTGGCAAAGCAGCGGCCTCTTCCCTCGGCTCAATGTCATCAGTGACTCCTTCCCTAGCCCCACCATGTCCTCCTGAGGAGTCCCTCGAACTGTTTGACCACAGTGTTGGGTACATGCTCCAGGAGGATGCCCAGCGTTTGGAAGGCTCTGATGATGATACTGAGCTCGATGAAGGCAGTAACACGAGCACGGACAGAGGGGGTGCTCAAGAAGGACAGCAATCTGGCAGTCATGCTCCCCCTGCTGCAGCATACTGCCAGGTTTGCTCCAGTGATGAGGAGGGAGGGGATGATGAGGTCACTGACTCAACGTGGGTGCCTGATAGGAGAGAGGAGGAGGAGGAGGAGGCGGCACATCACCAACGAGGCAGGATGCCCTCCAGGGGCCAGCCTAAGGGCAGCACATTGACTGCATCACACCCCAAAGCTCCACATGTGCAGGGCGCTGCAGTCTCTGCGCGTTATTCAAAAAGTTCTTTGGTGTGGGCCTTTTTTGAGACGAGTGCATCAGATCGCACCACTGCTATTTGCAACATATGTCTCAAGCGTATCTCGCGTGGCCAAAACATCTCCCGCTTGGGTACCACATGCTTGACCAGACATATGTTGACCTGCCATGCAGTTCGTTGGCAAGCGTATCTAAAAGACCCACACCAAAGAACAAAGAGGACCTCTGCTTGCTCCTCATCAGCTGAGATTTCCAACCCCACTAGACCTTCAGTCCTCTCTGAGACCTGCACTGAGAGGAATGAAGGTGTAGAATTAGGTGTGTCACAGCCACGTACTTGTGGGCAATCTGATTTTGGTACACCGACGTCAGATTATACCAGGCAAATTTCCCTGCCCCAGCTGCTGCACCGCCGAAAGAAGTTTGCTCCCAGCCATCCACATGCCCAGCGGTTGAATGCTAGCTTGGCAAAATTGCTAGCACTTCAACTGCTGCCTTTTCAGTTGGTAGACTCTGCCCCCTTCCGTGAGTTTGTGGAATGTGCGGTTCCTCAGTGGCAGGTACCCAAACGCCACTTTTTCTCACGGAAGGCGATTCCGGCTCTCTACCAGCATGTGGAAGGCAATGTCCATGCTTCGCTGGACAGGGCGGTCAGCGGTAAGGTGCATATTACTGCTGACTCATGGTCCAGCAGGCATGGACAGGGACGTTACCTAAGTTTCACGGCGCATTGGGTGACTCTGCTGGCAGCTGGGAAGGATGCAGGACAAGGTGCAGTAGTGTTGGAGGTTGTTCCGCCACCACGCCTCCAAAATGCTAATGATTGTGACACACCTCTCTCCTCCACCCCCTCCTCTTCTTCTTTCTCCATGGCCTCTTCCTCGGAACCAGCGGTGCTCCGTAGTCGTTCAAGGGGCTATGCAAGTACGCAGGCCAAAAGATGCCATGCGGTGCTTGAGCTGGTGTGCTTGGGGGACAGGAGCCACACTGGGGCAGAGGTTCTGTCAGCTCTG
Source organism: Aquarana catesbeiana (assembly GCF_042186555.1). Taxonomy (NCBI): domain Eukaryota; kingdom Metazoa; phylum Chordata; class Amphibia; order Anura; family Ranidae; genus Aquarana; species Aquarana catesbeiana. The sequence goes on along the minus strand of NC_133326.1, from coordinate 733,390,896 downwards.
CAGGGGCAGGTTCAGAGGTGGTTGACGCCACGCCAACTTAAGGCAGGAATGGTGGTTTGTGACAATGGCACCAACCTCCTCTCTGCCCTCCGACAGGGACAAATGACCCATGTGCCCTGTTTGGCTCACGTCCTTAACTTGGTGGTGCAGCGGTTCTTGGGCAGGTATCCGGGCTTACAGGATGTCCTGAGGCAGGCCAGGAAAGTCTGTGTGCATTTCCGCCGGTCATATAATGCCAGTGCTCGGCTGACGGACCTCCAAAAGGAGTTTAACCTGCCCAAGAACCGCCTAATCTGTGACATGCCCACCAGGTGGAACTCAACGTTGGCCATGCTGCAGCGGCTGCACACGCAGCAGAGGGCCATCAATGAGTACCTGTGCGACTATGGCACCAGGACAGGGTCAGGGGAGCTTGGTTTTTTTTCCCCATGCCAGTGGGCCATGATCAGGGATGCATGCACTGTCCTGTCACCATTTGAGGAGGCCACGAGGATGGTGAGCAGTGACAGTGCATGCATCAGTGACACTGTCCCCCTTGTCCACCTGTTGGAGCACACGCTGCGTGGAATAATGGACAGGGCACTTGAGGCAGAACAGAGGCAGGAAGAGGAGGACTTCCTTAGCTCTCAAGGCCCCCTTTATCCAGACAGTGTTCCTGCGTGCCCGCCGATCACACAGGAAGAGGACGAGGAGGAAGAGGAGGAGGAGGAGGAGGAAGATTGTGTCAGTATGGAGGTGGAGCCTGGCACTCAGCATCAGCAGCAGTCTTTAAGGGATCAGTCCCAAGAAACCCATGGACTTGTACGTGGCTGGGAGGAGGTGGCTGCGGACCATGTCGTCCTTAGTGACCCAGAGGACTCCGGACCGAATGCCTCAGCAAACCTACGCTGCATGGCCTCCCTGATCCTGCAAAGCCTGCGTAAGGATCCTCGTATTCGTGGTATCAAGGAGAAGGACCAATACTGGCTGGCAACCCTCCTTGATCCACGTTACAAGGGTAAGGTTGCGGACCTTATCTTGCCATCGCAGAGGGAGCAGAGGATGAAACATCTTCGGGAGGCCTTGCAGAAAGGTCTGTGCAACGCGTTCCCAGAGACTGGGAGGTTACAAACTCCTGTTTTTGGACAACGTGTTGCTGAGGCTTCGGTCAGTCAAAGAAGGAGCGGTGGAGAAGGTGGCCATCTGACCGATGCGTTCAGACAATTTTTTGGTCCGCAGCCCCAAGGTATGATCGGTTCCAGCAACCATCGCCAGCGTCTGTTTTACATGGTGCAGGAATACCTAGGGGCAAGATCAGACTTGGACACCTTTCCCACCGAAAATCCTCTGGGTTACTGGGTCTTGAGGTTGGATCACTGGCCAGAGCTTGCACAGTATGCAATTGAGCTACTGGCCTGTCCTGCATCCAGCGTTCTTTCGGAACGCACATTCAGTGCTGCTGGAGGTGTGGTAACCGATCACAGGGTGCGTCTGTCCACTGACTCGGTCGATCGACTGACCTTCATAAAAATGAATGAGTCTTGGATCACCACCAGCTACCAAGCACCTGATGCTGATGTAACCGAATAATTTTTTTTGAAATCTCAGATCCCTTCAAAGACTGCCTATGCTGATGCTGAGTGACTATCCCTGAGTAATTATCCTCTTCCTCCTCAATCATCACGCTGATAGCTTGTAAGAACATTTTTGGTTCTGGGCGCCACCACCAGTGCCTAAGGCACATTTTTTCTGCCCCTGTTTAACAGGGGCGTGTAATTACAATTTTTGATGCAATACTTTGCAGCAGGGCTCGTTCCTGCATTCCAACTAGAGTGTCTGTGAGGGGTTGCAGTGTTGTGGCACCAGCACCAGTGCCTAAGGCCCAATTTTTCAGCCCTTGCTTAACAGGGGCGTGTAATTACAATTTTTGATGCAATACTTTGCAGCAGGGCTCGTTCCTGCGTTCCAACTAAAGTGTCTGTGAGGGGTTGCAGTGTTGTGGCACCAGCACCAGTGCCTAAGGCCTAATTTTTCAGCTCCTGTTCAACAGGGGCATGTAATTACAATTCTTGATCTAATATTTCACAGCAGAGCCCTGTGAGGGCTTACAGTGTTGTGGCCACAGCAACACCTAAGGCCCAAATTTCTGCTGAGTATATAGGGCAGGACCCTACTTTCAAACAACTAACTTACAAACGACTCCTACTTGCAAACGGAAGGAGACAACAGGAAGTGAGATGAAATCTACCCCTAGGAAGGGAAATTCTCTCCTGTAAGAGTTAATATGGGAAAAACATTTCTCCTTTCCACTGATGCTTTCCAATCCATTGGGACAAAAAGTGAGGTGAAATCTTCTGAAGAGGAGGAAAGACAGCAAAACAAATGTCACAGGGGTGATAACCCTTCCCTATGTTTTCCAAAAAGCTTAAAAAAGATTTTTTGCCTGGAGCTAAACACGTTAAAAATGTACCCGTTCAAAATTACAAAGAGATTCTACTTAACAACAAACCTATAGCCTGTATACTGCTGTTCAGAGTATATAGGGCCTGGTGGCCCCACACCTTTCCTTATTTAAATTTGGGTGCAGGGTTCCCCTTAATATCCATACAAGACCCAAAGGGCCTGGTAATGGACTGGGGGGTACCCATGCCGTTTGTCTCACTGATTTTCATCCATATTGCCAGGACCCGACATTACATTAAACCCGCAAGCAGTTTTAAATGAGATTTTTTCCTTTAAAAATGACATTTGGTGCAGGGACTGTTCTAAACACGGGAAACACGCGTCACTTTACAGGCATACTATAGACACCCCTCAGGTACGATATTTAAAGGAATATTTCACTTTTTTTTTTTTTACTTTAAGCATCATTAAAATCACTGCTCCCGAAAAAACGGCCGTTTTTAATAGTTTTTTTTGCATTGATACATGTCCCCTGGGGTAGGACCCGGGTCCCCAAACCCTTTTTAGGACAATACCATGCAAATTAGCCTTTAAAATGAGCACTTTTGATTTCGAACGTTCGAGTCCCATAGATGTCAATGGGGTTCTAACGCTCGTGCGAACTTTCGGTCCGTTCGCAGGTTCTGGTGCGAACCGAACCGGGGGGGTGTTCGGCTCATCCCTAGTCAGGAGACTAGTAGACCAGACCGTGTGGACTGCACAGAGATAACCCAAAACACATGTAAGTGAAATAATGGTGTTTATTAAATAAGTGACAAGTAAAAGGAATATAAACAGTGCAAAACCAACACAACAAACCCACTACAAACAACAATATATACAAGTAAATGGAGATACCGGAATCGTAAACAAAGCCAGGCCAAGGTCATACACAGGGAGGTCAGCAGATGGGCAAGGACGGGAAACCAGCAGGACAGGAAGAGGGTGGATGGATGGATGGGATACAGGGCAGGAATCCAAGGTAACCAGGAACAGAGGGGATAGGACCAGGAAGGGCTCAGGATAGGGATGGGATCAGATCAGGTCAGGTCAGGACAAGGCAGATGCAGGCTCAAGGTCAAAATAACAGTCAGCAAGGTCAGAGTGCAGGGAGAGAGATACCAAGGCAAGCATATGAGGGCTTGCCGGGTATTTATAGGACTGGCTATGATTGACTTCAAGTCACACCTGAGCGCAGGGAGTGTTGTCTGCTCCATACTGCCAGGATCCATCCGCTGGTGGACATCAGTACTGCGGCCAAAAGATGAAATGACACCAGCAGGGAAATATTCTTCTGACAGTTCAACACTGCCAGGAGACACCTGCTGGTGGACCCCAGTACTGCATGCCAAACGATATATCTTACCAGCGGATGGACCCTTTCCTGACAGTACCCCTCCCTAAAGGAGCGGCCTCCGGACGCTCCAACTAGTCTTAATTGTCCATGGTCTATGGCATCAGGCAGAATGGTGGAAGAAGGCATTTCAGGCTGGTCATTGAGCTGGGCAGTGGACAGGAACAAGCCGAGCTGGGCAGCAGACAGGAACAAGCCGAGCTGGGCAGCAGACAGGAACAAGCCGAACTGGGCAGCAGACAGGAACAAACCGAGCTGGGCAGCAGGCTCCGGGTCATCGAGCTGGGCAGCAGGCTCCGGGTCATCGAGCTGGGCAGCAGGCTCCGGGTCATCGAGCTGGGCAGCAGGCTCCGGGTCATCGAGCTGGGCAGCAGGCTCCGGGTCATCGAGCTGGGCAGCAGGATCCGGGTCATCAAGCTGGACAGCAGGCTCCGGGTCATCGAGCTGGACAGCAGGCTCCGGGTCATCGAGATGGACAGCAGGCTCCGGGTCATCGAGATGGACAGCAGGCTCTGGAACATTAGGCCGAATAGCGAGCACCGTAAGGGCAGGCCGGATTACAGGCACCGGCTCAGCAAGCTGGGTAACGGACCCCAGCCCAGTGGGCTGGGTAACAGGCCCCAACTCAGCGAGCTGGACACCGGGCACTGGTTTGGCAAGCCGGATAACGGATACTGGCTTGACAGGCAAAGTGACGGACTTCGGTTTAACAGACCGGGTAACGGGCACCAGTTCAGCAGACCGGGTAACGGGCACCGATTCAACAGACTGGGTAACGGGCACCGATTCAACAGGCTGAGACACGGGCACCGAAACTTCAGGCTGAGACACGGGCACCGAAACCTCAGGCTGAGATACCAACATCACAACATCAGGCTGGAAGACAGGTACCGGGATATCAGGCTGGAGGATGGACACATCAGACCAGAAAGCAGGCTCATCAGGTTGAACATTGGGCACATTAGGCTGGAAAGTGGGTACCGAGACATCAGACCGGGCAGCAGGTGCTGGAACTTCAGGCTGGACAGCAAGAACAGGCGCTGGCACATCAGGCAGAACAGCAGGTACTGGCACAACAGGCTGAACAGGTACATCGGACTGGTCAGTAGTCGCTGGAGCGTCAGACTGGAACATGGACACTGGGATTTCGGGCTGAACAGCAGGCACTGGGACCTCAAACTGGGCAGCGGACACGGGCATTGGCACAACTGGCTGAGTAGCAGACACTGGCACATCAGGCTGGAAAGCGGACTGGAAAGCCGGCACCGAGACATCAGACCAAGCAGCGGTTACTGGAACTTTAGACTGGGCAGCAGACACAGGCGCTGGCACATCGGGCAGAACAGCAGGTGCTGGCATACCAGGCTGAACAATAGGTACATCGGACTGGACAGTAGTCACTGAAGCGTCAGACTTGAACATGGGCACTGAGATGTCAGGCTGAGCAGCAGGCGCTGGGGCCTCAAACTGGACAGCGGGCACAGGCATTGGCACAACAGGCTGAGTAGAAGACACTGGCGCATCAGGCTGGACAGCAAACAGAAGGTCATCAAACTGGGAAGTGGGCACATCAGACTGGAACACTGGTAGCAAAACTTTAGGCTGGAACATGGACACAAGGTCATTAGACCGGTCAGCAGGCACTGGACCATCAGGCTGGGTAGCAGGCACTGGACCGTCAGGCTGGGTAGCAGGCACCGGACCGTCAGGCTGGGTAGCAGGCACCGGACCGTCAGGCTGGGTAGCAGGCACCGGACCGTCAGGCTGGGTAGCAGGCACCGGAACGTCAGGCTGGGTAGCAGGCACCGGAACGTCAGGCTGGGTAGCAGGCACCGGAACGTCAGGCTGGGTAGCAGGCACCGGAACGTCAGGCTGGGTAGCAGGCACCGGAACGTCAGGCTGGGTAGCAGGCACCGGAACGTCAGGCTGGGTAGCAGGCACCGGAACGTCAGGCTGGGTAGCAGGCACCGGAACGTCAGACTGGGTAGCAGGCACCGGAACGTCAGACTGGGTAGCAGGCAGAGGTTTGGCAGAATCAGGTGGGTTAGTTGGTGTGGAAGCACGTTGGGTTACTGGCAGGATCGTGTGGGTAGGAAAGAATTTTTGTTTCTTTTTTGGTTTAGCCCGTGCAGTTTTGTATGTAGGTGCAGGGCTGTAAGAAAAGAAAGTAGCTGGATCGAAGGAAGACCAAGGAACTGTAGCTAGAGAGGGGTTTTGTGGGACTGTTACAGGTGGAGGAGAAGCGACAGGTGGATTAAAGGCGGGATAGGTGCTACACTTGGAGACTGGGTAGTAGTATTTGGTAGGGGGTTGAGTAAACTGGCCTGTAGCTGAGGTTACCATAGGCAACGGGGAGATAGATTTTTGGGAAGGCAGGTGATTAATGGTAGGGCTGGAATATTGTGGCTTAGCTAAAGACAGGAGATCTGACCATGCCTGCAGCACAGGTTGAACAAACGCTGATTCACACACAGCCTGACTAATCAAGGATTGCACCGACTGGATGCAACTAGACAACACCTGCTGTGAACAGGAGGAATAGTGTTCCATGAAATAGGCTGGATCATCCTCTAACAACCAAACCAGGGATTCAATTTGGCCATAATTGAAGGGGGGAGAAAAATCATTGCTTCCTTCGGGAATGCATGAAAGGGCTAGTTTAGCACATAACTGGATCAGGGGCTGAACATCTTCAAATGACATACACCCCTGATCCACTAGGGAATGAGCTGATCGGATAGTTTCCATCAGCTGGTCACTAGTCCACCCTTTTAAAATCTGGCCACAATATTCACCATCCTCTTCTGCTAGCAGAGAATAATAAGTTATTTCATTGCAATCCATGTTAGCAGACCTAACAAACCAGGATGGTTTCTCAATGCAGCCACGTCTGGTCAGGGATGGCCTTGGTATACTGTCAGGAGACTAGTAGACCAGACTGTGTGGACTGCACAGAGATAACCCAAAACACATGTAAGTGAAATAATGGTGTTTATTAAATAATTGACAAGTAAAAGGAATATAAACAGTGCAAAACCAACACAACAAACCCACTACAAACAACAATATATACAAGTAAATGGAGATACCGGAATCGTAAACAAAGCCAGGCCAAGGTCATACACAGGGAGGTCAGCAGATGGGCAAGGACAGGAAACCAGCAGGACAAGAAGAGGGTGGATGGATGGATGGGATACAGAGCAGGGATCCAAGGTAACCAGGAACAGAGGAGATAGGACCAGGAAGGGCTCAGGATAGGGATGGGATCAGATCAGGTCAGGTCAGGACAAGGCAGATGCAGGCTCAAGGTCAAAATAACAGTCAGCAAGGTCAGAGTGCAGGGAGAGAGATACCAAGGCAAGCATATGAGGGCTTGCCGGGTATATATAGGACTGGCTATGATTGACTTCAAGTCACACCTGAGTGCAGGGAGTGTTGTCTGCTCCATACTGCCAGGATCCATCCGCTGGTGGACATCAGTACTGCGGCCAAAAGATGAAATGACACCAGCAGGGAAATATTCTCCTGACAGTTCAACACTGCCAGGAGACACCTGCTGGTGGACCCCAGTACTGCATGCCAAACGATATATCTTACCAGCGGATGGACCCTTTCCTGACAGAATCACTTAGGCAGGGTGCCCTCAGGGCGTTGGAAAGGATATCCCGACTCTCAGAACCCTCCAGGTCAGACTCTGCGTGGATCTCCAGGGGCCACCCGGTAGGTCCTCGCGATGGATAGCCAGGGTACGGATCAGAGGAAGAAGACATTGTTCACTGTAATGAAGGCTGGATTCTTATTCAGGTAGTATGTGGAAAAAGAATAAAAAGCCTCCACATAGTGTAGATGAAAAAATGTTGTTTTTTTATTGCTAAAAAGCCTGGTTACAGTTAAAAAATGTGATCACAAATATAAAAACAAAATAGGCAACAAAGAGGATGCTAAAGGCGTTTGGCGCGTTTCGACCCATAGGTCTTCTACTGGGGCAGTAGAAGACCTATGGATACGAACCAACAACAGCAAATAAAAAATATTGTAGAGAAATACTGGCACATGCTAGCGCTGGACCCGTCTTTAGGACAATTTGTAACAGAGAAACCACCGTTTACCTTCAGAAGAGCAGCCTCTGTGAGAGACCAAATTGTGAGGAGCGAATTTAAAGGGGAAAATAAAAAGGGTCACTGTAAGTATAAAGGGACTTACATGTGTGGGTCCTGCCACTACTGTAAGTTCATGCTTACCGGACAAAATCTGATTTTATCGAATGGCCAAGCATTTCATTAACTGCAAGACGTTCAGAGTAGTATACATGCTGCTATGTGATTGCACATGATTTTATATTGGTAAGACCAAGCTGGAGTTCTGGAGAAGGGCCTACAGGCATGTCAGGAGCATGCAGGTATGCGATCCAGATCTCCCGCTTGGTCGACACACCAGGATTGTACATAATGGTAAATTCCCAAAAATCTAATTTTTCATTCTGGACCGTATCCATCCCAACCCCAGGGGAGGGGATTGGAATTAGGCCCTTCTACAGCTTGAAGCATGCTGGATCCATAGGTTAAAGGCAACACAGCCGCCAAGGTTGAACAAAGCCATCTGCTTTAAGCCATTTCTAGAGGGTTTCTCCTCTGGAGGAATTGAAAAATAACAACATCTGAATAATCTTATGGATACCAGCCTATCTGGGCAAATTTGATATTGGTCACACCCTTTCCTTTAGAATACTTCTGTATGACACAGTAATCCTCACCATTTATTTAATATATTTATTTGCATCCCAATGCAACCTCTGGCTGCATGCATCTACCACTATCCCATTTGTCCTACTCTAATTGCTACATCTGTTATCCATATGTCTCTTTATGTTATTATGTTATCTGTTTAGATTTTTTGTCTGCCTATATCTTTGTTATGACATATGGATTGCCTTCTATATATATGACGTTCTTTCCGTCATGTTTAAATGTTTGCCTAAATTAGATATACCCTTTTCTCCCTTTTGTTAATATCTAGACATTGTGTTCTGTATATGCTTTACCCCCTGTCATATTATAACTTTTTTGTTTTCTCCTTTAGGGACTCCCTGTGGGGTTTGTGTAAGTACACCATTCTAGATGTGGGCCCCCTCCAGGAAGACTCTGCCATTCTTCCCTCCCCCTACCTGTGGCGGCACTATGTAGGTCTGCAGCGCCTATCCACGGCGCCGGGCCTCCATTTTGCTTCACCCAACGGACATGCCTTGTCCGTCGGTGAAGCTTTGCGTGCCGGTGGGCGTGGTGGGCGTGGCTGGGTTCCATCGTGCAGCTCCTCTGCGAGCCCGCTGGGACGTGGCGACGCGTGCACCGCTCGGGGGGCCGGGTGTTTTAGCCCTGTATCCCTCCCATCTCCTCACGATCAACTGTGCTCGTCTTCACATCCCATTCACTGAATTGCTTGATGTTGAAGTGAGCGGTCACAACAAACTCCTGCCTTCGAGGTAAAAGATAAAGATTTTACTTCTTTTTCACTAGTTCAGGCTTTTTTTGCCAATGAGGATCACCATGTTTATCTTAAAAAGTGCTGCCTAAGATTACTGCATACACATTCTGGGTATAGAAACGTTTCTAAATGTCAACCATTACATCTCATATATACTAAATACTTCTCTGTGAACTATATATAGACAAGCCCTTCACTGGCTGTTTTTTGTAGTGGCATGTTCATTCAATGCTTGAGGCATGTTAACATTTCACGTTTATGCAGATGTGAACATGCTTGATGCAGGTTCACTTTTCATATATACATTGCAATGAAGCTCCTTTTCCCATTAAAATTATTTTTAAAACATACAGGTTACAGAGAAACACTCATATTTATTGTTGATATGTATGTATTTTAAAGCTGCGGCCCTACGCTACCTTATCTGCTCTGTGTAGGAACAACTCCATCATTAACAGGTACCAAACATCTCTTAATTATGACTACATCCATAATAAACACCCTAGATATATACTCTTATAGACTTTTTGTCTATACTTTACAGGGCTTCCTCTTTTTCCCGACCCCAGTGTGTCCTCAGGCCTTTCCTGCACCTTTGTTTGGTCATCCCTCCCACGGAAGAGGAGGGGGTGTTGGGTCAACGACGGGCTTCCTCCTGGGTCTGCCCACACTCACGCCACTGGAAGTCTCCTGAATGGGAACTTGAAGGCATATATACTCTCGTATGTTTTTAAAGATACAACCATTTGTCAGGGGAATGGCAGAATCAGAGCCTGTCAGTATTGGCACTTCCCCATGCGCCTGCGTGGTAGAGTTACACATCAGCGCGTACCGTTACACAATCAGTGGGTACAAGCGCGTGTCCCAAACGGATCAGCTCACGTGGGTGCACGACGCAGCGCATCAGTACGAACGCGTGCGCGCACAACAGGACGTTCCCCTGGCGGGCCTATATAAAGACAGCTATGTCCTGTCTTTGTTGCTGGTTTGTCTTTTCAGCTCCTGTAATCTGTTCCTGAACCTGTGTACCTGTGCCTGCCCGTTGTGACCCGGATCGACCTCAACCTCGCTTGAACCTCTCTCGTGCTTGACCCTTGGCTAACCTTCTGGACTTCTCTACCTGCCTGATCACCCGTGTTTGACCCTCGGCCTGCTCTTGGATTTTGCCTCTGCCTCACCCTAGTGTTGGATCTTCAGTCTGCTGGACTACCCGTATTTGACCCTCGGCCTGCTCTTGGACTTTGCCTCTGCCTCACCCTAGTGTTGGATCTTCTGCCTGCTTGACCACTCGTGTTTGACCCCTGGCCTGTTCCTGGACTTCTGCCTTTGTGTTTGACCCTCTGCATCCGGCTTCAGCCTTCATCTCCAGACTCCTGCCCAGTCGGCTCCGGTGAGGTGTCAGCCACCCAGCACGGATCTCTTCTCTACCTAAAGAACCTCCCAGCTATTCCACTACCTGCTGGCGACCCGTGCTTCTTCGTGCCCAATACCCACTGTGCCACTTCCAGAGGGTATCGTGCGCCCAGCTGCAAGGGGAGTCTCTCTCAGAAACTCGGCCTTGGTGAGTACCTGACACCATTGGAATGTTGACCATACCATTAAAACACCTGTAAGTGTTCTTCTCTAAATATTGCACTCTAACTATATTGTATATTACCAAATATTACTGTGTATGTATTCATGTATTCTTCTATTCTAGAAATATAGTTTTTTCTTGCTTATACCCCTGAAGAAGGAGACAACTTAGTACTCTGAAACGCGTCGGGTGCAAGAAATCACAAACTGTATTGTATAATTTTGTATTGATGGTGCAAAAATTGTAGATGTGTTAAAACATTCCATGTTTTTATATACCTTTCCATATATTTTCTAAATAAATATTTTTTGAAACTATCATAATACTTTACCAAATATCCTTTGAAAAACTACCGTGCCTTAAAAGTCCAACACAAAGGGGATTTCTTTCCTTTTTCAATTGTCATTCAAAGTGCGACAGCTGAAAAGCTGAAAATTGGTCTGGTCAGGAAAGAGTATAAGTGCCCGGTATTGAAGTGGTTAAGTTACAAAATGTTGCTTGTGTTGAATTGAAAGTGTTTAACTGTAAAGCATGAGCGTCTTTATGTTTTTTGGGGTGATTTTTTGGTAGACTGTCACTTAGTTCATTTTTAGGGGCAAGCACCTATCAGGAGTTTTTGATGAGCCAACGCGCACTTTCGGCACAGCACGGGCGCTGTTACAAGAAAATAATCAGGCCATTGGCGCACAGGCGCGGTTGCCATGAGGCCGCATATTGACCTGTGCTAGATGTCAGGACAGAATGGTAGTGAATCTGCCTGTGACCAAAAATATAAACATGTGTGAATGTGGCATTGGAACTTTTTGGATTTTTTTGTTTTATGTCTAAATATTATGATAGATAACACATACTTTGTGGAATACCAATGTTCTTATTTATCCCATTTTCTAGATTTTTGTTATCTAAATCAGGATACAGAAGAATGTTTAAGAAGATAAAGAACATAAAAAGAATATTAGAATGGGAATGTTCTTGATCTTCCCCTTGTAGAAGCCAGGACAACAAATTATGTTAGGTATGTCCATGATTACAGGACATTGTGTTAATTAGAAAGAATTATACTAAAAATAATTATGTTTCTCCATAAAAAATATACATATTTTTTCCTTGTGTAATCATGGATCCACTTTTCCTTTATGTGCAACAACATTGTGTCTACTTCAAGTGCAATAAAAATTGTTTACTATGGGAGTTTTTTGGGTGCTTTACTTAAATAATGTTTGCAGTGGGTTTTGAGATGTTTCATGTAATTGGTTTTAATGCATTTTTTGTGCCTTGTTGGTTGCTGATAATTTGTCATTATTCTTAATAAAAACATGTACAAGTAAACCATTCAAAGGGGTTGTTAAGGTAATTAAAAAAAAAAGAAAAAAAGGACAAACATGTCTATACTTAACTACTCTGTGCAACGGAATTGCACACAGAGCGGCCTGGAACCTCCTCTATTCAGAGCCCCCCCCTCCGGTGCTGCTCGTGCCCCATTAAAGCCAGTGTGGCTCCAAAACGTTGGTTCTATTTTTTTTTAGATACTATGTGATTAAAGTTTTGGACCCAATTTTGGAGATCCTAGTGTGCTGGTGACACTTCCTTCTCATGATTGCAGTTGGTTCCAGCCGTTGGTCATTTCAGCACCCAATCTAAGATACAGCCCTTTGTGCAGGAACGTGTGTTGCATTTGTACTTCAGTCTCAGACGCATCGACCTCAAGAATGAAGAGTAACTGAAGACCAATTCTGTGGGTTCCCGTCTTCTCTGGTTATAGCATAGAAGACAGAAACCCACAGAATTGGTCCCCGGAGTCCATTAAAACCTTTGGCTTTGACCAGAGAAGAGAAATGACAAATACTTTTCCCTTAATAATTGGCAGAGCCAAGAAAACATTGTAGAGGTTGTAGACCTATGGGTCTAGGCCACTGTAAGACTGCATATAGTTTCTCTGGGTCCATCAAAACCCCGGCAGTGGATAAAACATAACTCCAAAATTGAACCTGTTCATGATGGAACTCGCACTTTTCCAACTTGCAATACAGGTTGTTCTCTCTCAACCTCTGTAGTACATGGGAGAGGTCTGTGTGTTGGCTCTCTAGGGATTTAGAATACATGAGAATATCATCAAGGAAAACCACCACACATTGCTGCAGCATATCTCAGAGGACATCTTTAATAAACTATTGAAAAACTGCACAAGCATTGCAAAGACCAAAGGGCATTGCAAGGTATTTGTAGTATCTGAAGAGGCCAAAGAACAAAAATGTATAAGGAAAATAATAAACTTACACACAGTAATTCCTAGGAAGATGGTGAATGGATGAAAAAATGAAGGAATGAAAAAATGAAAAAATGAAAAAAAGGGGGGGGGGGAATATATATAAATAAATACAGTGAAATAAAGAGGCAAAAAAAAAAAAGAAACGTTCATCGATAACTCGTAGTTCTTTTTTTTTTTGCCTCTTTATTTCACTGTATTTATTTATATATATTTCCCCCCACCCCTTTTTTCATTTTTTCATTCCTTCATTTTTTCATCCATTCACCATCTTCCTAGGAATTACTGTGTGTAAGTTTATTATTTTCCTTACACATTTTTGTTCTTTGGCCTCTTCAGACAGGCTGAGGACTCTTAAATTTCAAATTCCAGCAGTTTTGAGAGAATTGTTAGTGCAGGGATGTGTTTAGTCGGGTGCCATTCATGCATTATGTATTTTGGAATATGGTCGTATTATTGTGATACTGGGTGCTCTTCATGCTAATGGATGGGCCTTTATTTTTCATATTGTGACTCTAAAACATCTTTTTCTATTACATATATTGATTTTTTTCATTGTTATTTCCATTGGGATCAATATCCCCTTTTTTACCCTTTATATATCTCCATACACTTTCTTAAATATCATCATTAACTATATTGAGTTTATTTTTTAGCATTTAGTCATGTTCTCTCTTCTTTGTCCTGTTATTTAACTTTTTAATTCAGCATCTGGAGGATACGTTATTAGCCTATTGAAACTAGGTCTCCCCTCCAGGTGGCGCACGGTGGTGGCACTCTTAGAGTAGTGAAAGCCTTGCTTGGTTTCATTCTCTTACTCAGTGTGTCACCGCGGCAACATCCATTGATTGAAGAGCACTAGGTAGAGGCTTGGCTTCCCCACTCTATGAGCGGAGGTGAAGACGAGACTTGGTGCGCAGTTGAGACTATATAGGGGACGGCTTAACACGTAGCCCGTGCCCCTTTGAAGACGTCAACTAATGACGAAACATGTAAGGCGTGGCTACGTGTTGTAAGCCGTCAATATTGCCCCATGTTCTGCACGGGTTACTGCTAATTTTTATGCCAGCTTGTTTTTTATTGTCCTATCGCGTGCACTCTCCGTTTTGGCCTATACTTTTATCAATAAATTTGAAACGCTTTTACACTATTGGAGCCCCGCTCTTTTGCTTTTTCCTTTCACCATACTGGGAGCAAGAGAGCCCTCTCTCCCCCCTCTCCAGGCACATCACTTGGACTGGCCCGGACCAAAGGCAGCATTCCTGAAAGCTGCTACGGAGATCATCTCAACACGGTCCCTGCAGAGGGCAAAGTCTGCATGCTCGATAGACCCTGCCAGTGAGGGGGTCCAACGCGGAGGGTAAGGGTCCATCTTTTATTTCATTTTCACTTATTGGAGTCACCGCCAGTGGAGTGTGTGTTACCTTGCATATCCCTTCCTTCTGTCAATCCATCCATAGGGATATTGATTGTTGCAAAGGGGATGAAAGCGCTTTCACTGATGAACTTTGTATGATTCATTTCATGGACTGGGATGTTTTGTTCTCACGTTTTTCATCCAATTACATTTTAATTCATTATTTGCAATTTTATGTGTACACCTTTATAGGTCCTATTTTGCTTTCACTTAACCTTTTCACGTTCCACATGTACACATTTATTTAATATATTGAGTTATCAGCTTGTTCTCAATACATCTTGTGTTGCACATTTGATTATTTGCATTTATATATGTTTCCTCACTTTGTAAGCGCACTTTTTATTTTTTATATTTCTTCACATTGTACACAGATATTGGTGTGTTTTAAAGTGCAGCTATCAATTTGTTTTTTCCTATACTCTGCTCTGCATCGCGGTTTTTCCTTTTTATTTTCAGAGGTGAGTAAAAACAAAAATTTTCTCCATTTTTTTTTTTTTTTAAGCACATAAATTAAATTTTTTTTTTGGGTGGAACTCCACTTTAATCCCCACAAAATTGTATGCTCCTTTCAGATCAAACTTAGTGGAGACTATTGCTTCTTTGAGGTGGTCAAATAATTCCGTTAGCAATGGGATCGGATAAGCATTATTAAATGTAATGCGATTGAGACCTTATAATCGATATAAGGTCTCAGTTCACCACCCTTCTTTTTCACAAAGAAAAAGAAAGCACCGGCAGGAGAAGAGGATTTGCGGAAGAACACCTGGGAAAGTGAATCCGGAACATACTCCTCCATAGACTTATCTTTCGATACAGACAGAGGATAAACCCGGCTATGAGGAGGAATGGCAGCAGGTAGATGGTCAATTGTGCAGTAGTACAGAGTGACACAGAGAATAAGAGAGTGTTGTGAGAAGATTTGGCTAAAACCCCTAAAAGTTGGTTTCAGTTGTAACCCGCTCGATGGTCACCTTGTTTGCCTTATGGTTTTGGTGAACACGTCATTTATTAACACGTGGTGGAGCACATTTAATTGAAGATTTGGACACATTGCAGAGTTTCTGAGTGGCATGGTGATTGGCAACATTCCATCACTGATATGGACTTTTTATAGCTACATATGTTATGTTTTTGAATTGCTTTATTTAATTAATTAAATTGTGAATTGTTCACAGCAAGATTGGAAGTTTCCTCCTTCTTGGCAAAAAGGGGGTGGTGCCAATTTAAAGGGTCAATTGCTTAATTAACAAACATTAGCAATCGCTCTCAGGCTGCTGGCACCTAGATTGTGATCCCACAAGCTGGAAAATCTTTGGGCAGGGTTCAGTTAAGAGTGGCATTGTTATGCAAGTGACAATATGGTATGAGATTGGTCAGTCCTTTGTCACAAGTTGGTGAGAAGGACTTACGTCACACCCCCATCCCCTAGCACAAATCCTTCTCCTCCCAACGTAAATCCTTTCTCCACGTCTAGCACAAATCATCTCCCATTAATCACCCCTCCTAACACAAATCTTCTTTACCCCCCCAAATCCCCCCTTCCTTTACCAGCACATTTTTGACCCACCCACCCTCATCCCCATATCACCCCTCCCAGCACAACTTCTCATCCCAGAACATATACTTCCAGCACAAATCCTCCTTCCCCCAAATCCCCCCTCCTAGCACAAATCCTCTCTCCAATTCTAGCACAATTCCTATCCCCTCTCAAACCTTTTTCCCCCTCTTCAAAACCCCCCAGTGCAAATCCTCTTTCCCCTAGTCCCTCCTCATAGCACATATCTTTCCGCACTTCTAGCATGACCCCCCAACCATCCTAGATTTGACAGGACCTTCCTGAGATTTGAACAAAATCTGATGTCCCACAATACTGGGCTAAGTCCCAGAGCCAGATTCCAGAACAAGTTCCGGCACTTAGCTCCACCAACCTGTCTGGCAGAGGTGCGTTAGTGTGGGCATCCAGGGCACATTTTGTAGGGTGTCTTGGTTCCAGATGCCATGATGTCAATATCTCTCTGGCACCTGGCATTTCTTCGGGGGTAGGAGGATACATGTGCTGGGGGTCCTTTTGAAGGCGAAGGGGGGTTGAGGGAGGTCAGACTATAAGTCCAAACCCCCTTTCTAGTATAAGTTCTTTCCTCTCCCAAAGCACCCCCAACACATATCCTCCCTAGGGATGAGCCGAACACCCCCCTGTTCAGTTCGCACCAGAACTTGCAAACAGGCAAAAAATTTGCTCGAACGCGCGAACACCGTTAAAGTCTATGGGACACGAACATGAATAATCAAAAGTGCTCATTTTAAAGGCTTATATGTAAGTTATTGTCAAAAAAGTGTTTGGGGACCCGGGTCCTGCCCCAGGGGACATGGATCAATGCAAAAAAAAGTTTTAAAAACGGCCGTTTTTTCAGGAGAAGTGATTTTAATAATGCTTAAAGTGAAACAATAAAAGTTTAATATTCCTTTAAATTTCGTACCTGGGGGGTGTCTATAGTATGCCTGTAAAGGGGCGCATGTTTGCCGTGTTTAGAACAGTCTGACAGCAAAATGACATTGCAAAGGAAAAAAAGTCATATTAAAACTACTCGCGGCTATTAATGAATTGTCGGTCCGACAATGCACATAAAAGTTCATTGATAAAAACGGCATGGGAATTCCCCACAGGGGAACCCCACACCAAAATTTAAAAAAAAAAAATGATGTGGGGTGTCCCCCTAAATTCCATACCAGGCCTTTCAGGTCTGGTATGGATATTAAGGGGAACCCCGGCCAAACTTAAAAAAAAAAATGGCATGGGGTCCCCCTCAAATTCTTTACCAGACCCTTCAGGTCTGGTATGGATTTTAAGGGAAACCCCGCGCCAAAATTTTAAAAAAAATTGGCGTGGGGTCCCCCCAAAAATCCATACCAGACCCTTATCCGAGCATGCAACCTGGCAGGCCGCAGGAAAAAAGGGGAGGGACGAGAGAGCGCCCCCCCTCCCGAACCGTGCCAGGCCACATGCCCTCAACATTGGGAGGGTGCTTTGGGGTAGCCCCCAAAACACCTTGTCCCCATGTTGATGGAGACAAGGGCCTCATCCCCACAACCCTTACCCGGTTGTTGTGGGGGTCTGTGGGCGGGGGGCTTATCGGAATCTGGAAGCCCCCTTTAACAAGGGGACCCCCAGATCCTGGCCCTCCCCCTGTGTGAAATGATAAGGGGGTACAAGAGTACCCCTACCATTTCACAAAAAAAGTCAAAAATTTTAAAAATGACAAGAGACAGTTTTTGACAGTTCCTTTATTTAAATGTTTCTTCTATCTTCTATCTACCTTCGGTTTCTTCCTCCATCTTCTTCTTCTCCTGGTTCTTCTGGTTCTTCCTCCGGTGTTCTCGTCCGGCATCTCCTCCGCGGCGTCTTCTTCTCTTCATCTTCTTCTCCGGGCCGCTCCGCATCCATGATGGCATGGAGGGAGGCTCCCACTGTGTGACGCTTCTCCTCTTCTGACAGTTCTTAAATAACGGAGGGCGGGACCACCCGGTGACCCCGCCCCCCTCTGACGCAAGGGGACTTGACAATGACTTCCCTGTGGCATTCCCAGTGATGTCAGAGGGGGCGGGGTCACTGGGTGGCCCCGCCCTCCGTTATTTAAGAACCGTCAGAATCGGAGAAGCGTCACACAGCGGGAGCCTCCCTCCATGCCATCATGGATGCGGAGCAGCCCGGTGAAGAAGATGAAGAGAAGAAGACGCCGCGGAGGAGATGCCAGACGAGAACACCTGAGGAAGAACCAAAAGAACCAGAAGAAGAAGAAGATGGAGGAAGAAACCGAAGGAAGATAGAAGATAGAAGAAAGAAGATAGAAGAAAGAAGAAGCATTTAAATAAAGGAATTGTCAAAAACTGTCTCTTGTCATTTTTAACATTTTTGACACTTTTTTTGTGAAATGGTAGGGGTACTTTTGTACCCCCTTACCATTTCACACAGGGGGGAGGGCTGGGATCTGGGGGTCCCCTTGTTAAAGGGGGCTTCCAGATTCCGATAAACCCCCTGCCCACAGACCCCCACAACCACCGGGCAAGGGTTGTGGGGATGAGGCCCTTGTCCCCATCAACATGGGGACAAGATGTTTTGGGGGGCTACCCCAAAGCACCCTCCCAATGTTGAGGGCATGTGGCCTGGTATGGTTCAGGAGGGGGGGCGCTCTCTCGTCCCCCCCTCTTTTCCTGCGGCCTGCCAGGTTGCGTGCTCGGATAAGGGTCTGGTATGGATTTTGGGGGGAACCCCACGCCATTTTTTTTTTACATTTTGGCCGGGGTTCCCCTTAATATCCATACCAGGCCCTTCAGGTCCAATTAGGGGGACCCCCGCGTCATTTTTTTTAAATGTTGGTTCGGGGTTCCCCTGTGGGGAATTCCCATGCCGTTTTTATCAATGAACTTTTATGTGTATTGTCGGACCGGCAATTCATTAATAGCCGCGAGTAGTTTTAAATGACTTTTTTTCCTTTGAAATGTCATTTTGCTGTCAGACTGTTCTAAACATGGGAAATATGCGCTCCTTTACAGGCATACTATAGACACCCCCCAGGTACGAGATTTAAAGGAATATTACACTTTTTTTGTTTCACTTTAAGCATTATTAAAATCACTGCTCCCAAAAAAACGGCTGTTTTTAAAACTTTTTTTTGCATTGATCCATGTCCCCTGGAGCAGGACCCAGGTCCCCAAACACTTTTTATAACAATACCATGCATATAAGCCTTTAAAATTAGCACTTTTGATTTCTCCCATAGACTTTTAAAGGGTGTTCTGCGGCTTTCGAATTTGCCGCAAACACCCCAAATTGTTCACTGTTCGGCGAACTGGCGAACAGCCGATGTTCGAGTAGAACATGAGTTCGACTCGAACTCGAAGCTCATCCCTAATCCTCCCCTCAAATCACTCCTCGCATGAAACTTTGTTACCTGCAACCTACTTTGCCAGCCCCTGTGCTTTCCCTTTCCCATTCACTGTCTTCTCCACCTTGCCATTCACTGTCTTCTCCACCTTCCCGAACACTGTTTTCTCCCAGCTTGTTCAGACCTCGGATTAGTGTGGGTTCATGCACAGTGTCCCTCCCTTTTATTTAAATCGCCAGAGTTGGATTGCTGCCATAGAGGGGGGTGAGCATGTGAGGCAAAAGATGTGGAGCAGGCGAGGCAGGGGCCCATGCTAGCGTGCCCATATTAGAAGGGTTAGTGGAGCCGAGTGGGTTAGTGTGGGCACCCAGGGCACATGCCCAGCATCTCATGCCAGACACATGATGTCCCCCTCTACGGCAGCTGTTATTTCTTTGGAGGAGGTAGGAGGATATTGTTGTAATATACACATACGGTACAATAGATATGTGCTGGCAGAGTGCTTTGGAAGTGGAGAGGACTTGTGCTAGAAGGCGGGGGGGAGGTTTGGGGATGGTAAGGCTTGAAACCTAACCCCCGCCACCAGTACAAGTTATCTCCCCTCCCAAAATGCCACCCCCCCAGCACATATCTTCTCCTCAAATCACTCCTCGCATAAAACTTGGTTACCTGCGACCTAACCTCCTTTCCCGTCCGCTTTGTTCTCCACCCTCCCAGTCCCTTTGTTCTCCACCTTCCCAGTTGCTGTGTTCTTCACCTTCCCAGTCGCTGTCTTCTCCACCTTCCCAGTTGCTGTGTTCTTCACCTTCCTAGTTGCTGTGTTCTTCACCTTCCCAGTCACTGTCTTCTCCACCTTTCCGTTCACTGTTTTCTCAATCTTTAGTTACTGTGTTCTCCCTGCTTGCACAGACCTCAGATCAGCACAGGTTAATGCACAGTGGTGTTCTCCTCCTGGCCTGTGTATATTAAACCATCAGAGCCAGAGTGGAGGTGGGCTCAGTCAGTCTGCAGTGAGTGATTATACAGGCAGCCAGCAGGGAGAGATGCCAGCTGCCATAGAGAGGGTGAGCCTGTGGGGCATGAGACGCGGGGTAGGTGTGCCAGGTGCCTGGGCAAGTGTGCCCATGTTAAAAGGGTAAGTGGAGCAAAGTGCCAAAACTTGTTCCGGCACTGGGCCCTGGGATTTAGCCCGATCTTTGCGGGACACAAGGATTTAAATCAAATCCTGGGATGGTCGTAGGGAAACCGGGATGGTTGGGAGATATGTATTATTCAACCTACTATGCTAATCTTTATTTAGAAGACCCAGTTGATAAATCTGGAACAACTTCAACTTCCTAAACTATCAAATACACAGTTAGATATGTTAAAGACACCTATAACTAAAGAGGAAGTTATTGCCACTATAACAAATCTAGCAAATAGGGCCCCCACCTGTCCGGTTTTGACCTGGACAGTCTGGATTTTGAATCCTGTGTCCGTTTTTCAGTCCATCTGAAAACCAGAGAGACACATTATTAAAACTGGATTACTGCCTGAGGAGGAGAGGATGTGGCACCCTCAGTGGAGAGCGGGGGCAGGGCTGTGTCTCTGACTGGATGAACGCCAGGGCTTTGCCGCGAGAACCTGGCTCGGACTGGCCAGCGGTAAAGCAGACTGAGGGGCCTCACAGGCTTGCCCTTCCTCTGCGCCACCGTGGTGACTGCTGTCCCCGGACGGGAAGTGACAGGGAGTGCGGCGATGCGGTGCAGGAGGATGTTGCAATCACTTCCTTGGCTGGCAGCTCACACTGGTGTGCCTGTGTAGAGGAATCAGAGTGACTGATGAACAGCAGTAGTCGAGTCGGGAGGGTGATCTCCTGTTACAGCTTCTTCTGCTCCCAGAACAGGGAATTAGATGCCTTGAACCCTTCATCCAGATTACAAAGGGTTGCAATCTGTGCACTTTTAGGAAGTGAGAGGAGCATTACTACATACTTACCAACTGTCCCGAATTTCCTGGGACATTTCCAGGATTTACATTATTTTCCCGAATTTATTGCTTCCCGGGAAATGTCCCGAGAAATTTTTTTTTTCCAGGATTTTCTCCCGCCGCCGCTAGAGGTCCGCGGCCGCCCTTTTTTAGAAGACCAGGAACACGGTTGGGTGGCTAGATGGAGCTCCTGTGTCTCCGCCCCACCTACCCCCCCGCCCCACTCCGCCCCATTCCACCCCCCATGCGGCCGGTGGAGACTAACCTGATGTAAGGGGGAGCTGCGCTGGGGAAACCTGATGTGAGGGGGGACACCGTTGGGAAACTTGATGTAAGGGGGGCTCCGGTGGGGAAACCTGATGTAAGGGGGGCTCCACTGGGGAAACCTGATGTAAGGGGGGCTCCGCTGGGGAAACCTGATGTAAGGGGGGCACCGCTAGGGAAATCTGATGTAAGGGGGGCTCCGCTGGGGAAACCTGATGTAAGGGGGGCACTGCTGTAAAAACCTGATGTAAGGGGGGGCTCCACTGGGGACACCTGATGTAAGGGGGGCTCCCCTGGGGAAACCTGATGTAAGGGGGGCTCCGCTGGGGACACCTGATGTAAAGGGGGCTCCGCTGGGGACACCTGATGTAAGGAGGGCACCTCTGGGGACATCTGATGTAAGGGGGGCTCCGCTGGGGAACCTGATGTAAGGGGGGCTCCCCTGGGGAAACCTGATGTAAGGGGAGGCACCACTGGGGACACCTGATGTAAGGAGGGCACTGCTGGGGACACCTGATGTAAGGGGGGGCTCCGCTGGGGACACCTGATGTAAGGGGGGCTCCGCTGGGGACACCTGATGTAAGGGGGGCTCCACTGGGGACACCTGATGTAAGGGGGCTCCGCTGGGGAAAGCTAATGTAAGGGGGCACCACTGGGGACACCTGATGTAAGGAGGGCACCGCTGGGGACATCTGATGTAAGGGGGCTCCGCTGGGGACATCTGATGTAAGGGGGGGCTCTGCTGGGGGCACCTGCTGCAAGGATGGACTCTGCTGGAACACCTGATGCAAGGACGGACTCTGCTGGGGGCACCTGATGCAAGGACGGACAAATGGTGGCAGGCAACGTGGCAGGTGACACGCTCAGAGATCCCACTGATTCGGCATTATGGTGAGTTGATTGATTTAATTTTATATTACAATGTAACCAGATGTAAGGGGGGGCTCCGCTGGGGGCACCTGATGCAAGGACGGACTCTGCTGGGACACCTGATGCAAGGATGGACTCTGCTGGAACACCTGATGCAAGGACAGACTCTGCTGGGGGCACCTGATGCAAGGACGGACTCTGCTGGGACACCTGATGCAAGGACGGACTCTGCTGGGACACCTGATGCAAGGACGGACTCTGCTGGGGGCACCTGATGCAAGGACAGATGGCTGGTGGCAGGTGACACGCTCAGGGATCCCACTGATTCAGCATTATGGTGAGTTGAATGATTTCTTTTTATATTACAATGTAATAATAGAAATAATGCACTTCAATCATCCTGACACCATAACAACCATGGTGCCAGGATGATTGAAGTGCTAACACCAGGCGTTTGGAGTATCTTTATCTGCTGATTGTTAAACTTTCTGGAATACACATATTTCTATTGTTATGTAGGATCTGGGGCTGCTGTCCCTCCCTCCCACTCCTTCCATCCCTCGTTCATCTCAGACGCTAACCACACCACTTTGAGCCACGCCCATTTAAGACACACCCACTATTTTGCGTAAACCACGCCCATTTTCCCCCGCAGCGATGTTGGCAACTATGCATTACAAACTACTGTATGAAGTTTCCCAGGTCAGTGACTGCTATGGGCTGGACACATCTGAACAAGGTCCAGAGGATTGCACATTTAAAGCCACACAGTACACTTGTATTAGATTGCTTTGTGAGTGTCAGGATTTTTTACTAAGTCAAGTAGCCATGTGCCAAGTGTTGTTATCCATAGCAGCCAATCAAACTGTACTTTACATTGTCATCAGCTACATCTGGTGGGCTTCTGTACCTGTGCATATAATCAGAGCTTATTACTGTATATTCTGTATTGCTGTTTATGAAATAAGTCCTTTTGGTGTTTGTAACTTTGCCAGGTTATGTGACAACTGAATGCATTCTAAATGCTACAATAAATGCCTCCAATTGTTGTAATATGCTTGCTTGCTGCTACGCAGAATGGGGGGAGGAGCTGTGCATAGTAACCAGTCAGCTTCTAGCCTCAGCTTGTTTGTTAAGATTTGGAAATGAAAGCTAGAAGCTGATTGGTTGCCATGCACAGCTGCTCCTGTCTTAGTAAATTCCCTTTAGCCCAGGTTCACACTAGTGCAATTTGACATGTCAAATCGCATGTCAAATCGGCAGCAATTGCCGGCAATGGCACCATCCTAATCGGTGCGACGCTGCATTTGCAGCACCGCACCAATTTCAAAAAGTAGTTTCTGTACTACTTTTTGCGATTTCAGGTTGCGACTTCCATTGACATCTGTGCAGAAACCTGAAACCTGAAACATTGGGCACAGGTTGGTTTTGTAAGAGGGAGATCAGCCACTCTAAATATACGAGAGGTAATCATGGCCCTGGAATTTACTAAAACTCACTCAGACACAGATACTGCTATTATTACATTAGATGCTAAAAAAGGCTTTCCATAACATCGATCTACAATGGTTATTTTTGGTGATGAAGAATATTGGCTTTTTCGGGTGCCATATCTGACTTCATACTCTTCCCCAACTGCAGATTTGATTACTTCAGAAGATATTTTAGACACTATTCACATACATAGCTCCCACCTGTCTCTATATTGGAGAGACTGTCCCTGATTTGGAGCAATGTCCCTCTGTCCCTCATTCTTCCTCAATTGTCCCACAATTTGGTCTGATCTATATAGATGTATATAAAATGCACTTTTTATCTATCAAAAAGTGTTTTCCAGCACCAACCCTTTCATCTTATTTCTAAATTGCTGCATTTGTAAACTCCAAAAGCCAATATAAAGGAATAGTAGTGGTAAAAAAGCACTTGTGGGTTTAACCAATCTTGTTTTTTGTACAATTCTCCTTTAAGGAGACATGGCCAGGGGTGTGTCCTATGCCTGTATACTTTTGCTGATAGGTGTCCCTCATTCCCATCTCAAAAAGTTGGGAGGTATGCACATAGCTAAAGGAACTTGTCAAGGATGCCCTCTATCACCCTTTTCTTGGCCCACCTCACGTCAGCACACAATGGGTTAATCCTCCACTGGTAACTTCCAGGACTACCTCCAATAACAGAGATAAAAGAGACTCCCCCTTAGCCCCCCCAGTGTTCTTTCTTTTGGTCACTCCAGGCCACCTTTCATGGGAAAGTCTGAAAGTTAAGCAGTGAAGACCAGATCTCCCCTAACACACCTCCCCTCAGGTTCTGGGCCCCTCCTGGGTTGGAAGACCCAGAACATTGGTGGTAAATCCCTGGAAACTGGGTACCCTGGTGTCGGGGTTGGGGGCAATATGTACTTAAAGAGCAAGGCTTCTTACTCAGCATGTAGCAGATCTGCCTCCTGGTTATATTTCTTTTCTTTCCCCTGGGCAGCAATGCTGTGCCGAGTTTTCCTCTATTGGCCTGCTTGTGTCTCTTAGGCAGAGCTCTGTGCTGCATGATCTTTCTTAGGGCCCTTTCACACCTAATGCAGTGGCCTGCAGTGGGACACATTTTGGACTGCACTCCAACTGCATAAACAGTCCAAAATCGAGGCAATCCTATGGGTTTAGTTTACATTATTGCAGTGCAGTCAGCAAAAGTAGAGCATGCTAGACATGTGCATTGGTTTTCGCCCGAATGCATTTTCGTCCGAATTTCAGATATTTTCATTATCGTTTTAACAAACGATAACGAAAGTGCAGAATCCGAAAAACGAAAGATCCAACATAAACAAATGCTTTATTTTAGTTTTCGTTGCTACAACAGTTCGATATAGATAGGAGATTCGACATGACGATGACAATAACAATCTGTGTCCATCGAACCTGTGGTCGAATGTGCCTAACCTTAACTCTATTAGTCCAAGATTATTCTACATAGAGAGAAAAGATTCAACATAGAGAGAAAAGATTCGACGTAGGGGAGAAAAGATTCGACGTAGGGGAGAAAAGATTCGACGTAGGGGAGAAAAGATAAATAAAAATAATGATGATGATGAATGTTATTGGCTGATTGTAACCAAAGAGGAGGAGCAGTAAAATAGCTAGAACTAAGTACACACGTACTTTGGCTTATGGTGTCTGTTGAAAGTTCTAAGAAGATTCGACGGAGCAGGTAATCTATACGGCATCGTACAGTTTAGCTGCTCCCTCGAATTTTCTTTGAACATTCGACAGACACCATAAGCCTTCAATGACAGATTCAACCTTAATTTGGATTTTCGGACGAATGCAATTTTTAACGAAAAAAGAAATCAATAAAAACGAATTTTGGGAGTAACTAAATACATTTATTTTTCGGACGAAAACAAAATTTCGAAACAAAATATTTCAGTGTGCACATGTCTAGAGCATGCTGCATTTTTCTGTACCGCAAATGCGCAAAAATGGAACTGCAACTATTGGTGCGCGGATAATCTTTCCACAAATGCATACAAATGCACTACAATGCACCACAGTGCACATAGAAGCCCAGGGAAAAAAAGAAGAAGGAAGGGACCTCACAAGACAAATGCAGATAGAAAAGCGTGCGTCAACTGTATGTAAAAACGCACATCAAATGCATGTATAGGGAAAAATGTGCAGTAGATGTGCAGTTTCTAGTGTGAATGGGTCCTTATGGACCTTGACGGGCAGTGACCACGGGAGTGGTGGGAAGCTGCGCAGCCGCTCCGGGCCCCCACCCATTGCTTAGCAATGGAGTAAATGTTTTTTCCTAAGAGCGAGCTGGCCAGGCGTGGCTGAGCTGTCTTGCTCTCTGAGTTCCTGTGCTGGGTATGTGATGGCCTCCAGATTTGCATTAATAGCAAACCGGTCCCTCCACTATGTTTATTTATCGTCTCCTTTTCCAGTGCCGCTAGCCTGGGCGAATTTCATTTTTATCTATTCAGCTGTCAGTCCTACTGTGGTCTTGCTGCCTTCCCTCATTGTAAGTCCTTATCTCTTAAAGAGGACATGACCAAAGAAAATTACTCTACTTTTTTTGGTTCTTTTGTAATTGCCAATTCTTCTTACTTGCAGATGAGTTCACCCCAACGCTCAGAGTCACAAAGATCTAAAGAAAGGTACGAGGGGGCAATATGGGACATTTGGTGAAAAGAGTGCTTTACTGTTGTTTTTTTCTCACAGTGGTTTGTTCTTCGGCTGTCTTCCAGGAACTGAAGCCCTGAACACAAGCCCTCAGCCAAATATAATACCTAAGGGTCTCATATGGATTTTGGAGGGGACCCCATGCCATTTTTTTAATTTTTGGTGTGGGGTTCCGCTTAAAGTCCATCCCAGACCCAAAAGGCCTGGGATGGATTGGGGGACCCCCACAACATTTGTTTCTATTTCAGGCAAATTCAACAAAGTTTTTGTCATTAGAAGCCCTCTGACAGTTTATGACTCATACGTAGGGATGAGCCCAATGTTTGAGTCGAACGTAACCGAAGAGCCGACATTATGGGGCATTGTGGCAAATTTGAGCACAGCAGAACACCCCATAATGCACTGCGCGATCGCAGTGCAGTAATGTATGATGATTGGCCAAAGCATGCACCTGATGATTGTATGATGTATGATGATTGGCCAAAGCATGCATCAAATGCATTTATATGGAAAAACGCGCAGTAGATGTGCAGTTTCTCATGTGAATGGGTCCTTATGGACCTTGACAGGCAGTGGTGGGAAGCCATGCAGCCGCTCCGGGCCCCCGCCCGTTGCTTAGCAATGGAGTAAATGTTTTTTCCTGAGAGGGAGCTGGCCAGGTGTGGCTGAGCTGCCTCGCTCTCTGAGCTCCTGTGCTGGGTATGTGATGGCCTCCAGCCTTGCATTACTAGCAAACTGGTTTCTCCACTATGATTATTTATCTTCTCCTTTTCCAGTGCCGCTAGCTTGGGCGGCTTTGATTTCTATCCATTGAGCTGTCAGTCCTACTGTGGTCTTGCTGCCTTCCCTCATTGTTAGCCTACTTTCACACTGAGGCACTTTACATGCACTACAGCGCTAAAAATATCACCTGCATAGCGCCTGTAAAGGGCCTCTCCTGTCTCTCTAGCTTCAACCAGACATGTTGCAGAATTAGAGGAGAAAAGGTGGTTTTTTATTATTGGCCCTGAAGTTTTTGCTTTCACCTAAGTCCAGTCCAGGAACAGAAGATGGAGGATTTCTTGGACCAAAAATTGGTTGCTTTATTAACCACTTGCCGCCCGCCCTATTACAGAATGAGGGCGGCAAAGTGGTTTGATATTCCTGATCGGACGTCAAATGACGTGATAAGGAATATCGAGCCGCTGCACGCCCTCGGGGGCGCCCATCGCGGCGATCGTTGTTGCGGGGTGTCAGTCTGACACCCTGCAACACCGATCTAGGTAAAGAGTCTCCGTCGGAGACTCTTTACCACGTGATCAGCCGTGTCCAATCACAGTTGATCACGATGTAAATAGGAAGAGCCAGTAATCGGCTTTTCCTCACTCGCGTCTGACAGACGCGAGTAGAGGAGAGCCGATCGGCTGCTCTCCTGACAGGGGGGGTCTGTGCTGATTGTTTATCAGCACAGCCCCTCCCCGATCCTACCCAGGACCACCAGGGAAGCGATCCACACTGGACCACCAGGTATGCCCCTAGACCACCAGGGAAATGTCATGTGTGCCCAGGCAGCTGCCAATCTGTGCCCAGGCAGAAACCAGTCAGTGCCCACTGCAATGCCTACCACTGTCAGTGCCACCAGGAATGCCCATCAGTGCCTCATTTTAGTGCCGCGTATCAGTGCCCATCAGTGCCACGTATCAGTGCCCATCAGTACCCAGCAGTGCCGCCTATCAGTGCCCAGCAGTTCCGCCTATCAGTGCCGCCTATCAGTGCCACCCTATCAGTGCCTAGCAGTGCCCAGCAGTGCCGCCTTTCATTGCCCATCAGTGTTGCCCATCAGTGCCCATCAGTGCCAACCAGTGCCACCCATCAGTGCCCATCAGTGCCGCCTATCAATGCCCATCAGTGCTGCATATGAGTGCCACCCATCAGTGCCGCCTACCAGTGCCCATCAGTGCTGCATTTCAGTGCCCGTCAGTGCCTGTCAGTGCCCGCTCATTGGTGCCACCTCATCGGTGCCGCCGTATCAGTGCCTGTCAGTGCCGCCTTATCAGTGCCCATCAGTGAAAGAGAAAACTTACTTATTTACAATTTTTTTTAACAGAAACAAAAGCAAAACTTTTATTTTTTTCAAAATTTTCGGTCTTTTTTTATTTGTTTAGCAAAAAATAAAAACCGCAGAGGTGATCAAATACCACCAAAAGAAAGCTCTATTTGTGGGAACAAAATGATAAAAATCTAGTTTGGGTACAGTGTTGTATGACCGCGTAATTGTCATTCAAACTGCGACAGCGCTGAAAGCTGAAAATTGGTCTGGGCAGGAAGGTGTCTAAGTGCCCTGTATTGAAAGGTAAATTTATTTTTTTTTTTTAAATAACAAACATGTCATACTTACCTTCACTGTGCAGCTCGTTCTGCACAGAGTGGCCCCGAACCTGCTCTTCTGGGGTCCCTCGGCGGCTGTCTCAGCTCCTCCCCGCAATAACTAACCACCTTAATGCGAGCTCTCTCGCATGGTGGTTAGTTATTGCGGGCGCACTCCCGTGATAGAGCCGGCGGCTATAGCCGCTCGCTGTATCACTCGGCCCCGCCCCCGGCGCACTTCGTCATTGGCTGTGATTGACAGCAGCGCGAGCTGGGGGCGATGGTATTTTCAAAAGTTTTTTCACCTTAATGCATTCTATGCATTAAAAAAAATTTAAAAATTCATACCTTTACAACCCCTTAAAGTGGTTAATTGTTACCAATTATGTCATATCAAGGTTCAAAAATAAAAAGAAAAACTGCGCTGCAGAGCAAAAAAGGTCAAAGGTAAAAGCTGCTCACAAAATACACCAATATCTGTGTATACCATGAAAAATAAAAAATAAATAAAGTGCGCTAATTATATGAAAATACACACATAGATGTGAATACATGTGGGTAGTAGTAAAAACCACAATCTACTGAGAGCAAGTAAATGACTCCATGAGTGGTAAAAATATATAAGTGCAAAACATAAAAACTCAAATAAAAAGAAGAAACAAAAAATGTGTACATGTGAAGTACAATGATATTAATAGCGTGAAAATCTGAAAATCAAACAAACTTAGTCCATGGGTTCAAACATAAAAAGTTCATCAGTGAAAAAAAGCTTCCATCCACTATACAGCTCAGCAGCAACTAATCCCCCTATGAGTGGATTGACAAAGGAGAGAGATGTGCAGGATGGTGCAAATCCACTGGCGGTGACTCCAATAAGTAAGAAAGTGAGAAAGGTGGACTCTTACCCTCCGTGTTGGACCCCCTCCTTGGCAGGGTCTATCAGGCATGCAGATTTTTGCCCTCTGCAGGGACCGTGTAATGAGAAGATCTCCCCAGCAGCTGTTAGGAATGTTGTCTCCGATCCGGGCTGGTCCAAGTGAAACGCCTGGAGAGGGGGGAAGGAAAGCTCTCTTGCTCCCAGTGTGGCAAAGGAAAAAACAAAAGAGCGGAGCTCCAATAGTGTAAAAAGTTTCAGAATTTATTAAATAAAAGTACAGACCGCAACGGAGAGTGCACGCTCCATGAGGTGAAAATACAATTAAAAACAAGCTGGCATATAAAAATCGTAATAACCCGTGCATAACATGGGGCAATCGTGATGGCTTACAACGTAGCCACGCCCTACATGTTTCGTCATTAGTAGACGTCTTTAAAGGGGCACGGGCTACGTGTTAAGCCATCCCCTATATAGTATAATAGTGCACACCAAGCCTCATTTTCACCTCCTCTCTCAGGGGAGGGAAAACCCAAGCCTCTACCTGGTGCTCCTCAGTGAATGGATGTTGCCAAGGTGACACATAGGACTGAAACTAAACAAAACTTCAGCCCCTCCCAGCAGAGCCAATCTCTCGCGCCATCTGGAGGAAGAAGCCCAGTATTACTAGACAATTAATATGTCTTACAGATGCTAATTTGGAACATAAAACTGACAGAGCAGAAAGGAGAAAATCACTGAATCTCACCAAGAGGCAAGATGTGGTGGAAAAAATTGTAAGTATATATGGAAACGTACGGAAAAGAAACAACGTTCATCTCCGTAAATAAAACCATATTAAAAAAACACATGTATGAAAAAAATAAATATATGTATTAAAGTCACACCGTAATAAATGGAGGCCCATCCATGAACGTGAAGAGCACTCGGTATCACAATGATGCGACTAAATCATTATAATGTATAATATCTAAACATATCACTATGCTCCCAAAAAAAAAATTGTGAATGGATGAAGAGATAAGAAAAGTGAATAGATGAGAAAAAAAAGTGAATAGATGAGAAAAAAAAATTGTGAATGGATGAAGAGATAAAAAAAGTGAATGGATGAAGAAAAAAAAAATTGTGAATGGATGAAGAGATAAAAAAGTGAATGGATGAAGAAAAAAAAAATAAAATAAAAAATGTTGTGAATGGATGAAGAGATGAGAAAAGTGAAATAGATGAGAAAAAAAAAAAGGAAAAAAAAAAAATTGTGAATGGATGAAGAGATAAAAAAAGTGAATGGATGAAGAAAAAAAAACTGTGAATGGATGAAGAGATTAAAAAAGTGAATGGATGAAGAAAAAAAAAAAAAATTGTGAATGGATGAAGAGATAAAAAAGTGAATGGATAAAGAAAAAAAAAATATATTGTGAATGGATGAAGAGATGAGAAAAGTGAATAGATGAGAAAAAAAAAAAATGAAAAACATGTATACAAAAGAAGGGAAGAAAGGAAAGGAAGCACAGGGCCCAAAGCATCACCTATGAGTTGTCAATGAACGCATTCAACTCAATATCAACATTTAGGCCTAAAGGTCTGAGGGAACGGATCTTATAAATCCACTCCATCTCGAGTTTAGAGATGGCCCGTCTTTTAGATCCCCCTCTCCATGGGAGTTTGAGTTTATCAATGCCCATGAACAAAGTACCGCTAGGGTCTTTTTTGTGTTTGTCTAAATAATGTTTGGAGACTGGGTGGCCCAAAAAACCCCTTCTAATATTTCCAATATGTTCCCCCAGTCTAACTTTTAATGATCGGACCGTGCGGCCCACATAGTGGAGCCCACAAGGGCAAGTGAGTAGGTAAACCCCATGGGTGGTTGAACATGTGATAAAAGATTTAATATGGAAATTATGCGGGGAATTATTGGTAATGAATTGACACACCTTTCTCTCCTTTAAAGCATTAATATCACAAACCTCGCAATTTTTACATTTGAAATAGCCTGTCATATGTTGAAAAAACATAGGTTTATGAACCGGAGGGTCACATGCAGCAGATACCACCCGTGAACTGATTGAGGGGGCACCCCTAAAGACCATCTGGGGTCTGTCAGGAAGGGATGGTCCAAGCACGGGATCATTCTTAATAATGTGCCAGTGTTTGTTCAACATCCTCCTGACAGAAAAGTGCTGGCAGGAGTATCTTGTGATCAAGGGACAGACCAGCTGACAGTCCCTCTGTGCCCTGGTTTTATCAGCCAGAAGAGCGTCCCTGTCCAGTGATACAACCTGATTGAGTTTTTCAGTCAGAAACTGCGCTTCATACCCCTTCTCTATAAATCTGTCCGTCAAAACCTTAGACTGAGCAAGAAAGTCATATTGGTAGAACAATTCCTTTTCAGTCGGATGTACTGACTTTTAGGGACAGAGTCCAGCCAAGCTTTATGATGGCAGCTGTCCCTCGGGATAAACGAATTGCGGTCAGTGACCTTGAAATAGGTAGAGGTAAGTAGAGAGTTATTTTCACCTCGTATCTCCAGATCCAGAAAGTGTATTTTTTCCTGGCTGGCCTCATATTTAAAGGATATACCCCTCTCGTTGGAATTGAGTCCATCCATAAAGGAACAGAGAGAGTCATAGGAGCCATCCCATAGGAGGAGGACGTCATCTATGTACCTGGCCCACAGGACCAATTCCGGTCTCCGGTGGGCATAGATGACGTCCTCCTCCCATTTCCCCATAAAAAAGGTTTGCCAAGCTGGGGGCAAATTTAGCCCCCATGGCTACCCCCTTAGTCTGGAGATAAAACTGTTTATTATGCCAAAAGAAATTATGTGTAGTGGCATATTCTAAAAGCTCCATAATAAAACGTTTTTGCTTCTTGGGTGGACACGGTGTGGACAGCAAATTTTTAAATAAACAAGAAGCCAAATATCTAATTCCCACGGTTAGCAGGACTCCTGTAATATACTACTTACCGAAAATTCATAAGCATAGCTCTAATCCCCCGGGAAGACCCATTGTGAGTGGGATCGAGTCCTTAACCTCAAGGCTCGGGGAATATATAGATCTACATTTACAACCTCTGGTAAAAAAGACACGTGCTTATCTTAAAGACACTAAGCACACCCTTCAATTGATAAAAGAACTGAACATGGAAAATGATACAATTATGGCTACGGGAGACGTGTCATCGTTATATACCAACATTGACCATGAGGGCGCCTTGGAAGCAGTGGAATGGGCCCTTGATAAAGGGGAAGGGATTGATAAAGGCCTATGTGGATTTATTTTGAAATGTCTGGATTTTTGTTTACATCATAATTTCTTTTGGTATAATAATAAATTCTTCCTGCAAATAAAGGGCGTTGCTATGGGCGCTAAATTCACCCCGAGCGTAGCAAACCTATATATGGCCAAGTGGGAGGAGGAGTCAGTAATGGTTGAACAGTATACAGATATGGTGTTATATAAAAGGTTTATTGACGATCTTATAATCATGTGGAAGGGGAGTAAAGAATCATTAATGACGCTATTAGAAACCATGAATGATAATGATCGTAATATCTCTTTGACTTGGGATATAAATAAGGACCGTATACACTTCCTGGATTTGGAGATACTCAACACATCAGAAGGTATGATTACGAGGTCCTTTTTCAAAGCTACAGATCGTAACTCCTATATTTCCACTACGAGCTGTCACCATAAACCATGGCTTGATAACATTCCCAGGGGCCAATTTATGAGGATGAGGAGAAACTGCACGCTTGAAGATGACTTTGAAACCCAATCAGATAGGTTAGAAGGAATGTTTTTAGATAAAGGATAACGAAAAGAATTTCTGAAAAGAGAAAGAAATATGGTCAGGAACCTGAGTAGGGATGATTTACTGAGAGACAAAAACGCAGCTGTGGGAAATAAAGAATTTGATGGTACTTGTATTGTTTTAGATTACAGTTTACAAAGTAAGGATGTAGAGAGGATTTTAAAGAAATATTGGAGCGTACTCAAACAAGATACTCACCTAAAAGACCTATTGTCCGATAAACCTAAGATTGTTTACAAGAAGGCGCCCTCGTTACGTGATAGGCTAGTACACAATATAGTAGAACCACCTCCACCAAAGCCCAAAATGTTTTGGAATCTGAAAGGTTTTTTCGGCTGTGGAAGATGTTATAGTTGTGTCAGGGTACCTTCTAATAACAAGAGAGTGAAGGAGTTCTCTAATCCCCATAGGGGTAAGTTGCATACCATAGAGGATTTTATATCTTGCGACACGATAGGGGTGGTATACGCGATCAAATGTCCCTGTAATCTTATTTATGTGGGCCGTACTACTAGAGCTTTGAAAGATCGTATGGAGGAGCATGTAAGAAATATAAGAAAGGGACACGATAAACATCACCTCTCCATACATTTTAAAAGGGTTCATAATCAGAGTACGCAAGATATGAAATTTTGGGGAATTGAAGCACCTAAACGTAACTGGAGAGGCTCCAATTACACCAGGGACATTAGCAAACGTGAATCCTGGTGGATTTACCAGCTTGGCTCCTTGTCGCCTGGCGGCTTGAACAAAGAGTTTGATCTTACATGTTTTTTAAGTAATTTTTAATTGAATTTAAAGTTTTTATTTACTCTCAAGATATATGTGGGTTGAAGGAAGTTGAATAATTTGTGTATGCCACTTTAAGGTATAGATCTATTTTATTTACTTTACAAGATTTTACACACAAGCAAGATATTAACCCCCCTTCATATTGTTATTGTTTCTCGGACGGAGATGCAATCGAACCAACCCCCCCACCCCCCCCCCGTACCTCCCACCCCCTTCCTCCTCATTTGGAAATTGCAGATGATTAATAAAAAGATTTAATGATGTAAGGGTTAATTGGGTATGGGGACTGCTGTTTTTGAAATTTGGCACTTGTGCGTTTTCACTCAAATTTGGCACTTGTATGTTTTCACTCAGATATACAGGTCCCATAACAGTTATGGCATATGGCAACCCCTAGCATATTGTATATGGGGTAGCGTTCGCAATATATTAGAGATATTCTGAGGAAGAAAATTTGTGATATGTAAGGTTGTTTAATATTGTTTTATCTTATTTTATTCACTTTTATCGTTTTGATTGTCTTTCGTATCGCTTATACCATATATTTTAATGATCGGTTTTATGTTAATAAATATGTATTGTAATAAGTATAGCTATGTTTGGTGCAGCGGGGCATCTTGTTTTTTCCTCCTAAATGCTCCGTCCTGGATTAGTATAGGCTTAAAATTGGGTACACAGTGACAGCTTATAACTATGCAGCGTCTTTGTATTGATTCGCAATACAGGAGATAGAGTAATGTAGCCCATTAGGATCTAGTCTGCGATCTCGGGCAAAATGGCCGCCGGGAGAGTATTTAGGTGATAGAGCATCCGTCCAATCACATCCCCCTGATGAAGACACGTGACCCCCCTGTGTCGAACACGCGTAGGGGAGGGGCCAGGACGGACGAGAAGCATACAGCTGAGCTAGGAGGAAAAACATTCCCCGCGGCACATTAACTAGCGATTTTACACGGCGCTTTATTGTCTGGTGCACAGCAGCACCATGAGAATGTGAGTACCCCTTTTGGGGGAAGCGATTTTTATATTTTAATAAAATAGTGGTTGATAGTATTACACTATGTAGTCTCTCTTCATTCTATATATGGATGTCTATGGAGCCTTGTCAACCTAAAGTGAGTGGAGATCGTATCTATATGACCTTGCAGAGCCCAAAGAGGGGCTACCAAGCGTGATTTGACATAGTTAGCCACTGTGTCACACGCTTTGAGGTGAGCGCAATCACTTTGGGGGGGTTTCCAGGATTCATCACGATTGATTGCAGCACCCGGATTTATTTGCACCTGATGTGTTGGATTTCGCTGAACACAGATGCACTTTTAATTTGGACATTTTATGGACACTTTATTACAAAGAGATCACCAAGCTCAAATTATTTTGACTGCGTTTAAAAAGCACCAACCACTTTTATGTTATTTCATGTTCATGTGATTTGATTTTGTGCATGCTACACTAGATGTGAGATATTGCATGTTATCTGATATATCACTTGATTATGTTTGCTTTGGCGTGAGTGTACATGCACATTGCACTCTTATTGTTTGATATGTAAGCATAATATAGAGGTTAAGATACACACCACATATAGAAATTTGTAAGTCGCATTTGATATTTATACACTAGGGATCTTTGATACCACTTTATTTAATTTTTTGATATCAAGCGCAGCGCAAATAATTTTTTCTATACTTGTGCACGGATATGAATACGTGAACTGCGTGTGCGGCTAGATATTCACAGTTATCTATATATATATTTTTTTTTGTTTAGGAGTTTCACATTTATGCACATTGAGCACTGGATCATTGTGGCTCGCAAGATTTCCCTCTTTTTGTTTTAACTTCTATGTGTATTGTTGGACCGGCAGTGCATTAATAGCCGCGAGTAGTTTTAAATAACTTTTTTTCCTTTGAAATGTCATTTTGCTGTCAGACTGTTCTAAACACGGGAAACATGCGCCCCTTTACAGGCATACTATAGACACCCCCCAGGTACGACATTTAAAGGGATGTTACACTTTTATTGTTTCACTTTAAGCATTATTAAAATCACTGCTCCCGAAAAAACGGCCGTTTTAAAACTTTTTTGCATTGATACATGTCCCCTGGGTAATAAGGAGAGCCGGCAAAACTGTAATCCTTGAAGTGACGTTTATTGGTACATCAGAGTGACAATAAAACAATAAAGCTGACGCGTTTCGGCAATAGCCTTAGTCGTAGCTAGTTTGAAACAGATATGGCAAAATATATATATATACTCACATACACACATGCAAACTCCATCTCTACAAAATTGCTACCTTTGACAAACTAAAGACACTATCCAGCAAGGAAATCAGGATCTGGTGGGATCTTACTGGTTTACAACAGTACATCAACGAATCAATGATTCCCAGAGGGTTGAGAATCAAAAAATCCCCTCCACACTATATTCAGAATCTTTTCTCACAGAGTGGAACACGATACTCTCCAAATGCTCACTTGAGCTAATGAGTCTAATTGTTTCACATGAGGAGGCACTGCTCAGAACCATCTCCACTGAAATTCAATCCTTGAAGGAATCCCTTCTTCCAATACAACAAGTGAGCTCTTATGCTACTTTATTAGAAGACCTTACGGCCCATACAGATAAATTGGAAGCTGATGTCATGGACACCAAGAGACATAAATATCTCCGTGATTTACAAGACTATGAGCAGGGGGAAGTTTACACATACAAGAAAGCTGAGAGGCCGCACTCCATTTTGAAAAACAGACGGAGACGCAAACATAACACTCACAGACATGTGAGCTTCAGCTCCCTGGATCACTCTGATTCATCATTAGAACTGTCAGATGTGGCTGGTGTTGGCTCTTCACTTTCATCACGAGCCTCCGTCTCATCTGTTTTTTCCAAAGAAGATTCTAGCATCATCCCATCAAAAAACTCCTCTGTGACCCAGGATTCCAGACAGAAAAGGAAAACAAGGAGGGGTCCCGTGGTTCCAAAGACAAACAGAACAAGTTACCCACGGAAAGCATGGAACAAGTAATACAAGGACAGGAAGATAATGAGACAACTTGCAATGTCATTAATATTGTTAATTTATCGGACAGTACACTTACCCCTTCTGAAGTTTCACTGCTTTCCAAAGGACTTTCTTTTGCCCCCACTTTTCATTTTGATGTCTTTTCTACCATTTTAGATGTTAGCAGGTTTGTTCGCAATATTTTGTTAAAAAAACACTTTTCCACCAGCACTGATACACCTGTGCCTGCCCCCCTTGAGGTTCATGATGGCATAGACTCTCTGGCCAATTTTGATTTTCAAAATCTCAAGGCTAAGTCTACATTAGAGAGCCTGCAGTCTGAATCCTCTAGGGGCATGTACGGCATATCCAAAGATACTACCTATACTGGTGATACATTTTTTTATCCTGTACATTCCAGAGGGAATGCAGTAGACATCTTTCAACAGGTTGTGGAGAAGGAACTCCTGTCTTTGAAAGAAACGATTGACAGTACTGCATCTCGAACGTTTAACAACATCAGTACGTCTGAAAGACAGGCTCTTGCAGATCTTAAAACTCACAAAGATATTGTAATTAGAGAGGCAGACAAAGGGGGCGCTATAGTGGTACTTAATGACAGAGATTACATAACTGAAGCCTTGCGGCAACTCAATGATTCTTCAACGTACCGCCCCCTTAAATCTGATCCCACTCCAGTCTTCAAGAGTAAACTCAAACATCTCTTGGACACAGGTGTGGAAATGGGAGTACTGACAAAAAGGTCGCAGAGCACCTTTTAGTTGAACATCCAGTTGTTCCTGTGTTCCATCAGCTCCCCAAGATACACAAACCTGAGAGACCTGTAAGAGGTCGTCCAATAGTAGCAGGCATTGGTTCACTCCTAGAGAGATTAGGTG
Source organism: Aquarana catesbeiana (assembly GCF_042186555.1). NCBI lineage: Eukaryota > Metazoa > Chordata > Amphibia > Anura > Ranidae > Aquarana > Aquarana catesbeiana. Next base: position 733,352,487 of record NC_133326.1, on the reverse strand, counting down.
AATGGGTAGACCAGTATTTGCAACCTTTAGTGACAAGACTGCCGGGCTATATAAAAGACACCGCATCAATCCTAAAGTATATAAATGAAGTACAATGGGCAGAGCATTTTTTTGTGGGTTACTTTAAATGTTAAGTCTCTCTATTCATGCATACTACATCATCTTGCTCTAGATGCACTACAATATCACTTGTCCAAATATAGCTTTTATGATCCTCAGCTCAAAGAATTTATCATTATGGCTGTTACCTTTCTATTACAACATAATTACTTCTTCTTTCACGATTCCTTCTATGTACAATGCTGTGGAGCCTCCATGGGAGCTAAATTTTCTCCATCGTTAGCTAATTTATACATGGGATGGTGGGAAGAATGTTTTCTTTTTTCACATCTCAATATCTATGCACCCCACATCCATTGGTATGGGCGATACATAGACGATCTGATCTTAATTTGGAACCATACTGATTCCTCTTTAACTTCTTTTGTTTCATACCTTAACAACAGCCTTAATCTTGAATTCTCTTATGTGAGCAATAAGATCATGATTGATTTTCTAGATATCACACTCAGGGGTGACCCCAGCACTGGCCTTATAAATACTGGAACCTTCCGCAAACCTACTGCCGGAAATTCCTTACTTCTGGCCTCCAGCTGCCATCCACCCCATACTATTCGTTCCATCCCGGTGGGTGAGTTTATTAGAGCTAAGCGCAACTGTTCCACCCCGGAAAGTTTTCAGCTAGAATGCTCTAACATCTCAAAACGATTAAGCGATAGAGGCTATCAGAAGTGGCACATCAATAGAGCCATTTCCATAGCCTCAGAGAAGGACAGGTACAATCTATTGCACAACAGAGAGAAATCCCGTTGCTCTTCAAAATATACACAACATAAAAATCAAAAGAACAAGGACAAGAGTTCCCTCACCTTTGTCACCACTTTCTCCAAAGAGTTTAATCAGATCAAACAGATTATAAATAAACATCTTCCCATTCTTTATGATGACAAGTACCTAATTGATGTGCTTTCCAAAGGGTGTAATTTCTCTTGTCTTCGTGCCCCAACTTTAGGTAACTCTTTGTCGCCCAGTCTACACCAAACCACCACTACTTCCAAAACGTGGCTCAGTACTAATGGCTCGTATAGTTGTGGTTTAAATACTTGTAGGTATTGTAACAAACATAACAAGAATCACAGGTCTATCACCTCGTACCATAATAATAAAGGTATTTCCTATTAGGGATTTTATAAATTGTAGTACTCAATATGTAGTCTACGTGATAGAATGTGATGTTTGTAAATTACAATATGTAGGATGCACCACTAGGCCCCTTCGCACAAGGATTAGCGAACACTACAACGGAGCAGCATGTAGTAATGAGAGAAGGTTATCCAATGTATCTAAACACTTTAAATTCATACATGATGGTAACATGGATTCCTTCTCTTTCTCTGCAGTTCAAAAAATCAAAATGTCGGTACGTGGAGGAGACAGGCACAGAAGGAGACTGAAACAGGAAGTTAAGTGGATTTTCCTGTTGGGGACACGTATCCCCACAGGCATGAACCACAGATGGGATGTGGATCTATTTCTCAAATGACATCTTCCTATTCCATTTTCAGTTATATTGTCACCTGCTTCAGTATTTGTCTTTTTGTCCCAGTATGTTCCTCCAGTGCTTGTTTTCTGCCCTCTAAATTTTTTTCTAAATAAAAGGAGAAGGGAAGGAAAATAGGCAAAAAATTATATATATATATATATATATATATATATATATATATATATATATATATATATATATATATATATATATATATATATATATATATATATATATTTGATCCTGCCATTAATTGAATCCCCCTTTTTTCATTAATTGTATCTTTTTTCTTTCTTTGTTTCTGTTATTAACTGAATCCCTCTTTTTTGATCCTGTTATAAATTGTATTCCTTTTTCCTGATTCTGTCTTATATTTCATCCCCCCCCCCCTTTTTCTTTTCTTTTTTTTTTGATCCTGCCATTAATTGAATCCCTTTCTTCTAAAGAATTGTATCTGTTTTTTTTTTTTTATCCTGCCATAAATTCAATCACCCTTTTTTGTGATTCTGCTATAAATTTATTCCCCTTCTTTTTTGATCCTGCCCTAAATTGCATCCTTCTTTTTTGATCCTGACATTATTCCATCCCTCCTTCATTCATTGTTTCTTTTTTGATCCTGCCATAGATTCAACCCCCTTTTCTGTGATCCTGTTATTAATCCAATCCCCCTCTTCTTTGATCCTGCCATGAATTTTGTCCTTTTTTGATCCCGCCATCAATTGAACCCCCCCCCCCCCCCCCTTTTTATTTATTTATTTTTTTTGTTTTTATTTATTTTTTCCTTTCTCTTCCTTCTTTTGATCCTGCCATCAATTGCTTCTTTCTTCTTTGATCCTGCCATAATTCCATCCCTCCTTCTTCATTCATTGTATTTTTATTTTTTTTTTTTTGATCCTGCCATAGATTCAACACCCTCGTTTGTGATCCTGCCATAAATCCAATCCCCTTCTTCTTTGATCCTGTCATAATTGCATCCTTTTTTGATCCCGCCATAAATTGAACCCCCCCCTCTTCCCCCCTTTTTTTTTTTTCTCTTTTCCTTCTTTTGATCCTGCCATTAATCTTGACTTTAGATTTTGTTGCTACCACATAGTATTTTATTTGAACATTTTGAACATTTTCCTTTCCTTTAAGGAATATATTTCTCCCTTGGAGTAATAAGGTCTTAATATCCCATGTAGCATTTTTTCTACACATCACTTTTTGGCTCAACAAAATAACTTTTTTATATTGCCTTTTTTCCCTCTACCTCTTCTCATGCTGGCTAAAAACAGGTGTAGTCACTAACCACTTGAATAATGGGTATCAATTAAATATGTTAATTTTCTGTGACACCAACTTGATAGGCCAATTTTGTAGAGATGGAGTTTGCATGTGTGTATGTGAGTATATATATATATTTTGCCATATCTGTTTCAAACTAGCTACGACTAAGGCTATTGCCGAAACGCGTCAACTTTATTGTTTTATTGTCACTCTGATGTACCAATAAACGTCACTTCAAGGATTACAGTTTTGCCAGCTCTCCTTATTACTGTTGCATTGGAGTGTGTTGGGACACATCGAGCCTCGGCACCTGTGAGTGGACCTGGTGTATTGATTAAGTTGTCCCTGCAGAGAGCGCTGTTACCTTTCTTCTTTTGCACATGTCCCCTGGGGCAGGCCCCAGGTCCCTAAACACTTTTTATGACAATAACTTGCATATAAGCCTTTAAAATTAGCACTTTTGATTATTCATGTTCGTGTCCCGCGTGTTCGAACGAATTTTTTTCCTGTTCGCATGTTCTGGTGCGAACCGAACAAGGGAGTGTTCAGCTCATCCCTAGTCTTCATTATTGTGCCAACACCCCGACATGCAGAGAATAATGGTGGTCTTCACAGCAGAGTCTGAAGTGGGCTAAGGCACCACATCCCATGTAGAGAGGTGCAGTCTGTACTCATCAATGAAGGAGAAAAAATCACCTGTTTGTAAAATTTTATAACAAACTATGAAAATTTTTTTTTTTTTTTCAAAATTTTCTGTCTTTTTTTGTTTGTTTAGCAAAAAAATAAACCCCAGCGGTGATTAAATACCACCAAAAGAAAGTTCTATTTGTGTGATAAAAATGATAAAAATGTCATTTGGGTACAATGTAGCATGACCGAGTAATTGTCATTCAAAGTGTGAGAGCGCTGAAAGCTGAACATTGGTCTGGGCAGGAAGGGGGGAAGTGTCCGGTATTGAGGGGGTTATAATAGTCATGAAGTGATTATCAACCAGCAACTGTGGAGACAATCATCACTTTGGTCATAAGAATGTCAGAATATGAAAATCAGCAGCAGCAGCTCCCCAACATTCTACCTCCTAGCACAATCCCCCTCCTCCCCTCCAAATACCCCTCCTAGCACAATCCCCCCTCCAAATTCCCCCTCCTAGCACAACCCCTCCAAATACCCCCTCCTAGCACAATCCCCCCAAATACCTCCTCCTAGCACAATTCCCCCTCCCCCTCCAAATACCCCTCCTAGCACAATCCCCCCCCTCCAAATACCCCTCCTAGCACAATCCCCCCTCCAAATACCCCTCCTAGCACAATCCCCCCTCCCCCTCCAAATACCCCTCCTAGCACAATCCCCCATCCAAATACCCCTCCTAGCACAATCTCCCCTCCAAATACCCCCTCCTAGCACAATCCCCCCTCCAAATACCCCTCCTAGCACAATCCCCCATCCAAATACCCCTCCTAGCACAATCCCCCATCCAAATACCCCCTCCTAGCACAATCCCCCCTCCAAATACCCCCTCCTAGCACAATCCCCCCTCCAAATACCCCCTCCTAGCACAATCCCCCCTCCAAATACCCCCTCCTAGCACAATCCCCCTCCAAATACCCCTCCTAGCACAATCCCCCAGCCAAATACCCCCTCCTAGCACAATCCCCGCTCCAAATACCCCTCCTAGCACAATCCCCCCCTACAAATACCCCTCCTAGCACAACCCCCCTCCAAATCCCCCCTTCTAGCACAATTTCCCCCTCCCCCTCCAAATTCCCCCTACTAGCGCAACCCCCCCCCCAAATTTCCCCTCCTTGCACAATCCCCCCTCCAAATTCCCTGTTCTAGCACAGTACCCCCTCCGAATTTACCCTCCTAGCACAATCCCCCATCCAAATTTCCCCTCCTAGCGCAATCCCCCCCCCAAATTCCCCCTCCAAATTCCCCCTCCTAGCACAATCCCCCCTCCAAATACCCCTCCTAGCACAATCCCCCTCCCCTCCAAATACCCCTCCTAGCACAATCTCCCCCTCCTAACAGAATCCCCCCTCCAAATACCCCCTCCTAGCACAACCCCCCCATCTACCTCTTAGGACAAATCCTCTCCCCCCACCAAATTCCAACCCCCCAATCCTCCTCCTAGCACTGATCCTTTCTCCCCCCGGCATAAACCCCCAACACTAATCCTTTCACCCACTAATCCTCCCTCCCAGCACTAATTCTCTCCGCTCCAAATTACCCCTCCCCCAGCACTAATTTTCCCTCCAAATCCCTCTTGACACAAATCCCCATCAACCTCTTAGCACAAAACCTCCCCCCCTAAATTCCCTCTCTTCAAGTGTGGATTGCTTTTCAGAGGACATTTGACTAATGGGGGTTGGTGTTATGTTGCCTCCTCACTGCCTGCTTTAAAGCAGAAATAAACCCAAAAACTGACCCAGACTGACAGGGTGCCTCCTGTGCTCCTTCATCCAGAGTGGGGGGGAGGGGGGCTCTAATACAGGAGGTGTGTTACTGGCCAGATCACCAGGTGAAAACAGTGGGGACAAATCCTAAAAAAAAAGAAAACAAATGCAGCCACCACAACAACTGGAAAAGTTGCAATGTATTACATTTTGGGTTTTGTGTGTAATACCTCTTTTCCCCTATAGATGGCACACTAGTACACTGCAATCATGTACTCCGCATGCGCTTGTGGTGTGGCCCTACAACTTGCATTAGTGGCATTAGGCAGTGGGAACGCTTACCAAATAAGACACGCTGTTTATGTTTTCGCTCGGCCCTGGTGTGTGTAGAGCCGTGATTGGTTGTCATTGATCAGACAAGTGATCAATAAGTACACCGGCAGGCTTTGGGGGATGGGAAGGATGGGACGGCCTGTTTGCTTTTATGTTAGTCAGATAATGGATGTCCTTAGATGATTATTGAAGCTTTGATCATGTGAGCGCACAATTTTATTCTAAAAACCTTGGTGGTATTTTTACTATTGTGAGTTCCATTTCTTCTTGATGTGCTTATGTGGATTTCGATCGGTGAGATTTGGTTGCACGGTCTGTGATCCTTAGAGTGGAGCAGTTGGCCCATGGATAGATGGTGAAGAGATGTTTGATGTCTGATCTGGGGGTGAAAATTATGGGGGAGCCGCCGTCTTAAGGTGTGAGGCATGGAAGAAGAATTTATCAACTTTTATATTTTTTCACATGAATGGACTTAAAGCGATTGTAAATTGCCGGTTGTTTTTTTTAAGACCTGCAAGGTAAAGGCATAATGTGCTAGTATGCATCTCCCATCTGATCAATGTTTATAAACAATGTTACTTTGTATCTCTCTATCTCCTGTCTGATCAATGTTTATAAACAATGTTACTTTGTATCTCTCCATCTCCTGTCTGATCAATGTTTATAAACAATGTTACTTTGTATCTCTCTATCTCCTGTCTGATCAATGTTTATAAACAATGTTACTTTGTATCTCTCTTTCTCCTGTCTGATCAATGTTTATAAACAATGTTACTTTGCATCTCTTGTGGGGATCACCTTCCCTGGGAAAAAGGCAATCCAAATGGCAGGTCTTTTCTTATTATTCTGACATTTTTTTTAAAGCTTTCACATAAAACAGACAAAACAGAAAATAAATCCTTTCCATCCGGACACTAACTAAGCAGTAGAGATTCATTTTAGACAGGTGACTCAGAGAAATGACCTTTTAGGGCAGCCTTGACATCTCATAGCTCACTGGCTATACAATACACATTATCATAAATATCGACACAGAACTCCTTCATACAATAGCAGGGTTAATTAGCACAAACAACAATGGGTGAAAGACTCTTAGAAGCCATACTAGACTTATTTACATTATAGCAGACAACAGACAGACGGGTGGCTGGGGTTGATGACATCAGCCTCTTCTAACAGGATGTGTCCCAACAGTATGAATCAGTCATTATTTCTAATATGGCATATACAGGGTTTCCAGAGTCTGTGTGTCTTGGGGGGACATGGACCTGAATCCAAAGTGACACCACCACAAGGGTCCCCAGGCAAACACCTCACAAAGGGCACCATTACATCAAAATCCAGGGCCCATAATCAGTAGGCAAGAGGCCAGCATTCAGTTCCCTCCAAAAGCCTTTGTCCCTGGTGAGTCCATCACATTTCTTCCCCATCAAAAGTCGACTAACAAAGTCCCAGATTTCCACCTGGTCTGGACATGCGTTAGTTGGGCAGAGTGAGCTAACATAGTCAGTCTGCATGATCCCCATTCTTGGCTCCAAGGAACTGTTGTCATCAGTAGCTGTGGGGCAGAGGTCATGGACTCTGGCTGTCAGCGCTTCAGCTGGGTGGTCTTTACCATTCCATGGCTTGGCCTGTTGCTGGGCATAGGGGCCAACTGCCCCAGTTCCCTGAAGCTGAGAAGAAACTGTAGGTGCTAGGCAGAGGCCAGCGGCACTCTGCCCTGTTGCCAGTAATTCAGCTGGGAGTAGAAGCTTCACTAAATCCGCTTGTCGCTGGGGAGAAGGGCCAACTGCCCCGGCTCCTTGGAACTCTGTAGTTGTTGCCGGTGCTGGGCAGAGGTTGGTAGCACTCTGCCCTGTTGGCAGCACTTCTGCTGGGGACTCCACATCATCTGCTCTGGCTAACCGTTTGGGCGGGAGGCTGGCTTCCTCCACTCCCAGACTATGGATTTGTTGCTGGGGTGGAAGGATGAGCTCCATCTCTCCCAAATTCTCCCAGAAGATGCTATCGGTGCTGGGCAGAGGTTAGCAGAGCTCTGCCCCGTTGTCAGCACTTCAGCTTTGGGCATTTCAATCTCCAGATTTTCCACTCCCGATTCTGACATGCAGCTGGACAGGCATATTCCTCCATCTAACCTTGTATTGTGCAGAAACATGTTCATCAAGGTCAGTCAGCACTTGTACTCGGAGTCAATCTATGGATAGTGAAGGAAAGGAACAAAGAGCAACAGAGAACATAGACCTGAGTTGTGCCTGGGTCAAGTGGTCAGTATGCCTGAAAGGGGGCAAAAATGACCAGTAGGATGAATATGATGCCAAATTATTACCCACTGAAATTACGTATAATCTACCAAATTAACAACGCTTGTGATATCTCAAAAAGTGGCTCTGGGCCAAACCCAGAGAACAAGCCGACCTCCACCTCCACCAAATAAGGCCAGGGGCCCCTGGCACGAATTCGCAGAAGCTGCTCCTAACTCTTACGAATGCCAGAGTATACCTTAGGGTCCAGACCCCGAAATGGCCAAAACACAGGGGTGGCAATGAAGTATGCATTGAGCTATGGAGAGGGGAGCGCTAGGAAAAGGCAACCGAGGATCAACCCTGGGATTATCAGATGTAGCACTGCCGAGCTAGAAAAGCCCAACACCGGGTACCACGCCTTGCCAGGCTCCAAACCTGATGACAGTGCCGCCACCTGATTATAGCATCTTGCGAGCATGCAGATGTAAACAGAAAAGGCCGGAGTGCAAACCCGTAGATTCAGCCAAAAGCAATACCCCTGTCCTCAGGACCCCTAAAGAGCCGGGTATAGCGCTGCCTGAGCACCGAGCTGGTACCCAACACAAAGGGGACCATCAGAGCGTGACAGATACGACACGGAAAAATGACCCATGATGAGAAGTCTGCTGAGCACAGCAGGAGGGCTACTCTTCAGGATCCCTAAGGATGGCTAAATAGAGTGCACCGAAAATAAAACCTGTCGGGGTCTACCAACAACATGAAATGCTGAGTCCCAACCAGATACGCCCCGACAGTGTTGTGCTGAAATAAGTTAAGAGGCAAAATATAAACCAAGTAGGAAGCTTACTGATCCTGGCCTAGGAACTGAAAAAGTACGGAATCCACTAAAGCCCCTGAGCCCGTAAAGGCTGCTGGAGCTTTCATAGCTGACTTACCAAAAATTCCATACTTTGCCCAATCCCAGCCAGACGTAGCTAGGAAATAAAAGGTCGTGAACAAAACACATGTATAGCGCAAGCTGACGAAATCGTGAGCAGCATGAGAACCGAGGCTGCAAGAAAACTGCAACTACATGAAAAACACTGGTAGCACGAGAACGTGAATTAATGAACAACGTGAGAACATGAGAACGAGAGTAACCGTGGGAAAATATGAGAAACCTGGGAAAACGAGAGAAACATAAAAAATGTGAGTTTATCATAGAAACAACAAATTGCAAGAGAAACGTAAATTGCATGAGAAAACGTAAATTGCATGAGAAACGTAAACTGCATGAGAAACGTAAACTGCATGAGAAACGTAAATTGCTTAAGAAACGTAAATTGCATGAGAAACGTAAACTGCATGAGAAACGTAAACTGCATGAGAAACGTAAATTGCATGAGAAACGTAAATTGCATGAGAAACGTAAATTGCATGAGAAACGTAAATTGCATGAGAAACGTAAACTGCATGAGAAACGTAAATTGCTTAAGAAACGTAAATTGCATGAGAAACGTAAATTGCATGAGAAACGTAAACTGCATGAGAAATGTAAACTGCTTAAGAAACGTAAATTGCATGAGAAACGTAAACTGCTTAAGAAACGTAAATTGCATGGGAAACGTAAATTGCATGAGAAACGTAAACTGCTTAAGAAACGTAAATTGCATGAGAAAACGTAAATTGCATGAGAAACGTAAATTGCTTAAGAAACGTAAATTGCATGAGAAACGTAAATTGCATGAGAAACGTAAATTGCATGAGAAAACGTAAATTGCAAGAGAAACGTGAGTTTGTACGAAATACATAAGCAGCGTAAGAACAGATGAGGAGACTTGCCACCGAACAAGCCAATTAAAAACGATCACCTCAATCTTTTTTTTTTTTTTTTTTTTATCATAGAAACAAAACTGCATGAGAAACGTAAATTGCTTAAGAAACGTAAATTGCATGAGAAACGTAAACTGCATGAGAAACGTAAACTGCTTAAGAAACGTAAACTGCTTAAGAAACGTAAACTGCTTAAGAAACGTAAACTGCTTAAGAAACGTAAATTGCAAGAGAAACGTAAACTGCATGAGAAACGTAAATTGCTTAAGAAACGTAAATTGCATGGGAAACGTAAATTGCATGAGAAACGTAAACTGCTTAAGAAACGTAAACTGCTTAAGAAACATAAATTGCTTAAGAAACGTAAATTGCATGAGAAACGTAAATTGCATGAGAAACGTAAATTGCTTAAGAAACGTAAATTGCATGAGAAACGTAAATTGCATGAGAAACGTAAATTGCATGAGAAACGTAAATTGCTTAAGAAACGTAAATTGCTTAAGAAACGTAAATTGCATGAGAAACGTAAACTGCTTAAGAAACGTAAATTGCTTAAGAAACGTAAATTGCATGAGAAACGTAAACTGCTTAAGAAACGTAAATTGCATGGGAAACGTAAATTGCATGAGAAACGTAAACTGCTTAAGAAATGTAAACTGCATGAGAAACGGAAATTGCTTAAGAAACGTAAATTGCATGAGAAACGTAAATTGCATGAGAAACGTAAACTGCATGAGAAACGTAAACTGCTTAAGAAACGTAAACTGCTTAAGAAACGTAAATTGCATGAGAAACGTAAATTGCATGAGAAACGTAAACTGCATGAGAAACGTAAACTGCTTAAGAAACGTAAATTGCTTAAGAAACGTAAACTGCTTAAGAAACGTAAATTGCATGAGAAACGTAAATTGCATGAGAAACGTAAACTGCATGAGAAACGTAAACTGCATGAGAAACGTAAACTGCTTAAGAAACGTAAATTGCATGAGAAACGTAAACTGCTTAAGAAACGTAAATTGCTTAAGAAACGTAAACTGCTTAAGAAACGTAAATTGCATGAGAAAACGTAAATTGCATGAGAAAACGTAAATTGCAAGAGAAACGTGAGTTTGTATGAAATACATAAACAGCGTAAGAACAGATGAGGAGACTTGCCACTGAACAAGCCAATTAAAAACAATCACCTCAATCTTTTTTTTTTATCATAGAAACAAACTGCATGAGACACGTAAATTGCATGAGAAACGTAAATTGCTTAAGAAACGTAAATTGCTTGAGAAACGTAAATTGCATGAGAAACGTAAATTGCATGAGAAACGTGAGTTTGTATGAAATACATAAACAGCGTAAGAACAGATGAGGAGACTTGCCACCGAACAAGCCAATTAAAAACGATCACCTCAATCTGTCCACCCATAGACGTGATGGGTAATCTGCAGTGGTAGAACATGAACAACCCAGCTGTTTGAAAGCAACCAGATAACATTACAGACAACCAGCCCAAGACCTAACCCCCCTGGTATCTGACAAGTATGATGAAGTGTGTGCAGAAATGACAAGACCAAAAGCGCAAGAATGTGAACCTAATGATGACACCCCCCTACCAGGGGCGGACTGACCATTGAGCGACTAGGGCACTGCCCGAGGGCCCTGAGCCACTAGGGGGCCCCATCAGGGTTGCCAGCCTTAGTAAAACCAGGGACAGTATGTATAAATCTGTGTTTTTTACATCTGTCTGTGTATACTGTGTGTACATGTATGTGTATACTGTCTGATTGTATACTGTGTGTGTATACTGTGTGGCCCCATAATCTCTGATTGCCTGGGGGCCCCATAATCTCCTATTGCCCGGGGCCCCATGAGTTATCAGTCCGCCCCTGCCCCCTACTGTATGCAGTGAGCGAGCCCGAGCAACCTGCAGCGCCAGGACAGGAAATTAAAAGCGAACACTCAGGGCTAAGGTACCCACAGACCGTGGTGGGTAGTAGTAAAGGTGTAATGGTGAACGTGCACGTATGACGTATGGAAAACAGGCGAGAAGATTGTGGGACAACAATCAATTAAAAACGAAACCTCAGCCCGTACGGATCTGTAAAGGTAACAGACCCTGAATGTGAGCACTAACTAACAGAAATGCAGCGAACAAAAAGCTGTGACATAAAAACATAAGACATGAACGTAAGACACATAAGAAAACGAGAGAAGCATGGGAAAACGAGAGAAGCATGGGAAAACGAGAGAAGCATGGGAAAACGAGAGAAGCATGGGAAAACGAGAGAAGCATGAGAAAACGAGAGAAGCATGAGAAAACGAGAGAAGCATGGGAAAACGAGAGAAGCATGAGAAAACGAGAGAAGCATGGGAAAAAACGTGAGAACATGAGAAATGTAGGAAAAACATGAGGAATGTAGGAAAACATGAAAAAGGCATAAGAAGTGACACATTACCTGAGAACCATAATTGCATGAGAACACTGTGAAACTGCCTGAGAACACTGAACTGCATGAAAACCCTGTAAAACTGCATGAAAAAACAAACAAACTGTGAAACGAATGACAAACCAAGACATAAACATATGACATGAAACGTAATAGACCTGGGAACAACGAGAAAAGCATGGGAACAACGAGAAACGCATGGGAACAACGAGAAACGCATGGGAACAACGAGAAAAGCATGGAGAAAACGAGAGAAGCATGGAGAAAACGAGAGAAGCATGGAGAAAACGAGAGAAGCATGGAGAAAACGAGAGAAGTAATCGAGAGAAACATGGGAAGACGTGAGAAAACATGGGAAGACGTGAGAAGCATGGGAAGACGTGAGAAGCATGGGAAGACGTGAGAAGCATGGGAAGACGTGAGAAGCATGGGAAGACGTGAGAAGCATGGGAAGACGTGAGAAGCATGGGAAGACGTGAGAAGCATGGGAAGACGTGAGAAGCATGGGAAGACGTGAGAAGCATGGGAAGACGTGAGAAGCATGGGAAGACGTGAGAAGCATGGGAAGACGTGAGAAGCATGGGAAGACGTAAGAAGCATGAAAAAATGTGAGAGACATGAAAAAACGTGGGAAGTGTAAGAAACATGGAAAACGTGAGAACCAAGAGAAAACGTGAGGACCATGTAAAACGTGAGAAACATGGGAAACATGAGAAATGTAAGAAAACATAAATAGGCATAAGAAGTGACAAATTGCATGAGAAACGTAAATTGCATGAGAAAACATAAATTGCATGAGAAACCGTAACAAAGCATGAGAGATTGTAAAGTGCATGAGAAACCGTAATTTATGAAACCGTGAAATGCATAAAACCTGTAAAATGCATATGAAGCCATAAAATGCATGAGAAACCATAAATTTTAATGAAACCGTAAAAAAGCATGAAAAACTGTAAAATGCATGAGAACCCATAATTATATGAGAAACCATAAATCGCATGAGAAACTGTAAAATGTACGATAACCGTAAAATGCATGAGAAACCATAAATTGCATGCGAAACTAACATGCATGAGAACCGTAAATAGCATGAAAACCGTATGCATGAAAAAACGTAAATAAATGAGAAATCGTAAATCGCATGAAACCGTAAAAACATGAAACCATAAAATGCATGAGAAACCGTAAATTTAAATCATAAAATAAAATAAAAAAATGTAAAATGCATGGGAAACTGTAAATCGCATGAAACCAAAAATTACATGAGAAATCGTAAATTGCATGCCCCCAAAGGACCCCCACAGAAAATAATGAGATGACAGGCAATGAGCAATCTCCTATGCCATCTAGAATGAGATGGATCTTCAGGCTGTCCCTGCTGTCACCTGCGCACACTATATACCTCCATGTATGCTCAGTATACACTCCCATGTATGCCCAGGACCCGCACACACACCCGGAGCCCACTAACACAACCCACGTGCACTAGTACAAAGCACGAATGCTGGAAGCTGATGGTGTGAATGCTCAGTCCAGTGCGATCAGACAGAGACAATACCTGGGTGGCAGTATCACTGGTGGTGTGTCCGGGCGGGTGTGCGGTGTGTACAGGCAGACTCGGATCGCAGCGCCCCGGGAGTCTTCCGTATCATTTGCCCATAAAGGAGACAGAGCATCCCACTCTCTCTCTCTCCTTTATATCCCATCTGCCGTCTAACACTGTCTCTTTGCAGCCCCCCCCCCCAGCCCAGGCCGGCACCTGAGCGGGACGGGTGGCATCTGATGTGGATCCTCCGTTGATGCCACCCGCCCACACCTACCAGAACCGTGACCACTGGGAGAGAGATCCAAAAGAGAACCTTGCAGCCGACCATGCTGCCGCCCTGCAAGCCAAAAACAGGAAGTGATCTGCCGTGACCTGCCCTAACCCGGAAGTGACCTGTCGACACGAGATCCTATGACCACAGGAAAGAGAAGAAGGAGGGCAGGCTTTATGCAGCCTGACTCCTCCTACAATTACAGGCTGACCTGCGGTCAGCCTTACACTTGTTGCATCCGCCATAAGACCTCCGCATCCATAGCTGCGGGGACAGGTTGACAAAGCACACTGTTACTATGCCACCTTGCTAACTCTAGTCCCAGGCAAAAGGGAGCCCAGTCCTGGTGTCTGTAGGTGACTGTAGGTGACTGTCTGTAGCAGTTGTCTGTAGGTGACCTCCAGCTCCCATTCCTGAATGGCCAGAATCTCTATCTTCCAGTGCCCAGTGCACTTTCGTGAACATTATTGATCTGAACCTAGAGTGTCAGAAGTGTTGAGGAGTTTACAGGGTGAAGGCAGCACCAGATGACAGGCACCATCCAGCGTCTCCTACGGTGAGTAGCACTACATTTGTGAATGCATGAACTGGGGAATTATACCCCCCGACCACCAAAACCACTGGCCAGGGTTGTTGGGATGAGGCCCTTTTTTCTCATCAACATGGGGAAAAAGGTTCTTTACCAGAGGGCCTTCCTGACAAGGGACACCCTATGTGAAAGGTAGGGATGAGCTTAAAGTGATACTAAAGTCTCTTTTTTTTTGCTTAAAAATAACAAACATGTTATACTTACCTGCTCTGTGAAATGGTTTTGCACAGAGCAGCCCTGATCCTCCTCTTCTGGAGTCCCATGCCAGTACTCCTGACCCCTCCCTCCTGTCGAGTGCCCCCACAGCAAGCAGCTTGCTATGGGGCACCCAAGCTCCATTCAGACACAGAGCCCTGGCTAGGCCCTGCCTCTCTCTCCCCATTGGCTCACTGACTTTGATTGACAACAGCAGGAGCTGATGGCACTCCAATGCTGTCTCAACCAATGAGGAGGAGAGTCCCGGGCAGCCGAGTCCCTCAAGCAACATCACTGGAAAGAGATGGGTTCAGGTAAGTATTAGGGGGGAGAGCTGCACACAGAATGTTTTTTTTATCTTAATGTATAGAATGCACCTTCTGCCTTTACAATCACTTTAAAGTTCAGTCTGAACTCAGATTCGGACTGAACCTTGGCTGTTTAGGTTTTTGAATGCATAACATTTATCTCTTCATCAGGAGCCAGATCCTTGGCTTTGTTTGGAGGGAGTGGATACTGCCCAGTCCTTAAACTGTTTGTAAAGTCTTAAGGTTTTTCATCTTAATGCATTCTATGGTGAAAAACCTTCTGTGCTGCAGGTCCCCCCCCAAGACCCCCCCTTTTTCTTACCCGAGTCCGATCCAGTGATGTGCACAAGCTCAGGGGCTCCAGCCACTGTCTCTTTCCTAATTGGGGCTGCTCTGTGCTAAACTCTTACACAGAGCAGGTAAGTATAACAGGTTTGTTATTTTTATTTGAAAAAAAAACGAAGGTTTACAACCGCTTTAACTGCTTCCTGACCGCCTCATGCAGATATACTGCGTCAGAAAGGCACGTACAGGCAGATTAATGTACCTGAACATATTTGGGGGGCACCCCTCCCCCTCCTCATTACCTCTTATTTAGTGGCCACCAGTGTTTAGGATGTATCCCCTTCAGTTCTCCCACATAGAGGAATTCAGCTCCCATGGTTGAGACAAAGGATCTTCCATTCTATTACTAGTGTAGGACCCACTAATTCGGGGTACTTTGTCGCAGTAAGTGGGCTTAGCACTATATGACCATATAGTGTGACCAAACCCCCATATTTTTTAAATATGTTCAGGTGTTTTTAACTAGCCCTGCAGGAAATGTCATTCTTGTATGTGTGCGCTGTAAAATATTTTGTAGATTAATGTACCTGCCCTTGACTAGTGTAGTCCAGATGTACCCCAATTTTACCCATACTGTTAGCCACCCATACCCCACCCTCTTACCAACTTAAATAACGAGACCACACCTTTCATCTGGAGTATAAATGGCCATAACAGCCTTTTATTAAACAACTGTATAAAATTACCTCCAATATTAACTTCAATATGAATAACATATAAACTCAGATAAAACAACATGTTTTAAACAATCTGTTGGTCAATGACGGAGCTACCCCAGTTTACCACATATCCACAAGAGGGCACTGCAGGAACATGTTTCAAAACTGATAAGGCCTCCAGCTGTACCGCTCGGAGACAACCCCCTCCCGCAGTGCAACATACCGGTATTCCTTTCAGGAATACACAGGAGGGGCCATACTATTGCTGACCCCCCACCCCTTTTAACCTTTTATTTACCGCTGCCGTCACCGACCAACAACAACAAACCAGCCAACCATCCAGCTGTCATGACGACCAAATGCTTCCAAACCTGAAAATTAAACACACACATTAACAACACCAACAACACATTACACAGGGAGGGAGGGTGGGAAATTCTGCCTCCTCGTGTCTCCTTCCCAGCACACTGTTCCGTTTTTGCTCCTCCCCTCTTTTATAAGGCCACTCCTCCTTACTTTCCTGTTATCTCCTCCCACACTTTTCCCTGAAACATTAACCCTATGTGTGTCACTAGACACACTGTCATGCCCGGCCCTGCACTATTCCTCTTCTTTCCATCATTCCAGGCCTCACTTGACTAGTGTAGTCCAGATGTACCCCAATTTTACCCATACTGTTAGCCACCCATACTCCACCCTCTTACCAACTTAAATAACGAGACCACACCTTTCATCTGGAGTATAAATGGCCATAACAGCCTTTTATTAAACAACTGTATAAAATTACCTCCAATATTAACTTCAATATGAATAACATATAAACTCAGATAAAACAACATGTTTTAAACAATCTGTTGGTTAATGACGGAGCTACCCCAGTTTACCACATATCCACAAGAGGGCACTGCAGGAACATGTTTCAAAACTGATAAGGCCTCCAGCTGTACCGCTCGGAGACAACCCCCTCCCGCAGTGCAACATACCGGTATTCCTTTCAGGAATACACAGGAGGGGCCATACTATTGCTGACCCCCCACCCCTTTTAACCTTTTATTTACCGCTACCGTCACCGACCAACAACAACAAACCAGCCACAGCCCGAAAGGATGAAACCTTATCCTTAAGGGCCCCTCCACACCCTCAAGGCCCGTTCTATTCCTTCCTGCAAACCCATGGTCCAAAGATCCGTCCCCACATCTGTGAGGTGGACCCCATCCTTCCTCAAATAGAGGCCTACATTTATCTCGAGCTCTCTGTGCCGAATCACCATGCCCCCTTGTTGAACCAAAAACCTCCCCACCACCCTGTTGACACGTATACGAGCCTTGTTAATCCTTACCACAGACCTAGCATTGCGCCACGAAGTTCGTGCCACAATATCAGACCATAGTAACAAAGTGTTCGGATAAGTAGTGTGCAAATGCAACAAATCTGCTTTTACATCCTCTATCAGGTCCCTGACTGTCCTCACCCCCAAATCGTTACCTCCAGCATGTATGACCAACACATCCGGAGGTCTATCTAGCCAGGCAAATCGTTCCACCTCTGAAACCACTCTGCCCCACATCATTCCTGGTCTCCCCAGCCACTTGATAAAAGCCTCCCTTCTCGATATGCCTAACTGGCGCCCATCTGGTCTCGCATCACCTCTCCTTGCCCCCCAACAAACGTAGGAGTGTCCCAGTATCCAGACGAGGCGTGGAGACACTCCATCTGAAACGAAAAGACAACAAGGCAGGGTGATATCACCAACGCAACAGACCAAAAACACCCACTACCTATATGTGAAAATCAAACTTATACAACATACGGGTTTCATTTATTTTCCCTTTATTTATTCATTTATATATATATATATATATATATATATATATATATATATATATATATATATATATTTTTTTTTTTTTTTTTTATTATTCCACTACTAATTGAGGGCGAATGTATGAACGGAATCTCTTTGATTCCCATCTACCGATCCTCCGCACCGCTGCTTCATCCAACCCGCATCTGGCAGCTTCTGTGGCCGCCCCAATGCGGAAGGAGTGTGAGGCGTATGCCTTCTCATCCAAACCTATCATCGATAAGCATTTTCGAAACACCGCCACAAATTGAAACTTTGAAAGGTAAGCACCATTCTCATGACATAAAAATGGACCCTCACCTACCGGTCTAATCTTCCCAAATTCACCAACCGTCCTCACCGGACATACTGGCGATCCCGGTAATGCATGCAGCCACACATCTATGCCCTTTCCCAATTGGTCTGTTTTCGACCTCCTCGGCCGTAAACACACACTTCCCGTGCGTGCCCGCACGTCTTGCACCAAAATACCCCCCGCTTCCTTTTTGGATGGGCTGACCAACTCCCCTACCCGAAACGCCCCAAAAAACGCCAGCGAAAAAGCCGCTGTAAACAGTAAACATTCATAACTTGAGCTGCACACCAACCCTAGCTGATCACAAATTGCCAACAGGTTGGCAAAAGTGACCGGTCCACGGTTATCTTTTTTCTTGTGCCCTTTCCGGTACCCTTTTAATGCCTGCCGTACCCAAAATTCCTTCGTCCAATCCTCCATCCCCTGTAACTTAAACAGAAACGACAGCGCCGCCAATTTCTTACCAATAGACGATATCCCCACCCCCTTTTCCATATTCCTGGACACAAAATAAAGGACCAATAATCTCAACTCTCCCCTGTCATCCTTTGCTCCGGATTCCCGTACAAGTCTCAACCATTCTCCCCATACCTTCACATAGGCCGACCATGTGGACACACTCACAGACTGTTGTATCCATCCTGCAATGACTCCAATGCCAGCTCCCAGATCCAACCCGGGCAAGGAATCCCTTCCTTCTCTGCAGCCGGAGCTAATTCCCTGAACTTGTCCCACTGAAAGCGAGACAGTGAATCAGCCAGCGTATTTTCAATCCCAGGTATATGCACAGCATATATAAAAATATTCAATTGCAAGCACCGTAGTACCAACTGTCGCAATAGTCTTATGACAGGTTGAGAAGACGCTGACAAGCTATTGACTACCTGCACCACTCCCATATTGTCGCAGTTCAACCTCAACTTTAAATTCTGACAAGCCTTGCCCCATAATTCCATAGCCAGAACTACTGGAAACAATTCCAGTAGTACCAAGTTACGAAGGAAACCTGCTTCAACCCAGGATTTTGGCCATGGTTCTGCACTCCATTGACCCTTAAAGAACGCCCCATATCCAGTAGATCCCGCCGCGTCAGTAACCAATTCTACATCGAAGTTGCTTACCGGACCAGACATCCACACTGACCTCCCGTTGTATTCCGACAAAAATTGATACCATACCTTTAAGTCCTCACGATGATCCTTAGTAAGCCTAATGAAATGGGCCGGTGCTTTTACCCCAGCCGTAGCTGCAGACAGCCGTCGGCAAAAAACCCTACCCATGGGTATGATTCTACAAGCAAAGTTCAACTTACCAAGCAAAGATTGGAGATCCCTCAGCTGTATTTTCTTCATCCCATGGACCCGCCTTATTTCCATCTGCAGATCCAGTAACTTTCCTTGCGGTAACCTACATTCCATTGCCATTGAATCAATAACAATGCCCAAAAAGCTAATCTCTGTGGTGGGGCCCTCAGTTTTGTCAGCAGCCAGGGGAACACCAAACCGTTCTGCAGTGTGTTGCAACGTTGACAGTAAAATCGCACACACACTGGAAGACGGTGGGCCTATGCATAGGAAATCATCTAAATAGTGTATCATAGATTCAAGGCCGTACAACTCTCTTACCACCCACTCCAAAAAGGAACTGAAAACTTCAAACATGGCGCAGGAAATGGAGCAACCCATAGGTAAGCATTTGTCCACATAAAATTGTTCCTGCCACTTGCAACCCAGCAGCCAAAAACTGTCCGGGTGTACTGGCAGCAGCCTAAACGCTGCCTCAATATCAGCTTTTGCCATCAGTGCCCCTTTTCCATAGCGCCTGACCCATCGAACCGCCGCATCAAACGAAGTGTATGACACGGTGCAGACGTCCGGGTCAATGAAATCGTTAACCGAACCCCCTTTTGGAAATGATAAGTGGTGAATCAGCCGAAACTTATTCGGCTCTTTCTTGGGCACCACCCCCAGAGGGGACACCACCAAGTCATTCAATGGTTTTGCCTCAAATGGCCCCCCCATCCCTCCTAAAGCCACTTCCTTTTCCAATTTCTCCCCCACCACCCCCGGGTGTTGCAACGCAGATTTTAAATTCCGTGCCACTGGAGGAACCACCGCCAATGAACATGGAATTTTGAACCCCTCTCTAAAACCCTCAGTGATCAGTAACGCCGCTTTCCTATCCGGATACTTACTTAGGAAAGGTTGCATCCTTTCCACCTTCACCGGCGTCCTCCCTTTTGTTAGCAGACTCCCCGGTACGTTTACCTTTTTTGAAACACAGAGCCAGGGTGTGGGCTCCCCCACAGCCTGAACACTCGTGCTGAATTTGCAGGACCCCCCCAAACTTACAGGATCCTTCATTACACTGCCAGCATACCCCCCATTTTCTGCCGGCCGGTAGTCCTGAGGAGTTAGTACCCCCGGCCCCCCCTTGAAATAACTGAGGCGGGGTCCTAGCCGACGACATCAGTTTCATCCATAGGCTAATATCCTTATGGTCCCAACGCAGAGCCGGACGCACCGCTCTGCGTTGACAAAAATGCTCATCGTAACGTAACCACGTGGTTCCCCCGTACACTCTATGTGCCTCACCTATAGCATCCATATAACAAAACAACCCCGAACAATGTTCAGGGTTCTTTTCGCCAATGACACTAGCCATGATAGCGAACGCTTGCAACCAATTCACAAACGTCCGCGGTATCAATCTATATCTCCTCTTCTCCTCATCCTCCTTCTTGGAATCGTCGGGTTTAACCCTATCCAGGTTAAACTTTTCCAATGGCAACAAGGAGAAAATTTCCACATACTCACCTTTTATGAATTTTTTCTCTCACTTCAGGTTTCAAGTGTGCCCCTAACGGGCCTTCAAAACAAACATATATCTCACATTTTGCAGCATCTGCCAGCCTAACCTCATCAGTCCTGCCTTTTGTTTCTGCAGCCCCCTTCTCACCTGCTGTTTCCTTGTCTGCCACCTTCTCTGGCATTGTGGTAGCTGGCACCTCTGTAACCGCAGCCCCTGTCGCCCTTTGTGCATCCCCTTGCGGAGCCTGCCCTGGTCCCTCTCCAAAGCGACCAACCAGGGCCCTTAAACCCTCCAATAGCTCCTGGAGCTGTCCCCCTGACCCCGAACTGGCGGGTGCAGTACTCGCCAGTTGTTGGTCAGTAACCTGACCCACCCCGCTCTGCGAAGGTGTCACCATCCCTCCTGCAGTTGTTGCTATCCCCCCCAGCAAGCCCTGCAAAGCATTGGTAAAGGAAAAGTTATCACTAGACTTACCGGGCTGACCAGGATTCCTCCCAACAGCCGCTGTGCTGCTCTCTCTTGCTGGTTCCGGCTGCTGTAGCCCATCTTCCTCATCAGACACCTCGTCTTCGGACTGTTCCCCTTGCACTGGCGTCAGAGGTAGCCCCCCAGGAGAAGCCCTCCTGGAGGCTGGAAGCCCACGCTGGTGTGAGGCCTGCACCGTGCGACGAGTCACTGCTGCTCCCTGCTGCCCTGAACTTCCAGCTACCGGGCCAGCCTGGGCGCTGTTTCCATCGCCATCTTGGGACACGTCACCCCCGCCCGGTAAGCTCCGCCCACCTGCGGTGCCGCTCGATCCCCGCGACCCTGACGCTGCTGCTCTCGGCGCCGTTCTCCCCCTTCTGTCCACCCGCTCACACTCGTGCAGAGGTACTGAGGGGCTGTTCGAAATCCTCCGTGCAGTGCCAGCGTGCGGGGAAGTGGCGCCATGTTGGCCCGTGGCCCCGCCCACCGCTCCGTGACCGCGGCGTGTAACCCGCCCGGGCCCCACCGAATCACCCGCGTGGCTCCTCTTGGCCAGCGGCGCCGATTGCTCCCCTCTTGGGCTCCGTGTCAGACGACCCTGTCCATGTCCTGGCCCAGGTGAATAGCGCGCCGGAGGCCGCGATCTCCGCGCACGCGCAGACGGCTCACCTTCACCCCCTGCATGGCTGGCTTCTCCCCCGAGCATCGCTGTGACCTGGCTGCGAAGCCAGTCGGATCCATTCGCCGCCGCCGCCTGCCGCAACCGCGCCAAAATCGCCTCAACGTCCGCCATTGTGTCTGAGGAGCAGAGAAATTCTGCCTCCTCGTGTCTCCTTCCCAGCACACTGTTCCGTTTTTGCTCCTCCCCTCTTTTATAAGGCCACTCCTCCTTACTTTCCTGTTATCTCCTCCCACACTTTTCCTTGAAACATTAACCCTATGTGTGTCACTAGACACACTGTCATGCCCGGCCCTGCACTATTCCTCTTCTTTCCATCATTCCGGGCCTCACTTTAAGAGGCGACTTGCGGGTGTGCATGCCCGCTGGGAGCTCCGTGAGCGTGATCGCGGGTCCCGTGGACTCGATGTCCATGGGGATAACTGAGATCATCTCACGGAGAGGAAGAACGGGGAAATGCTGATGTAAACAAGCATCTCACTGTTCTGCCTAATGACACTGACACTGATCACAGCTCCCTGTAATCGGGAGCGGTGATCAGTGTCGTGTCACACACAGCCCCTCCCCCCACAGTTAGAATCACTCCCTAGGACACACGTAACCCCTACAGCAATACCTACTGTTAACCCCTTCACTGCCAGTCACATTTACAAAGTAATCAGTGCATTTTTTATTGCACTGATCGCTGTATAAATGTGAATGGTCCCAACATTGTGCCAAAAGTTTCCAACGTGTCCGCCATAATGTCGCAGTCATGATAAAAATCGCTGATCGCCGCTATTACTAGTAAAAAAAAATTATTAATAAAAATGCCATAAAACTATCCCCTAGTTTGTAGACGCTATAACTTTTGCGCAAACCAATCAATAAACGCTTATTGTGATTTTTTTTTACCAAAAATATGTAGAAGAATACATATCGGCCTAAACTGAGGAAGAAAAATGTTTTTTTATATATTTTTTGGGGATATTTATTATAGCAAAAAGTAAAAGATATTCAGTTTTTTTCAAAATTGTCACTCTTTTTTTTGTTTATAACGCAAAAAATAAAAACCGCAGAGATGATCAAATAATACCAAAAGAAAGCTCTATTTGTGGGAAAAAAGGACATCAATTTTGTTTGGGTACAACGTTGCACGACCGCGCAATTGTCAGTTAAAGCGACACAGTGCCGAATCTCAAAAAGTGCTCTGGTCTTTGGCCAGCCAAATGGTCCGGGGCGGAAGTGTTGAACCACTTCCGCCCCAGAAGATTTGGCTGCTCAATGACGAGCATTTTTTGCGATTCGGCACTGTGTCGCTTTAACTGACAATTGCGCGGTCGTGCAACGTTGTACCCAAACAAAATTGATGTCCTTTTTTCCCACAAATAAAGCTTTCTTTTGGTATTATTTGATCATCTCTGCGGTTTTTATTTTTTGCGTTATAAACAAAAAAAGAGTGACAATTTTGAAAAAAACTGAATATCTATTTTTCTCTATAATAAATATCCCACATTTTTTATCAAAAAAAAAATATTTTTTCCTCAGTTTAGACCAATACGTATTCTTCTACATATTTTTGGTAAAAAAAAAAAAAAAAAAAAAAAAAATCGCAATAAGCGTATATTGATTGGTTTGCGCAAAAGTTATCGCATCTACAACATAGGGGATAGATTTATGGCATTTTTATTATTTTTTTACTAGTAATGGCGGCGATCTGAAATGTTTGCGACATTATGGCGGACACATCGGGCACTTTTGACACATTTTTGAAATCACTGACAATTATACAGCGATCAGTGCTATAAAAATGCACTGATTACTGTATAAACATTACTGGCAGGGAAGGGGTTAACACTAGGGGGATGATCAAGGGGTTAACTGTGTTCCCTCGTAGGAACACACGATCTCTCTCCTCTCCCCTGAAAGAACCAGGATTTGTGTGTTTACACACATAGATCCCGGTTCTCGCTCTGTCACGAGCGATTGCGAGAGCTCGGCAGTCATTGTGACCACCAGGCACTCGCATTGGCTCCGGGCACACGCTGCGGGCACGTGTGCGCCCCTAGTGGCCAAAAGAAAAAGCGTTGTAAGGTAACGTTGATTTGCCCAGCCAAGCCAACCTGCCGCAGTAAAACTGTGGTGGCTGGTCGGCAAGTGCTTAAAGTGGTTGTAAAGGGTGAAGGTGCATTCTATACATGAAGGTAAAACACCTGTGTACTGCTCCCCCTTATATGCCTTATAAGCTCCAGCAATATGCATGAGAGCCTCAGTTGTCCTAGGACTCCCTCTCATTGGCTGAGAAAGCAGCAAGAGCCATTGGCTTCCACTGCTGTCACAGTCAGTGAGCTAATGAGGAGAAGGTGGGGTTGGGGCCTTTTCTGTCTAGCCAGGACGCATGCTCTCATATGCATTTTTGGAGGATGGGGGGGGGTCTACCCTTCTCTCCTCACTTTCAAGGATCAGGGCTGGTGTAGGACTCTCCTGCTGCTTGTCTACAAACAGAAGGAAGCGGCCCATAGACACCCCACTTCACAGGTAGGTTTAAGGCAAAGCATTTGAATAAATTTGTAGAAATTGCGCATTTTCAATGTTTAAGCCTCACTAAAAGGGATGTTCCGCACTCAATATTATTTTTTAATATTTGTTTGCCTTGGTATACGTTACCTCTGGCAATGCCCAGCCCCCCTTCCTCCCGTGCTTTTTATTTGACCACCTCTTGCCTAATAGCCTTTAAAAAAGGGCAACATTTAATTCCCAGAATGTGTCCCCCATAGATTTGATTGGGGTTTAGGAATTGTGAAACTCCTTTAAATGTAACTTTTTTGCTGACTTTTTTTTTTTTTTTTACCGTTTATATGTGAAATTTGTTGTCTTGCTTTTGCAGGAGCTGCTGGTGATGACAGGTTCTCTATTCTGCCATGATGCTTAAAGCTGCTCATCCTCACTGACAGCCCTGGTTGTAGGTTGGTGCTGCTCTCATCTGTGTAACCTAAGCCTCGGTTCACACCAGAGGCGTCACGACTTGCAGGTCGCCTCACCGAGGCGACCTGCACACGACTGCCGGGGCGACTTGCAAAACGACTTCTGTATAGAAGTCTATGCAAGTCGCCCCAAGTCGCCCCCGAAGTCGTACAGGAACCTTTTTCTAAGTCGGAGCGACTTGCGTCGCTCCCCTTAGAACGGTTCCATTGTACTGAACGGGACGCTACTTGTCAGGTGACCTAGGTCGCCTGACAAGTCGTCCCAGTGTGAACCGGAATGTTAGTAATCTACCACTCTGACACTACCATAGGCGTGTGTAGGGGGTGTGCCAGGTGTGCCTGGGCAGATTCTAATCACTATGTGTGGTGCCGATTCCCCTTACTGCCCGGGCTTCCCTCTGCCCCGCAGTCCTGCTGGCTTCCTTCCTCTCCTCTCCCTCGGCTGCTGTGAGGGATGTTTCAGGATGGAGAGCAAGGGAAGCGGCTAGTAAATATGTAATTTACTGACCCCTTCCTTTTCTAAATTAACACACTCGCTCACTATGTCCATTCATAACTGAAGCATAGTAAACTGTGTTTACAATGCTTTAGTTTGTGAATGAATGAAGCCACTCAGCACAGAGCACTTCCCATTCATTCACTGTGCAGTGCAGCTGAGGCTGCAAAGAAAGGCGCGTGTGTTTGAGATTTGGGGTGCACACCCTAATGTAATAGGCTGCACACACCTATAGACACCACATAGAGAGAGTGTCAAGCAACTGGTGTAGGTTCAATGAATGTATTAAAGCTGGAAAGTTTTTTTTTTTTATTTTATTTTTTCTTCCTGCAAGGTAAAGTCATAATGTGCTAGTATGCAACGAAAAAAGACCAAACATTTTGAAAAACAAAATACGCTTTTCCTTTATTGTTTGCTAAATAAAATAAAAACAATGGAAATTTTTGAATAAAACAATATTTTTTTGTTCCGGTTTGCAATTAAATAATTTTTCTTCCTAAATTTAGGCCAAAATGTATTCTGCTCCATTTCTTTGGTAAAAAAAAAAAAAAAACAGTGTATATTATTTAGCCTGTGGGAAAGCGACCAATCGCAGAGCTCAACTCAATAGTACACAGTGAGTGTCATGAAACAAAGCCATTTATTGTGTACAATTGTTATGTGATCTGCTTTGATTGGCCACAGTGATCACATGGTAGCGGCAGCAGGTCGGTACAGTGATCTGTCATTGGACACAGCGGGTGACAGATCATGCCTGTGGGGTGAGCATGAGGCGCGATTCTGGGAGGACATCATATGATATCCTCCCAGGATAATAGGGCTCCTGCCTGGCTGTCATATTACAATAGGCTGGGCGTAAGGAGTTAGTAAACCAAATTATAACAGATGCAAACAGAGTTAAAGTATCGGCATCAACTAAACCAAGAAAATAAAGGCCCTCATGTGCACACCTTGCACACCATGCATACAGCCCAAATAGTAGGTGGGCGTATACGTTCCTGACAATAGGGTACCCCTGCAGATGGCTATAAAATATTGGCGCCTAATTGTCAGTGTTGGTCAGCATTCATTGGGGCCCTTCTGTAGGTGGTGCACGTGTAGCTGTTTCTTTTAGAGCGTGCAGTAGATGGCTAGTGGGCTGCTGAACAAAGAGCAGTCTTTATTGCCTTAACTGTATTGGGATAAACACGGATGGTCAGCTCACCCCTCCTGCTACACAGAAATCCGGTCCAGATCACTCGGCAGTCTGCAGATCTCTGAAGTCAGTTCCCAGTGGCTCAGTCTCTCAGCTCTGGTGTAGACACTCACACAGCAACAGGTCTCTCCAGCCTTGGGATCAGGCATGGCAGGAGAACTCTCAGCCTCTCAGTCCTTTGGACCCTGGTGTGGGCATAGACACCCCAACGATAGGTCTGCACTTCTCTAGATCCCCGCACACAGGAGGTTCACGGTGGCTCAGGCTCTTGGCACTAAGGAGAGAATGTGTCTCTCCAGATTGCCAATGTATATAGAGAATGTGTCAATCGAATAGCAAGATTTTTGAGGCATAACTCACACAAAATATAATACAATTTCATATACTTTATTACAGAAAAATTATGAAGTTAGAAAATTTATTGAGAACAATACATTCAAATAAGCTCCATATGCCATTGATATTTGTACATCATTTATCCATTTCCAGAACTTATGGTCATCTCCACCTTCACAAATTAATTTCTACAAATGTATCCTACTTTTATATTCTATGACTGAGCTCAACACGTTTCCTGGATTGTCATCCACTTCTTCAGGGATAAAAATAATGGAGGATTGTTTAAGAATCAACACTATAAAATGTTCCAGGAAAAAAATTACATTTGTATTCAAACAAAGAGTGCTCATGCTTTGGCTGCAGCTACCTGGAAACCACCAGTGGAGCTGCTACACCATGATAGGAGAATCCATTGGGCGAGACCAAAACGAGGGCGGGGGTAGCCTCCAGCCCTCAAGGACTATCCTTCTCTTTCATAGAAATTCTACAAGGAACCACCTTCCATAGCTGGCTGGTGCTATAAAGAGGAGAAACTATAACATGAAAGCATAGATAAATTTAGAACATCCATGACCTATATCTCACAAGGGTATTTGCAATATCTAATATAATGTAACAGGGTTGCTTAACTACTTCCCTCCCCGGTCAATTTTGACATTTCTCTTCTACATATAAAAATCATAGTTTTTTTTCTAGAAAATTACTCAGAACCCCCAAACATTATATAGTTTTAAGCAGAGGCCCTACAGAATAAAATGGTGGGTGTTGCAATTTTTAAATGATGGTAGTTGAATGAGATCTTCTGTTACAGTCTATGCCAAGCCAAATACTATTTCTAGCTTTGGAAGTTGTGGGGAAGGATTAGAACAAGGACTGCATCCCACCCTCTATGTCTGATTATGGCTGCCACCCTGCACAGAGGGACCACATATGGGGGGAGTGGCAGAGAGGAGAGGTGACCTTATCCTATCCCACCAAAGTGAACGCACCAAACCATGTATGTCTGATCATGGCTGCCGCCCCACACAGAAGGACCACGTGTGGGGGAGGGGAAGGAGCAGAGAGAAGGGGCAGAGAGGAGAGGTGACAACATATCCCACCACAGTGGCCACACCACACCCTCTATGTCTGATCATGGCTGCCACCCTGCACAGAGGTCAGTGAGTGATCAGTAAGTAATTTCATCTTTTTTTTATTATAGTAGAAACATCTGCAGGAGACTGACACACCACCCACTGCTATATACTATTGGATGAATATTAACCACTTGCCTACTGGGCACTAGGGATGGGTGAGCAATTCGGGCCAAGCATAAATGTGGGTGTTCGCCAAACACCCACATTTTTTGTGTGATCCACTGAATGTTTGCCTGGTGAGTGCAGAGTCAATAGGTTGTTAAGGAGCGGGACCGGGAAGCCGGCCACTGCATCTTTTACAATGAATCAGTCATCATCTGTCAGCAGGCCTCCCAGCTGACAGCTAAATGTAAAAAAAAAACAAAAAAAAAAAAAAACACAGTGTGGGGTCCCCCCCAATACATACCAGGCCCTGGTATTGTTTTTAAAAGGAACCCCATGAAGACGGTTGACCGCCGAATGCCTGCTCTGCCAGGTGACAGTTCTTAAATAGGTAAGTGGTAGGGCCACCTGGTGATGTCATCTGGTGGTCCTGCCCCCTTGTGACGTCACTGACCAATGTGTGTGCAGGGCCACCAGGTGATGTCACCAGGTGGCCCCGCCCCTTACCCATTTAAGAACTGTCAGACAGAGGAAAGAGCATTTGGCAGTCAGCCTTCCTCGTGGGTGGAGCGTTTTTTCTTTTTTCCAGTCCGGCACTGCTCACTCGCCCTTCCCCCCTTCCTGACCTCCAGGCTGCATGCTTGGATAAGGGTCTGTTATGGATTTTTATGGGGACCCCAAGACATTTTTTTTGTATTATTGAAATGGCTTACAACCATGAGTCAATTTCAAATTCTTTTTTTCCTTTATATATGTCAGTTTTGCTGCTGAAAGGTTCTATACACGGTACAGATGTGCCACTTTACAGGCAGACTAAGGGAACCCCCAGGTGCTATACTTAAAGACATTTTTTATTTTTATTGTTTCACTTTAAGAATCATTAAAATCACTGCTCCTTTAAAAACAATAGTGTTTTAAAAAAAAAAAAATTTGCAGCGATAGATGTCCACCAGGGCAATACTAGAACCTCCATATCCTTTTTTATAGCCAGCAACTTGCATACAAGCCTTCAAAATTAGTATTTTTGATTTTTCACGTTTGGGTCCCATAAACTTTAATAGAGTTTGTGATTCGGGGCTGAACTTTTTCCCTGTCCGGGAGTTCTGGTGTGAACCGAACCGGGGAGGATGTTCGGCCCATCACTTCTGGGCACTTTCACCCCCTTCCTGCCCAGGCCAATTTTCAGCTTTCAGTGCTGTCACAATTTGAATGACAATTTCTAGGATGGAAAAGGACCTGGGGGTCCTAGTAGATGATAGGCTCAGCAATGGCATGCAATGCCAAGCTGCTGCTAACAAAGCAAACAGAATATTGGCATTAAAAAGAGGATCAACTCCAGAGATAAAATGATAATTCTCCCGCTCTACAAGACTCTGGTCTGGCCGCACCTGGAGTATGCTGTCCAGTTCTGGGCACCAGTCCTCAGGAGGGACGTACTGGAAATGGAGCGAGTACAAAGAAGGGCAACAAAGCTAATAAAGGGTCTGGAGGATCTTAGTTATGAGGAAAGGTTACGAGCACTGAACTTATTCTCTCTGGAGAAGAGACGCTTGAGAGGGGATATGATTTCAATATACAAATACTGTACTGGTGACCCCACAATAGGAATAAAACTTTTTCGCAGATGGGAGTTTAACAAGTCTCATGGCCACTCATTAAAATTAGAAGAAAAGAGGTTTCACCTTAGACTATGTAGAAGGTTCTTTACTGTAAGAGCAACAAGGATGTGGAATTCCCTTCCACAGGCGGTGGTCTCAGTGGGGAGCATTGATAGTTTCAAGAAACTATTAGATAAGCACCTGAATGACCGCAACATACAGGGATATATAATGTAATACTGACACATAATCACACACATAGGTTGGATTTGATGGACTTGTGTCTTTTTTTCAACCTCACCTACTATGTAATTGTGCAGTCATGTAACACTGTACCCATATGAGCTTTTTATCAATTTTTTCCCCATAAATTTTGGTGACATTTAATCACCACTGCTGTTTTTTTTTTTTTTGCTAAACACAAACATCTTTGAAAAAATAAGTAAATAATTTATCATAATTTGTAATAAAATTTTGTAAACAGCTAATTTTTTTTCTTCACTGATGGACATCGATAGGTGGCACCGATAGGTGGCACTGGTGGGACGGCACTGATATTCGGTGCCCTGATTATCAGTGCCAATGTCCCTTTAACACAAGCTGGTTATCAGCTCTCCTGTCCTTTCCTCTGCTCATGCTGTCAGTGTGAAGAAAGAAAAGCAGATAACCGGCTTGTGTTAACATCCATGATTAGCTGTCATTGGACACAGCTGATCACATGGTACAGCGCCCCTGTGATTGACCATTTACCCCAATCTGTGATCAGCCGAGTCCAAAGAACTCAGCGATCACAGGGCACCCAGGCAGCGCAATCACGGGAGGATGTCTATGTACGCCCTCCCAGCAAAGTAAGCCCGCGCTGTAGTTGTCTTTTTGGCTATTGCATGGATGGAAACTGGTTAAATTAATTCCAATACTTCATCTGACATCACCAGACTGTGGGAGGAGTTCTCACATCTCCCAATTCCCCCCACATATCTTTATACAACCATCCCATACACCTAACCCAGCATAGAGGGGCTCAGTGAAGGTGGTGGTGAAGGTGTGGAGGTGTTGGATCGGGTCACACAGATCATAAAAGGAGATCCGCCCGGCCTCATAATCCAGATATATCCTGACTCTGTTACTGGAGATATTGGTGGGGATTACTTTACTGTCATATATCACCTCATACTGATCATCATCCCAGTACAAACCCCAGGACTTTTTATTATCTCCAATCAATGTGTCCCTGTCTATACTGGGGTAACACATCCCGACTCTCCAGCTCTCTGACCCTCCAACATCCACTTCCCAGTAATGTCTCCCTGAGGAGAAACTCTGACTGCTCAACACCTGAGAATAATCTTGGAATCTCTTTGGTGTTTTGGGGTAATTCTGGTCTATATCTGACCAGGATACAGTTTTCCTGTCATCTGATATCTGTAGATTATTATTAGCTGTGTTTCCATCCAGTAATATGTCTGCAGCTCCCTGTATATAGTATACATATACCTCTGTTATTATACCAGATAAACCTGTGTGTAAGACCCCCGCCACATCCAGACCCCCTCCATCATGGAGGAGTTCCTCATGTCTCTCTCTGTCCTCATTATCTCCATCCTCAGTATCACACAAGTCACCTGTGTCTGAATCCTGTAAGACAGTCAGTGGATCCATCATGTTACACAGCTCCTCAATGTGACGTATCTTCCTGGACAGCTCCTCCTTTATTATTTCCAGATCCCGGATGGAGATGGAGATCTGCTCTGCCCTCCCGGAGATGTCCCTCAGCATTCTCTTCTCCAGATCTTCCAGACGTCTCCTGAGATCTCTAAACAGGGCAGTGACTCTCTTGGTGTTACCAGCTGCTTCTTCTTCTACTTTCCTCCTGTGTTCCTGCAGACTCTGGACTCTTTCCTCCGTCTCCTCTCTCTTTGTCAGAAGTTTCTGCAGAAACTTCCTCAGTGTCTCCTTCTTCTTCTCAGAAGCCTCATCGATCATATCCATCTGGTGTCCCCGATGTTCTCCAGCCACACAAAACTTACAGACACAAGTCTCATCCTCAGTGCAGTAATACTCCAGGATCTTCTTATGGACGGAGCATTTCCTGCTCTCCATGGACAAGGTAGGGTCACATAAAATGTGTTCGGGGGACTTTTTGTGGACTCTCAGGTGTTTATCACACAGAGAAACCTCACAGTGCAGACAGGATCTAACAGCAGGTACAGGAGAATCCACACAGTAAGTACAGAAGACCCCGGACTCCTCCTGATCTGGGTGAGCAGACAGGAAATTCTCTGCTATGTTACGCAGTGTTATGTTCCTGTGCAGTGCAGGACGCTCCGGAAACTCCTCTCTGCATTCAGGACAGGAATATCCTCCAGACCCCTCCTGTGTATCCAGCACACGATCAATACAGACCCGGCAGAAGTTGTGACCACATTTCAGGGTTACAGGATCGGTATAAATGTTCAGACAGACGGAACATTCCAGCTCAGCTCTCAAATCAGCAGACGCCATTGCTGACAGCAGAAGAGAAACTAAACGTCTCCGACTCTGGAGAGGAATGCGGATGGGGGAAGGGTGACATCCTCCTACACAGGGTGAGGCTGGATGAATGTTATAGGACACGGAGATCAGAGTACAGAAGTACAAGAGTAACTATCAAGGGCTCCCTTTTTCCAAAAAAACTGATAAAGCAGCTACCTGTGTTTTGAGGGTACTCGCTGCTCAACCCTTCTCCATACCTTCCTGGAGAAATTCTAAAAGTGAATTAATGCTAAATAAATTAAAGTTTTTGTTGGAACACCAGGAATTGTAACACTGCCAGACTTTGAAGTAGATAGCCCTGGTAACCTTCTTCCTACTGGCTAGAAGGGTGCTGACAAGCTTTTTTGAGAGTCCCTTTTTCCTTAATATTTCCTCCTCAGAAACCAGGCCTTCAGATTGAGATAAACTGGATCTTGATGGAAAATATGCCCGTGACACAGAAGATCTACCCTGAGTGGTAATCTCCAGGGGGGGTTGTACTTTGCAGAGAGATTTATTAGGGTGGAGAACCATTGCCTCTTCGGCCAATAAGGGGCAATTAGTATCAGACTTGTGGAATCCGCTCTGAATTTTGCTAACACCTGCGGTATTAGTTGAAACGGAGGAAAGGCGTGAGACAAAGGGAAATCCCATTTGTGGGTTAACGCATCCACACCAAGGGCTTGATCCTGCCTCTGAAGAGAAAAGAAGGGCGGCGTTTTTTCATTTC
Source organism: Aquarana catesbeiana (assembly GCF_042186555.1). NCBI lineage: Eukaryota > Metazoa > Chordata > Amphibia > Anura > Ranidae > Aquarana > Aquarana catesbeiana. Next base: position 733,319,302 of record NC_133326.1, on the reverse strand, counting down.
TTTGATTTGCAAATAGGTCCACTTGAGGAAGATCATCACAAATAACTCCTGGTTTAGAGACCACTCTGCTTCTCTTATTTCTCTCCTGCTAAGAAGATCCGCTAGGGTGATTTCCATGCCTTTCAAATGGACTGCGGACAACGAGACCAAATTTTTCTCTGCCCAGCTCAGGATCTGACGAGCTAGTTCCATCAAGGTCTTGCTCCTTGTACCCCCTTGTTTTGTTAGGTATAATACCGCCGTCATGTTGTCCATCAGTACCTGGACACGTTGACCTTTTGGAAACTGCTGGAAACAAAGAATGGTTAGGTGGATAGCCTTTAACTCCCTTCAATTTGAGGACCTTCTTGCCTCTGGCTTGGACCATACCCCCTGAGTTGCCCATTCCTCGAGGTGAGCTCCCCACCCCATGCACTCGCATCTGTTGTTAACCTGCGAGTTACCGGGAAAGTTTTCCTGATCTCTCCACCACCAAAGTGATCTTTTTGCCTTTACCCCTATCCTGAACTTCTTCTCCAGAGGTTCCTGATGTGACCAGTTCATAAAAATGTCCTCCTGCAAGGGTCAGGCATGAAACCTGGCTCACTGTACTGAGGGGATGGCTGCTGTCAATAGACCTGGAACAGACATGGCTTGCCTTACGGAAACCTCTGTGTTGGTTTGAAGTATCTTAAGAGCCATGTGCATTTTTTCCACCTTTTCCTGAGGGAGAAAGGTTCTTTGTTCTAATGAGTCCATTTCGTACCCCAGAAACCTTACTCTTTGAGATGGTACCAGATTTGATTTCTGAAGGTTCAGAAGCCAGCCCAAACCGTTTAGATGTGCTTGGGTTACTTGGAGGTTGACCTCTACTTGATCTTTTGAGTTGAAAAACAGTAGTAAATCATCCAAGTAAGGTACTATTGGGATCCCCTTCAGACTCAGGGACTCCAGAGCTTCTGCCATCACTTTTGTGAATACCTAGGGAGAGAAGGAAAGGCCGAAAGGCAGGGCCCTGAGCTGCAGGTGCCAAATCTCCACCCCCTCCAGATTTACTGCTCAGAAACTTCTGTGATGAGGCTGCGATTGGTATATGGAGATAGGCATCTCTCAGATCGATAGATGCCATGTAACATCGGGGGGTAAGTAGATTTCTCACGGAGAAAATCATATCCATTCTGCATTTTTTGTATTTTATGCATTGGTTCAGAATTTTCAGGTTGAAAATAAGCCAAAATTGTCCTGAAGGTTTTTTGACCAGGAAAATGTGGGAGTAAAACCCCTTCCCCTCATGATCTTTCAGGACTTGGGAGATAACACCCTGTTGCATCAATTCTCTTAACAAAGATTTCATAGCCAGGGCCTTTTACTGATCCCTTGGAAGGTTTGTCACATAAAGCCAATTCGGAGGTGTCTGTAAAAACTCTAGCTGATATCCCTGATGGATTAAATTCAGAACAAAGGGACTTTTTGTTGCTCTTTCCCAAGCTAGCAGGAAGTCCTCTGGCCTCCCGCCTACTGGAAGATGGTCATTGCTTTTTTGGGGTCTGCTCAGGAGGTCTAAAGAGCACCCCTCCTCTGCCTCTCCCTTTCTGAGGGTTCCAGGGTCTTTTCTGGATTTGATCCCTTTCTCTATGGGCTTGTTGAAAAGGACGAAAATTCTGCCATTGCTGCCCCACCTTCTTTTTTGGGAAAGCTTTTTTCTTATCAGCTGTCCTATCAAGGATTGTCTCTAATTCTGTTCCAAACACAAGGTCCCCTGTAAAGGGGATCCCACAAAGTTTTACCTTTGATGCAGAGTCTCCTGACCAGGTTTTCAGCCAAAGAGCCCTCCTGGCAGAGTTAACAAGTGCTGAGGATCTGGCAGACATCCTGATGGATTCTGCTGAGGCATTAGCCATATATTTGACCGCTCTCAAAAGGGTAGGGAAGGACTCCAACAGACCTTTCCTAGAAGTGCCTGCTACCACGTTGCCTTTGAGTTGTTCCAGCCAACACTCCATATGTCTAGCAACAACTGTATGGCCATTGCCGGTTTAAGATTAGAAAGGGACGAGTCCCAGGCTCTCTTTAATAATCTGCACTTTTGTCCATGGCGTCCTTTAGCAAGCCCATATCCTCGAATGCCAGATCTGTCCGTCTGGACACTTGAGAGAAAGCGGCATCAATTTTTTGTTTCTTGTTCCAAACTAACACTTCGTCCTCTTAAAAAGGAAACCTTCTTTTGAGAGCTTTGGAAAAAAACTGGCCTTTTTCCGGATCTTTCCATTCCTTTTAGATCGTATCCGACAAAACTTTGCGGACAGGAAAGACTCTATGTCTGGCCTCCTCCAGCCCCTGATACATTTTATCATGTATCGATAGCTGGGTTTTCTCTTCTTGAATCTTTAAGGTGGTATATACTGCATTAAGTAGATCGTTCACCTCTTCAAGCATTAGTTTGTATCTCAAAGATCTATTTTCTTCTTCCCCCTCATCCTCCTCAGAATCAATGGTTGAGGGAGGAATACTTTGTTCCTCTTCCTCTGACTCACTTCCCATTAGTCCAGAAGTGGTAAGAGGAAGACTGGACTGGGAGCTCTGTTCCTGGCTGGAACCCTGGCCCTGTTTTTCTAAGGTCTCTGCTAGTTCTTTCTTTACAGACGAAAATAGCGCTTTACACTCCTTTGTAGCCTCATCTCACACTAAACCTGCAATGCAGGATTTGCACACTGGTTTTGGCCAGAAGTCCTTTAATGGGTTCTTGCATGAAGGACATTTTCTCCCTGTTGCTCTCTCTGATTTGGCGGTGGGTTTCTGAAAAGACAGCAAGATATAAACCACATATTCCCCTATTAGGGCGATAAATAACCAACAGAGAGAACACACTGAGCCCAGAGCAGACACCCCTAAGTGCCCCAGAGTCTCCCTCCAAGCTGAGCTGGTATTAGCCAATTACCACTATAGCAGACAGCTGCAGGACCTAGCATAGTCACATAGGAAAAAAAACACCCAGTGAGAAAAGGAAAGAGGTGCCACTGCACCTCTCCTACCTGGGCCTGGCCAGGAACCTGAGTGCCTGCATTCGCCATTGCTGCTGACGATTCAGCCTCCTCCATTACGAACGCTGTAGCAGTAGCCTGTGTGGTTTAAATAATACCTTCCTTGTAGAGCAGAAGGAAGTCCCGGCCAGAAAACCCGCCCCTTCCTCCTACGTTCCAGCAGTCAGAACCAATCGCTGCTATGCCCCGCTGGAAGTCTCCGCCCCCAGAGCTAACGTCACCCGCCGCCCGGGACTCGGGTGGTCTCATGCTGAGACTTGCCATGGATGCTCAGAATGAGCACACTGGGCAGACAACCTCCCAAGGATCATTACTCCTGTGAGCCAGCGAAGGAAGTGACACCAGAGCGCCCCCCTCTCGTGCGGGAAGGAGCTGGGCTGGTCCTAGCATGTAAAGCATAAAGGTACTGCTGAAAATCCTCACTTTGAAGAGAGCGCAGCCCCTCTGGTTCCCCAAGCAGTGCTTCCATGGTGGAGGAAACACTAAAGCTGAATGGTGGAAGCAGCTGCTTTTAAAAATGGCGTTGTCATGCAGTGTTTCCTGTGAAGAGGTGGATCTGTGCTCTGTCCAAGGTGCTGTCCTGAAAGGCGAAGGGAGAAAATTAGGATGCCTGACTTACTTTACAGAAACCGGAAATATTTAATAATATCACGATTTGCACATCCCCCACCAGTGTCCAACTGTGTCACATATATCACTCCATACCAATGAATCATCCAGATAAATAAACGTTAATAATGCAGCAACTGCCACCACATGAACCTCCCATGACCTGAGGGTGTGATGGCGGCGAAACAAGGTGCATAAGATCATTATTCACGTCATTTCTGATGACATACAAGTCCCAGCACACCCCACCACCATCAGTCCTAGGTCTATACAATTACAAGTCCCAGCACACCCCACCACCATCAGTCCTAGGTCTATACAATTACAAGTCCCAGCACACCCCACCACCATCAGTCCTGGATCTATACAATTACAAGTCCCAGCACACCCCACCACCATCAGTCCTGGATCTATACAATTACAAGTCCCAGCACACCCCACCACCATCAGTCCTAGGTCTATACAATTACAAGTCCCAGCACACCCCACCACCATCAGTCCTAGGTCTATACAATTACAAGTCCCAGCACACCCCACCACCATCAGTCCTGGATCTATACAATTACAAGTCCCAGCCCCCCCCCCCCACCATCAGTCCTGGATCTATACAAGTACAAGTCCCAGCACACCCCACCACCATCAGTCCTGGATCTATACAATTACAAGTCCCAGCACACCCCACCACCATCAGTCCTAGGTCTATACAATTACAAGTCCCAGCACACCCCACCACCATCAGTCCTAGGTCTATACAATTACAAGTCCCAGCACACCCCACCACCATCAGTCCTGGATCTATACAATTACAAGTCCCAGCCCCCCCCCCCACCATCAGTCCTGGATCTATACAAGTACAAGTCCCAGCACACCCCACCACCATCAGTCCTGGATCTATACAACTACAAGTCCCAGCACACCCCAGCACCATCAGTCCTGGATCTATACAACTACAACTCCCAGCACACCCCACCACCATCAGTCCTGGATCTATACAACTACAACTCCCAGCACACCCCACCACCATCAGTCCTGGATCTATACAACTACAACTCCCAGCACACCCCACCACCATCAGTCCTGGATCTATACAACTACAACTCCCAGCACACCCCACCACCATCAGTCCTGGATCTATACAACTACAACTCCCAGCACACCCCACCACCATCAGTCCTGGATCTATACAACTACAAGTCCCAGCACACCCCACCACCATCAGTCCTAGGTCTATACAACTACAAGTCCCAGCACACCCCACCACCATCAGTCCTGGTTCTATACAACTACAACTCCCAGCACACCTCACCACCATCAGTCCTAGGTCTATACAACTACAAGTCCCAGCATACCCCACCACTTCAGTCCTAGGTCTATACAACTACAAGTCCCAGCACACCCCACCACCATCAGTCCTGGATCTATACAACTACAAGTCCCAGTACACCCCACCACCATCAGTCCTAGGTCTATACAACTACAAGTCCCAGCATACCCCACCACTTCAGTCCTAGGTCTATACAACTACAAGTCCCAGCACTCCCCACCACCATCAGTCCTAGGTCTATACAATTACAAGTCCCAGCCCCCCCCCCCACCACCATCAGTCCTGGATCTATACAAGTACAAGTCCCAGCACACCCCACCACCATCAGTCCTGGATCTATACAACTACAAGTCCCAGCACACCCCAGCACCATCAGTCCTGGATCTATACAACTACAACTCCCAGCACACCCCACCACCATCAGTCCTGGATCTATACAACTACAACTCCCAGCACACCCCACCACCATCAGTCCTGGATCTATACAACTACAAGTCCCAGCACACCCCACCACCATAAGTCCTAGGTCTATACAACTACAAGTCCCAGCACACCCCACCACCATCAGTCCTGGTTCTATACAACTACAACTCCCAGCACACCTCACCACCATCAGTCCTAGGTCTATACAACTACAAGTCCCAGCATACCCCACCACTTCAGTCCTAGGTCTATACAACTACAAGTCCCAGCACACCCCACCACCATCAGTCCTGGATCTATACAACTACAAGTCCCAGAACACCCCACCACCATCAGTCCTGGTTCTATACAACTACAACTCCCAGCACACCCCACCACCATCAGTCCTAGGTCTATACAACTACAAGTCCCAAAACACCCCACCACCATCAGTCCTGGATCTATACAACTACAACTCCCAGCACACCCTACCACCATCAGTCCTGGTTCTATACAACTACAAGTCCCAGCACACCCCAACACCATCAGTCCTAGGTCTATACAACTACAAGTCCCAGCACATGCCATCACCATGAGTCCTGGTTCTATACAGATACATCTCCCAGCACACCCCACCACCATCAGTCCTGGATCTATACAACTACAAGTCCCAGCACACCCTACCGCCATCAGTCCTGGTTCTATACAACTACAAGTCCCAGCACACCCTACCGCCATCAGTCCTGGTTCTATACAACTACGAGTCCCAGCACACCCTACCGCCATCAGTCCTGGTTCTATACAACTACAAGTCCCAGTACACCCCACCACCATCAGTCCTGGATCTATACAACTACAAGTCCCAGCACACCCCACCACCATCAGTCCTAGGTCTATACAACTACAAGTCCCAGCACACCCTACCGCCATCAGTCCTGGTTCTATACAACTACAAGTCCCAGCATACCCCACCACTTCAGTCCTAGGTCTATACAACTACAAGTCTCAGCACATGCCACCACCATCAGTCCTGGGTCTATACAACTACAAGTCCCAGCACTCCCCACCACCATCAGTCCTGGTTCTATACAACTACAACTCCCAGCACACCTCACCACCATTAGTCCTAGGTCTATACAACTACAAGTCCCAAAACACCCCACCACCATCAGCCCTGGTTCTATACAACTACAACTCCCAGCACACCCTACCACCATCAGTCCTGGTTCTATACAACTACAAGTCCCAGCACATGCCATCACCATCAGTCCTGGTTCTATACAGATACATCTCCCAGCACACCTCACCACCATCAGTCCTGGATCTATACAACTACAAGTCCCAGTACACCCCACCACCATCAGTCCTGGATCTATACAACTACAAGTCCCAGTACACCTCACCACCATCAGTCCTGGATCTATACAACTACAAGTCCCAGTACACCCCACCACCATCAATCCTGGATCTATACAACTACAAGTCCCAGTACACCCCACCACCATCAGTCCTGGATCTATACAACTACAAGTCCCAGTACACCCCACCACCATCAGTCCTGGATCTATACAACTACAAGTCCCAGTACACCCCACCACCATCAGTCCTGGATCTATACAACTACAAATCCCAGTACACCCCACCACCATTAGTCCTAGATCTATACAACTACAAGCCCCAGCACACCCCACCATAAGGATGAGCTCCGGCGTGTTCGCATGGCGCACGTGCCGAGCCCGCCAGGAAGTCGGCACGGGGCAGCGCTAATCACAGGTAAGGAGACATTTCCCGATCTCTGCAGCCGCACATCGGGAAATGTCTCCCTGCTTGTGATTAGCGCTGCCCCGTGCCGACTTCCTGGCGGGCTCTGCACGTGCGCCATGCGAACACGCCGGAGCTCATCCCTACCCCACCACCATCAGCCCTGGTTCTATACAACTACAAGTCCCAGCACACCATACCACCATCCGTCCTGGATCCTCCATAACAAAATATGCAGCTGCCAATTATAATCTTTATGTGATAGCACAGAGGATATGGAATGACTCCTTATTGATCGGACAGAGATGATTTCTGATAATAGAATTACAAACCCTCCAGAGAGATATAAAGTTTGTAACACATTTCCTGTAACTGATGAGATGATCTGATCTCTTATAAACATTGAAGATATTAGAGTTCCCCTTTGTATGTGTGCAATGTCCCTGTACAATGTTTCTGTTTTTATGGCTCTCATTTCCCGTTCTCGTCTCACAAACCACACAAGTCTGAGCACCACCCAACTCATTTCCCCTCCCCCGACCACAGATACAAATCATTTACTAGGGCTAGAGAGAGCAGAATCTGGTGCGGCTCTGCAGCTTCTTGAATTAAGCTTTGACAAAAAACCTGGAAGCTGATTGGTTTCTATGCAGAGCTGCACCAGATTTTGTCCTCTTCAGTTTTAGTAAGTAAACCCCAAAAAGTCATAAACTTACAATGTAACATGGAGTCTGTGTACTCAGAACCCATTCTCTGTGTTCAGTATAAAGAGTTACCATCATTTATCTCACTAATTGTCATGATTAGGGATGAGCTCCGGCGTGTTCGCATGGCGCACGTGCCGAGCCCGCCAGGAAGTCGGCACGGCGCAGCGCTAATCACAAGCAGTGAGACATTTCCCGATGTGCGGCTGCAGAGATCGGGAAATGTCTCCCTGCCTGTGATTAGCGCTGCGCCATGCCGACTTCCTGGCGGGCTCGGCACGTGCGCCATGCGAACACGCCGGAGCTCATCCTTAGTCATGATTATTGTTATAGTATAATAATATTCCCAAACAGATATAAACAATTATCAAAGGGAGGAAATGGGTGAGTTGGGGTATTATAGAGGGACAGAGGGGGGTGGGGAGAGATCTTACTTTGTATCTCTCTATCTCCCATCTGATCAATGTTTATAAACAATGTTACTTTGTATCTCTCTATCTCCTGTCTGATCAATGTTTATAGACAATGTTACTTTGTATCTCTTTATCTCCTGGCTGATCAATGTTTATAAACAATGTTACTTTGTAACTATTTCCCATCTGATCAATGTTTATAAACAATGTTACTTTGTATCTCTCTATCTCCTGTCTGATCAATGTTTATAGACAATGTTACTTTGTATCTCTTTATCTCCTGGCTGATCAATGTTTATAAACAATGTTACTTTGTAACTATTTCCCATCTGATCAATGTTTATAAACAATGTTACTTTGTATCTCTCTATCTCCTGTCTGATCAATGTTTATAGACAATGTTACTTTGTATCTCTTTATCTCCTGGCTGATCAATGTTTATAAACAATGTTACTTTGTAACTATTTCCCATCTGATCAATGTTTATAAACAATGTTACTTTGTATCTCTCTATCTCCCATCTGATCAATGTTTATAAACAATGTTACTTTGTATCTCTCTATCTCCTGTCTGATCAATGTTTATAAACAATTTTACTTTTTATCCCTCTATCTCCTGTCCGATCAATGTTTATAAACAATGTTACTTTGTATCTTTCTATCTCCCATTTAATCAATGTTTATAAACAATGTTACCTTGTAACTATTTCTTGTCTGATCTACTACTGGGAGTATGCTATAGGCCCCCTAACCTGAGGGAGGAAGGGGAGACATATCTCCTATCACAAGTTGAATTATCAGCAAGGATGGGAAGTATTATCATAATGGGGGATTTTAATTATCCAGACATAGACTGGGCGGAGGGAACCGTGCATTCATCTAAGGCTTGCCAGTTCCTAAATGTCTTGCAGGACAATTTCATGGTTCAGATAGTAGATGCCTCAACTAGAAATAAAGCATTACTAGACCTACTAATTACCAACAATACAGACCTGATCACAGATGTGGAAATACGGGGCAATTTAGGTAACAGCGATCACAGGTCAATTGGCTTCAGAATAAATCACACAAATAGGAAACATAAAGGGAACACAAAGACACTGGATTTCAAAAGAGCCAACTTCCCTAAACTACAAACCTTGCTAAAAGGCATAAATTGGGATAAAATATTAGGAACAAAGAATACGGAGGAGAGATGGGTTTGCTTTAAGAGCATTTTAAATAAGGGCATTAGCCAATGATCTCATTGGGAAATAAATTTAAAAGAGCGAATAAAAGTCTTGGATGGCTTAACTCCAATGTAAAAATGCATATAAAAGCAAAGGAGAAGGCCTTCAAAAAATACAGGGTTGAGGGATCATCATTAGGGATGGGCGAACGGTTCAACCCGAGCATAAGTTTGGGCCGAACTTTATCTGTTTGGACGTTCAACGAACAGCTGAACAACGCATTGTGGCTCTGAACAAAGCATTGCAAGCCCTGATTGGCTGAAGCAGTGAAAAAACTGTCAGAGTCATGATTGGACACTGTCATCATGACTTTATCCAATCATGGCTCATTCCCTCCCCACAGTATAAAAGTATTCTTTCAATGGCAGCCATTTTTAGTGTGATTTTGGCGTGGAGAGAGATAGAACAGGGCTCTGTTCAGTGCTATTAGTTAGTTGGTGTGTTATAATGTGCTATTTTGCTTCAATTATCAGTGTAGAATATTAGTTTAGTGTCAGTCTAGGGATAGTGTGAGTGTAGTGAGGAGGACCATCGTTCAGCTTTGCATAGTGTGCAGCTAGAATAGGGACAGCTCAGATAGTTTCAGTGTAGTTTAGTGAGACCGTGTCAGTAATCTTGACATTAGTATATAGCTAGAGCAGGGACAGTTCAGATAGCGTCAGTGTAGATGAAAATGTCTATTTGATTGCGTTACTGCCAGTTTGACACCATTTATTTCTGTGTGCGTTACTGCCAGTTTAACGCCATATTGTTTTGCATGCATTACTGCCAATTTAACGCCATATAGTTCTGTTTGCGTTACTGCCAATTTAACGCCATATAGTTCTGTTTGCGTTACTGCCAGTTTAACGCCATATAGTTTTGCGTGCGTTACTGCCAGTTTAATGCCATATAGTTCTGTGCGTTACTGCCAGTTTAACGCTATATCGTTTTGCGTGCATTACTGCCAGTTTAACGCCATATAGTTCTGTGTGTCACTATACGTTTGGCGCATTATATTGCAGTATATTATAGTGTATCCGTGGAGAGTGTCTGTGTAGCTTGAGTACTCAAATTAAAGTACACCAAACACCTCTTTACATTGATTAAAGTGCATCTACATATACATTTCAACTTCTTACATTTACATTTGCTTATAAGCACCGCCCCTTCCATCCCAATAATGTCTGGGAGGACAACAAGGAGAGGCAGACGTTCCCTTGGCACTGTAAGGGGGCCAGCAACAAATGTGTCCACAGGAAAAGGGGGGCGTGGTGGTCAGTCCTCAGGCAGGGCATCATTTCCTCTGTTTAGTGAGTTTGCCCGTGCTATCCAGCCACAGCATGCAGAGGAGGTGGTGGACTGGCTTACTAAACCTTCCTCATCCTCCTCATCTTCTGTCACGCAAGCAGAGACAAGTGTGCAGTCTAGGGATGAGCCGAACACCCTCTGGTTTGGTTCGCAGCAGAACATGCGAACAGGCAAAAATTTGGCAGAACACACAAATGGATTTTAGGGGGACCCCCACGCAATTTTTTTTAAAATTTTAGTTCGAGGTTCCCCTTAATATTCATACCAGATGCAAAGGGCCTGGTAATGGACTGCGGGGAACCCATGCTCTTTTTTTCAATGAGTTTTATCTGTATTGCCGAGACCCGACAATTCATTACAGCCGCAAACAGTTTTAAATGACAATTTTTCCTTTAGAAATGTAATTTTGCTGTGGTACTGTTCTACACAAGATAAAAATGTGCCACTTTGCAGGCATACTATAGACACCCCCAGGCATGATATTTAAAGGAATATTTCATTTTTATTGTTTCACTTTAAGCATTAAAAAAATTACTGCTCCGGAAAAAACGGCCGTTTTTAAAATACATTTTTGCATTGATACCCTGGGGCAGGACCTAGTCCCCAAACACTTTTTATGACAATAACTTGCATATAAGCCTTTAAAGTTAGCACTTTTGATTCTTCATGTTAGTGTCCCAAAGACTTTAACGGTGTTCCGGTGGCCTTCGAATTTGCAGTGAACACCGCATATTGTTCGCTGTTCGACGAACAGGCGAACACCCGATGTTCGAGACGAACTTACGTTCGACTCGAACATCGGGCTCATCCCTAGTGCAGTCCCCTGCAGTTGCCAGAGTGGATAAATCTGCCTCCTTGTCCACATCTATTCCTGCCATAGCCCCAACATCAGCCATTGAGGAGTCAGCTGAGTTATTTGACCACAGCATCAGCCACTTGCTCCTTGATAATGCCCAGCCATTACTGGATTCAGATGTTGGTTCTGAGGTTGAGGATGACAGGAACATGAGCCTAGAGAAAGGGAGTAACACTGGTAGACAAATTGGCATTCATGTTCCCCAAGCCGTAGCGTATTGCCAAGTTGTCTCCAGTGGTAATGATGAAGATGGAGGAGATGGAGATGATGATGATGAGGTCACCGATGCGACTTGGGTGCCAGATAGAGCAGAGGAGGAAACTGAAGGTGAGGTGGCACAATCTCAAGGAGGCTGACATCAAGAAAGAGTAGAGAGCAGCCACCCTATACCATCACATTTTGCAGCTGTTATATCCCGGCCCACTTCCAAAAGCTCAGCTGCCTGGGCCTATGTGCAAACTGTGTCTCAGGCACATCAAATGTGGCAAAAACATGAACCATTTGGATACCACATGCCTAACAAGGCATTTAATATCCAACCACTCAGCCCATTGGCAAGAACATCTAAAAAACAAGAAAAAATACTGCGCTACCACTAAATCGATAAACCCCCCAAAAAGCAGCAGTTAAACAGTGAGATGTGCAAAAAAAGAAGAAGAAATAACCGCGCTAAAATATATATGAATAAGATATGTGAAATATTCTTATATCGATGTCCCAAAAACCTCTGTTAGAAAATTCATGTATATATGTGAAACATTGCGATAATCAGAAAAATATATATAAGTCTATACATATAACTGTGAATCAAAAGTTGATGTCCATATGTGGTAGATGGAAATCTTTATATATGATAATTGACCAGAATCAGTCCCAGAGAGAAGCCCATGAATGGACACAACCAGACTTGGTGGTAAAGATGAAAGAGACACCACACTCAGTGATCCGCCACCACACAAATATTGCGCTTACCATAAGGCAAGCAAATGGCGTCGTCTGGTGAAACGTACGTCGGGAGGTTGACGCTCTGACGTCATCGCCATCCTAGTGTGGACAGGTGCTCGCTATGCCGGCCGGCTATTTGCTGTTTTTAATCTACTTATGTAAGTTTTCTACCTTTTTTTATTAAACTATCCTGCCAGTATTACACTATGGTCAGTTTCTTTTCATTCACATGCCTGTGAGATGAGAGTTTGGGGTCCTTGCTACATCCTCTTAGCCACGCTGTAGTCAAGTCACACCAGCTGGATTTTCCCATACCAGAACGGAACATAGGCTGGTTTTTGCTTGCCTTATGGTAAGTGCACTAGTTGTGTGGTGGCGGATCACTGAGTGTGGTGTCTCTTTCATCTTTACCACCAAGTCTGGTTGTGTGCATTCATGGGCTTCTCTCTGGGACTGATTCTGGTCAATTATCATATATAAAGATTTCCATCTACCACATATGGACATCACCTTTTGATTCACAGTTATATGTATGGACTTGTATATATTTTTCTGATTATTGCAATGTTTCACATATATACAAGTACATCTAAAAGCCACACAAAAGGGGTACAAATCTGTCCTTCATCCTCCTTACCCACTTCAGTCTGCCCCTGCTATACCGAGACATTACCTCTCAGCAGCCTCCACTGACAGGGATGATGATATAGCACAGGGTGCCCCAGGTCCTAGAAGCACATATGCCAGCAGCACACCACCAGCTGTAGACTGTAGCCGGCAAATTTCTCTGCCCCATCTGCTGCAGCAGAAAAAAAAATACAGTCCCTGCCACCCACATGCCCAGCATCTAAATGCAAGCTTGTCAAAGCTGTTGGCTCTCCAACTCCTGCCTTTCAGCCTGGTGGATTCTGCACCCTTCCATGAATTTGCATAATGTGCTGTACCACAAAGGCAGGTTCCTAGTCGCTACTACTTTTCATGTAAGGCCGTTCCATCTCTCTACCATCACGTGGAAGAGAATGTTCTGGCATCATTGGGCAAGGCAGTCAGCCATAAAATCCACCTTTCTGCTGACACATGGTCCAGCAAGCATGGGCAGGGATGATGTATTTCATTCACAGCGAACTGGGTAACGCTGCTTGCAACTCGAAAGGATGCAGGACAGGGCTCAGTGCTGCAGCTTGTTGTGCCCCCATGTCTCCATACAGCTGGTGGTGATGATGCCAGACCTGTGAGCTCTACCCCCTCCTCCTCCTCCTCTGCCATCTCCATGCCCTCCTCTGCAGAATTGTCCTATGAACATCAGGTACCCCCTAAGCCTCTAAAAGGTGCCATGCAGTGCTTCAGCTGGTGTGTTTAGGGGACAGGAACCACACCGGAGCAGATATTCTTGCAGCTCTGCAGGGACAGGCCCAGAGGTGGTTCACACCACGCCAGCTGGAGCCAGGAATGGTGGTGTCTGATAATGGCTCAAACCTCCTGTCACCCCTTAGACAGGGAAAGTTGACACATGTGCCATGCCTGGCACATGTCCTCAATTTGGTGGAGCAGCATTTCCTAAGTATGTACCCAGGGTTGCAAGGTGTACAAAAACAGGCCAGAAGAGTCTTTAGCCATTTCAGGTGGTCATACACAGCCAGTGCTCAGTTGGCTGAAATTCAGCGGGAATTCCACCTGTCCATAAACCACCTGATTTGTGACATGCCCGCCAGGTGGAACTCAACTTTTGGAATGCTTCAGCGGCTATACATGCAGCAGAGGGCCGTCAATGAGTACCCGTGCCAGTACGTCACAACGGCGGGCTCAGGCCGCCTCGGCTTTTTTTCCCCATGCCAATGGCTGATCATTAAGGATGTTTGCATTGCATTGTCACCATTTGAGGAGGCCACAAGGATGGTGAGCAGTGACAGTGCATGCATCAGTGACACAATCCCTGTTGTGTTCCTGCTGGAGTAGACTCTGTTTGGCATTATGGACAGGGCACTGGAGGCAGAGCAGCAGAAGGAAGAAGAGGACTTCCTTTCCTCTCAAGGCCCACTTTATCCAGACACCATCATTCCTATGTCACAGAACACACAGGAAGAGAGAGGGGAGGAGGAGACAGATGATTACTGGTTGGCAACCCTCCTTGACCACTGTTATACGGGGAAGGTCTCAGAACTCATCCCGTTCCCACAGAGAGTGCAGAAGATAAAATCTCTCTCTCTTGAGGACACGTTAAAAAGGATTTTATTGAATGTTTTTCCTGACTCCAGTAGGTTACAGTGTGGTGGAAAACGTCATTTTGAGTCTTCAGTTGGTCAAGAGAGGAGCGTTGGAGAAGGCGTCCGCCTAAGTGAGGCATTTCAGAATTTTTTTACTCCTTGCCGCCCAGGGCTGTCAGCTTCCACATCCCATCGGCAGCGTCTGCATTACATGGTGAACCAAAACAGAGATGGAGAGCTTTCCAGCTGACGATCCACTGGCTTACTGGGTCATGATAATAGACCACTGGCCAGAACTTGCCCAGTATGCTATTGAGTTGTTGGGCTGCCCTGCATCCAGCGTGCTTTCAGAACGGGCATTCAGTGCTGCAGGAGGTTTCATTACTGATCATAGAATGTGTCTGTCCACAGACTCCGTGGACCGTTTGATGTTTATAAAAATGAATCAGTCCTGGATTACCAGCTATGAAGCCCCTGATGCCGATGTCACTGATTAAGTCTTTTTGGGATATGGATTCTCTGCAGGACTTTGAGGCTGCCTAGCTTTGAGGGTGTTCAATCTTTTCATCTGAAAGAATGTTTTTGGTATAGGTTTCATGGGCACAATTAACACCCAAAGACCAATTTTTCTGCACCTGTTTGACAAGTGCATATCATTGCAATTTTTTACAGCAAGGCCAATTCTTGCTTTCATCAAGAGTACCTCTATACGGTTACGGTGTGAAGACACCACCGACACCCAAAGACCAATTTTGCTGCACCTCTTTGACAGGTGCATAACATTGGAATTTTTTACAGCAAGGCCAATTCTTGCTTTCATCAAGAGTACCTCTATAGGGTTACAGTGGGAAGGTGCCACCAACATCCAAAGACCAATTTTTACGCACCCGTTACTTCTATCCAAAGTCAAAGTGACACCAGAATGTATCCAAAAAATCTGTAATTAACCACTGATATTAATATTATAGTGCATGTTATGTGTAACTACAATAATTAAAATATATGAAAAACGGGGTTTGTAATGGAGTCAAGAGTTTCATGCATATATAAACTTCCATTGTTGTCTTCTCCTCTAAACAATAAACCAATCTAATAAAAATAACCAAAAACTTTTTTTTTTTAATTTAAATATTCTTTATTAATTTTTTCATATTACATAAAGAAATAGAATACATTATATTCTTTACAAAATTTTTTTTTTTTCCACTCTTCACCTCTTACATCCCATCCCCCCCCCCCCCCAGCCCACACCCGCCCTCCCATATCCCTAGACTATGTAAGAAAAAAAAAAAGAAAAAGAAAGAAAGGTTACATGAGTGCCCTCTTGTACTATCCTCAAAACGATAATTTCCCCTTAATTCGCTAGTTCTCCTTTGTCTCTGTTCTATGCTGACGGGCAGTCCGATTCCTTAGGTACATTTCAGGCTAAAACCAGATCAGGGGACTATACCTGACCACTGTAACCAAGAGCTCCAGATTTTTATAAATTTGTCATAAGTACTTCTGATGTAAACTGTTTTTTCTGTCCATACTAGCTTATCCACTGTCCTAAGCCAGTCTTCTATAGTTGGAGGCATACTGGATAGCCAGGATTGTGCAATTAGTTTCATAGCTTGGTAGAGACACCTTCCTATAGCTATTTTCTTATTATTGCATTCCACTCTTTCCCCAAGCAGGCCAAGGATACATACCCTGGCCTCCTGTTTCAACTTGGTTTTAAACCTTGTTTCTAAAATCCTAATTATCCCTGACCAGTACCTTGCCAGCTTTGGACACCTCCATACCATGTGTATTAAATCACCAGTATCCAAGCATCTAGGGCATTTGTCATCCAGTCTATGGCCAAACCTAAACAATCTCTTAGGGGTATAATAAGCCCTGTGTATCAGAAAAAGATGTGACACCTGTTGCGATGGGGAGACCGACACCAATGGACTAGCCTTCAAAATTCCCTTCCACTGACTGTCAGTTATCTCGCCCACCTCCCCTGACCACCCTTCCCTGGCGCCCAGAGTCATTTGCAGATCTAGCAGTTTTGCAGAAATTTGTCCGTTAACCATTGCTATCAGACCCTTAGTGGAGGTTTCTTTAATGATTTTATTTAGAATAGGTACATTGCACCATTCTAATGGGCAACTACTAAATTGACTGTTGAGTGCATGCCTGACCTGCAGATAAGTAAAAAAGGTGTTATTTGGAATCCCGTATTCACGCCTAAGCTCAATGAACGGTTTCAAGTTTTTACCTTCAAAGAGCTGCACCAATCTATGAATTCCGTGGCGGACCCATATCCAGTTTTTTTCCAACGTTAATAACTCCCTCAAACCCCTTTTATCCCATATGGGCGAGAATTCAGTATAGCCTCCATACCCCATGATCCTCTTGGTGGCTTGCCAAACTTTGATAACCAATTTATATGTTGGAGATCCCTCCCGGAATATCCCAGCCTCTAGTGCCTCTGCCAGGGACACATATGAGATGCCCTGCATCATAAGTTTTGCGTTGGAATTCAATCGGTCCTGATTTTCGCAGCCTCCTAGATGTTGTAATTGTGCCGCCAGGAAATAGCTATAGGGATGTGGTACTGCCAGTCCCCCTTCCCCAACAGAGCGCTGAAGAGTTTGTAATTTGATCCTTGCCTGCCCCTTCTTCCGTATTAACTCTCTAAATATAACGTTTAATCTATGAAACCAAGTATTGCCAATCCAAACCGGGGAATTGTGAAGTACGTACAATAATTGTGGCATCCAAACCATCTTGATCAAGTTAACTCTCCCTGCCAGGGATAGCGGGAGTTGGCACCAAATAGCACTTTTCCTTCTAAATTTTCCCAGTAAAGGGACTAGATTGTCTCCAATATACTGTGCCGGGTCGGTTGAGATAACTATCCCCAGATAGCACATCTTCTCCACTACCCTTAATCTCGGCAAACTACCCCTTTGAATATTACGTGATGAGTCTAGTGGGAGCAATGTTGACTTTTCCCAATTAACCATCAGGCCCGATGACCTTCCAAATCTTTCCACCAGCTGTATTGCCTTTTCAAGGGAGGGTCCCGTATCCCCGAGAAAAATCAGCACATCATCAGCATAGAGTGCCACTTTTTCCGACCCATTCCTCTCTCCAAATCCTAGTATTCCAGGGGAGTGTCTTATTACCTCTGCTAATGGCTCCATCGCCAGCGCAAACAGCAGGGGCGAAAGTGGACATCCCTGCCTCGTCCCTCTCTCAAGGGGTAGCCACTTCGTATATTCACTATTAATCTTTAACCTAGCTTTTGGGTAGAAGTACAAGGTCGTCACCAAATTGATAAATTTCGGGCCAAACCCGAACTTCTCCAGTACCCACCAGAGATACTCCAACTCCAGGCTATCGAACGCCTTGGCAATATCCAGAGCGAGAACTGCTCTTGAGCTCCTAATCCCTGCCGGGGACTGGAGGTTCAGGTACGCCCTTCTAATGTTAATACTAGTGGATCTATTTGGGATAAACCCAGACTGGTCCGGGTGTACTAGCTCTGATATATACTTCTTTAGCCTAATGGCCATTATTTTTGCCAATATTTTAATGTCAGAGCATAATAACGAAATGGGTCTATATGATGCTGCTTCGAGGTGGTCTTTCCCCTCCTTCCTTATCAGGACTATGTTGGTTTCAGTCATTGAAGCGGGCAGAGCACCTTCCGTAATCGCCCAATTCAATGTCTTCAAGAGTTCTGGTATTAATGCCTCCCCAAAGTACTTATAAATTTCCACAGGCAAGTCATCAGGACCTGGGGCTTTCTGGTTGGGCATATCTGCCACAGCTTGCTGTACTTCCTCAAAAGTTATGGGGGAGTCCAGACTGGCCCTTTCTCTTTCAGAAAGGTGTGGCAGACTAACACCCTCTAAGAAGTTCTCTATCTCTCTTACTTCCAGTTGTTGTTGCGATTTATATAGGTTGCTATAGTATTCAAAGAATACCTTTTTTACCATCAGAGGGTCTGAAGTAGCTGCCCCGCTAGAAGTTCGAATCGCAGCGATCGTTGAGGAGGGTGAATTAGTACCAGCTAACAGTGCCAACATCCGACCCACTTTTTCACCCTCCTCAAAGTATCTCCGCCTCTGGAATAGTCTCTTGTTTTCAGCGTTTTTGAGCATATCTATCTTGTACTCCTGTTGCTTTTCTACCCAAAGCTGCTGTTTTCCTGGACTGGGGTCCGCCACGTATTGTTTTTCTAGATCTAGCACCTCTTTCCTTATTTGATCCCCTTTTTCTCTTGATTGTCTCTTAACTCGTGTTATATACTGTAGGAGGATACCCCTCAGAAATGCTTTGAGGGAGTCCCAGACACAAATTCATTTATTTTTTACGAGATCTCTTCCTTTTTTCCCATAATCTCCAGCCATATAGGGTTTAATGCCCATATTCTCTCATTACTTTTATTATGGATGTTTATCGTCAGCATCAAAGGAGAATGGTCCGATATCCCTCTCGGCCTATACTCTATTTTCCCTATAAGGGGAAGCGCCCCCTTATTTCCCACTACCATATCTATGTGAGAGAGAGTTTGATGCGACTCCGAGTAGCAAGAATACTGCCGCTCCTCTGGGTTACGGATTCTCCAGAGGTCGCACCACCCAATCTCTTCGAGCAGCTGGGTAAGCCGTCCTTCAGTTGCTCTATTCTCCCTTATTGTTGGGGGGAACCTGTCTATTTTCCCATTGAGTACCATGTTGAAGTCACCCACCACTATAAGTGGGATATCCTCTTTATCCTCAACATAATCTAAGAGGCAATATAGAATTTCCATCTTAAAGGGAGGGGGGATATACACATTAGCTACAATAAAAGGTTTACCCTCTATTGTACAAAATAAAAAGACATAACAGCCCAGCGGATCGGTCCTAACATCCCTACAGGAGAACACCATCCCCTTTTTAACCAGTATGCATACTCCTCTCGAGTAGGAGGTATGCACTGAATGGTATTGTGCTTGAAACTTTTTGTTCCGAATTAAGGATTTAGAGTCATTGGTGAGATGAGTCTCCTGTAAGCACACCAGGCCCGCTCCCAGTGCCTCCAGCTCTGAAAATACGGCAACTCTTTTAATGGGGTCTCCCATACCCCGAATATTCCATGAAACTATTCCTACCATACTAACCCTCCTTTAAGTTGTAAATATGTGTACAAATAAGTAAATATACATATAAATAAAATAAATATACATATACAATGTGAAAAAATAAATATACATCTTCCAGCACAAAAAAGGAAGAGAGAGAGGAGGAGAAAAAGAAAAGAAAAAGAAACGAAAAAGAAAAGCAAAATGGTATTGAACCCTAATGCCGCGTACACACGAGCGGACATTACGGCGGACTTTGCCCGGCGGACTTTTCGATGTACTTTCCGACGGACTTTCTGAATGAACGGACTTGCCTACACACAATCCACCAAAGTCCGTCGAATTTGTACGTGATGACGTACGACCGGACTAAAACAAGGAAGTTCATAGCCAGTAGCCAATAGCTGCCCTAGCTTGGCTTTTTGTCCGTCGAACTAGCATACAGACGGCGGACTTTTCGACCGGACTCGATTTCAACGGATAAATTTTAAACAAGTTTCAAATCTAAGTCCGTCCAACTTTTGAGAAAACAAAGTCCGCTGGAGCCCACACACATCGAATTGTCCGACGAAATCCCGTCCGCCGGGCAAAGTCCGCCGTAATGTCCGCTCGTGTGTACGCGGCATAAGACCTCCTTAGTTAAGTCCACCAGTGCCAAATATTTATTTACAAGCTCATATGCAAAAGTTCCCATCCCTTTTGATCCTACCTGGTTTTCCTTTACTGTTTTAATATGTGAATAAGTTTTACAAAAAAAAAAAAAAAAAAAGCTTTGTGATACTTTTATCTTAACCCTCTGTGCATTTATTACTAGTGTATAGCAACCTTTTAATTTTGAAAAACATTTTCCTATTTCTTTACCCTTGTACCCCTTCGCCCCCCTCCCCCCCTGCCTTTCTTGGCCTACCCTAGGAGCATTCCTTGTAACCCGTTTAACCCTCCCAACCAGCTCATTCCCCAACTCTTCTATGCTCTCCCTCCCTCCCCCCTGCACCACCATTAACACTATAACCCACCAAAAAATCATTCCCCACCTGTTGTAAACTTTCATAAACCTTTATCTCCAACACACCAAACACCTCCCCCCCCCCCCTCCAGTCCCTGCTGCAAAAAAAAAAAAATAATTAAATCAACTGATTAAATCCGACCCTACAAGTTCTTTTTATTTTCTTCCAGCCATTTTATGGTCCTTTCAGCAGAGTCAAAAAATTGTGTCCCTCCTGGAGCATTAATACGTAATCGTGCAGGGTACAGCAATGCGTAGGATATTTTCATATTTCTCAAGTTGCGCTCAATTTCAGCAAATCCTGCTCTTTTCTTTTGCAGATCTGGGGAGTAGTCCGGGTAAATTGAAATTCTAGTATCCTTGTAAAAAATATCTCCCTTTTCCCTGGCTTTCTGCATTAATACTGTCTTATCCCTGTAGCTAAACAGCTTCAAGATCAATGGCCTGGGGCGGGAGCCTGGAGAGCTCAACCTGGTGGGCACCCTGTGGGCCCTCTCAATGGCAAAAAAATGAGAAAAAGTCTCCGCCCCAAAAATCTCTCTAAGCCACCTCCCCAAGAATACTTCTGGGCAGGATCCCTCGCTTCCTTCTGGGAGGCCTAGTACCCTCACATTTTGTCTGCGGAGACGATTCTCCATTTCATCCATTTTGTTTTTATGAGAATCCAACTGGGTCTGCATCATTCTAAATTCTTGCCTCATGGGGTGTAAAATATCCTCTACTTGGCTTAACCTCTCCTCCAAATTAGAAGTTCTTTCCACAGTTTTCTGTAACTCTTGGCTCATAGAACACAGTTCCTCTTTAAGGCCTCTTAGCTGATCGCATAAATCGCTCAATGATCCCCTGCAAGCATTAACTGCACTCAGAACCTCTTTCAATGTGGGTTCGGTCTCGCTGGGCATTTCAATACCAGGATTGACTTCACTCGACTTTCCCGGGGGGTCCCTTTCAGGGCTTTTTTTGTTCGCCATTTTCGTAGTTGTTAATACTGCTGTTGTAGTTTTACTTAAGCTCTTTCTGTCCCCTGTACTTCCCGTCTTCTCTTGGGATTGCTGTGCACCTTTAGTTGGGGAATGTGAGGGAGTATGGGCAAATTTCTCCAGCTTGGATGCCGCGGCAGAGGCAGACACCGCAAGGTTCCCCTTCTCTTTAGCTGCCCGGGTAGCCTGCGCTAATGAGCTCTCGTGAGGCTGTTGAGGATGCTCCTCTCCCTTTTTTTTGGTCATTTTTACTTGTCTTAATATATCTGTCAACAGTCCTGATAAGCTATGCCAGGAGGGGGTGCCCAGTATTAAATCCCCAAATTCACTATACCCCAATAAGCAAAAATACTATACAGGGATCGAAGGGTCAAAGATCAAATACAGCTTGGAGAGCGAGAAAGAATAACATTCAGGCAGTAGTATGTTCTTGCTAATCGGTAACTCCTGTTGGTGTTATGCTATGGTGCCAAGAAAGGGAACAGTTCTGATTATTACCTTGTTCCTGCTCCAGAGCGGGAGCGGTTTCAGCCAGCCCCTCCAGCGAACCCCCCTGTTGTCCCAGGCTCCGTCCTGCAGCTGCCGGTTCTATCGGTTCCCTGAGTAGGTCAGCCTGTACTCCGTCGCATCTCCTCTCCGTCAGTGCGCGTGGAGCTCCAGCTCCCGCGAGAGCATAGTATGTTGCCAGGCGACCGCTCAAGCCTGATGTACACAGTCGGCGCAGCTTACCCACACAGCTGAGCCGAACGGCCCTGGTGCTACCCGCCGTTTCCCCCTTCCGTGCCGGGGTCCGCCAGGTAAGGATGTTTCCACGGGGTTAGAGCTGGGGTTAGAGCAGAGCCAGCAGAGCAACGAAAAAGGCCCAAGAATCTCGGACGGTGGAGGGTTCAGAGTCGGATCAAACTGACATAGGCAACATAAGCAGCAGCAGCAGCAGGGAGCTGGAGCATGGAGAGTGGAGAGACACACACCTTCGTTCACCCTCTCATCCGGTCACGCCCCAACATCAGAGCAGTCTACCATCACATGTGTCTCTGGTCTGTAGCACATCATGCTCCAAAAACTTTAAATGGGATGGAAATAATTATTCCCGGAGTCGTCTCTATCGTACGATTGATGAGGAAAAGTCTATATCCTTTGTTAGTAATGGTAGTTCTGTAATTGTCTGCTGGCTATGAAATGTCTGAAGAGTAACCTGAGAATAGCTTCCATAGCCAGGATAATTATTATTATTATTATTATTATACGAGATTTATATAGCGCCAACAGTTTACTCAGCGCTTTACAATGTATAAGGGGGACAACACAATTACAGTACAATACAAAAGGTACAGGAGGGCCCTGCTCGTAGAGCTTACATTCTAAAAGGGAGGGGGTGGTGGTACAAAAGGTAATAGCTGCAAAGAATGATTTGATGGGGGTGGCTCAGGGACAGTTATGTGGGTGTGGGATAGGCTTCCCTGAATAAATGAGTTTTCAAGGATCTCCTAAAGGTGGACAGGGTAGGGGCTGATCGGACATACTGGGGCAGGGAATTCCAGAGGATGGGAGAGGCTCTGGAGAAGTCCTGAAGGCGAGCATGGGAGGAGGTAACAAGGGAGCTAGAGAGCAGGAGGTCCTGGGAGGAGCGGAGGGGGCGATTTGGGCGATATCTGCAGATGAGGTTGGTGATGTAGATGGGGGCGATGTTGTGAATGGCCTTGTATGTTATGGTTAGCATTTTGAATTTTACACGGTGGGGTAGGGGAAGCCAGTGAAGGGATTGGCAGAGAGGAGCAGCATAATTGAGAGAGGAGCAGGATAATTGGGAACCCCCCAAAAAATAAATAATAATAATAGTATTCAAGTGCTGGTATAGTGAAAAATTAGATAAAGTGATAAAAGCTGCAAACCAAGAACAGTGATCTCTCACTAGTGCAGTAGTAAAATTGTTTAAAAATGGTGTGCTAACACCACGCTGCTCTAAATAAAGTATATGTACAAATGATGTACATGAGAGATACTAATCATAATAAGTGTTGTGTGGTATTGTGATCACTGTGTATATCACAACCACTATGAAAAGTGCATAATACAGGAAAAACAAACCTTATATAGCAAACAAATAATTATATAGCAAACAAATAATTAGCAAATATGAACATGTGTACTAAAGTGCTGATTGTGCACAATAAAAATATAAGTGCTCAGACAAGTCCCATCCGGTGTTGTTACAGCTAGAAATATAAACCAGGTATAAACGTATGACAAAAATGACTAATCATCCGGGAAATAGCTACCAAAGTCAGCTGGCTCGCAGCTCCAATATTGCGTCAAAACATCTGATAGGGCCACCTTCTTTATCCTGTTTTTTGGAGCTTCTGGAATTCAAACATGAAACAGAATATTAGTATAATACTGCTAAGAGAGAGTCAGCAGACTATAGTCGATGCACTCACATACGCCTGGCATGTGTAAGCATGTATAACATAACAGTCAGGCTCACTCCTCCTTACAACCACTTTGTGAAGTCGTGTAGCCGTACACTAGTGGCTGACATCACTGGCTCCTCCTCCCCAAAAAAATAAATAATCATGACATGTTCTATTTAAGGTCAGAGGATGTCAGTGTTAGGACAATGATGAGTTGTATTAATCCAATTGGATTGCATTAAGGGACTTCATTGAGTGAAGAATGTTCGAGAACCCAATGATGAGTGATGTATATATTCAGTTGGGGATCTCCCATATTTCCTCAGACAATCCTCAATTCACCATGTAGCTTAATTATCAAACTGTCAGGATTGTTGAGGGTAATACTGGATACATTTTGGTCTGGTAATATATGTTGGGGGTTCCAAATGTTATTTAAAAGGTGTAAAACTCCAGCAGAGCACATATAACAGATCTGATGTTGAAAAGTTCTGCGGTTCTATCTGCAGAGGTGAGTGCATATCACCATGCTGTATAGGAGGTATGGTGGAGAAATGAGATTCCTTTCTAAAAAAGGATAAGTGCAACATGCAATTCCATTATAGAACTGTAGATGTCAATCTAGGCTCATTAATGAACGGAATAAGCTGTTATAGATGTAATGGACTACTTTATACAGTGTTGGCATGCACAACTAGACTTGAAAACTGTAAACTTCCCAATGTCCAATCACAGCCGTCATGTGATGTAAATAGAGAGCCGGTTGCTAGACGATCGGCTCTCCTCTCCTCACACGGAAGTTGTCAGTGAGGAGAGGAGAGCGGATCGCTGCAGCCAGACGGTGATCAGTGAGTATGAGCTGTTTTTTTACAGCTTTTTACACACTGATCACCAGTCTAGTGTCCACACACAATGTAAAATCACAGTGTCCTCACACACATGTCCCCACACAGTAAAAACACCTGTCCCCCACATATGTAACAGTAAAATCATATGTCCCACTGATCATCTGCACACATCTGTACATGATCATCTGCGCACATATGTCCGTGATCACACAAACCAATTACAGTAGGTGACCGCGATATTGTGTCAGGTATGAATCATGAGGGGGAATGCCGCGCCAAATTTTAAATAACAAAATGGCATGGATTCCCCTCCAGGGGTATTCCAGACCCTTAGGTCTGGTATGGATTTTGAGGGGAACCCCCTACGCCGAAAAAAAATGGTGTGGGGGTCCCTCCAAAATCCATACCAGACCCTTATGCGAGCACGCAGCCCGGCTGGTCAGGAAAGGGGGTGGGGATGAGCGAGCGCCCCCCCCGCTCCTGAACCATACCAGGCCGCATGCCCTCAACATGAGGGAGTGGGTGCTTTGGGGAAAGGGGGAGCCTTGCGGGCCCCCTCACCCCAAAGCACCTTGTCCCCACGTTGATGAGGACAAGGGCCTCTTACCGTCAACCCTGGCCGTTGGTTGTCGGGGGCCTGCAGGCAAAGGGCTTATCGGAATCCGGGAGCCCCCTTTAATAATGTGGCCCCCAGATCCCGGCCCCCCACCCTATGTGAATGAGTTTGGGGTACATAGTACCCCTACTTATTCACCTGGGGGAAAAAGTGTCAATAAAAAAAACACACTA
The DNA here is from genome assembly GCF_042186555.1 of Aquarana catesbeiana. Classification (NCBI taxonomy): domain Eukaryota; kingdom Metazoa; phylum Chordata; class Amphibia; order Anura; family Ranidae; genus Aquarana; species Aquarana catesbeiana. The sequence goes on along the minus strand of NC_133326.1, from coordinate 733,293,408 downwards.
GACAGGTTTTAAAAAGTAATTTATTAGGCAGCTCTGGGGGTCTTCTTCTGACTAGGGATGAGCCGAACACCCCCCTGTTCGGTTCGCACCAGAACATGCGAACAGGAAAAAAGTTCGTTCGAACATGCGAACACCGTTAAAGTCTATGGGACACGAACATGAATAATCAAAAGTGCTAATTTTCAAGGCTTATATGCAAGTTATTGTCATAAAAAGTGTTTGGGGACCTGGGTCCTGCCCCAGGGGACATGGATCAATGCAAAAAAAGTTTTAAAAACGGCCGTTTTTTCAGGAGCAGTGATTTTAATAATGCTTAAAGTCAAACAATAAAAGTGTAATATCCCTTTAAATTTCGTACCTGGGGGGTGTCTATAGTGTGCCTGTAAAGGGGCGCATGTTTCCTGTGTTTAGAACAGTCTGACAGCAAAATGACATTTTGAAGGAAAAAACTCATTTAAAACTACCCGCGGCTATTGCATTGCCGACAATACACATAGAAGTTCATTGATAAAAACGGCATGGGAATTCCCCAAAGGGGAACCCCGAACCAAAATTAAAAAAAAAAAATGACGTGGGGGTCCCCCTAAATTCCATACCAGGCCCTTCAGGTCTGGTATGGATATTAAGGGGAACCCCGGCCAAAATTTAAAAAAAAAATGACGTGGGGTTCCCCCTAAATTCCATACCAGACCCTTCAGGTCTGGTATGGATTTTAAGGGGAACCCCGCGCCAAAAAAAAAAAAAAAACGGCGTGGGGTCCCCCCAAAAATCCATACCAGACCCTTATCCGAGCACGCAACCTGGCAGGCCGCAGGAAAAGAGGGGGGGACGAGAGTGCGGCCCCCCCTCCCTCCTGAACCGTACAAGGCCACATGCCCTCAACATTGGGAGGGTGCTTTGGGGTAGCCCCCCAAAACACCTTGTCCCCATGTTGATGAGGACAAGGGCCTCATCCCCACAACCCTGGCCGGTGGTTGTGGGGGTCTGCGGGCGGGGGGCTTATCGGAATCTGGAAGCCCCCTTTAACAAGGTGACCCCCAGATCCCGGCCCCCCCCCTGTGTGAAATGGTAAGGGGGTACATAAGTACCCCTACCATTTCACGAAAAAAGTGTCAAAAATGTTAAAAATGACAAGAGACAGTTTTTGACAATTCCTTTATTTAAATGCTTCTTCTTTCTTCTATCTTGCTTCATCTTCTGGTTCTTCTGGCTCTTCTGGTTCTTCCTCCGGCGTTCTCGTCCAGCATCTCCTCCGCGGCGTCTTCTGTCTTCTTCTCCTCGGGCCGCTCCGCACCCATGGCATGGGGGGGAGGCTCCCGCTCTTCTCTTCTTCTCTTCTTCTTTTCTTCTTTTCTTCTTTTCTTCTCTTCTTCTCTTCTTCTTCATTTTCTTCTCCGGGCCGCTCCGCAATCCATGCTGGCATGGAGGGAGGCTCCCGCTGTGTGACGGCGCTCCTCGTCTGACAGTTCTTAAATAACGGAGGGGGGCGGGGCCACCCGGTGACCCCGCCCCCCTCTGACGCACGGTGACTTGACGGGACTTCCCTGTGACGTCACGGGGAATGCCACAGGGAAGTCCCGTCAAGTCACCGTGCGTCAGAGGGGGGCGGGGTCACCGGGTGGCCCCGCCCCCCTCCGTTATTTAAGAACTGTCAGACGAGGAGCGCCGTCACACAGCGGGAGCCTCCCTCCATGCCAGCATGGATTGCGGAGCGGCCCGGAGAAGAAAATGAAGAAGAAGAGAAGAAGAGAAGAAAAGAAGAAAAGAAGAAAAGAAGAAGAGAAGAAGAGAAGAGCGGGAGCCTCCCCCCCATGCCATGGGTGCGGAGCGGCCCGAGGAGAAGAAGACAGAAGACGCCGCGGAGGAGATGCTGGACGAGAACGCCGGAGGAAGAACCAGAAGAACCAGAAGAGCCAGAAGAACCAGAAGATGAAGCAAGATAGAAGAAAGAAGAAGCATTTAAATAAAGGAATTGTCAAAAACTGTCTCTTGTCATTTTTAACATTTTTGACACTTTTTTCGTGAAATGGTAGGGGTACTTATGTACCCCCTTACCATTTCACACAGGGGGGGGGCCGGGATCTGGGGGTCACCTTGTTAAAGGGGGCTTCCAGATTCCGATAAGCCCCCCGCCCGCAAACCCTCACAACCACCGGCCAGGGTTGTGAGGATGAGGCCCTTGTCCTCATCAACATGGGGACAAGGTGTTTTGGGGGGCTACCCCAAAGCACCCTCCCAATGTTGAGGGCATGTGGCCTGGTACGGTTCAGGAGGGAGGGGGGGCCGCACTCTTGTCCCCCCCTCTTTTCCTGCGGCCTGCCAGGTTGCGTGCTCGGATAAGGGTCTGGTATGGATTTTTGGGGGGACCCCACGCCGTTTTTTTTTTTTTTTTTGGCGCGGGGTTCCCCTTAAAATCCATACCAGACCTGAAGGGTCTGGTATGGAATTTAGGGGGAACCCCACGTCATTTTTTTTTTTTAATTTTGGCCGGGGTTCCCCTTAATATCCATCCCAGACCTGAAGGGCCTGGTATGGAATTTAGGGGGACCCCCACGTCATTTTTTTTTTTTAATTTTGGTTCGGGGTTCCCCTTTGGGGAATTCCCATGCCGTTTTTATCAATGAACTTCTATGTGTATTGTCGGCAATGCAATAGCCGCGGGTAGTTTTAAATGAGTTTTTTCCTTCAAAATGTCATTTTGCTGTCAGACTGTTCTAAACACAGGAAACATGCGCCCCTTTACAGGCACACTATAGACACCCCCCAGGTACGAAATTTAAAGGGATATTACACTTTTATTGATTGACTTTAAGTATTATTAAAATCACTGCTCCTGAAAAAACGGCCGTTTTTAAAACTTTTTTTTGCATTGATCCATGTCCCCTGGGGCAGGACCCAGGTCCCCAAACACTTTTTATGACAATAACTTGCATATTAGCCTTTAAAATTAGCACTTTTGATTTCTCCCATAGACTTTTAAAGGGTGTTCCGCGGCATTCGAATTTGCCGCGAACACCCCAAATTGTTCGCTGTTCGGTGAACTTGCGAACAGCCAATGTTCGAGTCGAACATGAGTTCGACTCGAACTCGAAGCTCATCCCTACTTCTGACTTCAGGGGTCTTCTTCTGACTTCTCCGCTCTCTCCGGTGTCCGGTTCTTCTCCCGCTCTCCGGCCTCTTCTCCCGGTGTCCGGTTCTTCTCCCGCTCTCCGGTTCTTCTGCCGGGCTCCTCCGCTATCTTCTGCTCTTTTGACGCTCTTTTGCTAGTGGTGGCCCGGTCTTCTCCGCTGTCTTGTTCCCTCTTCTCTTCTTCCAATGTTGACACGATGCTCTCTCCCGCTGTAATGCTGTGTGCGAGGTGCGCAACAACTTATATAGGCATGGTCACTGGGTGATGTCACCCGGTGACCCCGCCCCTTATTATGTCACTGTCCCATCATGCCCTGGGACTGTGACATCATTGGAGAAGTCGGAAGAAGACCCCGAAGTCGGAAGAAGACCCCTGGAGCTGCCTAATAAATTACTTTAAAAACCTGTCTAGTGTGTTTTTTAATTGACACTTTTTCCCCCAGGTGAATGGGTAGGGGTACGATGTACCCCATACTCATTCACATAGGGTGGGGGGCCAGGATCTGGGGGCCCCCTTATTAAAGGGGGCTCCCGGATTCCGATAAGCCCTCCGCCCGCAGGCCCTGACAACGGCCAGGGTTGTCAGGAAGAGGCCCTTGTCCTCATCAACATGGGGACAAGATGCTTTGGGGTGGGGGGGCCGCAGGGTGCCCCCCTGCCCCAAAGCACCCACCCCCCCATGTTGAGGTCATGCAGCCTGGTATGGTTCAGGAGGGGGGAGGGCGCTCACTCGTCCCCACCCCCTTTCCTGACCGGCTGGGCTGCGTGCTCGGATAAGGGTCTGGTATGGATTTTGGGGGGACCCCCACGCCGTATTTGGTGTAGGGGGTTCCCCTTAAAATCCATACTAGACCTAAGGGCCTGGTATGCCCCTGGAGGGGAACTCATGCCAGTTTTTTATTTAAAATTTGGTGCGGCATTCTCCCTCATGATTCATACCAGACAGCTGTCAGAAACGCTTGTCGCTCATCGGGAAAGGAAAAAACGCAGTTTTCCTTTCCCGATGAGCGAGCCAGCGCGAGATGTACAGTACCCCGTCGCCGAGAACCAGCGCGATCCCATTCTTGCGATCACATTCTTGCGGTCAGGTACTGTATTCTGCACTTAACGGGATTTTTTTTTACCAAAGACATGTAGCAGAATACATTTTGGCTTAAATTTATGACAAAATTAGATTTTATTGGATTTCTTTTAAAACAGAAAGTAGAAAATATTGTTTTTTTTTTTTAAATTTCCGCTCTTTTTTCGCTTATATCACAAAAAATAAAAAACTGATTTGTGAATAAATACCACCAAAAGAAAGCGCAATTCTTATTGAAAGTGCAAGAGTGCTGAAAAGCTGAAAATTGGCCTGGAAGGAAAGGGGCAAAAGTGCCCGGTATTGAAGTGGTTAAGAGTTTCAGATATGAAAAGCTCTGGGATATTTTTTATGGAAATACCGGATTAATTAAGGTTCCATTGTCAAGTGTCGCTTGTGAGATATCTGGATAAATTTGCAACTGAACCCCTTCCAGAGTATATTTCTAATGCTACGTGCAGCGCATATTATTTCTTCCTTCACTAGAAAGTCCTTCATACATAGGACAATGTCCCTGGGAGGTTTGTCTGGTGGGGGTCTGGCTCTGTAAAATGAAAAATGGTATGGATTTTGAGGGGGGCCACAATGCCATTTTTTTTTTTTTGGCACGGGGTTCCTCTTAATATCCATACCAGACCTGAAGGGCCTGGTATGGAATTTGGGGGGACCCCCACGCTATTTTGTTTTTTTGAATTTTTGTTCAGGGTTCCCTTTAATATTCGAACCAGACCCAAAGGGCCTGGTAATGGACTGAGGGGGATCCCCATGCCGTTTTTTTCAATGACTTTTATCTGTATTGCCGGGACCAAAAATTCCTTAATAGCTGCTAGTAATTTTAAATGACTTTTTTCCTTTAGAAATGTCATATTGCTCTCGGACTGTTGTAAACACAGGAAACATGCGCCACTTTACAGGCATACTATAGACACCCCCCAGGTATGAAATTTAAAGGAATATTTCACTTTTATTGTTTTACTTTAAGCATTATTAAAATCACTGCTCCAGAAAAAAACGTCTGTTTTTAAAACTTTTTTTTGCATTGATACATGTCCCCTGGGGCAGGACCCGTGTCAGGCACTAACCCTCAGGAGAAGTGACACTAACACAAATTCTCCAGCGCTAAAGCGTATGCGCGCGCCAAAGCGCACACCTGTGCGCCAAATTGCACGCAATACGTGAGAGACTCCAGGGGCCAGTACACTATTTAAAGCATGCTGCAGCAGTCACCAACTGCTGCATGATCTTCAGCTTCTTGTATTTTCCTGAGTTCCTGTTCCTATTGTCTTGGATTACCTGCTAATGACCCGGTTTGTCTTGACCTATCTGATCTGCATTGACCCCGGCTTGACCCTTGGCTTGTTTCTGTTACTCCGCTCTGATCTGCTGCCCTGTGTATGACCCCTGGCTTGTTCCATTGACTTTGTTACTGCTTGCTGTCCTGTGTATGAACCCCGGCCTGGCTCCTGACACTGCTCCTGGTACTCCCTGCTGCACGACCTCATCTGGTACTTCAGAGGTACCCCTGCCTAGCAGTCTACCCTGCTCGTCAGCTGCCCACCAGTGGACTTCTCTTCTTCATCTCAGCTTGCCGCAGCCAGCAACCCCTGCCACTTTGAGTATAGCTCCCCCTGTGCCACCTTCAGGGGGCACTCTACACTTAGTTGCAAGGGAAGCCCTCCCAGCATTTCAGCCTCCGATCAGGTACGTGATAGTATCATGCAGCCAGTAACATCAGAGGCTGGCAGAGGTGCTTCCCCACTCCAGACTCTGTGCCAGCAAGTTTCTGCTCTTACCCAAGCAGTGACGAGCCTACAAGGACATTATTCCCAGTTAGAGATTCACCTTCAGAACCAAACAATGTCTCCTATGATGGTTCCACCCCCTGAACCAAGGGTACCTACTCCTGAATGCTTCTCTGGTGACCGTAGGAAGTTCTGAGCATTCAAGGATACCTGTTACCTGATACCTGGCCCTCCAACCAAGAACTTTCTCCCTAGAAACTGTTAGGGTGGGATTTGTTATTTCCCTGCTGTCCAATGAACCTCAGTCTTGGGCCCATCAGTTATTGTAAAAAAGGGATCCCGCTATTAATTCAGTGGACTTGTTCTTTGAAGCCATGTCCAGATTATATGACGATCCGCAATGCATGGCTACTGCTGAGGCCGCCCTTCATGCCTTGCGGCAAGGGCAGCGCCCTGTAGAGGATTATATCATGGACTTTAGCAGTTGGGCTGCCAACATAGGGTGGAATGAGGCCGCTCTCAGATTCAAATTCCGGCTTGGCTTATCTGAACTTATCAAAGATGAACTTGCATGAGTAGAGTCCCCAACCACATTAGAAGGACTCATCCAGCTAGTCGTCCAACTAGATATGCGCCTGCGGGAGTGACAGTCTGAACGTGCACGATCCCTCCGGCCTTCTTGGATGACGCCTACAGTTCCAGCCCTTCCTGCACCCTCCACTCCGGTCACGTCCAACAAAGGGCCTATGCAAATAGGCGCAGTTCGCTCTGCTCTGACCCCTAACGAGAAACGTCATCGCCGGCAAGCCAACCTATGTTTCTATTGTGGAGAAGCCGGACATATCCATCTCAATGGTCCAAAAAGGCCCAGTAGATTTCCTTTCCGCAACTCCAGTGGCCTCCAAGTCCTGAAACCTTCTCCAACTCATCTTGTTCTCCATATCACATTACAGTTGGCAAGAGGAGAGGTCAGACTTCCAGCATTAATCGATTCATTTCCCTGGCTAAAGACTTTCAGATTCCACTTCGGAAGAAGGAACAAAACAATTTATTTAAAAAGGGGATAATTGCACTTACATCAAAAAGCATGGGAACTGTTCCCATGACTATGTCCAATAGGACGAAACGTACGTCGGAAGGCTGACGCGCTGACGTCATCGTTTCTCATCTCGTCTGGAACGGGTGTACACAGTCCGGCCGGCTGTTTTGTTCGTATATGCTTTTATCCATGCTTTTTGATGTAAGTGCAATTATCTCCTTTTTAGATAAATTGTTTTATACTGATTCACACTATGGAGAATATATCTTTTATTTCTCTGGGTCTCCCCTGCTGATCATTTGGATTCACTGGACAGAGGGTCCTGCCTGTCCATCCTCTGTGAGGAGATTGAAGGTTTTGTCTCCACTGAGTGGATATCTATATACAAGCTGATTTGTAGCTTGCTTTTGGTAAGCGTGCATTTTTACAGGTGGTGGATTTTTGCACTAGGTGTTTGCCGATGAATTTATATTAGTCACCATTCGAACATTGATTTGGCTACAGGGATCTCCTTTCCTTTAATCATCGTCATTCATCCCTACAATTTTATGTCATCACAATTGATCTTGGTTTCTCACCACTTAAACCAAAATTTGGTTTTGGGACTTTATTTTTTCTGTTATCAATACATATTTTATATTATTATTTACTGTCACTTTAAATGATTGATTTTTATATATGCTCATTCAATTTTATTTTGTTTGGTCTTAATCACATTAGTATACCAATTCAATCTTGTAGCGCGGTTTCTATAGATTATTTGGATTTATGTATTTGTGTATGCCTCACAGTTAGAACTGCAGCTTATGTATTTTTCACATTTGGGAAGCGCGGTAATTTTGATATTTTTCCAGACAAATTCAATATCTAGTGAAGTGGAAGGGTTACTCAGGAGAGCTCTTGGGAACCCGCAAATGATGTTCATGCCCCTAAACTGCTACGTGAATTCTTCAGAAGATATCCGGAGAAGCAAGCACGCCTGGGCATCCGGAGGCTGCCCCTTGGGGGGGGCACTGTCAGGGACTAACCCGCAGGAGAACTGACATCTATGGCCAGCAGAATCCTGTATCAACTAACACAAATTCTCCATCGCTAATGCGTGCGCGCACTCGCGGGCGAGAGCTGCCAGGACAGTATAGTCTTCTGTGTGCACGCGCGCGCCAAAGCGCACACGTGTGCGCCAAATTACACGCAATACGTGAGAGACTCCAGGCGCCAGTACACTATTTAAAGCATGCTGCAGCAGTCACCAACTGCTACATGATCTTCAGCTTCTTGTATATTCCTGAGTTCCTGTTCCTATTGTCTTGGATTACCTGCTAATGACCCAGCTTGCTTGACCTATCTTCTCAGCATTGACCCCGGCTTGACCCTTGGCTTGTTCCTGTTACTCCGCTCTGATCTGCTGCCCTGTGTATGACCCCTGGCTTGTTCCATTGACTTTGCTACTGCTTGCTGTCCTGTGTATGAACCCCGGCCTGGCTCCTGACACTGTTCCTGGTACTCCCTGCTGCACGACCTCATCTGGTACTTCCAAGGTACCCCTGCATAGCAGTCTACCCTGCTCGTCAGCTTCCCACCAGTGGACTCCTCTTCTTCATCTCAGCTTGCCGCAGTCAGCAACCCCTGCCGCTTTTAGTATAGCTCCCCATGTGCCACCTTCAGGGGGCGCTCTGCACTTAGTCGCAAGGGAAGCCCTCCCAGCATTTCAGCCTCAGGTACGTGATAACCCGAGTCCCCAAACACTTTTTATGACAATAACTTGCATATATATTAACCTTTAAAATTAGCACTTTTGATTTCTCCCATAGACTTTTAAAGGGTGTTCCGTGGCTTTCGAATTTGCCGCGAACACCCCAAATTGTTTGCTATTTGGCGAACGGGCGAACAGCCAATGTTCGAGTCGAACTCATGTTCGACCCGAACATAAAGCTCATCCCTAGTCCCAGTGATCGGGAACAGTGATCTCTGTCAGGTCCCAGTGATTGGGAACAGTGATCTCTGTCACGTCCCAGTGATCGGGAACAGTGATCTCTGTCACGTCCCAGTGATCGGGAACAGTGATCTCTGTCACGTCCCAGTGATCGGGAACAGTGATCTCTGTCATGTCCCAGTGATTGGGAACAGTGATCTCTGTCATGTCCCAGTGATTGGGAACAGTGATCTCTGTCACGTCCCAGTGATCGGGAACAGTGATCTCTGTCACGTCCCAGTGATCGGGAACAGTGATCTCTGTCATGTCCCAGTGATCGGGAACAGTGATCTGTCACGTCCCAGTGATCGGGAACAGTGATCTCTGTCACGTCCCAGTGATCGGGAACAGTGATCTCTGTCATGTGCCAGTGATCGGGAACAGTGATCTCTGTCATGTCCCAGTGATCGGGAACAGTGATCTCTTTCATGTCCCAGTGATCGGGAATTACTTTTGGTCCTTTAAAAAGTGGGAGGCACATATACAAACTGTTGTAATTCCTACACCGTTCACCTGATTTGGATGTAAATACCCTCAAATTAAAGCTGAAAGTCTGCAGCTAAAGCACATCTTGTTTGTTTCATTTCAAATCCATTGTGGAGATGTATAGAGCCAAAAAGATTAGAATTGCGTCGATGTCCCAATATTTATGGACCTGACTGTATAAGCAATCATTTTTCTGAATGAAAACTATTCATTCAGTGTTTACTATTATGAATAGCTGTGATTGGCCCTATCTGTATCATGTGATCTCAATAGTACACAGTAAGGGGCATGAAACAAAGCCATTTATTGTGTACAATTGTTATGTGATCTGCTGTGATTGGCCACAGTGAACACATGGTACTGGTAGCAGGCCAATACAGTGATCTGTTGTTAGACACAACAGGTGACAGATCATGCTGGAGTGCGGCCTGTGGGGTACCCACGAGGTGCGATCCTGGGAGGACATCATATGACATCCTCCCAGGATAATAGGGATCCTGCCTGGCCGTCATATTACAATAGGCTGGATGGAAGGGGTTAAATATTCTGTACTAGATAACTGGGCAATGCCCTGGCAATAACTTTAACCGTAGCATTGTTAAACCAAATTACACTGGATGCAAACAGAGTTAAAGTATTGCCATTAACTAAACCAAGAAAATAAAGGTCCTCATGTGCACACCATGCATACAGCTCCAATAGTGGATGAGCATATACGTTCCTGACAATGGGGTACCCCTGCAGGTGACTATAAAGTATTGGCACCTAATAGTGTTGGCCAGCTTTCATTGGGGCCCTTCTGTAGGTGGTGCATGTGTTGCTGTCTCTTTTAAAGTGAGCAATAGATGCTCAGTAGGCTGCCGAACAAAGAGCAGTCTCTATTGCCTGTACTGGTTGGGATAAACACGGATGGTCAGCTCACCCCTCCTGCTGCACAGAAATCGGGTCCAGATCATTTGGCAGTCTGCAGATCTCTGAAGTCAGGTCCCGGCAGCTCAGTCTCTCAGCTCTGGTGTAGACACTCACACACCAGCAGTGAATGTGCCAATCAAACAGCAGGATTTTTTAAGGGCGTAACTCACACAAAATATATTATACTTTCATAAATTTTATTACAGAAAAAATATGAAGTTAAAAATTAATTGAGAACAATACATTCAAATAACCTCCATGTGCCATAGACATTTGTACATAACTTATCCATTTCCAGAACTTATGGTCATCTCCACCTTCACAAATTAATTTGTACAAATGTATCCCACTTTTATATCCTATGACTGAGCTTGATGCGTTTCCTGGATTGTCATCCGCTTCTTCAGGCAGAAAAATAATGGAGGATTGTTTCAGATTCAAAACTACAAAATGTTCCAAAAGAAGAAAAGAAAACTTTATTTGTACAACAAAGAGTGCTGATGCTTTGCTATAGAAACCTGGAAACCACCATTGGAGCTGCTACACCATGATAGGAGAATCCATTGGGGGAGACCAAAACCCCCCACCCTCAATGATTATCCTTCTCATTCCTAGAAATTCTTTAAGGCAGTGGTTTTCATCCTGCTCCTCAAGTACCCCCAACAGGCCATGTTTTGTTAATTTCTCTTAGATAAAATAGCTGTCCAATATGCCAAGCCATTGACTCTGATTTAAAGTGGATGTAAACCCTCCATATACCCAGTGATGTGAACAGCCTCAGATGATACACAGAGATGAAACAAACCCCCCTATATAAGTATTACATGTATATCTGCTGTCTTCAGCTTTATTTATTCTTTACAAAGTTCACATGTTATTACAGATTTTCTCTTCCTGTTCAGCACTGGGAGTGAAGTCTGGGCACACAGCCAAGACAGCTGATTGGAGGAAAGGCACACACCCCCCACTCCACATTGGCAAAGGAAGGAAGGAATGTGAAGAGCTATGCTGTGAGAAGGCAAGCTCTCTGCTAATCTATTTATAGCAACCTACCACAACACCAACTTCAGGCTGCTTTTATCTCCTGTCTCGGAGAACTTGTCAGGCTGATAACAGTAGAACGGAGCAGGAGGAAGCCAAGGGATTTGGTGCTTTGAAGAGAGATAAGAAAACACTGCAGATATATGTGCCCAGCTCACATTTCATGAATCGGGTACCGACTGGCCACTGTATATATACGTCATTACTAAAGATGGATATCTCGGTAACAGCAGCAACTTAATGGTTTAACATGGAATGAAAATTACAGTTGGATAACATGTGATGTTTCCAACCTGTACTCTTCAATTCCACATGCTCTGGGTCTACAGGCGGTATCCTTCTTCTTAAAGAGATCAGGAAACTTCTCTCTGGCTTCACAGGAGTTCATTATCATGTGCCTGGAATATCTCCTTACACATAACTTTTTATGTTCGACGGGGACTTTTACCTCCAAAAGTGCGGGGCCTCTATGGGAGCTAAGTTCTCACCATCCCTGGCCAATTTGTATATGGGATGGTGGGAGAGGTCCCGCATTTTTGGACCTGAAAGTCCCCGTTGAAAAGACACTGCATTCTATTGTCAATATATAGACGATCTCCTGTTCATTGTCTCTGAGCCACACATCTGTTTAGATCAATGGTTGGAGTATATGAATGATAATGCTTTAAATTTAAAATTTACAGGACAACATGAACCAAAGTCTATAGAGTTTCTAGATGTTAAGCTCACAGGAGACAACAATGAAATCATTTCAAATCTCTATAGAAAGCCCACTGCGGGTAATACTCTTCTACGTGCAGACTCTAGCCATCCGACCCATACCATCAAAAGTATTCCAGTGGGCCAATTTCTAAGGCTGAAAAGACTATGCACCAGACAAATAGATTTTGAACAGGAGGCCATACATATGTCAGCTAGATTTGAAGCTAGGGGTTACCCCAGGTCAGCTATCAACAGGGCTTTGTCCATTGCAAATAAAACACCTCGGGCCAATTTGCTAATGGACAAACCCAGTAACCACAGTAGACGGAATAGATCAGAAAAATCCCATTTTGTTCCAACATTTTCCACTCCGTACAGTGCTGAATTTCATAAAATAAAGAAAATAGTTACCAAATATCTGCCGGTGTTGTCTAACGATCATATCTATTCTCAAATTTTAAATAAAGGCATATGTACGGTATTAAGGAAAGCACCTTCTTTAGGTGGACTTTTGTCCCCTAGCCTTTACATTAGCAAAAAACAAACTGCTCATTGGCTGCAGTTTAAGGGAACATACAGCTGCGGTGGTCGGTCTTGCACATATTGTCCCTTCATAAAAGGGGGTGACACTGTCACATCTACTTCAACAGGCAAATCATATAAAATACAGTCCTTCATCAATTGCAACACGCGTTACATAGTTTATGTCATCACATGTACCATTTGCTCTATTCAATATGTTGGCAGGACCACTCGCAGACTGAGGGATCGTCTTTACGATCACCTCTATGACATAGAGAAGGAACATGCCACTAACATTGCTCGCCATTGGGTTGATATTCATTTCAAGGATACTTCCAGCATGACCATTCAAGGCATTGAAAAAATTGTTAAACCTCCTAGAGGTGGGGACAAATTTGGCATATTGTGCAAACAAGAGGTTCCGTGGATTTTTAATCTAAATACTAGACGTTCCACCGGCCTCAATTTTGAATGGGACGTGTCCCACTTTTATCAATAGATATGCACCGTGTTATGCCCATGTGTATCCCCAATTGAATCCAAATAACATATTGATTGATTTAGGTCACATTGACTCCCACAATATCTCACATACATGTGTGTCTATCGTGATACCTTAGCCTAAATTTATTTAGTATATGACGTAATGCTCCCTGGTTTATATTTGTCAGTGGCCATCTTTCACTTCGATTTTTTGTTTTTTGTTCTTCCGATTTGCTATCAATTTTGTGTATTTTTCCATGTTTTTTTCAATTTTTTTCGATGTTTTTTGATTTTTTGCGATTTTTTGCGATTTTTGTGATTCTGCGACTTTTTGTGATTTGTGCGGTTTTTTTTTGTTTTTTTGTTTTTTTTTGTGATTTTTTTTGCGATTTTATATATATTTGGTGATCCATTGCTGTTTGTGATCTACTTAGAGCCTGGAAGTTTAAATTATAGCTTTTGTAACAAAATTATCATCTTAATCATGTTATTGCACCATGTATAGAGAGACTATGTCTCCTACACATCTATCCACACAATATCTGTTGATTTTCTAGGGTTCTTTGAGATTCAACTGAGAAAATCAGTAGCGTGACCACCTTTCCCATAGCAGTTACAGGCACAACGAGATCATTGCTCTTTGTTTCCTGTTCCTTACATAGCCATCCAGGTAATATTTATAGATCTCTATAAATTTTGGACCACCGTCTGAAGTTTACGTTATTTAGCACATATAGCTAGTCTATTAAAAAAATGTTACCGTAACTCCTTTAGGGTCCCTCTCTATTTTCCCACCTTTTCCATGCACCATTTAAATGCTTCCCCATCTTGGCCGTTTGTTGCAAATTTGAGATATATTTTTTGTTTATGTATCCAATATGAATGGATTCCAGACGTCGTTGAATGGGGCTTGCGTCCTTCTTGAGTGCATGGATTTATGTGGGAATAATGATTTATACATAATCATTTTTAAACGAAAATCAAGATTTTATTTACACAATTTTCAAATGTAATTAGGTTTATATATTTCAGGATGATGTGTATGTGTATATATATGCAGTTACCAAGACATAATTGATAGTGCTGGGAATAGGATTATTGGTATTTTCGAAACAATTTCTTGTATATGTTATTTTGCGATTTTGTATGGTTTCAGCATGTTTTACATTTTTACAAATTTTGTTTATCATCATTTATACACAAGTTTTCCTTTGAGATTATTTAGCATTTATGATTTGAAAATTAGTGTTGTTACTTTGTACTTTGCTATTGTTTAATATTGTTTTAGTATTTATCATGGTCTTCATCCCAAGGTTATGGATGTACACAATGGGAGAAGTTGAATAATGCGAATAGTAAAAATAATCATGTGTCTAGCGCATGTATATACATATATATATATGCGCATTGGTTCACTTAGTAAACTTTTTTAGTTTGGTGGAACTTAATAGGCATTATTACATTGTCATGTTATCTTGTCTTCAAATTTTGATTTAAAATTCAACTTCACATCCCAGGTGTCTCCTATCTCTTGGGTGTCGGTCTAGAGTTTGATTATGTGGGCAGGTCTCTATTTGAGACCATCTCTGGATTGGCTATCAAAACCTGAAGTCCCTATATATACCCATGATCAAACTTTAATCATTCAGTAGGGTTGTCCCGATACCACTTTTTTAGGACCGAGTACAAGTACCGATACTTTTTTTCAAGTACTCGCCGATGCCGATTACCGATACTTTTTTTTTAATGTCACGTGACATTTTTTTTTTTGCTATTTTTTTTTGGGGGGGGGGGGGGTGAACGTTGTATGTGTGTGTGGTTTTTTTTTTGTTTTCTTTTACAATTTTTATTTTTTACAATAATATTTTTTTATTATTTATTGTTTTTTTTTTTTTTTTTTTTTAAATCAGCCCTGTTGGGGGGCTTTGGTGAGATATCAGGGGTCTTAACAGACCTCTGATATCTCCCCCTTGAGACAGAGAAAGAGACAGAGGATAGAGATTCCCCAGTCCCTTTCTCTGCAGCCTCAGCTGCACTGAGAATGAATGGAGAGATGACAGCGGCTTCTCTCCATTCATAAACTGACACATCGTAATCACAGAAGATTACAATGTTTCAGTTATGTGAATGGACAGAGTCAGCTGACTCTATCCATACACAAAGGAAGGAGGGGGAGGACGGAGGAACTGAGGGGGAGAACGGAGGGAACAGATGAGAGAGGAATGCAGGGGACAGATAAGGATAGAGGAACGGAGGGGGAGAGATAAGGAGAGAGGAACGGAGGGGGAGTACGGAGGGGACAGATAAGGAGAGAGGAATGCAGGGGACAGCGGAGAGGCACAGAGGAACAGAGGGGGCACGGAGGAGGATGCAGTGACAGTCAGCTGTGACCGATCACCACTGTATGTCACTAAAACTGGTGAAAGCCGCGGGGGGAGAATCTTGTAACTCCCCCACGCGCCGATCACAGCTGTCCTCTAGGTATCGGGGGAAGCATCGGGAGCATTTGCCCGAGTACAAGTACTTGGGCAAATGCTCGGTATCGGTGCCGATACCGATACTAGTATCGGTATCGGGACAACCCTATCATTCAGCTATGAATAAGCGCCATGATGGGGCGTGAAACATGTTAGCTATCTTTCCTGTTCCTCCCTGTACATGAGGTGACTGCATTTGGATTTTATTTCTTCATATCAATAAAGATGTCTTCTATGGTGTGCGGCCGTCCAGGATATTTTTCTCTTTCCTGCTGCCACAACCGAGGTATCCATCTTTAGGGCCGGCGGTTCTGTACACGATAATGGTGGTCTCTGTGGCGGGTTCGCCGCGAGATCACCGTTATCGGCGGCGGAAGAAGTGCCACCCCCCTCCCGCTGCTCTCCCGCGCCCTCCGCCGCTTACCGATCGGGTCCTTTCCCTTCCTCAGTATGGAGACGAGTGAGGCTAGGATGGCGCCCACCCGTTTCCATACCATAGGACGGCCGGAGCGACGTCATTATGTCAGCTCCGCCCACTTCTCTTAAAGGCACATTTTTTTTGTGTCATTTTTTTAAACAACTTTTTTTCTTTTTTTTTTTGCATTAAAGTCTAAATATGAGATCTGAGGACTTTTTGACCCCAGATCTCATATTTAAGAGGACCTGTCATGCTTTTTTCTATTACAAGTGATCCCCAAAAAAATTTGGATCACTTTTATTCCTATTACAAGGAATGTAAACATCCCTTGTAATAGGAATAAAAGTGATCCAATTTTTTTTTTAAGCAGTGAAAAAATAAATAAAATAAAGTAAAATAAATGATAAAAAAAAAAAAAAATTTAAAGCGCCCTGTCCCGACGAGCTCGCGCGCAGAAGCAAACGCATACGTGAGTAGCGCCTACATATGAAAACTGTGGTCAAACCACACATGTGAGATGTTGCCGCGACCAGTAGAGCGAGAGCAATAATTCTAGCCCTAGACCTCCTCTGTAACGCAAAACATGCAACCTGTAGAATTTTTTAAATGTCGCCTATGGAGATTTTTAAGGGTAAAAGTTTGACGCCATTCCACGAGCGGGCGCAATTTTGAAGCGTGACATGTTGAGTATCAATTTACTTGGCGTAACATTATATTACACAGTATAAAAAAAAATGGGCTAATTTTACTGTTGTCTTATTTTTTTATTCAAAAAAGTGAATTTTTTCCAAAAAAGTGCGCTTATAAGACCTCTGTGCAAATACGGTGCAAAAAAAAAGTATTGCAGTGACCGCCATTTTATTCTCTAGGGTGTTAGGAAAAAAACCATATATAATGTTTGGGGGTTCTAAGTAATTTTCTAGCAAAAAAAAAAATTTTTTAAACTTTTAAAATTGTTTTAAACATGTAAACACCTAAAATTCAAAACGAGGCTGGTCCTTAAGTGGTTAAAGCACCTGTGCAAGATAAAGGAAAACCTGCAAACATGGCCTTTCGGGGGTAGTTGAGGATTCAGACTGAGGTTGGGAACCACAGTGATTATATATATATATATATATATATATATATATATATATATATAGAAAAAACACATGGAACGATGCTTGATGCCAAAAAGTGTCCTTTTACTGAAAAAGTTAATTCATTGAATATTTCAAAATACAAGCAAGCCATGTTTGGTATCTATTTACTCAGCGTAACATTATCTTTTATATTACAGCAAAAATTGGGTTATCAATTGTGTTTTTTGCATTACAATCAAAGTGTATTTTTCCCAAACAATTTGTGTTTCAAAAATGGCAGTGTAAATAACGCGTGACATAAAAAATTGTAACAACCACCATTTTATTCTTAAGGCCCTTCCTAAAAATATATATATATATATATATATATATATATATATATATATATATATATATATATATATATATATGAACATCAGGTGGGTTACCCTCTTATCTTGATATCCTTGTTCAATCAAGGCACCGTCAGGGTGGACTCCCAAAACTCCACCATAAAAGATAGAAAAAACACATGGAACGATGCTTGATGCCAAAAAGTGTCCTTTTACTGAAAAAGTTAATTCATTGAATATTTCAAAATACAAGCAAGCCACTGTACAGTTCCGAGCACAAATCGCTCTTCGTCAGGCTTTTCAGGCTGTGTGTGAAAAGCCAAACCACACTATGTTCTTTTATCCACACCCAGTCTGATACACACCTGTGTTCACTTAACTAATTATCCCTATACAAAACACCTAAAACCATTCCAATATTTAACCCTACTGAATAGACCTACTACCCAAAAACCATCCTAAATTCCCCAATGGGGGATAATTTACAAGACAGGTTCATCATATTACATCTCAAATATCATCATCATATCACTTGTGAACCAATTATATTATCTCATTTCATTAACTCGGTGTTTTGCAAATATTTATCATGAATATACATATGTTACTATTCTTGTTCCTGTCTCAAAATTCTTCATGGATTCCAGTTGATATTCTGCTATCTAGTATTTCCAACGGGAGCCTTTGTGATCAATCTAAAGAGAATATAACATATTCAAAATAGTCATACCTTCTAATCAATCTCGCACTGTAAATTTCTAAACAAACAAAAACAAATCATAGTCCCTGTTCATACCATCAGGGTGCAGGGACTGTAATTTGTTAATCCACCAAACTTCACGTCTTTTTAGTTTCAAAATCCTATCACCCCCTCTTTTGTCATGGGGAATCTCTTCTAAAACCATAAAACGTAGATCGGTGTCTTTGTGACCCATTTCTGAGAAGTGACGCGATACAGGTAGACTTGATTGGGGATGTCTAATTGTACTACGGTGTTGTGCGATACGGTCTTTAATTTTTTGGGTTGTTTCCCCCACGTAAAGGAGATTGCAGGGGCATGTGAGAATGTAAATCACATATGATGACTGACAGGTATAAAAGCCGTTAATTATTATTTTCTTGTTAGTCCTAGGATGAGAAAAATTATTCCCTTTGATAACTAGATTGCATTGAATGCAATTAAGACAAGGGTAACAGCCTTTTCTTTTACTGCCAAGAAAGGTCATCTTTTTCTCATCCTGCCTCTCAGGTTTGAATTCGGATCGCACTAAGAGATCGCGCAAAGTTTTATTGCGCCGGTATGCCTTCATCGGAGTTAACTGAAACTCCTCTATATGAGGATAGGATCGTTTCAATATCGTCCAATGTTTTCTCAATACATTAAAGATCCTATCGCTATAACTGTTGAACTGGAAGACAAATGGAATTCTAGGTTTATCAGCTGAGTATCTCTTCCTATTGGGGATTTCAATAGGGTTCGAGATTTTATTTAATTCGTGTCGGATTAAATCTTCTGGATAGCCCCGCTCCTTAAATTTGCAGCACATTTCATCTAATCTTTCATCTTTAACTGTAGTATCACTCACTATTCGCGTCACTCTGAGAAGCTGGCTTCTAATAATAGAACTAAAGACATGAGGGGGATGATAACTGTCATATCTCAATAACTGATTCCTATCTGTGGGTTTCGTGTATATGTCAGTTTCAATCCGTCCCTGTTTTATGTATGCCCGTATATCTAGAAAGGGGACCGAATCTCCACCAATATGAATTTTGAACTGAATATTTGGTGAAATACTATTAATCATCTCATCAAACGTTTTGAGTGATTCAATGTTGCCCCGCCATATGACAAAGATGTCATCTATATAGCGCCACCAAGTGGCGCAATATTCCCGAAAAAGGTCATTCACAGGACTAACAAGAAAATAATAATTAACGGCTTTTATACCTGTCAGTCATCATATGTGATTTACATTCTCACATGCCCCTGCAATCTCCTTTACGTGGGGGAAACAACCCAAAACATTAAAGACCGTATCGCACAACACCGTAGTACAATTAGACATCCCCAATCAAGTTTACCTGTATCGCGTCACTTCTCAGAAATGGGTCACAAAGACACCGATCTACGTTTTATGGTTTTAGAAGAGATTCCCCATGACAAAAGAGGGGGTGATAGGATTTTGAAACTAAAAAGACGTGAAGTTTGGTGGATTAACAAATTACAGTCCCTGCACCCTGATGGTATGAACAGGGACTATGATTTGTTTTTGTTTGTTTAGAAATTTACAGTGCGAGATTGATTAGAAGGTATGACTATTTTGAATATGTTATATTCTCTTTAGATTGATCACAAAGGCTCCCGTTGGAAATACTAGATAGCAGAATATCAACTGGAATCCATGAAGAATTTTGAGACAGGAACAAGAATAGTAACATATGTATATTCATGATAAATATTTGCAAAACACCGAGTTAATGAAATGAGATAATATAATTGGTTCATAAGTGATATGATGATGATATTTGAGATGTAATATGATGAACCTGTCTTGTAAATTATCCCCCATTGGGGAATTTAGGATGGTTTTTGGGTAGTAGGTCTATTCAGTAGGGTTAAATATTGGAATGGTTTTAGGTGTTTTGTATAGGGATAATTAGTTAAGTGAACACAGGTGTGTATCAGACTGGGTGTGGATAAAAGAACATAGTGTGGTTTGGCTTTTCACACACAGCCTGAAAAGCCTGACGAAGAGCGATTTGTGCTCGGAACTGTACAGTGGCTTGCTTGTATTTTGAAATATTCAATGAATTAACTTTTTCAGTAAAAGGACACTTTTTGGCATCAAGCATCGTTCCATGTGTTTTTTCTATCTTTTATGGTGGAGTTTTGGGAGTCCACCCTGACGGTGCCTTGATTGAACAAGGATATCAAGATAAGAGGGTAACCCACCTGATGTTCATATATATATATATATATATATATATATATATATATATATATATATATATATATATATATATATATATATATATATATTTTTAGGAAGGGCCTTAAGAATAAAATGGCGGTTGTTACAATTTTTTATGTCACGCGTTATTTACACTGCCATTTTTGAAACACAAATTGTTTGGGAAAAATACACTTTGATTGTAATGCAAAAAACACAATTGATAACCCAATTTTTGCTGTAATATAAAAGATAATGTTACGCTGAGTAAATAGATACCAAACATGTCAAGCTTTCAAACTGCACACGCTCGTAAAATGGTGCCAAACTACGATACTTAATCTCCATAGGCAACGCTTTAATTTTTTTTACAGGTTACCAGTAGGGATGAGCCCGATGTTCAAGTCGAACATCGGGTGTTCGCCTGTTCGCCGAACAGCGAACAATTTGGGGTGTTTGCGGCAAATTCGAAAGCCGCGGAACACAATTTAAAAGTCTATGGGAGAAATCAACAGTGCTAATTTTAAAGGCTTATTGCATGGTATTGTCATAAAAAGTGTTTGGGGACCCTGGTCCTGCCCCAGGGGACATGTATCAATGCAAAAAAAAGTTTTAAAAACAGCCGTTTTTTCGGGAGCAGTGATTATAATAATGCTTAAAGTGAAACAAAAGTGAAATAAAAATTTAAATATTCCTTTAAATTTCATACCTGGGGGGTGTCTATAGTATGCCTGTAAAGTGGCGCATGTTTCCCGTGTTTAGAACAGTCCCTGCACAAAATGACATTTCTAAAGGAAAAAAAATCATTTAAAACTACTTGCGGCTATAATGAATTGTCGGGTCTCGGCAATAAAAGTCATTGAAAAAAAAAAACCGGCATGGGGTCCCCCCAAAAATCGATACCAGGCCCTTTGGATCTGGAATGAATTTTAAGGGGAACCATGAACCAAAATTTTTTAAAAAAATTGCGTGGGGGTCCCCCCAAATTCCATACCAGGCCCCTCAGGTCTGGTATGGATATTAAGGGGAACCCTGCGCCAATTAAAAAAAAAAAAATGGCGTAGGGGTCCCCCTCAAAATCCATACCAGACCTTTCAGGTCCGGTATGGATTTTAAGGGGAACCCCGCGCCAAAATTAAATAAAATGGCGTGGGGGCCCCCCAAAAATCCATACCAGATCCTTATCCGAGCATGCAACCTGGCAGGCTGCAGGAAAAGAGGGGGGACGAGAGAGTGGCCCCCTCCTTAACCATACCAGGCCACATGCCCTCAACATGGGGAGGGTGCTTTGGGGTAGCCCCCCCAAGGGGCTCATCCCCGCAACCCATGCCCGGTGGTTGTGGGCGTCTGCCGGCAGGGGGCTTATCGGTATCTGGAAGCCCCCTTTAACAAGGGGATCCCCAGATCCTGGCTCCTGCCTTTTTGAAATGGTAACGGGTACATTGTACCCCTACCATTTCACAAAAAAAGTGTCAAAATGTTAAAAAACCACAAGCCACATCTTGGGACAAGTCCTTTATTAAAAAATAAAAATGTCCCATGAAGTCCATTCATCTTCTTTTCTCGCTCCGCCGGAATGAAAAAAAAAAACCTGAACGCTGCCACTGATCCGCCTCCATGGGATACACCCGCCATAATAACCGTCCTCTCAGGTGACAGTTATTTTATAACTGAGGGCGGGGGCACACAGTGATGTACCCGGGTGACCCCGCCCCCTCTGATGCACAGGGACTTCCCAATGGCTTCCCTGTGGCATCAGAGGGGGGCGAGGTCACCCAGGTATATCACCATGTGGCCCCCCTCAGTTATAAAAGAACTGTCACCTGAGAGGACGGTCATTACGGCAGGTGCCTCCCATGGAGGCAGATCGGTGGCTGCCTGCGGGGGTTTTTTTTCGATCCGGCTGAGCGAGAGAAGATGAATGGACTTTGTGGGACATTTTTATTTTTTAATAAAGGACTTGTCCCAAGATGTGGCTTGTGGTTTTTTAACATATTGACACTTTTTTTGTGAAATGGTAGGGGTACAATGTACCATTTACCATTTTAAACAGGGGGGCTGGGATCTGGGGGTCCCCATGTTAAAGGGGGCTTCCAGATTGCGATAAGCCCCCCACCTGCAGGCGCCCACGCCATTTTTTTTTTAAATTTTGGCGTGGGGTTCCCCTTAAAATCCAAACCAGACCTGAAGGGTCTGGTATGGATTTTGAGGGGGACCCCATGCCATTTTTTTTAACAAAATTTGGCACAGGGTTCCCCTTAATATCTATACCAGATCTGAAGGGCCTGGTATGGAATTTGGGGGGACCCCCATGCATTTTTTTTATTTTGGTTCGGGGTTCCCCTTAATATTCATAGCAGGCCCAAAGGACCTGATATGGATTTTTGGGAGGACCCCCATGCCGTTTTTTTTCAATGACTTTTATCTGTATTGCTGAGACCCGACAATTCTTTATAGCCGTGAGTAGTTTTAAATGACTTTTTTTCCTTTAGAAATGTCATTTTGCTGTCAGACTGTTCTAAACACGGGAAACATGCGCCCCTTTACAGGCATACTATAGTCACCCCCTAGGTACAAAATTTAAAAGAATATTTCACTTTTATTGTTTCACTTTAAGCATTAAAAAAAATCACTGCTCCCGAAAAAACTGCAGTTTTTAAAACTTTTTTTGCATTGATCCATGTCCCCTGGGGCAGGACCCGGGTCCCCAAACACTTTTTATGACAATAACTTGCATATAAGCCTTTAAAATTAGCACTTTTGATTATTCATGTTTGTGTCCCATAGACTTTAACGGTGTTTGCGTGTTCAAACAAATTTTTGCCTGTTCGCATGTTCTGCTGCGAATCGAACGGAGGGGTGTTTGGCTCATCCCTAGTTACCAGTTTAGAGTTACAGAGGAGATCTGGTGATAGAATTATCGCTCTCACTATAACATTTGTGGTGATATCTCACATGTGTGGGGCAATCACCATTTACATATGTGTGTGCAACTTACATAAGCGTGTGAGCACAGGGGCTGGGGACACTTAAAAAAAATATGTATTATTATTATTTTCTTTTTTTAAACTATCCCTTTATTTATGTATTTATTTTTTATCACTTTTATTGCTATAACAAGAAATCCCTTGAGTCAGAAATAAGACATGACAGGTCCTCTTTATGGAGAGATGTTGGGGTCTATAAGACCTCAGATCTCTCCTCTACCCTTGAAAGTATGAGAAAAAAAAATCATTGATCTCTGCTTTCCAGGAAAAAGATGGCAATGTTTACATATGCCAGAACAGGAAGTGACATCACAACGTCACAACTGGCCTCTCAGGACCATAGTGATGGCCAGGGACCATCCAGTCCACAGCCAGCTCTATGGAAACCCGGGGGCATTTTCAGATCGAGTACCGGGCTCCCCGATCACACAGGAGAGCCTGGAGAGGCAGCGGGAGGAGGGGATGTCCCCTTCCGCTGGCTGTAAAAGCAATCCAGCAGCTAATCAGTCACTAGGATGACTTTTACATGACAGGAAATCACCGGCTGAAAAGAAAGATACCGGGATGATGACTGTAGCTGCAGCTACAACCACTGAAAGTCCAGGATGTCATATGACGTCCTACAGGTGGGAAGTGGTAATGCGGTGGATGGTGCACGGTACTGCAGAGTGTGAGACCCGGAGCAACCAATCAGAGGGTGTGACTGCAGGCAGCACTGTGATGTATATCAGTGATCAGCATGTTCCCCGCTCTCACCCTCTTCTTGTCTATTCTACATATTACCAGACTAATGTATGATGTGTCTCTGTAGAATATCATCTTCTCTGTTGGGGAAGATGAGGAGGGGAGACCCAGGCTCCGTTAGAGAGATTTCCTCTCACTTCCTGTCCTGGTGACAATGGAACACAGACATATACAAATCTGACAGGGGCTCCAAACCTTCCCCTTCCTTATTATACTAAACAGATCATTCTTATGTCAGTCTGTGTTCCTGTAGAGAGAGAGAGTTCCCTCATTTCCTGTCTAGATAAATGTTGTCACCGGGACAGGAAATGAGGAGAAAACTCTCTAATGGAGCATCGGATAGAAGTAAAAACCTGACAGGCTGCAACCCCGCACAGAAGGACGACATGTGGGGGAGGGGCAAGAGGAGAGAGAGGAAGGGGTGGGACAGAGGGAGAGAGAGGTGGGAGAGGGGCAGGAAGGGGCAGGGAGGAGAGAGAGGAGGGGAAGAGAGAGGAGGGGAGGGGCAGGGAGGAGAGAGAGGAGAGGAGGGGCAGGGAGGAGAGAGAGGAAGGGGAGGGGCAGGGAGGAGAGAGAGGAGGGGCAGGGAGGAGAGAGAGGAGGGGGAGAGGGGGGTGGGGCAGGGAGGAGGGGGAGGAAGAGGAGGGGCAGGGAGGGGAGAGAGGAGGGGGGTGGGGCAGGGAGGAGGGGGAGGAAGAGGAGGGGCAGGGAGGGGAGAGACAAGGGGTGACCCCATCCATCCCATCACAGTGACCATACCCCACCCCCTATGTCTAATCATGGTGCCGCCCCACACAGAGGGATCACATGTGGGGGAGGGGCAGGGGGAGGAATAGTTTTCTGTTTAGAACTTACAGAGAAAGTATTATGTCAGAGTGTCATTGGATAGATAGATAGACAGATAGGCCACACCCACCCTCACTGTGTAATTGGAATGTTAGTCCCCATACACACTATTAGATTTTCAGCAGATTTTTCTCTTCAGATTACAGAATCCATGTAGTGTGAGGGTCGGCCTGATTACATATAAATTTAATCCTTTAAGGTGTGACCTCATATTATACGGTTTTGGTAAATCTGAAGACAAAAATCTGCAGAAAATCTAATAGTGTGTAGGGGGCTTTAGACCCGGTTCCCACCTATGCCGTTTGCTTTTGATCCGTTCCTGTCGTGATTTTTTTGCGGTGCGGTTTCTGTTTTTCCACATTCATCTTTGATGCATTTTTATACTTTTTTTTGGACAATTTGTTGTCGGGCAGATTAAAAACACAAAAGCCATAAAATCATAGTAAAAACGCACTACATGCTTTTCTGCAGCTTCTCCATTGAAGTCTATTGAACCAAAAACGCACCATTTTGTATTCTAACAATTCCCTGACCCTTTCCAAAAACGCATGGGCTGAGAAAAGCCTGGATGTGAAGCATGTTACATGGACTGTAGTGTGTGGTGTAAAGAATGCCATAGATGTGAACCAGGCCTTACTCTAATTCTATTACTAGAAGCTCTAAGCTCTCAGTCACATCTATGGCATTTTTAGTGCTTTTTTGCATTTTGTAGATTTGCACTACAGTCCATATAACATGGTTTCCTATGGAAGACGTTCTGTAGTGCAAATCTGCAAAATGCAAAAAAGCACTAAAAATAATCCAGCGCATCCAAATCGGGACACAAGTCATATTGTAATTTAATGTTATTAAAAATGACCTTTCCTTTTCAATCTGCAGTCGCTGTAATTTTCTGTAAATACAATATGGCCACCTGGAGTCGCTGTGTACACAGAGAGTGCACTGACCACACCCCCCAGAAACATCATTTCCTGCTTGTGTGATTGGCTGACTGATTTTCCCAGAAGTCTGCACTAAGATACAAGTCAGATTTCAGGCATCCCCTGCAACACAAATGTCATTTTTGGAGAGATACTTCCAAAAGGGAAATCACATCTAAAGGGATGCAGACCCCGCCACTTTCCTCATTAGAGCCCTGCAGGTGCACAGCTGACTGATAATTATGAAACCCCGCCCATTAGACCCACTCAGGATAGGGGCAGAGAGGAACAAACAGGGATTTTTTTCAGAATAGCAAAAGGTTGGAATCTGCAACAAAAGTTGTTATGATCCTTACAATGTACAGAGATCACCCCGAGGGGAATGTTTATTTCTCAACAAAAGTGGAGTTACGTTTTAAATTAATTCCAATGCTTTGTGTGACATCACCAGACTGTGGGCGGAGTTCTCACATCTCCCGCCTCCTCCCACATATCTTTATACAACCATCATATACACGTAACCCAGCATGGAGGGGCTCAGTGAAGGTGGTGGTGAAGGTGTGGAGATGTCGGATTGGGTCACACAGATCATAAAAAGAGATCTGCCCGGCCTCATAATCCAGATATATCCTGACTCTGTTACTGGAGAGATTGGTGGGTAAGAGGATCAATTTACTGTCATGTCTCACCTTATACTGATTATTATACCTGACCAATCCCCAGGACTTCTTATTCCATCCAATCCTTGACTCCCCCCCTCTCCTCTCTATACTGGGGTAACACATCCCGACTCTCCAGTTCTCTGACCCCCAGACATCCACATCCCAGTAATGTCTCCCTGAGGAGAAACTCTGACTGCTCAACACCTGATAATACTGGAATCTCTCTGGTGTTTCTGGGAGATTCTGGTTCCTATCTGACCTGGTTACAGTTTTCCTGTCATCTGATATCTGTAGACATTTATGAGCTGTGTTTCCATCCAGTAATATGTCTGCAGCTCCCTGTATATAGAAGTATACATTTACCTCTGTTATTATATCAGATAAACCTGTGTGTAAGACCCCCGCCACATCCAGACCCCCTCCATCATGGAGGAGTTCCTCATGTCTCTCTCTGTCCTCATTATCTCCATCCTCAGTATCACACAAGTCACCTGTATCTGATTCCTGTAAGACAGTCAGTGGATCCGTCATGTTACACAGCTCCTCAATGTGACGCATCTTCCTGGACAGCTCCTCCTTCTTTATTTCCAGATCCCGGATGGAGATGGAGATCCGCTCTGCCCTCCCGGAGATGTCCCTCAGGATTCTCTTCTCCAGGTCTTCCAGATGTCTCCTGAGATCTATAAACAGGGCAGTGACTCTCTCGGTGTCACCAGGTGCTTCTTCTTCTACTTTCCTCCTGTGTTCCTGCAGACTCTGGACTCTTTCCTCCGTCTCCTTTCTCTTTGTCAGAAGTTTCTGCAGAACATTCCTCAGTGTCTCCTTCTTCTTCTCAGAAGCCTCATCAAGTGACTCCATCTCATGTCCTTTATGTTCTCCAATCATACAACAAGAAATACAGATACAGGTCTCATCCTCAGTGCAGAAATACTTTAAAACTTCCTTATGGATGGAGCATTTCCTGCTCTCCATGGACAAGGTGGGGTCACATAAGATGTGTTCTGGGGACTTTTTGTGGACTCTCAGGTGTTTATCACACAGAGAAACCTCACAAAGCAGACAGGATCTAACAGCAGGTACAGGAGAGTCCACACAGTAAGTACAGAAGACCCCGGACTCCTCCCGATCTGGGTGAGCAGACAGGAAAGTCTCTGCTATGTTACGTAGTGAAATGTTCTTCTGCAGTGCAGGCCGATCCGGAAACTTCTCTCTGCATTCAGGACAGGAATATCCTCCAGACCCCCCCTGTGTATCCAGCACACGATCGATACAGACCCGGCAGAAGTTATGTCCACATCTCAGCATTACAGGATCGGTATAAATGTTCAGACAGACGGAACATTCCAGCTCAGCTCTCAGATCACCAGACGCCATCGCTGACAGCAGAAGAGAAACGAAACTGAAAGTCTCTGACACCGGAGAGGAATGCGGATGGGGGTGGGGTGACTTTAGGGTTGCCACCTTTTCTTCAAGCTAAACCTGAACACTTTACTGGCACATTTTTTTTAGTATTTACAATAGACAATAGATTGTAAAAGCGAGAGTAGACAGGGTAGTGAGATGTAAACCAACAGACTTTGAGGGATGGGAAGGATGCGACAGCATGTTTGCTTTTATGTCAGTCAGCTACATTTTTTTTTAAATAACAATTCTTGATGGTACTTTACTATGTGAGTTCCTTTTCTTCTTAAAGTGCTTATATGGATTTTTATCTGTGAGATCTGCTTGCACTGTCTTTGATGCTTAGTGTGGCAGTTGGCCCATGGATATATGCTGTATTACCTTCTGATTTGGGGGGTCAAAATTAAGGGGGGAGCCGCTGTCTTTAGGTGTGAGGCATGGAAGAAGATTTAAAAACTTTAATATTTTTTCATATGAATGGACATAAGTTTTTGCACAGTTGGTGTTTATATAAATGAATTGAATGTACAGTCAGGTCCATAAAAATATTAGGACTTCCACACAATTCTAATCTTTTTGGCTCTATACACCACCACAATGGATTTGAAATGAAACAAACAAGATTTGCTTTAACTGCAGACTTTCAGCTTTAATTTGAGGGTATTTACATCCAAATCAGGTGAACGGTGTAGGAATTACAACAGTTTGTATATGTGCCTCCCACTTTTTAAGGGACCAAAAGTAATGGGACAGATTAACAATCATCCATCAAACTTTCACTTTTTAATACTTGGTTGCAAATCCTTTGCAGTCAATTACAGCCTGAAGTCTGGAACACATAGACATCACCAGACGCTGGGTTTCATCCCTGGTGATGCTCTGCCAGGCCTCTACTGCAAAAGTCTTCAGATCCTGCTTGTTCTTGGGGCATTTTCCCTTCAGTTTTGTCTTCAGCAAGTGAAATGCATGCTCAATTGGATTCAGGTCAGGTGATTGACTTGGCCATTGCATAACATTCCACTTCTTTCCCTTAAAAAACTCTTTGGTTTCTTTTGCAGTATGCTTCGGGTCATTGTACATCTGCAATGTGAAGCGCCATCCAATGAGTTCTGAAGCACTTTGCTGAATATGAGCAGATAATATTGCCCAAAACACTTCAGAATTCATCCTGCTGCTTTTGTCAGCAGTAACATCATCAATAAATACAAGAACCAGTTCCATTGGCAGCCATACATGCCCACGCCATGACTCTACCACCACCATGCTTCACTGATGAGGTGGTATGCTTTGGATCATGAGCAGTTCCTTTCCTTCTCCATACTCTTCTCTTCCCATCACTCTGGTACAAGTTGATCTTGGTCTCATCTGTCCGTAGGATGTTGTTCCAGAACTGTGAAGGCTTTTTTAGATGTTGTTTGGCAAACTCTAATCTGGCCTTCCTTTTTTTGAGGCTCACCAATGGTTTACATCTTGTGGTGAACCCTCTGTATTCACTCTGGTGAAGTCTTCTCTTGATTGTTGACTTTGGCACACATACACCTACCTCCTGGAGAGTGTTCTTCATCTGGCCAACTGTTGTGAAGGGTGTTTTCTTCACCACGAAAAGAATTCTTCGGTCATCCACCACAGTTGTTTTCCATGGTCTTCCGGGTCTTTTGGTGTTGCTGAGCTCACCGGTGCGTTCTTTCTTTTTAAGGATGTTCCAAACAGTTGATTTGGCCACACCTAATGTTTTTGCTATCTCTCTGATGGGTTTGTTTTGTTTTTTCAGCCTAATGATGGCTTGCTTCACCGATAG
Organism: Aquarana catesbeiana; assembly: GCF_042186555.1. Classification (NCBI taxonomy): domain Eukaryota; kingdom Metazoa; phylum Chordata; class Amphibia; order Anura; family Ranidae; genus Aquarana; species Aquarana catesbeiana. The sequence goes on along the minus strand of NC_133326.1, from coordinate 733,263,681 downwards.
TGACAGCTCTTTGGATCTCATATTGAGAGTTGACAGCAACAGACTCCAAATGCAAATAGCACACTTGAAATTAACTCTGGACCTTTTATCTGCTCCTTGTAAATGGGATAATAAGGGAATAATAAGGGAATAACACACACCTGGCCATGGAACAGCTGAGCAGCCAATTGTCCCATTACTTTTGGCCCCTTAAAAAGTGGGAGGCACATACACAAACTATTGTAATTCCTACACCGTTCACCTGATTTGGATGTAAATACCCTCAAATTAAAGCAGAAAGTCTGCAGTTAAAGCACATCTTGTTCATTTCATTTCAAATCCATTGTGGTGGTATATAGAGCCAAAAAGATTAGAATTGTGTTGATGTCCCAATTTTTATGGACCTGACTGTACACTTATGAAATATTGGTTTTAGAACTTATTGTAGGGTATATATACAGAATATACTGGTAGTATTATGCTCACTTTCTTAAGGTATATGTATATAGGGAAATTATTAGTAATTAATTCTATGAATTATCAGATGTTCACATCAATAGAGGACAATAAATTACATACTCAGATATATAAATATGTTTAGTTAATCACATGCATAAACACACACTTTTAAATGCATACAGATACTGAGATATATACAAATGCTCAATTACATACAGTACATGCACACACATATATATACACACTGGGATATATACAGATACATGCATACACACTCAGATATAAACTGTACACATGCTCAGTTGTATACATGCACACAACACACATATATTTACACACTGAAATGCATACATGCACTCAGATACACACAAACAGGTATAAATACACTGGACACAACCACAACATACTATGAGATGAATACATACATATGTAGCCTGGTAATGGGCAGCCAGCTTTTCTCCTCCTCTCTCTGTCCTCTCACACTCGTGAAGCTCCTCCCTCTTCCCGCCCACACACAGTCACAGCTCCTCCCTCTTCCCGCCCACACACAATCACAGCTCCTCCCTCTTCCCGCCCACACACAATCACAGCTCCTCCCTCTTCCCGCCCACACATAATCACAGCTCCTCTCCAGTAGATCGGTCAGTCAGAGTAAACAGTCCTGAGAGGGCTCCAGTAGCCGAAACTAGAAGTAAAGCATCGGAAAATGGGGCCAAGAGGTTCTATATCCCTCCACAGAGACAAACAATGCCCTTATAATTAGGGCTGTTTCCATCCAGACAATTACAAATATTTGAAGATAGGTGAACATCTGATACATGTTTTTGAAGCAAGATTCTAATTAAGCATTTATGGGGTTGCTATGGGGGTGTTGGAAGAGTTTTTAGGGGGTTCCCTGGTGTCCGGGTGTCAGACAGTGAGAAACCCGGGCAGAGGATGTAAAAACCAGACTGTCCGGATGTATCCCGGACAGGTGGCAACCCTAGGTGACATCCTCCTCCACAGGGTGAGGCTGGATGAATATTATAGGACACGGAGATCAGAGTACAGAAGGGAGAAGATTAGTTTTTCAGTAGTAATGATAATTATACCTCCCAACATTAGAAGAGAGAGAAAGAGGGAAAGACGAATGTGGAGAAGCATTGCGATGAAAAGTGGAGGCGACTACATCACGCTAAAAAGGGATTTGGTTATATAAAGTCTGAATATACTCACAGTGTACACTGCATATACTGCAGCCTTTGTACTCCAAAAACATGCCTTCATTATTGCGCCAACACCCCGACATGCAGAGAATAATATTGGTATTCACAGCAGAGACTGGAGTGAGCTAAGGCAGTGGTTCTCAACCCGGTCCTCAAGTACCCCCAACCGGCCATGTTTTGGGAATTGCTCTTAGATAAAATAGCTCTCCAAAATACCAATCCATTGACTGTGATTTAAAGCACCTGTGCAAGATAAAGGAAAACCTGCAAACATGGCCTGTTGGGGGGAACTTGAGGACAGGGTTGAGAACCACTGAGCTAAGGCACCACATCCCCATGTAGACAAGTGCAGTCTGTACTCCCCTCTGCAGGTGGTGCTCAACCGAAGCGGCAAAGCAGAAGGAGAAGAAAGTTGCGAGGAACTTGGTTCCTCTATGACTTCCTGCAGTCACAGGAAGATAGATGTCTGATTGGACACTGGCGCTCCACATGACCCTAATTAGTGGCAGCTCGTGTTTTTTTTTGGGGGGGCAATCAACCAACACCCCACGGTGGCCAGCAGCCAATGGCACTTTTTCACCCCATACCCAGCACAGTGGCTTGTCTGTAATCCAGCACCCACCCCCCAGCCAGTGGCATGGCAGTAATCCAGCACCTGCCGCTAGCGGCATTTAACGGCACCTCACACCTGCCCACTGTCTGCCTGGCACTTACCCCATCTTAGTGGTGGGTGACAGGTCAGGCAGCAGGTGACGGGCAGCAAGCTGTGTCCCAGTCAACGGCTCCTTTGTCCTCTCAGAGGCGCTGTGCATCTCTTCCCTCCTCCTCCAAGGCGTCCAATAGGATTGCCTGTCCTTTCAGCCGAGCAAAGCAAGGTTCCCACAGGCCAGAGGCTCTGATTGCACCAAAATAAAAATGCAAGGACTAGTGCGCAAAACCACAATCTCATCAATGAAAATAGACAATGGTACCAGACGAAAAGCTGCCAACATAAAAAGGTGTACTCACACACCCTGGTGGATAAGTAATTAAAAGTAAAGAGGATATGTGGCGCTAATCTGTCTTAATGAACCAATCACAATTACGGAAAGGACCTCCCAAAGCTGCACTAATCTGTAAAATTCCAATCTTCCAATTCACGGTGCAAGTATGCATCTAAAATACCCTAAAGTCAGTACAACATCCGGTAAACACCCACAGATAGTTGCCATAAAAAACAATCAACCTTCCTACTTCCAGGTGCAAAAATGCAAGAAGGCGACTCATAAAAATCATGCGTTTCAATCAGGGGTGTTGCTAGGTCTACAAAAGATCCGGGGCTAGAGCCCACAGCAGCGAAGTAAAGAAAGTCATACGCTTGGGTGAGCATACACATGTATAGAATATAATATATAATATTGTTACATATCTGAGTGCGGATTCCCCCTTACATCAGGGTCCCCAGAGAGCCCTCCTCATTACATCAGGCTCCCCAGAGAGCCCCCCATCCTTACATCAGGGTCCCCAGAGAGCCTCCCCTTACATCAGGGTCCCCAGAGAGCCCCAGGGCTCAGGCGTTGGCTACATAAAGAATGAAAAGCTCAGCTGTGCCCATCTATGCAGCCTGACCAGTGCCCAGTAATGCAGCCTCACCAGTGCCTAGCAATGCAGCCTCACCTGTGCCCAGCTCTGCATCCCCCACTGTAGTGTCCTCTGTCCCCTGCACCCCACCACACAAACAGACACTGTGTAGGTAGAATTCTTCTGCCTTAGACAGGTGTACAACAAGCAGAGCATCTGAGATCGGCATCACAGGCCTGGATGGGGGCGGGAAAACTACTGAAGTTAACTTTTCACATGAACAGGCTGGTAATTGGTTGCTAGGATTGCAACCAATTACCTGCTGTTTAATGAAAAAAGTTAACTCCTGCGGTTCCCGCCCCCATCCAGCCCTGTGATAATGTCCGCAGGCCGGGTGCCTGCATTCAGCAGTGGCGGGCCAGGTGGTGACCCCTGCCCTAGAGACTCGGGCTATGGGACCCAGATTGGGGGCTATAGCCTCAATAGCCACTCCCTCGTGACGCCTCTGGTTTCAATACCGACTAATAAATCCTCCTGTTCAAAAAATAAACTATATTAAAGTGCTTGGTGCTGGTTACAATTCATGGTGCAAATAATAAAACAAATCATACTGTGTACAAAATGATCCTAAATTGCAACGTGCGACTAGAAATACAGCCAGAGGTGTATTATACTGAAAAATGAATATTTAAATACAGTTCCTCATACTATAAACTTATAAAATGTGATGCACTGCTTACGTCTTATAAAATATAGTGCAATATAATCCCAATGTGCAAACTATTCATAGATGCATGTATGCGATTAAAGATGCGACTAAAAACCCTGCATCCAAATTATAAGTGATCAAGTGCAAAGAAAAGTGACAATTGTACAATAATCATGCATGCATATATGCAACTAAAATTACGACTCAGAACCCCCCCCTCCCGCATAGAGGCAATGCAATGCAGAAAAATGTGACAATGGTGTAATCAAGTCCAAACAAATATTGCTTTGTGCAATGTGACTCATAATATCCACACACAAAAAAAAAAAGTCTATTTTAACGTGCCAAAAAAAGTGACTTGTGCTGAATTCTTCCACTTCAATTCTGGTGCAACAGACAGGTGTTTCCCCCAGCCTCTCACCTCCAATGGCGGCCCCCAATGGGCCGAGTCAGGCAGATGGATAATGCTTCTGTGCAGAGGATGAAGATCCTGAGGCGATCCCCCTTCCCCAGAGGGTGTGCGTGGATCGAGCTCCCTGTAATAATCACCACCGCTCACAGCGACCCCAGAATGATGGTAGGGAACAAGAAGATACTCCCATAGTGTAGTATTTAAATTAGATTTTAATGTAACAAAAGTAGCAACTTACATTTAAATAACGATGTAACAGCAGGAACAATAAGGCTTCCGGGTTCGGCCGTCCCCGGGAAGCGTCGGCACCTGGCTCCTCCTACCCTGACGCGTTGCGTCACACCACGTGATTTTCTCAAGGGGATGAGGAGTCCGGTGCCTGCTAGCCAGTTTTATAACAGCGCCGCTGTCATAGCAACAGTATAAACAATGCTTGGATCCGATCCTCCGTGCGTATTTAAGTACGCTCGATGGATACTATTGGCAATTCATTGTAAATTATACTTCATACATAATCAGAGTATATAATACATATATTAAAACAGTAGCATATTTAAACATAAAAAACAAAATTAAAATATCACTGCTTCCTGCAAACTAATGATCCCCCTATGCCATCTAGTGGTGACTCAGCAAATGGCATTTTTTACAACAATTGTAACACAGGGCAGGAACAAAAACCAAGGACAGAGAGACGGGGAAGAACTAATTAGTGTCTTTCACAACACCTACTGATTAGATGGATCTAACAGTAGATGTTGTGAAAGACACTAAGTAGTATAATTTACAATGAATTGCCAATAGTATCCATCGAGCGTACTTAAATACGCACGGAGGATCGGATCCAAGCATTGTTTATACTGTTGCTATGACAGCAGCGCTGTTATAAAACTGGCTAGCAGGCACCGGACTCCTCATCCCTTTGAGAAAGTCACGTGGTGTGACGCAACGCGTCAGGGTAGGAGGAGCCAGGTGCCGATGTTTCCCGGGGACGGCCGAACCCGGAAGCCTTATTGTTCCCGCTGTTATATCGTTATTTAAATGTAAGTTGCTACTTTTGTTACATTAAAATCTAATTTAAATACTACACTATGGGAGTATCTTCTTGTTCCCTACCATCATTCTGGGGTCGCTGTAAGCGGTGGTGATTATTACAGGGAGCTCGATCCACGCACACCCTCTGGGGAAGGGGGATCGTCTCAGGATCTTCATCCTCTGCACAGAAGCATTATCCATCTGCCTGACTCGGCCCATTGGGGGCCGCCATTGGAGGTGAGAGGCTGGGGGAAACACCTGTCTGTTGCACCAGAATTGAAGTGGAAGAATTCAGCACAAGTCACTTTTTTTGGCACATTAAAATAGACTTTTTTTTGTGTGTGGATATTATGAGTCACATTGCATGAAGCAGTATGCGTTTGGACTTGATTACACCATTGTCACATTTTTCTGCATTGCATTGCCTCTATGCGGGAGGGGGGGTTCTGAGTCGTAATTTTAGTTGCATATATGCATGCATGATTATTGCACAATTGTCACTTTTCTTTGCACTTGATCACTTATAATTTGGATGCAGGGTTTTTAGTCGCATCTTTAATCGCATACATGCATCTATGAATAGTTTGCACATTGGGATTATATTGCACTATATTTTATAAGACGTAAGCAGTGCATCACATTTTATAAGTTTATAGTATGAGGAACTGTATTTAAATATTCATTTTTCAGTATAATACACCTCTGGCTGTATTTCTAGTCGCACGTTGCAATTTAGGATCATTTTGTACACAGTATGATTTGTTTTATTATTTGCACCATGAATTGTAACCAGCACCAAGCACTTTAATATAGTTTATTTTTTGAACAGGAGGATTTATTAGTCAGTATTGAAACGCATGATTTTTATGAGTCACCTTCTTGCATTTTTGCACCTGGAAGTAGGAAGGTAGATTGTTTTTTATGGCAACTATCTGTGGGTGTTTACCGGATGTTGTACTGACTTTAGGGTATTTTAGATGCATACTTGCACCGTGAATTGGAAGATTAAGACAGATTAGCGCCACATATCCTCTTTACTTATGATTGCACCAAATTCAGTTGTTAACACCCTTGTAAATGACCAGATGGTCCCATGCTTGATTGACACTGGATCAGAAGTTACTTTTATGGAGTATCAGATCTACACCCAACGGTTGAGGACTTGGAATCAGTTGGACTCCTCCTGGTTGTCTCTGAAGGCAGCCAATAACCCACTGGTGGAAGGAGCTACCTGGGTGCAGATAAATGACAAGGTAGTGGCATCAGGGTCATCGTGACCCATAGTCAGGGGCATTGCTAGGTGGCAAAAAGACCAGGGGCTTTAGCCCGAAGTCCAAGACCGGAAACAGGGCGGGGGGGGTGTACACGTGACGCAGGCCTTTTTTTTTTTTTGGCTGGGCCGTGACCTACCTGACCTACATACACTGCCCTACCTACACTGACCTACCTACACAGATGGTAGTGACCTACCTACACTGACCTACCTACACTGATGGTAGTGACCTACCTACACTGACCTACATACACTGACCTACATACACTGACAGTAGTGACATACCAACACTGACCTACCTACACTTACCTACATACACTGATAGTAATGACCTACCTACACTTACCTACATACACTGATGGTAGTGACCTACCTACACTGACCTACATACACTGATGGTAGTGACCTACCTACACTGACCTACCTACACTGACCTACCTAAACTGACGGTAGTGACCTACCTACACTGACCTGCCTACACTGATGGCAGTGACCTACCTACACTGACCTACCTACACTGATGGTAGTGACCTACCTACACTGACCTACCTACACTGACCTACCTACACTGATGGTAGTGACCTACCTACACTGACCTACCTACAGTGACCTACATACACTGATGGTAGTGACCTACATACACCGACCTACCTACACTGACGGTAGTGACCTACCTACACTGACCTACATACACTGACATTTACATACACTGTCTGACCTACCTCAGCCGTGGTGTGTGGTGTCACAGTAGCCAGGCAGTCAGTCAGAGGAGGAGGACCCGAGGAAGATAGGAGAGCGGCCCGCCTGAGCGCATAGTGGGGATGTGGCGCGGCAGCCGCATTGTAATTCCCACCTTCTGGAGCCTGCAGCGCCTATGATGGACGTCACACGTCCCGCGGTCCCAGCATCAGACCAGGGGGGCATCCATCATAGGCATTGCAGGTTCCAGAAGGCGGGACCTGCTATGGCACTCGGCCAAACTCGGCGGCGCTCGGGATCAGATCAGTCCGCTTGGGGCCTTCAATTGTCAGCTGCATGCCTGAGGCTCGGGGCTTTTCGGGGGCACATTCGGGGCTTCAGCCACGTCTACCCACCCCCTCCCGATGCCCCTGCCCATAGTCCAGTAAGCTCTGTAGTGCCCATCATCCTGGGCATGAATGTCCTTAAGGATCTGGACCTACCTCGCCTTCTGGCTAAGACTGAGTGATCAGAGAGGTAGGCACAGGGCTGTGGCCTGCAAGCTGTCTGGCTCAATGTGATTAAGGTTTTCCAGGCCCACCAGCGGGCAGCTAGATGGCAGACTGAGCTGGTGGAAGAGATCCGCACACCCCAAAACAAAAACTACTCCTGGTGCCCCTCTAAGAGGTTGCTTGGTCCCTGCTGGTTAAAGCCCACAAGAAGCTGCAAGGAGCCATAGTGATGGTTGAGGCCCACAAAGACCTCAGGGTGCTTGGGAAGTGGTTGGCAGCCTGCACCTTGCAGAAGGTTCACCAAGGGAAAGTGCTAGTCTAGCTCATCAACTTGGGAATCGCATTTGTTCTGCTCCTGAAACACACCACCATCACAGTTCTCTATCTGGTACCCAGCCACTGCATTTCCAGGGCCCAAGGGTTGAAGCTGTGTGCGCCCCATTGCAAGCCACCATGGCCTCCTTGGATGAAGGACAGTACAGACAATTACTGAATAACTGACCCTTTAAGGATTACCCTCTGCCTTAACATCTTCTCCATGAATTACTTGAAAAACACCTACTGGTCTTTGTGACCAGCCAAGAGGACTATGGCTGCACGGAGGCACTAAATCACCCAATCCACACCGAGGATGCTTCACCCATCCTGGACCAATACCACCATATTGCCCCGGCCCTTTGCCAGGAAGTCAAGGACTTGATCCGTAATATGTTTCAGAGTGGGGTTTCAGAGTCGCAGTCCGTGGGTCACCCCTGTCATGTTGGTAAGAAAAAAAGATGGCAGCTTGAGGTTCTGCATAGACTATTTTAGGTTGAATGCCTGTACCCAACAGGATGCTTACCCCTTGCGCAGGGTAGAGGAGTCACTCATGGCACTGGGTCAGGCTCAATACTTTTCTATGCTTGTCCTGGCAAGCAGCTACTAGCAAGTCCTAGTAAGGGAACAGGACTGGGAGAGGACAGCCTTTATCACCCCCATGGGACTATTTGAGTTCAGGAAAGCCTATCCCACACCCACCTAAGAACTGTCCCTGAGCCACCCCATCAAATCATTCCCAACAGCTATTACCTTCTGTACCACTGCCCCTCACTTTAGAATGTAAGCTCTACGAGCAGGACCCTCCTGTTCCTTCTGTATTGAACTGTACTGTAATGGTGCTGTCCCCCCCCCTACATTGTAAAGCGCTGTGTAAACTGTTTGCGCTATATAAATCGTGTATTATAATAATAATAATAAATTGTATGCCCTTTGGGCTGAACACCACCCAACAGTTAATGTAAAGATGTTTAGGGGACTACTAATTTTTCTCGACAACATCATAATTTTCTCCAAAACCTTCAAGGACCACATACAACACTTGGACCAGGTGTTCACCTGTATGGCCCAATACACATTAAAGTTAAAGCCCAGCAAGTGCAGGGAAACTTTGGGATACTCCCAAATTTATTGCGCAAAGTATTTGGAGAATGCTCTCTCTATTCTGTTTGCTCTCTTCAGGGGCATCCCACCTCTTGGTAGAGACTAGAGGCACAAGCACTTCTTGGACTCCCAGCAGGGCAGATTCCACTTTAGCAGCACTAACACAGTTACACTAATGCCCTGTAAACACGACCGGACTTTCCATCAGACTAGGTCTGACGGTCTTCCTGGCAGACTTTCGACCGAGTTACGGCGGACTTCCGAATGAACGAACTTGCCCACACACGGACTAAAGTCCGTTCATTTTGAACGTGATGAGGTACGACAGGACTAGAAAAGGAAGTCAATCTGGCCGCTTTTATCAGCGAGATTAATACCTTGCGAGCCCCGTTGCAGGGCATACCAGGCCCTCAGGTCTGGTATGGATTTTAAGGGGAACCTCCTACGCCGAAAAAACGGTGTGTGGTCCCCCCAAAATCCATACCAGACCCTTATCCGAGCACGCAGCCCGGCCAGTCAGAAAAGGGGGTGGGGACGAGCGAGCGCCCCCCCCCCCCTCCTGAATAGTACCAGGCCGCATGCCCTCAACATGGGGGGTGGGTGCTTTGGGGAAGGGGAGCACCCTGCGGCCCCCCCACCCCAAAGCACCTTGTCCTTCCCGACAACTCTGGCCATTGGTTGTCAGGGACTGCGGGCGGGGAGCTTATGGGAATCTGGGGGCCCCCTTTACTAAGGGGCCCCCAGATCCTAACCCCCCGCCCTATGTGAATGAGTATGGAGTACATCGTACCCCTACCCATTCACCTGGGGAAAAAAGTGTCAATAAAAAAAACACACTAGACAGGTTTTTAAAATAATTTATTAGGCAGCTCCGGGGGTCTTCTTCCGACTTCGGGGGTCTCTTCCGACTTCTCTGCTCTCTCCGGCCTCTTCTCCCAGTGTGCGGTTCTTTTCCCGCTCTCCGGCCTCTTCTGCGCTCCTCGGTTCTTCTCTCGCTCTCCGGTTCTGCTGCTGGGCTCCTCCACTATCTTCTGCTCTTCTGCCGCTCTTTTGCTAGCGGTGGCCTGGTCTTCTCCGTCGTCTTCTTCCCTGTTCTCTTCTTCCGATGTTGACACGACGCTCTCTCCCGCTATAATGCTGTGTTCATGGTGCGCAACGACTTATATAGGCATGGGGCGCGGTCACCAGGGTCACCCAGTGACCCCCCCCTTATGACAGGACAGTCCTGGGGCATGCTGGGACTGTGCCGTCATAAGGTGTGGGGTCACCGCCCTTCTCCCCATCAACATGGGGGGTGGGTGCGGTTCAGGAGGGGGGGCGCTCACTGGTCCCCACCCCCTTTCCTGACCGGCCAGGCTAAATGCTCGGATAAGGGTCTGGTATGGATTTTGGGGGGGCCCCCACGCCATTTTTTCGGCGTAGGGGGTTCCCCCCAAAATCCATACCAGACCTAAGGGACATTGTCGCCTCTTTCTCTTGCTCGCTGCAATAGGAAAATATGTTTTTCCTATTGCAGCGAGCGCGAGATGTATAGTACCCTGTCGCTGAGAACCAGCACGATAGGATCGCGCTGGATAAACATTCTCGCGGGCAGGTGCTGTAGCTGCCCTTGTGTCGTATTTGGTCCGTCGGACCAGCATACAAACTAACGGGCTTCCGTATAGGAACTGGTTCCGGCGGAGTTCCGGCGGAGTTCCGGCGGAGTTCCGGCAGGAAGATTTGAAACATGTTTCAAAACTAAAATCTATAGGATTTTTGACCGAAAAGGTCCGTCGGAAGTCTGATGAAGCTCACACATGGTCGTAATGTCCGACGGATTCGTTCCGGTGGACAAGTTCGGTCAAAAAGTCTGCCAGTGTTTACAGGGCAAAAGGGTTAAACAGCAGACAGTCACTAGGATCCCACTTCCAGGCCTCTACTCACTGTGCCTCCAGAGATTTGGATACCTCCTGTTCAATGTTGTTTAGATGCTGTACCATGAATCTCCAGGCCGGATCCCCAGTGTACCCCCTTGATCTGGCTCAAAAACTGCTTCCAGGAATAATTAGCCCCCCAGTTCCTCGTGAGCTGAGACCTCGATGAACTCCCTGCAGGCTTCAGCTAACTTTCTCAGAAGGACCTCCTCCTCTATGACAAGAACCCTGCTGCTTCAGGCCTTAGACTATTTATTTACTTCTCAGCCACCTGCTGGGCACCCCCCAGGGATTGGCTGAGACCGCATAAATATTCAAGCCCTAGGTCTGCCTCTTCCAACCCACTACATTCTCGAACCTACCAGAAGGCAGGGAGAAGTAGTTGAGCCTGCAGCCTGTGAGACCCTAAACAGTCATAAATAATCACACACCGCTCCAATGTTCACACAGGAGCCAAACAGACTAAATTTACATGAACCTTTCTAGCAACCTATTCTAGAAGGGCACTACACACAGCAACTCCCAACTGTTATTTCCTGTGCTGTATGTAAGGACTCTGCACAGTACCACTTCTCTTGTCCTGTATGCCGGGTGTAATTCTCGGTATCTGTTCTTATTCTGTATGTATGGACTCTGCACAGTACCACTTCTCTTGTCCTGTATGCTGGGTGTAATTCTCAGTATCTGTTCTTATTCTGTATGTATGGATATTTTTATTTGTAAAAAACAAACAAGATACATAATAACAAACGAACTGACTGAAAATAACATAAATACAACAATTACTGACATGTTGTTTAGGTCAAAAACTTAGCAGTTAAAGGTCATTAAAAAGGAAAATAAATGTCATGTGACAATAAGACTCCTTTCCATAAGTCTATACTTCTCCAACATTTCATTATAAGTCAGAATCGGAATCACTCTGCCCACTACCAGTTTCCATATCAGATTCTGCGGAACCAGGATCAGGGGGCCGACGCCTCTTAGTGGGCGGGTCATCCTCTGAGCCAATCACATAATCCTTTTCCACTCTTTTTAATTCCTGTTCCAGTTCCTGGGCCTCCAGAGAATAGGAGTCACCATCTGAATCTGATAACGCTTCATACCTATTGGTGGAAACTGCCGTACCCACTTCTGATGCCCCTTTCACTTTTTTAGCTGGCTTCTGCACTAATGTCCAGGTACTTTCAGGTTTACGAGTAGACTTATCTTTTTTTTAATTCCTCCTCTTCTGACCAGTGATCTTCACAGAGACAGGAACTGGAACAGAAGAAGAGCGTGCGGCCGACTGCTCCTCAGCCTGCTGAACACTGTCCGTCCGCCCGGGAGTAGTCTCCTGGACCTCCGGGACCACCTCCTCCCTAGTCAATACAGCCCCATTCATTAAATCTTCCTCCTCTAGTTGTTCTGCTGCAGCCAACAATTCATTGTCTGCAGATTCCCCATCCTTATTATGGAAGGCCTCCGGGCAATCCCTATGGAAATGGCCAAGCCCACCACATAGATTGCACTTAACCTTCTCACAGGTAGAACTGATGAGGCCAACCTCCCCACAAAGATTACACTTCAGGATTGTACAAACATTCGCCACATGGCCAGATTTACCACATTTATAACATAACCTGGGCTGACCTGCATAGAAGCAAACTCCTCTCTCCCGCCCAATAAAAAAAGAGTTTGGCAGGTGATGGGTAACATTGTTACTTTGCCTCAACTTAACAAGAACCCTCCAACCACCCGTCCAGATCCCATCACTGTCTTTAGTTTTTGTCAACTCAGAAACCATTTCACAATGTCTTCTAAGTAGGGATGAGCCGAACACCCCCCTGTTCGGTTCGCACCAGAACATGCGAACAGGAAAAAAGTTCGTTCGAACATGCGAACACCGTTAAAGTCTATGGGACACGAACATGAATAATCAAAAGTGCTAATTTTAAAGGCTTATATGCAAGTTATTGTCATAAAAAGTGTTTGGGGACCTGGGTCCTGCCCCAGGGGACATGGATCAATGCAAAAAAAAGTTTTAAAAACGGACGTTTTTTCAGGAGCAGTGATTTTAATAATGCTTAAAGTCAAACAATAAAAGTGTAATATCCCTTTAAATTTCGTAACTGGGGGGTGTCTATAGTATGCCTGTAAAGGGGCGCATGTTTCCTGTGTTTAGAACAGTCTGACAGCAAAATGACATTTTGAAGGAAAAAACTCATTTAAAACTACCCGCGGCTATTGCATTGCCGACAATACACATAGAAGTTCATTGATAAAAACGGCATGGGAATTCCCCAAAGGGGAACCCCGAACCAAAATTAAAAAAAAAAAATGACGTGGGAGTCCTCCTAGATTCCATACCAGGCCCTTCAGGTCTGGTATGGATTTTAAGGGGAACCCCGCGCCAAAAAAAAAAAAAAAAACGGCGTGGGGTCCCCCCAAAAATCCATACCAGACCCTTATCCGAGCACGCAACCTGGCAGGCCGCAGGAAAAGAGGGGGGGACGAGAGTGCGGCCCCCCCTCCCTCCTGAACTGTACCAGGCCACATGCCCTCAACATTGGGAGGGTGCTTTGGGGTAGCCCCCCAAAACACCTTGTCCCCATGTTGATGAGGACAAGGGCCTCATCCCCACAACCCTGGCCGGTGGTTGTGGGGGTCTGCGGGCGGGGGGCTTATCGGAATCTGGAAGCCCCCTTTAACAAGGTGACCCCCAGATCCCGGCCCCCCCCCTGTGTGAAATGGTAAGGGGGTACATAAGTACCCCTACCATTTCACGAAAAAAGTGTCAAAAATGTTAAAAATGACAAGAGACAGTTTTTGACAATTCCTTTATTTAAATGCTTCTTCTTTCTTCTATCTTCCTTCATCTTCTGGTTCTTCTGGCTCTTCTGGTTCTTCCTCCGGCGTTCTCGTCCAGCATCTCCTCCGCGGCGTCTTCTATCTTCTTCTCCTCGGGCCGCTCCGCACCCATGGCATGGGGGGGAGGCTCCCGCTCTTCTCTTCTTCTTTTCTTCTCTTCTTCTCTTCTTCATTTTCTTCTCCGGGCCGCTCCGCAATCCATGCTGGCATGGAGGGAGGCTCCCGCTGTGTGACGGCGCTCCTCGTCTGACAGTTCTTAAATAACGGGGGGGCGGGGCCACCCGGTGACCCCGCCCCCCTCTGACGCACGGTGACTTGACGGGACTTCCCTGTGGCATTCCCCGTGACGTCACAGGGAAGTCCCGTCAAGTCACCGTGCGTCAGAGGGGGGCGGGGTCACCGGGTGGCCCCCCCCCCCGTTATTTAAGAACTGTCAGACGAGGAGCGCCGTCACACAGCGGGAGCCTCCCTCCATGCCAGCATGGATTGCGGAGCGGCCCGGAGAAGAAAATGAAGAAGAGAAGAAAAGAAGAAGAGAAGAGCGGGAGCCTCCCCCCCATGCCATGGGTGCGGAGCGGCCCGAGGAGAAGAAGATAGAAGACGCCGCGGAGGAGATGCTGGACGAGAACGCCGGAGGAAGAACCAGAAGAGCCAGAAGAACCAGAAGAACCAGAAGATGAAGGAAGATAGAAGAAAGAAGAAGCATTTAAATAAAGGAATTGTCAAAAACTGTCTCTTGTCATTTTTAACATTTTTGACACTTTTTTCGTGAAATGGTAGGGGTACTTATGTACCCCCTTACCATTTCACACAGGGGGGGGGCCGGGATCTGGGGGTCACCTTGTTAAAGGGGGCTTCCAGATTCCGATAAGCCCCCCGCCCGCAGACCCCCACAACCACCGGCCAGGGTTGTGGGGATGAGGCCCTTGTCCTCATCAACATGGGGACAAGGTGTTTTGGGGGGCTACCCCAAAGCACCCTCCCAATGTTGAGGGCATGTGGCCTGGTACGGTTCAGGAGGGAGGGGGGGCCGCACTCTCGTCCCCCCCTCTTTTCCTGCGGCCTGCCAGGTTGCGTGCTCGGATAAGGGTCTGGTATGGATTTTTGGGGGGACCCCACGCCGTTTTTTTTTTTTTTTTTGGCGCGGGGTTCTCCTTAAAATCCATACCAGACCTGAAGGGTCTGGTATGGAATTTAGGGGGAACCCCACGTCATTTTTTTTTTTAAATTTTGGCCGGGGTTCCCCTTAATATCCATACCAGACCTGAAGGGCCTGGTATGGAATTTAGGAGGACTCCCACGTCATTTTTTTTTTTTAATTTTGGTTCGGGGTTCCCCTTTGGGGAATTCCCATGCCGTTTTTATCAATGAACTTCTATGTGTATTGTCGGCAATGCAATAGCCGCGGGTAGTTTTAAATGAGTTTTTTCCTTCAAAATGTCATTTTGCTGTCAGACTGTTCTAAACACAGGAAACATGCGCCCCTTTACAGGCACACTATAGACACCCCCCAGGTACGAAATTTAAAGGGATATTACACTTTTATTGATTGACTTTAAGCATTATTAAAATCACTGCTCCTGAAAAAACGGCCGTTTTTAAAACTTTTTTTTGCATTGATCCATGTCCCCTGGGGCAGGACCCAGGTCCCCAAACACTTTTTATGACAATAACTTGCATATTAGCCTTTAAAATTAGCACTTTTGATTTCTCCCATAGACTTTTAAAGGGTGTTCCGCAGCATTCGAATTTTCCGCGAACACCCCAAATTGTTCGCTGTTCGGTGAACTTGCGAACAGCCAATGTTCGAGTCGAACATGAGTTCGACTCGAACTTGAAGCTCATCCCTACTTCTAAGTCAGATGACAACATCCTGGGGGGGCACAGACTCATTCCAGAACATGATGGTAACATTTGCTGTGTCAGGTTTGGAGATGGGAATAAAGATGAAATTCCTCCAACCCTCTTTGTCCCACAAACCACTAAAACTGGCCCAGAACCGGTCTAAGTCAGACATGAGCTTAAAGCTGACATCATAACCTTGTCTGTCAGGGAGATTGATGACTGCCAATATGTCTGCAGGAGCAAACCCCATCTGATGACACAGCAACTCCCTTACTACAAACCTCCTATCAGGGAGTTCCCCTCTGGAACCCCTATGCTTCAATCTGACCACATTCCTTCTCTTAAAGGCCTGACCAGTAAAATTGTTACTGGTGGAAAAAGAAGGGTGGGTGCTGGGTGTCAGTGGTGTTTTGTTACAGGAAGTTGTAGTGATATATTTGTTACAATCAGGTGAATAGTTTCAGATTACATCATTCTCCTTCTTCCTACTATTTCACACACTTGACTCCAGCTCAGGAGAAGAGCGAGAGAGGAAGAGAGACAGCAGAGAGCGGAGGAGACTCCACCAGGTGACATCAGACCACAGAGGAGAGACAGCAGAGAGCGGAGGAGACTCCACCAGGAGACATCAGACCACAGAGGAGAGACAGCAGAGAGTGGAGGAGACTCCACCAGGAGACATCAGACCACAGAGGAGAGACAGCAGAGAGTGGAGGAGACTCCACCAGGAGACATCAGACCACAGAAGAGAGACAGCAGAGAGCGGAGGAGACTCCACCAGGAGACATCAGACCACAGAGGAGAGACAGCAGAGAGCGGAGGAGACTCCGCCAGGAGACATCAGACCACAGAGGAGAGACAGCAGAGAGCGGAGGAGACTCCGCCAGGAGACATCAGACCACAGAGGAGAGACAGCAGAGAGTGGAGAAGACTCCACCAGGAGACATCAGACCACAGAGGAGAGACAGCAGAGAGCGGAGGAGACTCCACCAGGAGACATCAGACCACAGAGGAGAGACAGCAGAGAGTGGAGGAGACTCCACCAGGAGACATCAGACCACAGAGGAGAGAAAACAGAGAGTGGAGGAGACTCCAACAGGAGACATCAGACCATAGAACAGAGACAGCTGAGAGCGGAGGAGAATCTGCCAGGAGACATCAGACCACAGAGGAGAGATAGCAGAGAGCGGAGGAGACTCCACCAGGAGACATCAGACCACAGAGGAGAGACAGCAGAGAGTGGAGGAGACTCCACCAGGAGACATCAGACCACGGAGGAGAGACAACAGAGAGCGGAGGAGACTCCACCAGGAGACATCAGACCACAGAGGAGAGACAGCAGAGAGCGGAGGAGACTCCACCAGGAGACATCAGACCACAGAGGAGAGACAGCAGAGAGTGGAGGAGACTCCACCAGGTGACATCAGACCACAGAGTAGAAACAGCAAAGAGCGGAGGAGAATCCACTAGGAGACATCAGACCACAGAGTAGAAACAGCAAAGAGCGGAGGAGAATCCACCAGGAGACATCAGACCACAGAGGAGAGACAGCAGAGAGCAGAGGAGACTCTACTAGGAGACATCAGAGAGCGTAGGGGAGAGGTCACCCCAGGACATCGGAGAGGTAGGACGGAGTGGATGTATAAACTGTTCTATATGTCAGGAGAACACAGAAGGGGTCAATGACTCCCATACTGGGGCACTTTGTGGGCTGAAATGTATTGTATTTTGTGGGTTTATCTATTAGATATATTTCAGTCTGCAGAATGTTTATGGCCAGCTTTAGGGATCCCAAACATTCCCCGAAAGATATAATTAAAAATTACTAAAAATAAAATCAATAAAAATATATTTTTTCAAAAATTTCAGGAGGTTCTAAATGATCCCAGCTTAAAGTGGACCTACTAATCCCTTATGGGAGCATGCAGCCTGGGTACAGCCCTCTTCCTGAACCATACCAAGCCCGTACAAGTCTTCAACATTGGGGGGATATCTTCCTAGGGAAAAGCAGCTTGTGCCCATGTTGATGAGGGAAAGGGCCTCTTCTCCACAACCCTGGCTTGGTGGTTGTGCTAAAGAGTGGGTGGCAGCACACCTACTCATTCACAAAAAAGTGAAAAGTAAATAAAAAATTCACGGAAATTCACCTTGTAACAAGTCCTTCATTACAAATTTTTATACCCCCCCCCCCCCCCGAAAATGTTCCACAATGTAAATCTACCATTAATTATATTGTCCAATAATGTAGATCTATGTCAAACACAATAAACGGCTAATACCAACCCACCAAAAAAAAAGCTGATGTGATCCACTCCGATGGCTGCTCGGCCTCAAATGATGGCTCCAGCGTATGACAACTGAGCATAAACACATGTAAATGGAGAAGAACTTGATCCGGGAAGTGCAACTTCATTCTTACTTCTCAAATGGATTTCTTCTAAGTTTAAATAAACCAAATACAGCTTTGGACTGAATACGAACCCATATATATGACAGCTTCCCCTGTCAATGGTTGTTAGGGAAGCAGCGGGTACCAGCACCTGTGGCTTTATTAGCAACCATGACATCACCTGGCCCAATTATTTACTGGCCAGGAATCCCCAGCCATGTAAACAAAGGGGCAGTTCTAGCATGACATTGACCACATGACCATATTTGGCTAATGACATTGACTTATTTGCTTTACGACCATGGCCAAAGTTGGTCAGTGACATCAGTGGGTATACCCCCACCTCTTTGTTTACATTCAGCACTGGTGGGAGGATATGTCATTCATGGCTTAGTCGCTGGGATTTTTTTTTGGCAAGCCGGTGGGTGTCATTCATAGTAATTGGTGAGAATCTACATCAGTTGGACAACATGACTGAGGATTGGTTTACAGGGGGGACATTGTTGGGGGTTCTTTTATTTATTTTAATAAAAGATTTGGCAGAAAGTGTGGCGTCATAATGTACACTGTTCATTTTTTTCTGAATGAATATGAGTGCTATGTACCCTTTACTCATTCACGTAGGGGGAATAATAAATTATTCTAACTCAAATCCTTCAAATCTCAATCATCTTCACTCTCTATTGGTGTGCCACAGAGTCCTGTCCCAGGGCTCCTTCTGTTCATATTCTATCTTCAACCTCTTGGTCTCTTTAACATCCACTTCCATTGCTATGCGGATAACACCCAGCTCTACCTGTCCACTATACCGACTACCACCCTTCCACCCAAATAACTTACCGATTGTTTACAGGAAATTAATTTCTCTTCTAACTTTATCAAACTAAACATTGATAAAACCGAGGTTTTCCTCATTGGCATGCAATCCACCCTGACAAAGCTTAACAGTTTTTCAGTGTAGCGGATGGTTGCTACTAGTTACTATCATCCATCATATCACCCTGCTGCCAGACTTCAATAATCACTCTCAGAGACAATGAACAGTCAATTTGCTTTGTTTTGTTTTTGTTTTTTTGGGGGATATAACTTGATTGGGGAAAGGGAATATGGGATGCCCATAGAATGGATAATTTGCCATCATGGTTAAGAATTGATTGAATTAACTGAATGCTGAAGAACTGATGTTCTCTAATGCCGTGTACACACGACCGGACTTTCCGGCAGAAAAGGTCCAACGGAATCATTCTGATCGTGTGTGGGCTTCATCTGATTTTTTCTTTCGAAAATTCTGACGGACCTAGAAATAGAACATGTTTTAAATCTTTCCGACAGAATCAATTCCTATCGGGAAAATTGTTTGTCTGTATGCTATTCCAACGGACCAAAAACGACGCAAGGGCAGCTATTGGCTACTTGCTATTGAACTTCCTTTTTCTAGTCCCGTCGTACGTCATCGCGTTCTAAATGATCGGACTTTGGTGTGATCGTGTATAGGCAAGTCAGTTTCAGCAGAACTCCGTCGAAAAAAATGTCAGAGTTCATTCTGACGGAAAAAAACGGTCGTGTGTATGCGGCATTACATTTACAGTCACTTCCCCTGCATAGACCCATGCAGACTGTTGCTCCTTCTCTGCACAAACTCCTGCAGACTGTCACTTCCAGGACTTCTCTCCTCCCGCACAAACTTCCACTGTAACATGTTAGTCTTTCCGCCCCATCATCTTCCTATTATACACCAGGGATCACTCTGAATAATCCTAGGTGCTGACTGAATTGCTGAACTTGTTAGTAGCCAAGGGGCCCTGCAGTACCCTTTCTTGTGGCCTAGTTGTTTAGCAGCTTGCATACGTTGGTGGACTACTGATCCCAACTAGCCTGACTTGCACATTCTGCACCCGCAGGCCGCATCGATTTGACACAAACCACTACAGTCTCTCCTCTGGTCTTGCACCCAGCTCCCCTGGCATGCCTCCTCCAGAAATCCATTGTGGCTCATTCACCGACCTTCTCCTGCCCTGGGTCCATGGTGAAAAACTTAACCAGGCATGCGTTCCGATCGGCTTCTTTAGCCCCTCTGTTTCAGGACATCTCTTCCATGACCGTATATTGGTAAGGCTCCTTCCCAGCTTCCCAGGCTCCTCCGCTGAGGCGCGCAACCCCTCCCCCAGGTGGGGATGGGCCTCCTGCTTGCAATCTAGCACTCCATTCTTTACTTCTCCCAGCCGTCACTTCCCCTCCAGTGGGCTGGACCTGAGCTTATGCAGGAGGCCTGCCCCCTGCCAATACCAATTGGGGATTGGTCAGGGCTCCCCACATGAGCTCCCTGTCACTCCAGATCCCAGCCCTGCCCCTCTTCCAGAACATTCTCCCTGGAAGCAGGGGAAGCGCCCAAGAACTGAAGCACTGGTGGTCACACCCACTGCTACACTAAACACTCCCTGCCCCCCAGATCAAAAACAAACAGGCCTAGCATGCAGCATAGGCCTGCCTAAATTTACATGCCTGACAGCTATCACAAAAATTCTCACTTCTAGCACCTACCCAAGGTAGAGGGTACTACATCAGTTAATATTGATAACTCCACAATCTTTCCCTCCCCTGAGGTAAAGAGTCTGGGTGTCATCCTCAACAGTACACTATTCTTCCAATCCCACATCAGTAATGTCACTCGGTCAGCATATTTCCATTTACACAATGGCCTCCGTCCATTCCTCACACCCAACAGCACTGCTGTTCTCATTCACAACCTGGTCACTTCCTGCATAGATTATTGTAATTCCATTCTTTTTGGTTTTCCTCTCAAGTCTCTCCATAAACTACAACTTGTTCAGAACTCTTCTGCTCATATCATAAATAGAACGCCCTCCTCTGGTCACATCACTGCTGTCCTTCAGCACCTCCACTGACCTTTAAGGTCATTCAAAACCTCGTTCCTCCAGGGCCGTCTTTAATACTGATTGGACCCTGGGCAAAAATTTCTCCCCTATGCAATTTCCATTCACCACCTGCTTTGAGACATACAATAAATAGAATTAAAATCAGTTTACTGTATCAGATCAGGCAGCAATTGTGATTGGTTGCCAGCGGTTACAGCATATAATTACTGCTTACTGACTGGTTGCTAGAGGTTACAACACACTTTACGGCTCACTGATTAGTTGCTAGAGGTTACAGCAAATTATTTCTGCTTGTTAATTGGTTGAGATTACTGTACAGTAATACTGCTCACTGACTGGTTGCTAGAGGTTACAGCACATCATCTCCTCACTGCAGAGGGGCATGATATACATATGAATGCCGCCTTTATTTACATATCAATGCTGCCAGGCCGCAGCCATTTACTTATGAATGCCGGTTATTTGCATGTAAACACAGGGTCTGTATGTGAGTCATCTGTACACAACAATAGGGCAGAGCTGGGCAGCATTAGCACCAGCACTTCGCAATGAGATATCGGGACACAGCACAGGACTAAATCT
Organism: Aquarana catesbeiana; assembly: GCF_042186555.1. Taxonomy (NCBI): domain Eukaryota; kingdom Metazoa; phylum Chordata; class Amphibia; order Anura; family Ranidae; genus Aquarana; species Aquarana catesbeiana. Next base: position 733,241,964 of record NC_133326.1, on the reverse strand, counting down.
TCAAGGGACAAGGGAATTTAAACTGGGATAATTGGCAAGTATGAGGCAGCTGCTTTGGGCACCACAACAATGATAGGGCCCAGGGCAGCTGCCCCTTTTGCCCTGCCTTAAAGACGGCCCTGCGTTCCTCCATACCTTCCTGAACTTTTGCATAGCAACAGACTCTCCCATACTCTCAGGTCTTCTTCCATCCATCTCAATGTTCCATCCACCTGCCTGACCACTATGAGATTAAAAACTTTAGCCGCTCTGCCCCTCCACTTTGGAACATCCAACCACCTGACATCCACAATATTGACTTCCCATCCATCTTCAAATCACGTCTCAAAACTCATCTCTTTACACTCACATATTCTGTCTAACTTTATTGATTTATTATTGTAATTTAATGGTTATGTAGTTTATACCTTTTTGTTGCTCTGTTGCTATCCTTGTAAGGTGACCTTGGGTGTTCTGAGAGGCGACTATAAACAAAATGTATTATTATTATTATCTGGGGGCCCCCTTATTGTTAACCGCTTAAGGACCACCCCGTGTACATATACTGTGGCAAGGTGGCCCTTTAGCGCAAAATCACATACCTGTACATGATTCTCTTCTTCAGGCTCTGGGGCGTGCGCACGTGAACCACCCAGGGCTGCTGTTAGAAATCACGGGCCCCATACAGCCTACCTGACAGAGGCCCCCCCCCCCCGGCCAGAAGTGACTGAGGATATAGATTTTATCAGTCCCTTTCTTTGAATGAATTGGAAGCCCTCTGAAGCTTCTTGCTCATTCACAAACTGAAGCATAGTAAACCATTTACTATATTTTGGTGAAGAATGGACACATGAGTGATTGGTACCGATCACTCACTGTGTTCATTCAGGAAAAGAAGAGGCTAATTAATTTTATATTTACTGGCCGCTTCCCCCACTCTCCATCTTGAAATATCCCCCTGGGTGCCTGCAGCAGCTTCTGGCAGGAGAGGAGAGAAGGGAAGCCAGCTCACTGCGGGGGGAAAGGGGCACACAGGGGGGCCCAGACAGCAGATGAAATGGGCACATGTGCTAGAACCAATCCTCTGTAGTGCAGCCGGAGTGTTGTAGGGAAAGGCAGTAGTGGTTTGATATCTGCAATAAAACTGCACAGCTAGTCCTCTTTTTTTTTTTTGTATGTTCATGGCAGGAGAGGCTTTGACTCACCTGTCTCCCCTGACTGCATGTCCCTGATGTACAGCTACGTGATCTGGCACAGAGCGGCCGCCCTGATGCAGTAAATGTAAATGGGGTGGCTGCTATGTTCAAAGAATTTCACATTTTAAATGTTCCCCCAAAAACATTACTGAAATCACTGATCCCCACCAAATGGAATAAAAAATGTTTTTTTTTTTGCTTTTGTAAAAAACCCCCAGACAGTGCCCAGACCCCTCCCCCCCTCCCCCTGTCATTTGTTTTACAGACCATTGGCTATTAGTTCAAAAAATGGTCAGAATGTTTTTTGTTTTGTGTTTTACCATTTGGCTCCCATTGGGGTTCAGATTCTACACTTGAATTTCAGTCATGTTTAGTGAACCCCGCTTAAACCGAACCCGAGTACATTCATCCCATCCCTACACAGGACCCCCGTATATATGAGGAATGAGGAAACCAATCACCTCCGTTTATGAGGAAATGTTTATTTACAGATGGAGGAGATTGGTGATATAGGAAGGTATGGATGAGATTGGTGTTATAGGAAGGTATGGAGGAGATTGGTGTTATAGGAAGGTATGGAGGAGATTGGTGTTATAGGAAGGTATGGAGGAGATTGGTGTTATAGGAAGGTATGAAGGAGATTGGTGTTATAGGAAGGTATGGAGGGTGTTATAGGAAGGTATGGGGGGATTGGTGTTATAGGAAGGTATGGAGGAGATTGGTATTATAGGAAGGTATGGAGGAGATTGGTGTTATAGGAAGGTATGGAGGAGATTGGTGTTATAGGAAGGTATAGAGGAGATTGGTGTTATAGAAAGGTATGGAGGAGATTGGTGTTATAGGAAGGTATGGAGGAGATTGGTGTTATAGGAAGGTATGGGGGGATTGGTGTTATAGGAAGGTATGGAGGAGATTGGTATTATAGGAAGGTATGGAGGAGATCGGTGTTATAGGAAGGTATGGAGGAGATTGGTGTTATAGGAAGGTATGGAGGAGATTGGTGTTATAGGAAGGTATGGAGGAGATTGGTGGTAAAGGAAGGTATGGAGGAGATTGGTGGTAAGGGAAGGTATGGAGGAGATTGGTGGTATAGGAAGGTATGGAGGGGATTGGTGTTATAGGAAGGTATGGAGGGGATTGGTGTTATAGGAAGGTATGGAGGAGATTGGTGTTATAGGAAGGTATGGAAGAGATTGGTGTTATAGGAGGGTATGGAGGAGATTGGTGTTATAGGAAGGTATGGAGGAGATTGGTGTTATATGAAGGTATGGAGTAGATTGGTGTTATAGGAAGGTATGGAGGAGATTGGTGGTAAAGGAAGGTATGGAGGCGATTGGTGGTAAAGGAGGGTATGGAGGAGATTAGTGTTATAGGAAGGTATAGAGGAGATTGGTGGTAAAGAAAGGTATAGAGGAGATTGGTGTTATAGGAAGGTATGGAGGAGATTGGTGTTATAGGAAGGTATGGAGGAGATTGGTGTTATAGGAAGGTATGGAGGAGATTGGTGGTAAAGGAAGGTATGGAGGAGATTGGTGGTAAGGGAAGGTATGGAGGAGATTGGTGGTATAGGAAGGTATGGAGGAGATTGGTGTTATAGGAAGGTATGGAGGAGATTGGTGTTATAGGAAGGTATGGAGGAGATTGGTGTTATAGGAAGGTATGGAGGAGATTGGTGTTATAGGAAGGTATGGAGGAGATTGGTGGTAAAGGAAGGTATGGAGGAGATTGGTGGTAAGGGAAGGTATGGAGGAGATTGGTGGTATAGGAAGGTATGGAGGGGATTGGTGTTATAGGAAGGTATGGAGGGGATTGGTGTTATAGGAAGGTATGGAGGAGATTGGTGTTATAGGAAGGTATGGAAGAGATTGGTGTTATAGGAGGGTATGGAGGAGATTGGTGTTATAGGAAGGTATGGAGGAGATTGGTGTTATAAGAAGGTATGGAGTAGATTGGTGTTATAGGAAGGTATGGAGGAGATTGGTGGTAAAGGAAGGTATGGAGGCGATTGGTGGTAAAGGAGGGTATGGAGGAGATTAGTGTTATAGGAAGGTATAGAGGAGATTGGTGGTAAAGAAAGGTATAGAGGAGATTGGTGTTATAGGAAGGTATGGAGGAGATTGGTGTTATAGGAAGGTATGGAGGAGATTGGTGTTATAGGAAGGTATGGAGGAGATTGGTGTTATAGGAAGGTATGGAGGAGATTGGTGTTATAGGAAGGTATGGAGGAGATTGGTGTTATAGGAAGGTATGGAGGAGATTGGTGTTATAGGAAGGTATGGAGGAGATTGGTGTTATAGGAAGATATGGAGGAGATTGGTGTCATAGGAAGGTATGGAGGAGGTTGGTGTTATAGGAAGGTATGGAGGAGATTGGTGTTATAGGAATGTTACTTTGTATCTCTCTATGTACCATCTGATCAATGTTTATAAACAATGTTACTTTGTAACAATTTCCTGTCTGATCAATGTTTTCAATGTTTATAAACAATGTTACTTTGTATCTCTATCTCCTGTCTGATCAATGTTTATAAACAATGTTACCCTGTATCTATATCCCCTGTTTGATCAATGTTTATAAACAATGTTACTCTATCTCCCATCTGATCAATGTTTATAAACAATGTTACTGTATTTCTCTCTATCCCCTGTCTGATCAATGTTTATAAACAATGTTACTTTGTATCTCTCTATCTTCTGTCTATTCAATGTTTGGGGTCCCAGGAGGAGGGGATAGCCCTGAAGCTGGTAGGTAGGTGGGGAAAGCAGGGGTTGGCACTCTCCGGTTATGTAAAAGTATTTGGGCGTCTCCTCAGTTCTCCATATTACTTTTATATAAAAGCCCAGAACCTGTATAATAAAATCATCTCATAGCCGCTCCTCTCACCTGGAGATTGTGGTGATCGGGTCACTCTTTGGATGTGCCAGACACGCCCAAAGAGACAAATTACTTCTCTAGAACTTTTCCTCCTGATTTTTACATCTTTACACACTGAGCAAAATTATAAACGCAACACTTTTGTGTTTGTCCCTATTTATCATGGGCTGAACTCAAATATCTACAACTTTTTCTATGTACACAAAAGGCCTATTTCTCTCAAATATTGTTCACAACTCTGTCTAAGGCCCCTTTCACACTTATACGACTTGTCCCACGATTTTGTACTGCAAAATCGTATGACAAGTCATTCTCCATGATTTTCAATGACTACCATTCATATTGGCACGACTTTAAGTCCTGCCGACTTGAAAGTAGTCCCTGCACTACTTTGGTCCAACTTCTATGCGAGTTGTGCTCCATAGACCTCAATGTTAAACCCTTAAGTAGCATGCAAATCGTGCCTGAATAATATAGACACGATTTCAGTACGAATTTGTAAGCACAAGCCTGGCTCGCTGATCGGGAAAGGAAAACTTTTTTCCTTTCGCGATGAGCGACAGGCAGTGTTGACAGCTGTCTGGTATGAATCCTGAGGGGGAACGCCGTGCCAAGTTTTAAATGAAAAAAATGACGTGGGATCCCCCCCACGTGCATACCAGGCCCTTAGGTCTGGTATGGATCTAAGGGGAACCCCCTACGCCAAAAAACTGGCGTGGGGTCCACCCCCAAAATCCATACCAGACCCTTATCCGAGCATGCAGCCCGGCCGGTCAGGAATGGGGGTGGGGACGAGCGAGCGCCCCCCCCCCCCTTCTGGACCGTACCAGGCCGCATGCCCTCAACAGGGGGGGTGGGTGCTTTGGGGCATGGGGGCACCCTGCGGGGCCCCCCCACCCCAAAGCACCTTGTCCCCATGTTGATGAGGACAAGGACCTCTTCCCGACAACCCTGGCCGCTGGTTGTCGGGGTCTGCGGGCGGGGGGCTTATCAGAATCTGGGAGCCCCCTTTAATAAGGAGGCCCCCAGATCCGGGCCCCCACCCTATGTGAATGAGTATGGGGTACATGGTACCCCTACCCATTCACCTAGGGAAAAAAGTGTCAATAAAAAACACAGTACACAGGTTTTTAAAGTAATTTATTAGGCAGCTCCGGGGTCTTCTTCCGACTTCGGGGGTCCTCTTCTGATTTTGGGGGTCTTCTTCTGACTTCGGGGGTCCTCTTCTGACTTCGGGGGTCCTCTTCCGACTTTGGGGGTCTCTCCAGCGTCTCCTCCCGGTGTCCTGATCTTCTGCCGGCTCCTCTGCTATCTTCTGCAGTTCAATTGCTAGCGGTGGCCCGGACTTTTGCCTTCTGCCTTCTTCTTTTCTTCCAGAGATGTTGACACGATGCTCTCTCCAGCTGGAATGGTCTCTGAACGCTCCGCAATGGACTTATATAGGCGGTGACCCCGCCCCCTTATGAGGTCACTGTCCCGGGGCATGCTGGGACTGTGCCGTCATAAGGGGGCGTGGTCATAACCCGGTGACCCCGCCTCCTAAAATGTCACAGTCCCAGCATGCCCAGGGACTGTGATGGCATAAGGGGGCGGGGTCACCGCCTATATAAGTCCGTTGCGGAGCGTTCAGAGACCATTTCAGCTGGAGAGAGCGTTGTGTCAACATCTCTGGAAGAGAAGAGGGAAGAAGACGATCCAGAAGTCCAGACCACCGCTGGCAAAAGAGCGGCAGAAGATAGCGGTGGAGCCGGCAGAAGATGCGGACACCGGGAGAAGACGCCGGAGAGACCCCCGAAGTCGGAAGAGGACCCCCAAAGTCAGAAGAAGACCCCCAAAGTCAGAAGAAGACCCCGGAGCTGCCTAATAAATTACTTTAAAACCTGTGTAGTGTTTATTATTGACACTTTTTTACCTAGGTGAATGGGTAGGGGTACCATGTACCCCATACTCATTCACATAGGGTGGGGGCTGGGATCTGGGGGCCCCCTTATTAAAGGGGGCTCCCGGATTCCGATAAGCCCCCGCCCGCAGACCCCGACAACCAACAGCCAGGGTTGTCGGGAAGAGGCCCTTGTCCTCATCAACATGGGGACAAGGTGCTTTGGGGTGGGGGGGCCGCAGGGCGCCCCCCCATGCCCCAAAGCATCCACCCCCATGTTGAGGGCATGCGGCCTGGTATGGTCCAGGAGGAGGGAGGGGCGCTCGCTCATCCCCACACCCATTTCTGACCGGCCAGGCTGCGTTCTCGGATAAGGGTCTGGTATGGATTTTGGGGGGACCCCCACGCCAATTTTTCTGAGTAGGGGGTTCCCCTTACAATCCATACCAGACCCAAGGGCCTGGTATGCCCCTGGGGTGGAACCCACGCCAGTTTTTTTATTTAAAACTTGGCGTGGAGTTTCCCCTTATGATTCATACCAACTACTGTATGTTTTCATTTGTTAATGCCAAAAATGTGGCAAAGTCGTACAAAGTAGTACTGCTCCCAAATCGCGGTAAAATCGCGGCAAATCACGGTAAAATCACGACAAAATTGCGGCCGCGAAATCGCTGTAAAATCGCGCGACTTTGAAGTCGTATAAGTGTGAAAGGGGCCTAAATCTGTGTTAGTGAGCACTTCTCCTTTGACGAGATGATCCATCCACCTCACAGGTGTGGCATATCAAGATGCCGATTAGACAGCATGATTATTGCGCAGGTGTGCCTTAGGCTGGCCACAATAAAAGGCCACTCTAAAATGTGCAGTTTTACTGTATTGGGGAGTTGGCTGGGTTTGAAAACCAGTCAGTATCTGGTGTGACCACCATTTGCCTCATGCAGTGCAGCACATCTCCTTGGCATAGAGTTGATCAGGTTGATTAGGCCACTCTAAAATGTGCAGTTTTATCACACAGCACAATGCCACAGATGTTGCAAGTTTTGAGGGAGCGTGCAATTGGCATGCCGACTGCAGAAATGTCCACCAGAGCTGTTGCCCTTGAATTGAATGTTCATTTCTCTACCATAAGCCGTCTCCAAAGGCGTTTCAGAGAATTTGGCAGTACATCCAACCGGCCTCACAACCGCAGACCACGTGTAACCACAACAAGGCCAGGACTTCCACATCCAGCATCTTCACCTCCAAGATCGTCTAAGACCAGCCATCTGGACAGCTGCTGCAACAATCGGTTTGCATAACCAAAGCATTTCTGCACAAACTGTCAGAAACTGTCTCAGGGAAGCTCATCTGCATGCTCGTCGTCCTCATCGGGTTCTCCACCTCATTGCAGTTTATCGCCGTAATCGACTTGAGTGGGCAAATGCTCACATTGGATGGCATCTGGCACTTTGTAGAGGTGTTCTCTTCACGGATGAATCCTGGTTTTCTCTGTACAGGGCAGATGGCAGACAGCATGTATGGCATTGTGTGGGTGAGCGGTTTGCTGATGTCAAAGTTGTGTATGGAGTGGCCCATGGTGGTGGGGTTATGGTATGGGCAGGCGTATCCTATGGACAATGAACACAGGTGCATTTTATTGATGGCATTTTGAATGCATAGAGATACCGTGATGAGATCCTGAGGCCCATTGTTGTGCCATTCATCCATGACCATCACCTCATGTTGCAGCATGATAATGCACAGCCCCATGGTGCAAGGATCTGTACACAATTCCTGGAAGCTGAAAACATCCTTGTTCTTGCATGGCCAGCATACTCACCGAACATGTCACCCATTGAGCATGTTTGGGATGCTCTGGATCGGCGTATACGACAGCGTCTTCCAGTTTCTGCCAATATCCAGCAACTTCACACAGCCATTGAAGAGGAATGGACCAACATTCCACAGGCCACAATCAACAACCTGATCAACTCTATGCCAAGGAGATGTGCTGCACTGCATGAAGCAAATGGTGGTCACACCAGATACTGACTGGTTTTCGAACCCCCTCGACCCCCCCAATACAGTAAAACTGCACATTTTAGAGTGGCCTTTTATTGTGACCAACCTAAGGCACACCTGTGCAATAATCATGCTGTCTAATCAGCATCTTGATATGCCAAACCTGTGAGATGGATGGATTATCTCGACAAAGGAGAGGTGCTCACTAACACAGATTTAGAAAGATTTGTGAACAATTTTTGAAAGAAATAGGCCTTTTGTTAAGATAGAAATAGTCGGAGATCTTTGAGTTCAGCTCATGATAAATAGGAGCATACACAAAAGTGTTGTGTTTATAATTTTGCTCAGTGTATAATATCAATTTTATATTGTAGAATGACTTTGTAGAAGGTGTGAGAACACATCGTTGTTTCCCATCCTTGGAAAGTCTTGGTGTACAATGTGTGAGGATAGTTAGTCTCTATAATCTGCAGCCCCGGTTATTGTCACCGGTCACATGATCAGTGTTGTGATAAATGTTGTGAAATAAAGGATTGTACAATGGAAAAAGAAGGTAGAATGTAATCTTTCAGAAAGATCTACTCAACCTTGGATCTTTTTTTATGGAGTGTAATTTTTAGTGCAGTTTATTACAGATAGCTTACATGTCCAACAGGATATACACAGAAAATGATAGTAGTAATAATAATAGTAATAATACTACTATTACTGCTACTAATAACAACAATACTAATAACAACATGCGAGTCCCTTCAGATCCCTAGACTCTTGCTCTGTTCTTCCCTTGATTCACCCCTTTTCCTTCATTTACTAAGATGTGGAGGAAGCTGATTGGTTGACCAGATCTTACACTGTTCATTGGATACCACCTATCTCTTTCAGAATGCTTAAGGTCCACATCTGCAAATTGCAGATCATATAATTTAATGTCAAATGTAGGATTTACTCCCCTCTTAGCCATTGCCGGAAACATTTTTTTTTTAACACTTAAGGGAAAAAAGACCAAAAGGCCCCCCTTCCCCCTTTTACTTAGTAACTTTTCTCTTCTAAATAAACTTTCAGAACATTTCACCATGAGCAGAGGTTGTTGGTTTCCTTAGCTCTCATTTACATGAGGGTCCTGAGTAGGGGTGGGTGAAGCGTGCCCCGGTTTGGTTCAAGGTGGGATCAACAAACATGGCTAAAGTTCATGTGCCAAATCCAAACCCCCTTAAAGTGACTGTAAAGTCTCATTTTTTTCAATTAAAATAATAAACAATTTTTTACTTACCTGCTCTGTTGCAGTGGATTTGCACAGAGCAGCCCCAATCCTCCTCTTCTCGGGTCCCACGGGTCCCATGTGGAAGGCAATGTCTTGGCCTCGTTGGACAGGGCGGTCAGCGGTAAGGTGCATATTACCGCTGACTCATGGTCCAGCAGGCATGGACAGGGACATTACCTTTCTTTCATGGTGCACTCTGTATCCCTGCTGGAAGCTGGGAAGGATGCAGGACAGGGTGCAGTATTGTTGGAGCTTGTTCTGCCACCATACCATACCAAAATGCTGGTAGTGGTGATTCTGCCACACCTCTCTTCTCCACCCCCTCTTCTTCTTCTTCCTCTATGGCCTCTTCCTGTGCAGATTTGTCCTCGGAACCAGCGATGCTTTGTAGGCGTTCTAGGGGCTACGCAAGCACTCAGGCAAAAAGATGCCATGCGGTGCTTGAGTTGGTCTGCTTAGGGGACAGGAGCCACACTGGGGCAGAGATTCTGTCAGCTCTGCAGGGGCAGGCAAAAGGTGGTTGACGCCACGCCAGCTTCAGCCAGGAATGGTGGTTTGCGAAAATGCCACCAACCTCCTCTCCGTCCTCTGACAGGGACACTTGACACTTGTTTGGCTCACGTCCTTAATTTGGTGGTGCAGCGGTTCTTGTGCAGGTGCCCGGGCTTACAGGATCTCCTGAGGCAGGCCAGTAAAGTCTGTGGGTATTTCCGCAGGCATAAAATGCCAGTGCTCGGCTGGCTGACCTTCAAAAGGAATGCAACCTGCCCAAGAACTGCCTCATCTGTGACATGCCCACCAGGTGGAACTCAACGTTGGCAATGCTGCAGTGGCTGCACACGCAGCAGAGGGCCATCAATGAGTACCTGTGAGAGTATGGAACCAGGACAGGGTCAGGGGAGCTTGGCTTTTTTTTGCCACGCCAGTGGCTAATGATCAAGGATGCATGCACTGTCCTGTCACCATTTGAGGAGGCCACGAAGATGGTGAGCAGTGACACTGCATTCATCAGTGATACTGTCCCTCTTGTCTTCCTGTTGGAGCACACACTGCGTGGAATAATGGACAGGGCACTTGAGGCAGAACAGAGGGAGGAAGAGGAGGACGTCCTTACCTCTTAAGGCCTCCTTTATCCAGACAGTATTCTTGCATGCCCACCTATCACACAGGAAGAGGAGGAGGATTGTGTCAGCATGGAGGTGGAGCCTGGCACTCAGCATCAGCAGCAGTCAAGGGATCGTTTTCAGCCCCCAGAAACTCATGGACTTGTACGTGGCTGGGAGGAGGTGGTTGCGGATCATGTTGTCCTTAGTGACCCAGAGGACTCCGGACCGAATGTCTCAGCAAATCTACACTGCATGGCCTCCCTGATACTGCAAAGCCTGCGAAACGACCACGTTACAAGGGTAAGGTTGCGGAAGTTATCTAGCCTTCGCAGAGGGAGCAGAGGATGAAACTTCTTTGGGGGGGCCAATGATTTGCTTGTTAGCTGTCATTATATTGGCACCACATCCCGTAAAGTTTAACAGTAAGGCAAGGGAAGAAATGGGATTTTTAGGGTGCAAAGCATAACACAATAAGTTATATCAAAAATATTTATTTTTAAGGTAAAAACATGACAGAATAAATATCCATCAACATGAAGAACAGTTACAGTTTACAGAAGGTGCCGCTTGACAAAATCTCAACATGTTTCACCACGAATAGTAACTTCCTCAGGGCCACTTGGCTGCATTACATTTTCTTGTCATTTAATTTAGATTCAACTCAGAGATTTCTCTCACTTCGGATCTGCAGATTCTGATGGGGGGATCTTTGAGTATACTGGCCATTGCTGATGTGGATGTTCACTCAGATTGATTAAGCCCATTGGTCAGGTACTTATATGACAATTTCTAACTGATTGTTTGGTCATTGATGTCCCTGGAAACTTACCTTTATTGAATTTTTTTCTTTTTCCCTTTTTATACCTCCCCCTTAGGTGCCTTTACTGCCTATCCTGACAATAATTATTAGGTGTTCACCTCCTTCACCTCCCTCTATGGTACACCAAATGATCCATCTGTGGGGTTCCATTTTTTGACCATTTCTTGCCTCTATGCTAGCCTTCATACAATTTTGACCAATCCATCTATATACAGGTAATTTTAATCAAGCTGTCTTATCATTATGGCTTTGATCTGAACTTGGTGTCTCTAATATGTATAATTAATTAAAATTAACTTTTGTGAAATATTTTTTGCTTCATTGTAAATTGTTGTATTGTTTTTCTATTTTTCCAATAGACAGTGCTCGACAAATTTAAATTCTCCTGAGTAGGGATGAGCAGAACAACCCCCTGATTCAGTTTGCACCAGAACTTGCGAACAGGCAAAAAATGTGTTTGAACACGCGAACACCGTTAAAGTCTATGGGACACGAACATGAATGATCAAAAGTGCTAATTTTAAGGGTTAATATGCAAGTTATTGTCATAAAAAGTGTTTGGGGACCTGGGTCCTGCCCCAGGGGACATGTATCAATGCAAAAAGAATTTTTAAAAATGGCCGTTTTTTCTGGAGCAGTGATTTTAATAATGCTTAAAGTGAAACAATAAAAGTGTAATATTCCTTTAAATTTCTTACCTGGGGGGGGGTGTCTATAGTATGCCTGTAAAGGGGTGCATGTTTCCCATGTTTAGAACAGTCTGACAGCAAAATGACATTTCAAAGGAAAAAAAGTCATTTAAAACTACTCACGGCTATTAATGAATTGTCAGTCCAGCAATACACATAAAAGTTCATTGATAAAAACTGCATGGGATTTCCCACAGGGGAACCCCGAACCAAAATTTTTTTAAAAAATGGCGTGGGGGTCCCCCTCAAAATCCATACTAGACCCTTCAGGTCTGGTATGGATTTTAAGGGGAACCCCGCGCCAAAATTTAAAAAAAAATTGCGTGGGGTCCCCCCAAAAATCCATACCAGACCCTTATCCGAGCACGCAACCCGGCAGGCCGCAGGAAAAGAGGGGGAACGAGAGAGAGCCCCCCCTCCTGAACTGTACCAGGCCACATGCCCTCAACATTGGGAGGGTGCTTTGAGGTAGCCCCCAAAACCTTGTCCTCATGTTGATGGGGAGAAGGGCCTCATCCCCAGAACCCTTGGCCGGTGGTTGTGGGGGTCTAAGGGCTGGGGGGCTTATCGGAATCTGGAAGCCCCCCTTTAACAAGGGGACCCCCAGATCCCGCGCCCCTGTGTGAATTGGTAATGGGGTACAAATCTACCCCTACCATTTCACAAAAAAAGTCTCAAAAAGGTTAAAAAACACAGGAGACGTTTTTTGACAAGTCCTTTTCTTAATTTCTTCTTCTTTCGGCTACTTCTTCCATCTTCTTTCTTCTGGTGTTCTTTCGGTGTTCTTCTTCTTTCTCCATCTTCTTCATCTTCTTCTTCTCTATCTTTTTCTTCCTCTGCTCTTCTCGTCCCGCATCTAACTCCAGGCTTCTTCTCTGCTCCGTCCGCACGATCCGTCTCAGTGGGAGTCTTCAGCCGTGTGACGCTTTGCTTCTTCTGACATTTCTTATTTAATGGAGGGCGGGGCCACCCGGTGACCCCGCCCTCCTCTGACGCACGGGGAATTCTGGGGACTTCCCTGTGGTTTTCCCTGTGTTGTCAGAGGGGGCCCATTACCAATTCACACAGGGGGGCTGGGATCTGGGGGCCCCCTTGTTAAAGGGGGCTTCCAGATTCCGATAAGCTCCCCACCTGCAGACCCCCACAGCCATCAGCCAAGGGTTGTGGGGATGAGGCCCTTCTCCCCATCAACATGGGGACAAGGTGCTTTGGGGGCTACCTCAAAGCACCCCCCCCAATTTTGAGGGCATGTGGCCTGGTACAGAGCGCTCTCTCGTCCCCCCTCTTTTCCTGTGGCCTGCCAGGTTGCGTGCTCGAATAAGGGTCGGATAAGGGTCTGGTATGGATTTTTGGGGGATCCCACACCATTTTTTAAAAAAAATTTGGCGCGGGGTTCCCCTTAAAATCCATATCAGACCTGAAGGGACTGGTATGGAATTTAGGGGGACCCCATGCCATTTTTTTTTTTAATTTTGGTTCGGGGTTCCCCTACGGGGGAATCCCATGCCATTTTTATCAATTAATTCTTATGTGTATTGTCGGACCGACAATTCATTATAGCCGCGAGTAGTTTTAAATGACTTTTTTTCCTTTGAAATGTCATTTTGCTGTCAGACTGTTCTAAACACGGGAAACATGCACCCCTTTACAGGCATACTATAGACAACCCCCCAGGTACGAAATTTAAAGGGATATTACACTTTTATTGTTTCACTTTAAGCATTATTAAAATCACTGCTCCCGAAAAAACGGCCGTTTAATACTAGGGATGAGCCGAACACCCCCCGGTTCGGTTCGCACCAGAACCCGCGAACGGACCGAAAGTTCGCACGAACGTTAGAACCCCATTGACGTCTATGGGACTCGAACGTTCGAAATCAAAAGTGCTCATTTTAAAGGCTAATTTGCATGGTATTGTCCTAAAAAGGGTTTGGGGACCCGGGTCCTACCCCAGGGGACATGTATCAATGCAAAAAAAACTTTTAAAAACGGCCGTTTTTTCGGGAGCAGTGATTTTAATGATGCTTAAAGTAAAAAAAAAAAAGTGAAATATTCCTTTAAATATCGTACCTGGGGGGTGTCTATAGTATGCCTGTAAAGTGACGCGTGTTTCCCATGTTTAGAACAGTCCCTGCACCAAATGTCATTTTTAAAGGAAAAAATCTCATTTAAAACTGCTTGCGGGTTTAATGTCATGTCGGGTCATGGCAATATGGATGAAAATCAGTGAGACAAACGGCATGGGTACCCCCCAGTCCATTACCAGTCCCTTTGGGTCTTGTATGGATATTAAGGGGAACCCCGCACCCAAATTAAAATAAGGAAAGGTGTGGGGCCACCAGGCCCTATATACTCTGAACAGCAGTATACAGGCGGTGCAAACAAGACAGGGACTGTAGGTTTGTTGTTAAGTAGAATCTGTTTGTAATTTTGAACATTTTTAACGTGTTTAGCTCCAGCCAAAAAATCTTTTCTAAGCTTTTTGGAAAACATAGGGAAGGGTTATCACCCCTGTGACATTTGTTTTGCTGTCTTTCCTCCTCTTCAGAAGATTTCACCTCACTTTTTTGTCCCAATGAAAAATGTTTTTTGAAAATTTGGGTTTTTTTGTGGAACAAGGATTGGAAAGCATCAGTGGAAAGGAGAACTTGTTTTCCCATATTAACTCTTACAGGAGAGAATTTCCCTTCCTAGGGGTAGATTTCATCTCACTTCCTGTTGTCTCCTTCCGTTTGCAAGTAGGAGTCGTTTGTAAGTTAGATGTTTGAAAGTAGGGTCCTGCCCTATATACTCAGCAGAAATTTGGGCCTTAGGTGTTGCTGTGGCCACAACACTGTAAGCCCTCACAGGGCCCTGCTGTGAAATATTAGATCAAGAATTGTAATTACATGCCCCTGTTGAACAGGAGCTGAAAAATTAGGCCTTAGGCACTGGTGCTGGTGCCACAACACTGCAACCCCTCACAGACACTCTAGTTGGAACGCAGGAACGAGCCCTGCTGCAAATTATTGCTTCAAAAATTGTAATTACACGCCCCTGTTAGACAGGGGCAGAAAAATTGGGCCTTAGGCACTGGTGCTGGTGCCACAACACTGCAACCCCTCACAGACACTCTAGTTGGAACGCAGGAACGAGCCCTGCTGCAAATTATTGCTTCAAAAATTGTAATTACACGCCCCTGTTAGACAGGGGCAGAAAAATTGGGCCTTAGGCACTGGTGCTGGTGCCACAACACTGCAACCCCTCACAGACACTCTAGTTGGAACGCAGGAACGAGCCCTGCTGCAAAGTATTGCATCAAAAATTGTAATTACACGCCCCTGTTAGACAGGGGCAGAAAAATTGGGCCTTAGGCACTGGTGCTGGTGCCACAACACTGCAACAAGCTATCAGCGTGATGATTGAGGAGGAAGAGGATAATTACTCAGGGATAGTCACTCAGCATCAGCATAGGCAGTCTTTGAAGGGATCTGAGATTTCAAAAAAAATTATTCGGTTACATCAGCATCAGGTGCTTGGTAGCTGGTGGTGATCCAAGACTCATTCATTTTTATGAAGGTCAGCCGATCGACCGAGTCGGTGGACAGACGCACCCTGTGATCGGTTACCACGCCTCCAGCAGCACTGAATGTGCGTTCCGAAAGAACGCTGGATGCAGGACAGGCCAGTAGCTCAATTGCATACTGTGCAAGCTCTGGCCAGTGATCCATCCTCAAGACCCAGTAACCCAGAGGATTTTCGGTGGGAAAGGTGTCCAAGTCTGATCTTGCCCCTAGGTATTCCTGCACCATGTAAAACAGACGCTGGCGATGGTTGCTGGAACCGATCATACCTTGGGGCTGCGGACCAAAAAATTGTCTGAACGCATCGGTCAGACGGCCACCTTCTCCACCGCTCCTTCTTTGACTGACCGAAGCCTCAGCAACACGTTGTCCAGAAACAGGAGTTTGTAACCTCCCAGTCTCTGGGAACGCGTTGCACAGACCTTTCTGCAAGGCCTCCCGAAGATGTTTCATCCTCTGCTCCCTCTGCGATGGCAAGATAAGGTCCGCAACCTTACCCTTGTAACGTGGATCAAGGAGGGTTGCCAGCCAGTATTGGTCCTTCTCCTTGATACCACGAATACGAGGATCCTTACGCAGGCTTTGCAGGATCAGGGAGGCCATGCAGCGTAGGTTTGCTGAGGCATTCGGTCCGGAGTCCTCTGGGTCACTAAGAACGACATGGTCCGCAGCCACCTCCTCCCAGCCACGTACAAGTCCATGTGTTTCTTGGGACTGATCCCTTAAAGACTGCTGCTGATGCTGAGTGCCAGGCTCCACCTCCATACTGACACAATCTTCCTCCTCCTCCTCTTCCTCCTCGTCCTCTTCCTGTGTGATCGGCGGGCACGCAGGAACACTGTCTGGATAAAGGGGGCCTTGAGAGCTAAGGAAGTCCTCCTCTTCCTGCCTCTGTTCTGCCTCAAGTGCCCTGTCCATTATTCCACGCAGCGTGTGCTCCAACAGGTGGACAAGGGGGACAGTGTCACTGATGCATGCACTGTCACTGCTCACCATCCTCGTGGCCTCCTCGAATGGTGACAGGACAGTGCATGCATCCCTGATCATGGCCCACTGGCGTGGGGAAAAAAAACCAAGCTCCCCTGACCCTGTCCTGGTGCCATAGTCGCACAGGTACTCATTTATGGCCCTCTGCTGCGTGTGCAGCCGCTGCAGCATGGCCAACGTTGAGTTCCACCTGGTGGGCATGTCACAGATTAGGCGGTTCTTGGGCAGGTTAAACTCCTTTTGGAGGTCCGTCAGCCGAGCACTGGCATTATATGACCGGCGGAAATGCACACAGACTTTCCTGGCCTGCCTCAGGACATCCTGTAAGCCCGGGTACCTGCCCAAGAACCGCTGCACCACCAAGTTAAGGACGTGAGCCAAACAGGGCACATGGGTCATTTGTCCCTGTCGGAGGGCAGAGAGGAGGTTGGTGCCATTGTCGCAAACCACCATTCCTGCCTTAAGTTGGCGTGGCGTCAACCACCTCTGAACCTGCCCCTGCAGAGCTGACAGAACCTCTGCCCCAGTGTGGCTCCTGTCCCCCAAGCACACCAGCTCAAGCACCGCATGGCATCTTTTGGCCTGCGTACTTGCGTAGCCCCTTGAACGCCTACGGAGCACCGCTGGTTCCGAGGAAGAGGCCATGGAGGAAGAAGAAGAGGAGGGGGTGGAGGAGAGAGGTGTGTCACAATCAGCATTTTGGAGGCGTGGTGGCGGAACAACCTCCAACACTACTGCACCTTGTCCTGCATCCTTCCCAGCTGCCAGCAGAGTCACCCAATGCGCCGTGAAACTTAGGTAACGTCCCTGTCCATGCCTGCTGGACCATGAGTCAGCGGTAATATGCACCTTACCGCTGACCGCCCTGTCCAGCGAGGCATGGACATTGCCTTCCACATGCCGGTAGAGAGCCGGAATCGCCTTCCGTGAGAAAAAGTGGCGTTTGGGTACCTGCCACTGAGGAACCGCACATTCCACAAACTCACGGAAGGGGGCAGAGTCTACCAACTGAAAAGGCAGCAGTTGAAGTGCTAGCAATTTTGCCAAGCTAGCATTCAACCGCTGGGCATGTGGATGGCTGGGAGCAAACTTCTTTCGGCGGTGCAGCAGCTGGGGCAGGGAAATTTGCCTGGTACAATCTGACGTCGGTGTACCAAAAGCAGATTGCCCACAAGTACTTGGCTGTGACACACCTAATTCTACACCTTCATTCCTCTCACTGCAGGTCTCAGAGAGGACTGAAGGTCTAGTGGGGTTGGAAATCTCAGCTGATGAGGAGCAAGGAGAGATCCTCTTTGTTCTTTGGTGTGGGTCTTTTAGATACGCTTGCCAACGAACTGCATGGCAGGTCAACATATGTCTGGTCAAGCATGTGGTACCCAAGCGGGAGATATTTTGGCCACGCGAGATACGCTTGAGACATATGTTGCAAATAGCAGCGGTGCGATCTGATGCACTCGTCTCAAAAAAGGCCCACACCAAAGAACTTTTTGAATAACGCGCAGAGACTGCAGCGCCCTGCACATGTGGAGCTTTGGGGTGTGATGCAGTCAATGTGCTGCCCTTAGGCTGGCCCCTGGAGGGCATCCTGCCTCGTTGGTGATGTGCTGCCGCCTCCTCCTCCTCCTCCTCCTCCTCCTCCTCCTCCTCCTCCTCCTCTCTCCTATCAGGCACCCACGTTGAGTCAGTGACCTCATCATCCCCTCCCTCCTCATCACTGGAGCAAACCTGGCAGTATGCTGCAGCAGGGGGAGCATGACTGCCAGATTGCTGTCCTTCTTGGGCACCCCCTCTGTCCGCGCTCATGTTACTGCCTTCATCGAGCTCAGTATCGTCATCAGAGCCTTCCAAACGCTGGGCATCCTCCTGGAGCATGTACCCAACACTGTGGTCAAACAGTTCGAGGGAATCCTCATGAGGACATGGTGGAGCTAGGGAAGGAGTCACTGATGACATTGAGCTGAGGGAAGAGGCCGCTGCTTTGCCAGACAAAGCACCCTGGGCATGGGTGAGAGAGGATGAGGAGGATGAGGACGGCTTGGTCATCCACTCGACCAAGTCTTCCGCATGTTGCGGCTCAACATGGCCAGCTGCCGAAAAAAAGGCCAAGCGTGTCCCATGGCCACGTGCTGATGAGGATGCACCGTCTCCACGACCAGCACTAGACACAGAGCCTGCTTGCCCTCTCTTATTGGCTTGTGACTGTCTGCCTCTCCTTCTTGGCCTTCCAGACATACTAATGGCCTGTAGCTGCACTAAGCTGGGATAGAACACCTGTAATTTTCTTCAAGTAGCTTTATATACTGTAACCAGACAAGCCTGCCTGTCATTAGGAAGATAACAGGAACGGATCTAGCTGTACACTGTGAGCAGGACGCACTGTACTAAATGTAAATAGTCTAGCTGCCTGACCGTGGTACTAATAGGATCAAATAGAACACCTGTAATTTTCTTCAGGTAGCTTTATATACTGTAACCAGACAAGCCTGCCTGTCAGTAGGAAGATAACAGGAACGGATCTAGCTGTACACTGTGAGCAGGACGCACTGTACTAAATGTAAATAGTCTAGCTGCCTGACCGTGGTACTAATAGGATCAAATAGAACACCTGTAATTTTCTTCAGGTAGCTTTATATACTGTAACCAGACAAGCCTGCCTGTCAGTAGGAAGATAACAGGAACGGATCTAGCTGTACACTGTGAGCAGGACGCACTGTACTAAATGTAAATAGTCTAGCTGCCTGACCGTGGTACTAATAGGATCAAATAGAACACCTGTAATTTTCTTCAGGTAGCTTTATATACTGTAACCAGACAAGCCTGCCTGTCAGTAGGAAGATAACAGGAACGGATCTAGCTGAACACTGTGAGCAGGACGCACTGTACTAAATGTAAATAGTCTAGCTGCCTGACCGTGGTACTAATAGGATCAAATAGAACACCTGTAATTTTCTTCAGGTAGCTTTATATACTGTAACCAGACAAGCCTGCCGGTCAGTAGGAATTTAACAGGAACGGATCTAGCTGAACACTGTGAGCAGGACGCACTGCATTAAATGTAAATAGTCTAGATAGAAGATAACAGGAACAGATCTAGCTAAACTGAATACAGTGTATATATATATATGCAACACCTGGGATGCATATATATACACAATACACTGTAAGTGCAGCTAACTGACTGACTGTTCTGCCTAATCTATCTAACTCAAATCAAATGACACTGTCTCTCTCTCTCTCTATCTCTCAGCACACCGGAACACACACTACACAGGGCCGCCGTGCAGGCGGCCTTATATAGTGTGGGGTGTGTACTAAATCCCCTGAGCCATAATTGGCCAAAGCCACCCTGGCTTTGGCCAATTACAGCTCTCTCTACTGACAGCGCTGTGATTGGCCAAGCATGCGGGTCATAGTGCATGCTTGGCCAATCATCAGCCAGCAATGCACTGCGATGCCGCAGTGAATTATGGGCCGTGACGCGCCACACGAATTTAGCGCGAACGGCCCATAACGTTCGCAATTCGGCGAACGATCGAACAGCCGATGTTCGAGTCGAACATGGGTTCGACTCGAACACGAAGCTCATCCCTATTTAATACCATATAAGCCTTTAAAATTAGCACTTTTGATTTCTCCCATAGACTTTTAAAGGGTGTTCAGCAGCTTTCGAATTTGCCGCGAACACCCCAAATTGTTCGCTGTTCGGCGAACTGGCGAACAGCCGATGTTCGAGTCGAACATGAGTTCGACTCGAACTCCAAGATCATCCCTAGTGGAGGGTATGAGAGTGGGCAGTATGTACAGGAGAGGAGTGTGAATGGTATGATAGTGGGCAGTATGTACAGGAGAGGAGTGTGGGGGTATGACAGAGGGTACTAAGTACCAGAGAGGAGTGTGGAGGGTATGAGAGTGGGCAGTATGCCCCAGGAAAGCCATAATGAATTCCCCGTGCGTCAGAGGGGGGCGGGGTCAGCCGGGAACATCACGGTGTGGCCCTGCCCTCAGTTATAAAAGAGCTGTCAAAGCCAAGATGCGTCATACGGCGGGAGCCTCCTATAGAGGCGGGTCGGTCGTGTTTTTTTTTTCCTTTTTTGGTCCGTCAGCAGAGCAAGAGAAGAAGAAGAAAGGACTTTGTGGGACATTTTTATTTTTATATTTTTTAATAAAGGACTTGTCCCAAGCCGTGTCTTGTCATTTTTACCATTTTGACACTTTTTTTGTGAAATGGTAGGGGTACATGTGTACCCCGTTACCATTTCACACAGGGGGGGAGGCCGGGATTTGGTGGTCCCATTGTTAAAGGGGGCTTCCAGATTCCTATAAGCTCCCCGCCCGCAGACTCCCACAGCCACCAGGCAAGGGTTGTGGGGATGAGGCCCTTGTCCCCATCAACATGGGGACAAGGTGCTTTGGGGGGCTACCCCAAAGCACCCTCCGCATGTTGATGGGCATGTGGCCTGGTACGGTTCAGGAGGGGGGGGAGCGCACTATCGCCCCCCCTCTTTTCCTGCAGCCTGCCAGGTTGCATGCTCAGATAAGGGTCTGGTATGGATTTTAGGGGGGACCCCCACGCCATTTTTTAAAAAATTTGGTTCGGGGTTCCCCTTAAAATCTATACCAGACCTGGAGGTGCCCCCATGCATTTTTTTTTTTTTTTTAATTTTGGTTCGGGGTTACCCTTAATATTCATACCAGACCCAAAGGGACTGGTAAGGGACTGGGGGGATCTCATGCCATTTTTTTCAATGACTTCTTTTATCTCTATTGCCGGGACCGACAATTCATTATAGCCGCGAGTAGTTTTAAATTACTTTTTTTCCTTTAGAAATGTCATTTTGCTCTCAGACTGTTCTAAACATGGGAAACATGCGCCCCTTTACAGGCATACTATAGACACCCCCCAGGTACGAAATTTAAAGGAATATTTCACATTTATTGTTTCATTTTAAGCATTACTAAAATCACTGCTCCTGAAAAAACGTCCGTTTTTAAAACTTTTTTTTGCATTGATCCATGTCCCCTGGGGCAGGACCCAGGTCCCCAAACACTTTTTATGACAATATCATGCATATACGCCTTTAAAATTAGCACTTTTGATTTCTCCTATAGACTTTTAAAAGGTGTTCCGCGGCTTTCGAATTTGCCTTGAACACCCCAAATTGTTCGCTATTCGGCAAACAGGCGAACATCGGGCTCATCCCTAGTGGCGAACATATAAACATGAGGGAAGCTACGGGGTCCGATATATTGACTGTTTCCAATCGGACACCCGTGTCCCCCCTTTTATTTACACAGACACACTTGAATACTCCCCGTAATCTGGGGACTATTCCCAAAAGTATCAAGGATAAGGATTTTCAATTGTTCCCTCAGGTTCAGGATCCACCGAACAAACAAGATGCCCACCACAATTTGGACTGGTACGCATACAAAAGCAAATAAACAACCAGCTGCAGGTCATTAACTTATCCTCCCAGGCACTTTCTCAGGTAGAGATTGAGGTCTTGGGTTTAGGCCTAAGTTTCTGCCTGGCTGCACGAGCGGATAACTTTGAGGTGGTCAAAGATCTCAATCTGTTTGCTAGGCGACTAACCTTCATGTATGATGAAGAAAGAAAAAAGAAAAAACAAGAGAGTATAGAACATGAACAGTAGAAAGGGTTCACAGTAAGAGACTTTATGGCCCTGAAACATCTTATGGATCTACTAGACGAAAATAAGACATCTGTGGGGGGATCTGGTGAGGGGGGTATCTCGGATAAACTACCGGGAGTCTCCCCTCAAGCACAGTCCCCCATAGAAACTCCAAAATTTCAAAAAAAATCAACAAACTTTCCCCCTTTAAAAACAAATCCTAATATTTGGACATTTTTGTCCCAAGTTACGTCATACATCAAGAAATTAAATTTTGGTGTCCTTGGCGAGAATAACATCACCTTTGAGCAACAGCAGGCAATACATCTACTATAAAATAACAGGGACATCACTATTAAGATGGCTGACAAAGGTGGCAATTAGGGATGAGCTTCGAGTTCGAGTCAAACTCATGTTCGACTCGAACATTGGCTGTTCGCAAGTTCGCCGAACAGCGAACAATTTGGCGTGTTCGCGGCAAATTCGAATGCCGCAGAACACCCTTTAAAAGTCTATGGGAGAAATCAAAAGTGCTAATTTTAAAGGCTTATATGCAAGTTATTGTCATAAAAAGTGTTTGGGGACCTGGGTCCTGCCCCAGGGGACATGGATCAATGCAAAAAAAAGTTTTAAAAACGTCCATTTTTTCAGGAGCAGTGATTTTAATAATGCTTAAAGTCAAACAATAAAAGTGTAATATCCCTTTAAATTTTGTACCTGGGGGGTGTCTATAGTATGCCTGTAAAGGGGCGCATGTTTCCTGTGTTTAGAACAGTCTGACAGCAAAATGACATTTCGAAGGAAAAATTCCATTTAAAACTACCCGCGGCTATTGCATTGCCGACAATACACATAGAAGTTCATTGATAAAAACGGCATGGGAATTCAACACAGGGAAACCCCGAACCAAAATTAAAAAAAAAAAATGACGTGGGAGTCCCCCTAAATTCCATACCAGGCCCTTCAGGTCTGGTATGGATATTAAGGGGAACCCCGGCCAAAATTTAAAAAAAAAATGACGTGGGGTTCCCCCTAAATTCCATACCAGACCTTTCAGGTCTGGTATGGATTTTAAGGGGAACCCCGCGCCAAAAAAAAAAAAAAAACGGCGTGGGGTCCCCCCAAAAATCCATACCAGACCCTTATCCGAGCACGCAACCTGGCAGGCCGCAGGAAAAGAGGGGGGGACGAGAGTGCGCCCCCCCTCCTGAACCGTACCAGGCCACATGCCCTCAACATTGGGAGGGTGCTTGATGAGGACAAGGGCCTCATCCCCACAACCCTGGCCGGTGGTTGTGGGGGTCTGCGGGCGGGGGCTTATCGGAATCTGGAAGCCCCCTTTAACAAGGGAACCCCCAGATCCCGGCCCCCCCGTGTGAAATGGTAAGGGGGTACTTACCCCTACCATTTCACTAAAAAACTGTCAAAAATGTTAAAAATGACAAGAGACAGTTTTTTTCCTTTATTTAAATGCTTCTTCTTCTATCTTCCTTCATCTTCTTCTGGTTCTTCTGGCTCTTCTGGTTCTTCCTCCGGCATTCTCGTCCAGCATCTCCTCCGCGGCGTCTTCTATCTTCTTCTCCTCGGGCCGCTCCGCACCCATGGCATAGGGGGAGGCTCCCGCTCTTCTCTTCATCTTCTTCTTCATCCTCTTCTCTTCTTCCTTCTTCTCTTCTTCATTTTCTTCTCCGGGCCGCTCCGCATCCATGCTGGCATGGAGGGAGCCTCCCGCTGTGTGACGGCAACTCCTCATCTGACGGTTCGTAAATAATGGGGGGCGGGGCCACCCGGTGACCCCGCCCCCTCTGACGCACAGGACATGATGGGACTTCCCTGTGGCATTCCCCGTGGTGTCACAGGGAAGTCCCGTCAAGTCACCGTGCATCAGAGGGGGGCGGGGTCACTGGGTGGCCCCACCCTCCGTTATTTAAGAACCGTCAGACGAGGAGACTCCGTCACACAGCGGGAGCCTCCCTCCATGCTAGCATGGGTGCGGAGCGGCCTGGAGAAGAAAATGAAGATGAGAAGAAGGAAGAAGAGAAGAGGATGAAGAAGAAGATGAAGAGAAGAGCGGGAGCCTCCCCCCATGCCATGGGTGCGGAGCGGCCCGAGGAGAAGAAGATAGAAGACGCCGTGGAGGAGATGCTGGACGAGAACGCTGGAGGAAGAACGAGAAGAGCCAGAAGAACCAGAAGAAGATGAAGGAAGATAGAAGAAAGAAAAAGCATTTAAATAAAGGAATTGTCAAAAACTGTCTCTTGTCATTTTTAACATTTTTGACAGTTTTTTAGTGAAATGTTAGGGGTAAGTACCCCCTTACCATTTCACACAGGGGGGGCCGGGATCTGGGTGTTCCCTTGTTAAAGGGGTCTTCCAGATTCCGATAAGCCCCCCGCCCGCAGACCCCCACAACCACCGGCCAGGGTTGTGGGGATGAGGCCCTTGTCCTCATCAACATGGGGACAAGGTGTTTTGGGGGGCTACCCCAAAGCACCCTCCCAATGTTGAGGGCATGTGGCCTGGTATGGTTCAGGAGGGGGGGCGCACTCTCGTCCCCCCCTCTTTTCCTGCGGCCTGCCAGGTTGCGTGCTCGGATAAGGGTCTGATATGGATTTTTGGGGGGACCCCACGCCGTTTTTTTTTTTTTTGGCCGGGGTTCCCCTTAAAATCCATACTAGACCTGAAGGGCCTGGTATGGAATTTAGGGGGACTCTCACGTCTTTTTTTTTTTTTAATTTTGGTTCGGGGTTTCCCTGTGTTGAATTTCCATGCCGTTTTTATCAATGAACTTCTATGTGTATTGTCGGCAATGCAATAGCCGCGGGTAGTTTTAAATGGAATTTTTCCTTCGAAATGTCATTTTGCTGTCAGACTGTTCTAAACACGGGAAACATGCGCCCCTTTACAGGCATACTATAGACACCCCCCAGGTACGAAATTTAAAGGGATATTACACTTTTATTGTTTGACTTTAAGCATTATTAAAATCACTGCTCCTGAAAAAACTGCCATTTTTAAAACTTTTTTTTGCATTGATCCATGTCCCCTGGGGCAGGACCCAGGTCCCCAAACACTTTTTATGACAATAACTTGCATATAAGCCTTTGAAATTAGCACTTTTGATTATTCATGTTCGTGTCCCATAGACTTTAACGGTGTTCGCTTGTTCGAGCGAACTTTTTTCCTGTTCGCATGTTCTGGTGCGAACCGAACAGGGGGGTGTTCGACTCATCCCTAGTGGCAATGTAATAGTGATGGACACAAGTGGTTATCGGGAAATGTGTCTTGATATTCTCTCAAATAAAGAATGGTACGCCCCCATATCTGAGGAAAATACTTAGGAATTCAACAAAGACTATGATAGAATTGTAAATAGTGCATACACTAATGGAATTATCGATAAGATTTGTGAGGCTTTAAAGGTATCCCATCCAAGAATCCTTTCATTTTTTTCTCTACCAAAAACCCACAAGAATTTGAGAAAACCACCAGGACGTCCAATTATTTCGGGTATTGGGGCGAAAACAGAGAAGGGAAGTCGTCTGGTAGATGCATTTTTGTGACCCCATGTTGTAGTACTCCCATCATATATTCAGGATACTATGGACTTGTTGAGAAAACTATATAAGATGGTGATACCATCTGACAGTCTATTAGTCTCTATTGATGTGGAGGCACTATACTGTAGTATACCACATTCACATGGTATCTCTGTAGTGGAAATATTTTTGAATGAGGGGGATGAAGCAGCAAGACCTCACAATGTCTTTGTGATTAGACGTAAGTGGCCCTCTATGCACTCTCTTTATTCTCTTATCAATGTAATCAGACGATATATAAAAATGAACGTTGTTGCGCTCCCATCCAATCAAAATGTAAATAATGTTTTTGTCTTTTTCTGTTTTTGAACAGGATCTCTGTTGTAAGTCAAGAATGTAAGGTCCTGAGGAAGCAATGATGTGAAACGTGTCGACCTCTTGACATTTGTAATAACAGAGATCTATAATCTACTAATGACCGATCATATTGATTGATTGATTTTACTTGTAAAATATTATTTTTGTAATAATGATATTTAGCAATATTCCATCAAAAAGTCCTTTACTGGTACTGTTAAACTCTGCCATATCAGTTCCTTCTTCTTTAAAATAATCTACGTGATGAGGTACCCCCATAGCCTATCTAACCTTTCATACTTATTTTTACCAGTGAACTCATCTTTTATAGTGACATTCAGGATTTGGAAATCCGTCTGACTGTTTGGATGTTGAATTTTAAAAGCAGCGGCAAGCCTGCCAATCTCACAGGTTTGTGGATCTGACAAAACACCTCTGCTTTTACAATTCAACATCAAAACAGACAGATTTCTAAATACTGAATTTCACTATATAAGATGAGTTTACTGGTAAAATAAGTTGTGAAATGTAAGACTCTGGTGGGTGTAACAAGATGTCCGCTTGCCACCTTCTCACTGTATCCTTACTACGGAGGAGTGCTGGGTGTACCAAGATGGCCGCGATGGAACGTCACTTCCGTTACAAAATCTGACGGGTCACCTAATCTGATGAAACAACAGTGGGGTGGAGCTCAGAGGGGGAGGAGTGAAATGCTAGTGCACGTGCCAGCCCCTCCTACACAATGATCAGGAAGTGGAGATCGGAGTCGAGCCTGAGGGGCGGGTGAGAGTGAGTTCTTTGTCTGCACACCTTGGGTCCACCGTGACCACCACACATCGCTGTTATAAGTTGTTTGAAGAGCTGCTGTGTTTTCACTATATGCGTTTAAAGAATTTATTTGATGTGAGTTTAATGGTCGAAGATTTTTTGGAGTGTTTTAATAAAACTGGTTTTACGTTATCACACTATCTGGAGTATTGTATTATTTACATGTGGAGAGATCCTAAATTGGTGTTCACGGCTGGAGTCTGAAATTTCACTTAACCCCTTTATGTGTGGTTGAAAGAGCTTTAGCCAAACGCGAAAGTGTAAGGCATTGGAAGCTGGTGAGTGTGCTATCTGATGGGAGAGGAATTACGTCACATATTGGTGTGGTGGAAGAATTGAGAAGACACTTTATAAAGCTTCATTATTTGAAGAAAATACTTATGGAGATTTGGATGTGCCTGAATCTCCGAATAACCAAAAATTTGTCCGATACCAATTGCACATGTCTAAGGTTTACTCAGACTGGTCTGGAGTGGTAAGTGGGGTACCCCAAGTGCTCTGCCCTGAGACCAATTCAGTTTTTTTCATATATTATCTTTTTATTATTATTAGATTCATAGAAAAAGAAAAGCACACCATTACAATACAGATAAGTATATCTGTCCTTTAACTTCCACATTGCATCATTTCACTACAACATATACATTTCCCAAATCCCAAATCCCCTCCTCTAAAAGGGAAGAAAAAAACATACTTAAGCCCCCTAATTCAGTCTCTTCCTCTCTCTCTCCTCAGCTCCCACGGGGCCCTACTCCCTCCCCCCATCTCCCCGTCCCTCTTAGGCAATACTTCCCTCACGCAGGTCTCGTTATACAGTCATTTCTCTTTTTACACTTTGCCCTCCCTTAATTTGCTTGCCCCCCTTAGGCATCCACCATAATCGTATATTCTAAAGATTTTTTGAACTTTAACCATTTCCCCATGTGCTATAGTACGCCTCTAGGGAGTCCTCTACTATGTATATCGTTTCCTCTATTGATCTCAACCAGTCCACCTTTGCTACCCCCTCCTTCATAGTCTGCACTTCTGGAGTTCTCCACCGTCTCGGGATCAGGCTTTTTGCTGCATTTAATATTTATGGAACTAGGGTGGGTATTCCTGTACTGAGCCACCGTTTTTTCCGTGTCATAGAACAGGCATTTCCGGGGATCCATCTGAATGTGTTCTCCTGTTATTTGGTATATCACCCTAATAATTCCCTCCCAATAAGGCTGGATTTTTACGCATTCGCACCACAGGTGCGTGAAGGTCCCCGGCGCGTCACATCCCCTCCAGCATGTTGGGGGGACATCCGCTCAGAACCTCCGCGCTCTCTGTGGCGTCACATACCATCTTGCCAATAATTTAGAGCACATCTCCATTGTCTTGGCGTCGCCTGTAGCAAAATAGGCTGATCCTAAAATATTCCTCTTATGTTCCTCATCTCAGAGAACTCCTATTTCCTCCTCCCATTTTCCCAAATAAAGTGGATATTTAGGTTCTGTTTCCTTTACCAGTATTTGATATATTTCGGATATATTTTGCTTTTATCACAAGGAGGAACTAAACAGTTTCTCTATTAGCCTCATGTTCCTTTTCCCCGCAGTGTTTGTTGTACTGATTGTGTAAAGTGTTGTTATTGTGTGTACCTCCATCTATCTAATGGCATATTTCCCCATTGTTGTGTGATTTCAGTGAATGTACATATTCTATTCCCTTTCAACACATCCTGCAGTAATATTTCCTCTTTTTTGCCCATCTGGTGAAATATACATAATTCTCTCCCCTGTCATAAAATAGTTAGTGTCTAATAAAGAAATGAAAGGTGCGTTATATTCCCAGTGGTATAGTCTACTCAGTCCATCCCATATCCATAACGTCTTCCTAGTCAATGGATTTGTGCTGCCGGCTAATTCTCCATATTGCCGTGTTATCCGCACCATCTTCCCTAAATCTACTTTACTTTGTGACATCTCAATATCTACCCAACTCTTCCCTTCCTTATTGTACATCCAATTTATTATCTGTGAAATAGTGATTGGCTGATAATATTTCTTAAAATCCGGTGCTGCTGGCCCCCCTGTCTTTTACCAGTGTCGCATATGAGATCCTAGGATGTTTATGTGCCCATATATATTTTAACACTATAGATCTTAATTTCCTAAAGTATACCTGAGGTAATGTTATTGGAATCCATTGAAATATATATATTAATTTGGCAGAATAATCATTTTAAATGTGTTTATTCTCCCTAGCCAAGAGAGGGGTTTATGTCTCAGATAGTTTAGTTGTTCTT
Organism: Aquarana catesbeiana; assembly: GCF_042186555.1. Lineage (NCBI taxonomy): Eukaryota > Metazoa > Chordata > Amphibia > Anura > Ranidae > Aquarana > Aquarana catesbeiana. The sequence continues at coordinate 733,212,974 of NC_133326.1, read as the reverse complement.
TAACCTTATTGAGCATTGGGATATAATTAGCCTTATATAAAGTCTCTAAAGATGCGGTCAGTTTAATTCCAAGATATCCGAGTACCTCCCTACACCACACAAAGGGGAATTTAAGTTGAATTACCTTCTGCTCCTCCCCTGGGGTGGTTATATTCAAGAGGTGGTCCACCTAAAAAAAAAAAAAAAATTAAAAGCCAGCAGCTACAAATACTGCAGCTTCTGATTTTTAATAAATGGACACTTACCTGTCCCAGGGTCCAGCGATGTTGGCAGCCAAAGCCGATCAATTGCTCGGCTCTTGGCAGCTGCCGCCGCCATCCTCGGTGGGGGAATCAGGAAGTGAAGCGTTGCGGCTTCACTTCCTGGTTCCCTACAGCGCATGCGCGAGTCGCGCTGCGCATCCTAACTAATCCCTGCTATCTCCTGGGACCCGTGTGTGTCCCACCAGACAGCGCGAGGGGACAGGAAGAGGCGTAGACTCCCGTGGGAGTCTATGCCAGGAAGTGGGTGCAAATACTTGTTTAGACAGGTATCCGCACCCCCGCCCCCCCCCTGAAAGGTGCCAAATGTGACACCAGAGGGGGGGAGGGTTCCGAAAAGCGGAGGTTCAATTTTTTGTGTGAACCTCCGCTTTCAGGATCTCCAATTTAGACATATTGATTTTAAAGTTTGTCAGCTTCCCGTATTGGCCCAGTTCCTCCATTACATTTTGGTATTGTTATCCTGGGGTTGGAGATGTAGAATAGCACATCATCCACTGTGGAGATTACTATTATTATTATACACAATTTATATAGTGGCAACAGTTTACGCAGCGCTTTACAATGTAGAGTGGGGACAAGACAATTACAGTACAGTTCAATACAGAAGGGACAGGAGGGCCCGTCTCGTAGAGCTTACATTCTAAAGGGAGTGGGTGGTGATACAAAAGATAATAGCTGCAGAGAATGATTTGATAAGGGGTGTCTCGAGGACAGTTGTTAGGTGGGTGTGAGATGTGACCCGATGTCAAAGGTGCATATGAGCAGTGTATGCCTGATTTTGGTAGGCTTGCTAATTGCACACCTGTGCACTGGCTTCATAATCATCCCAGGAATAGAGGACAGTGCTCATCCTAATGCCTTGTACACACAATCAGATTATCGTACGACGTATCGTTCACATTTTGTTGCATAAAACTAATATCGAATACAACAGTGCAAAATGTGCTCTACGAAAAGTAAGATTTTTGTCGTACGATTCTGGAAAAACCTTCCGCAACGCGTAGCTACGTATCTGAAATGATGTCAAATACGTGTGACCCCCTGTGCCCTTCTGGTTTATTTTCATGTTTCCGATCATGCGCGGTGTTCGTCTATCGATTTTTAGCGGACGCATACTGTACTGATTAAACGATTGTCGTACGATGGGCTGACGTCCAAGCAAAGTTTTCGTGTCTGTCCCTTCGGGTTTTGTTGGACTGACTGTCGTGATAGGCTGTCGAAAGCTGTGTACTAACTATCAGATTATTGAACGATCAATCCGAAAGTGATTTTTATCATCCAATAATCGAATCGTGTGTACGAGGCATTGGGGACAGCTCCGCCCGGCAGACGGGAGGTCTGGCCTAGGAGTCAGGAGGGAGCCGTTGCAGAACGAAGCTGCAAGCACAGAGGTGCTGAACATCAGGTCTGGGGAAGACAGACCAAGGCCTAAGGTGTAAGGGTTGAGCAGGAATGCTGTGTTTTTATCCAGGAAGGCTGAATGCTGGTTGTTCTGAAGCAGGACTGTAATGCTGAATGTTTATTTTTGAACTTTGTTTCTTTTGAATAAAAATGGGCTGATATGCCCTTGAAAATGCAGTCGTGACTGACACGATTTCTTCAACTCGGACGCACCACTTGAGCTTAATCACCCCGGATTGTTACAGTTGGTGGAGAAATTGGCATTGGGCATGGATGGCGCTGGTCCAGATCCTCGCATGCCGGAAATCGTGAGTGTCAGAGACTGTATTTATTGCTGTTGCTGTGTGGAGCAGAGGGATGTGTGCTGTGTCTCAGCCTTAAGGAGACAGTATGCCAACAAAAAAAAAATCTAAAGGAACAGTGTGTCTGTTACCACAAAAATGCATGATGTTGCCCATAGCAACAAAGCCAAGGTCAAACGTGAGACCTGTGCTGGATGGTGGAATGACCCTGATGCGAGTCCTGGCTGGTGGGCTCAAGAGGAACTGTTACAGCCAGTTGGAGAGGGCTGGAGAAGTTATGCAGGGAGAGTTTGGTCTCCCATAGCAACCAGTGAAGCGTTGTCTGGATGGTGGGGCTGCTATGAAGAGGTGGCTCACTATTCCCACAAAGAGGGCTGGGAGGCCCGACAGTCTTTCATTTCACCCTGTGACTGCATGGGGAAATACAGCAGGAAAGAGCAACAGGCTGACTGGAAGTTCAAGAGGAGAGTGGTTGCCCGTAGCAACGCTTGTGATTCCAAGTCTGCAGACTGGGTGAGACAGACTGACTATGTGACTGTGCACACAGTAGTGGAAGTGACCCCAAATGGGAGATCATCTGTTTGTGCTAAAAAGGACTTGCCTTACTGCAGTTTTCTGTTCAGTGGCAAGTGTTAAAATCAAAAATCACATGTGTGATAATGCAAAGCTTTATGTCTGCAATGAAACACCATCTGTTCACGGTGGTGAGTGTGGGGTACTGCAACATGATGTGGTTAAGTCTGGAGGCTCCAGACCCCCCAGCCCCCCTCCCAACGCCACTGCCTGCTGTCCTCTCTTACGTTTGGAGAACTGGTATGGGGTACGGCTTATTGTAGATGGATATTGCAGGCTGTACTGTGTAGAAATCACAAATGGAATCGTTTAATGCCATGTTTTGTATTAATGTGGAAAGTTGTCTCATAGTGTGCTGATTGCTTCATACAAAGGTTGTGTATGAGAGGCACTCTGGAGCTCTGTTAGACAAGGCAGAGGTATCGGAAATACCAGAGGTATCAGAGATGGTAAAAACTAGTGTGGAAAAAAGTGTTGTGCAAGAACAGTCACTGATGGAGTGTTGGACAACAGGGGGTGATGTGAAACTGTGCAAAGGTCCCATAAAGAGTAACTGCTTCCCTGTGTGTGGTCCCTCCTCAGACACTCTCCTAGCAAGCGATGGAACCAGAGTTCCTGGTAGTTTTGAACTGGGTAATTTTGAAAAAGCGGTTGCCACACAGGTATCAGCGAACCTGAAACCCAAAAAGTACTGGGTAAAGTTGAGACAGATGTCAAAAAAGTAGGACCCCTACAGTCTTGGGAGAGTAGATCCGGGGGAGGTGAGAAGAAATGTAAGCTCCCAAAAATTAGGAAGAAGTATGCATGGAAGCACACACGGAAAAAGAGGTGGGTGGAGTGCCCCTTTAGGAAGGGTGTTGTATTTCTCCCTGCGAAACAGGGGGGAGGATTTGTGGAGATGCAACCCCATGTCACAGGTGCATATGAGCGGTGTATGACTGAGTTTGGTAGGCTTGCTAATTGCACACCTGTGCGCTGGCTTCATAATCATCCCAGGAATAGATGTCAGTGCTCATCCTTAGAGACAGCTCCGCCCAACAGACAGGAGTTCTGGCCTAGGAGTCAGGAGGGAGCCAGTGCAGCACGAAGCTGCAAGCACAGAGGTGCTGAATGTCAGGCCTAAAGTGAAAGGCCTGAGCAGGAGTGCTGTGTTTCAGCCAGGAAGGCTGAATGCTGGTTCTGAAGCAGGACTATAATTCTGAATATCCCTGCGAGGGAATCCTGATGTTTATTTTTGAACTTTGTTTCTTTTGAATAAAAATGGGCTGCCATGCCTTTGAAAATGCTGTCGGGACTGACACGATTTCTTCAACTCGCATGCACCACTAGATCTTAATCACCCCGGATCGGTACACCGTGTATGCAGCCACTCTATATTCCCTGTCCCCTATATTCACCCCCCTGATATCTGCATTCTTGTGAATCGCAGCCAACAGGGGTTCCAACGCCATTACAAATAGCATTGGTGAGAGGGGGCATCCCTGCCTTGTACCGTTAAATAGATCAAGCGAAGGGGATAGGCTTCCATTTATTCTTATTTTAGCTGTTGGGTGATGATAGAATGTGTATATCCATTGCATAATCCTTTCCCCTATACATAAATGTCTTAGGGTTCCTAGCATGAAACCCCAGTCCACTCTGTCGAAGGCCTTTTCGGCATCTATCGACAGTAGTATGACTGGGGCCCTGCTCTTTCTTGCCTCGTGCATCAACAGCAAAGACTTAAGGCAATTATCCTTGCCCTCCCTCCCTGTCATAAACCCTACCTGACCATTATGGATCCAAATTGGCAATAATTGTTTTAATCTTTCCACAATTATTTTAGCGAAAATCTTTATGTCTGTATTTAACAGCGATATCGGTCTATAACTCACAGTAGCTACTGGGTCCTTCCTCAGCTTCAGAATAAGAGTTATATGGGCCAGCAAAGACTCCTCCCGTAAGCTTTCTCCTTCTCCTATCATATTCAAATACTGACACAATTTAGGGATCGGGAGCTTTTAGAACCTTTTGTAATACAAAATAGAGTACCCGTCGGGGCCCAGACTCTTCCCCAGGGCCATATTCTTTATTGCTTTTATCACTTCCTCCTCTGTAATTTGAGTCTCTAGATGGTCCAGATCCTCTTTAGGCACCATTGGAAGGTCTATTCCCCGGAGGTACTCTTGAATCTTCACATTCTTCCCCCTACTCCTTCCACTTTCCTTACATTATAAAGCCTACTATGGTATGAATGGAATACTTTAGCTATTTCAGGAGAAGAATGCACCATGTTCTCTTTATCATTTTTAATTTTAGGGATAAAGGATGCATTTTTTGTTCCCTTACTGCCAACCATTGCCCAGATTTGGAAATCATTAAAAAATGGTTGGAATGATGGACTTTATAGGCATAGCACAAAAAGATTAAAAAGGAATAGGAAATTTATTACAAAAATTGTTAAAAAACATGTACATTGACTTACATAGATTCACAAGATTAATATACCAGAGCAATTTACATACACTATCTGCATAATAATTATATCTTTAACCAGAGTATTCAATCATTTTACTTGTTCAGTCATAACAGGTTTCAAAGAAGACAGTGTACAAAATCGCTCAAGTTGCTCTACATGTTACGCGTTCAATAACGCTTCCTCAGGAGCTTTGGCATATTCTATAAACAAAAGAATAAACATAAGTACATTGCACTATACATTAAAAAAGGAGAAAATTACATCAGATATCTATATTAGCATGTAATATTAGCACCCCTGTGAAGTGCCAGAACCGAGACACGTCTCTATGCCATGGCTCCAGACCTTTGATAGTAAGCAAGGTACAAAGGGAAAATGTATGGAGAGGGAGAGTATAGGAGAGACAGATACAAAGAAAATGGAAAAAAGAAAAGAAACAGAAAAAAGAAGATAAAAGAAAAGGGGAAAGGGAGATAAGAAGAAAATAGGAAAGAAAAAAAGGGGAAGGGAAAGAAGGGAGGGGAGGGGAGAGGGGCCGGGCCAGAAGAGGGGAGGGGGGAACGGAAAAAAAGGACTGGAATGTGCAATATGGGGACAGGTATATATTTAGGTGGTTGAACCGATAGAAGTCGGTTTATCAGTATATACTTGTCAAAAAATATTAAACAATAGACATAACCAGGTCTTTACTTACATTTTCCATAAGGAAAAGGCAAAAGAAGAAAGTAATAGGATAAATTACATGGGTTGCGCTGTCTCCAACCCCAACAGACGTCCGAAAAGAGGGCACAGATTTATTACCCCATTGATACCTCTCTTTATTAACTATATGAACGGCCCACTTTTTTTCCTGGTCCAATAATGCTGCTAGCTCCTCTTTTTTTGGTCTTGCTTCTCTGGGATGCCTTTAGGCCTCGTCTGTTGTTCTAGCTCCTGTACTTCCCTAAAAAGGGTACTCAGTCTCTCCCTCTTTTCTTTTTTCCTTTGTGTTTCAATACCTACTAATACCCCCCCCTTATATAAGCCTTATGTGATTCCCATAAGATAGGCTGTGAAATTTCAGATGTAATATTAATAGAAAAAAAAACTCTATTTCCTGCTCTATCTTCTTGATTACATTAGGGTCCAGGATGAGAGAGTCATTTCATTTCCATGACATCCCCCAGGGGAATCTGCTAGTACCTCTAATTGATTTGCTACTGGAGCATGATCAGAGAGAATGATAGTTTTAATCTCAGCATTTTTGAGGGAAGGTAATAAATGGTGTTCTTCTAACACATAATCAATCCTTGAAAATGACCCATCGACTGAAGAGTAAAATGTATAGTCTCGAGCCTCTGGGTGTCTGGTCCTCCAGGCATCTACTAGTTGGTAGTCCATTAATAATCACTTTATTTCATTCTACCTTTGTGCTGAAAAACGGGGGGTGCCCCCTGTAGTATCTACCCGTGGGTATATGCTCAAGTTGAGATCCCCTGCTACAATTAATTTCCCTTCTTTGAATTCCATCACTTTTTTCAAAGTTTTCCTCAGAAACTTATCTGGTTCTTTGTTTGGGGAGTAAATACTTGCAATGGTACAATCTGTATTGAGCAATCTTCCCTTTATAAATAGAAACCTCCCCTCCAAGTCTGCCAACTGCTCCTTTACAACAAACACAGTACTTCTATTAAATCCAATGGCTACTACCAGTGAGCAACTTGATGTTGAGTCCCCATAAGACCACACAGGGAACAAATAGGAAGACAATCTACCCCGCCCCCCGAGGCGTGTGTAATATTGGTTTCCTAAAGACAAACCACATTCGCCTCATAATATTGCAATTCTTTATTTACTTTGTATTTTTTACTAGGGGTGTTTAGGCCTCTTACATTATAAGTCACTAATTTTATTGTAGCCATGATTCGTTATAAGGGTCAGCTGTCAGACCTCTTTAAGATCCCAAGGAAACAAGAGACGAAGATGAAAAGGGAGGGAGAGAGAGAGAAAAGAGAGGGAAAAAAAACCCACGCCACACCCCCCTCACATCCCCCTTAGGGGCATTTCCCCCATGGAAGGCTGAACAAATTTTACTTTGTTCCTTGTACAGATCAGGCGACCTCTCTCTCGATATTGCCATTTGTCCATAACTCCAAAGGGGAAATGGCTCCTGACACTTCCAGCTACCCGCTGGACCCCCAAACCCACCATTAAGCACCTTCTGCCTGCTGATAGCCCCTTTCCATTCCTTTCTCATTACTTTTAACCTTTAAATATGCCCTAACCTATCCGTTCTTTACATCTCTCAGAATCAATACCCTGATAGCCCCCCCCCCTTTTTTTTCCCCCATCTGTGGAGAGAAATTGATTAATCAAAGAGAAAAAAAAGGGAAAAAATAAGGGGGTGGGGGGTCAGTCCGTTCTTCACCCATTTCATATCCTACTCTCCCCCCTCCTCCCCTTCGCCCCTCATTGTGAGTCCATTGCATATTGCTTAGAGCCGATGATGTTCCAATATATTCTTCCCATCCTGGTAGGGAAGGTGGTGAGAGATCCAGCTTATTACAAAAGTCACTCAAATCTTCAGAGAATCTTAAGACTGCAGTTTATCCATCTTTTTTCCTCTAAAGACAAGCTGGAAAGCCCCACCAATATGGTATATTAGATGCCCGCATTTGCTCTGTCAATGGCTTAAGCAGTCTTTTTCTTGTCAGAGTCTCTGCTGATAGATCTGTCTATATCTCCAACTCAACTTCTTTGTAAGAAATTCCCGCCAACTTCCATATTTTTTTCCGTAATTTTTGCCTTCTCCTCTACATAGTGGAACCTCAGTATTACGTCTATGGGTATATCAACAAGTTCTACTTGCAATCTCGGAACACCCAATAAGAGGACAGTATGTGATTGGTCTAAACTATGTGGCATGTTCACCAATGGCAGGAGCCAGGCACACAAGATGGGTGAACTATAGATACTGTTGTACGAGGAGGATTTGGATTTTGTGGGAATTTCAGAGACCTGGTTCAACAGCTTTCATGATTGGCTGGCAAACATTCAAAGGTATACCCTTTATCGCAGGGATAGAGAGGGTAAAAAAGGGGGAGGGGTATGCCTATATATCAAGAATAATGTACAAGTGAATGTGAGCGATGTCATCACTAAGGGAGCTAGAGAGGAGGTGGAATCATAGTTACATAGTTAGTCAGGTTGAAAAAAAGACACAAGTCTATCTAGTTCAACCATAAAAAAAAAAAAAATATCGTACAATCCAATAGACCCAATTCTATACCCACAGTTGATCCAGAGGAAGGCAAAAAACCCCAGCAGAGCATGCTCCAATTTGCTACAGCAGGGGAAAAAATTCCTTCCTGATCCCCCAAGAGGCAATCGGATTTTCCCTGGATCAACTTTACCTATGAATGTTAGTACCCAGTTATATTATGTACATTTAGGAAAGAATCCAGGCCTTTCTTAAAGCAATCTACTGAGCTGGCCAGAACCACCTCTGGAGAGAGTCTATTCCACATTTTCACAGCTCTTACTGTGAAGAAACCTTTCTGTATTTGGAGATGAAATCTCTTTTCCTCCAGTCGTAAAGAGTGCCCCCTTGTCCTCTGTGTTGACCGTAAAGTGAATAACTCAACACCAAGGTCACTATATGGACCCCTTATATATTTGAACATGTTGATCATTTCCCCCCTTATTCTCCTCTTCTCAAGAGTGAATAAATTCAGTTCCTCTAATCTTTCCTCATAGCTGAGCTCCTCCATGCCTCTTATCAGTTTGGTTGCCCTTCTCTGCACTTTCTCCAGTTCCCCGATATCCTTTTTGAGAACTGGTGCCCAAAACTGAACTGCATATTCCAGATGAGGTCTTACTAATGATTTGAACAGGGGCAAAATGATATCTCTCTCTCTGGAGTCCATACCTCTCTTAATACAAGAAACAACTTTACTCGCTTTGGAAACCGCAGCTTGGCATTGCATGCTATTATTGAGCTTATGATCTACCAAAACCCCCAGATCCATCTCCACTACGGATTCCCCCAGTTGTACTCTCCCTAGTATGTATGATGCATATTCTTATCCCCCAAATGCATAACTTTACATTTCTCAACATTAAACCTCATCTGCCACATAGATGCCCAATTAGACAGAGCATTGAGGTCAGCTTGTAAATTGGAGACATCCTGTAAGGACGTTATTCCACTGCATCGCTTGGTGTCATCTGCAAAGACAGAAATATTACTTTTGATCCCAGACCCAATATCATTTATAAAGATATAAAAAAGTAAGGGTCCCAGCACTGAACCTTGGGGTACACCACTGATAACCTTAGACCATTCAGAGTAAGAATCATTAACCACTATTCTCTGAATTCTGTCTTTTAGCCAGTTTTCTATCCATTTACAAACTGATATTTCCAAGCCTGTAGACTTTAACTTACACATGAGCCGTGTGTGCGGAACTATATCGAACGCTTTTGCAAAATCCAAGTAAACCACGTCCACAGCCACCCCTCTGTCAAAGGTTTTACTTACCTCTTCATAAAAAGAAATCAGGTTTGTCTGACAACTTCTGTCTTTCATGAATCCATGCTGTCTGTTGCTTAAAATGTTTTTTTCCAGCAAGAACTCGTCTATGTGGTCTTTTATTAAATGCTCCAGTATCTTCCCGACTATAGAAGTTAAACTAACAGGTCTATAGTTACTTGGTAAAGCCTTTGATCCCTTTTTAAATATAGGCACCACGTTCACCCTGCGCCAATCCAGTGGTACTATTCCCGTCATTAATGAGTCCCTAAAAATTAGATACAATGGCTTTGAAATTAATGAGCTCAATTCTTTTAGGATCCGAGGGTGGATGCCATCAGGTCCAGGTGCTTTATCCACCTTTATTCTGTCTAAATATTTCTGGACCATCTACAATCCTTGTGGGTAGAGCTGCAAAGGGATGAAGCTAAGGGGAAAATAATACTAGGAGTATGCTATATGCCCCCTAACCTGAGAGGGGAGGGGGAGATGGCATAAATTGGGATAAAATCTTAGGAACAAAGAACACGGAGGAGAGATGGGTTTGCTTTAAGAGCATATTAAATAAGGGCATTGGCCAGTGCATCCCATTGGGTAATAAATTTAAAAGAGCGAACAAAAGTCCTGGATGGCTTAACTCCAATGTAAAAATGCATATAAAAGCAAAGGAGAAGGCCTTAAAAAAATACAAGGTTGAGGGATCATCATCAGCATTCAGACTTTATAAGGAATGCAACAAGAAATGTAAGGGTGCAATTAGGGTGGCTAAGATAGAACATGAAAGACACATAGTGGAGGAGAGCAAAAAAATCCCAAGAAATTCTTTAAGTATGTAAACAGTAAAAATTGGAGGACAGACCATATTGGCCCCATAAAGAATGAGGAAGGTCATCTGGTTACAAAGGATGGGGAGATGGTGAAGGTATTGAATTTATTCTTCTCCTCAGTCTTCACGAGGGAATTAGGGGGCTTCAGCAACCAAAACTGTAGTGTTTATCCTCATGACACAACACAGGAAGCACCTCCATGGTTAACAGAGGACAGAATTAAAATTAGACTTGAGAAACTTAACATTAATAAATCACCGGGACCAGATGGCTTGCACCCGAGATTACTTAGGGACTCAATTACTCAAGTAATTGCCAAACCATTGTTCCTAATTTTTACTGATAGTCTACTGACTGGAGTGGTACCAGCTGATTGGAGAAAAGCCAATGTGGCACCAATATTTAAAAAGGCCGCAAAATACATCCCTGGGAATTACAGACCAGTTAGCCTAACACCAATAGTATGCAAGCTCTTGGAGGGGATGATAAGGGACTATATACAAGATTTCAGTGATGAAAACTGAATCATTAGCAGTAATCGGCATGGATTCTTGAAGAATTGTTCTTGCCAAACCAATCTATTAACCTTCTAAGAGGAGGTGAGTTGCCATCTAGATAAAGGAAGGACCGTAGACGTGCTGTATTTGGATTTTGCAAAGCATTTCACATAGTTCCCCATAAACATTTACTGTACAAAATAAGGTCCGATGACATGGACCATAGGGTGAGTACCAGGATTGAAAACTGGCTACAAGGGCGTGTTCAGAGGGTGGTGATAAATGGGGAGTACTCAGAATGGTCAGGGGTGGGTAGTGGGGTTCCCCAGGGTTCTGTACTGGAACCAATCCTGTTTAATTTGTTCATAAACGACCTGGAGGATGGGATAAACAGTTCAATCTCTGTATTTGTGGACGGTACTAAGCTAAGCAGGGCAATAACTTCTCCGCAGGATGTGGAAACCTTGCAAGAAGATCTGAACAAATGAATGGGGTGGGCAGCTACATGACAAATGAGGTTCAATGTAGAAAAATTTAAAATAATGCGGCAAAAAGATGAATGCAATCTATACACTGGGGGGAGAACCTCTAGGGCACATGTGTCAAACACAAGACCCACGGGCCAAATCCGGCCCTCGATGCCATTTCATGTGGTCCTCGCACCTCTCCTACAGCTGTGGTACCCTCCTTGTCTCCACCTCCACCTTGTCTCAGCAGTCAGCAGCAGAGAGGAGGACAGAACTCTTCCGCCAGATCCTGCACTTCTCTGTGCAACCATGGAGATGCTCGTCTCTGCCCCCACTCATCTCAGCACTCGGAAGCAGAGGGGAGGACAGAACTCCTCCTACAGATCCTGCGCCTGTCTCTGCAGGGACTCTGGCAGCTGACAGGGACACCAGACTCTGGCAGCTGACTCAATCCTCCTCTCGTCCTCCTTCAGATCCTGCACTTGCTGCTTCTCAGCTTCACCCCAGCTTCTTCCCAGCAGCAGCACATGGTAAGGGGTGGAGGTGGCACTGTGATTAAAGGGAGGGTGGGGGTCTCTTGACTTCTGACTGTGGGGGCCTTGCTCTGGACATCTGGTCTCACAGATATAACTGGCCCTTTGAGGGCAATCCTAATGCTGATGTGGCCCGCAATCAAATTGGGTTTGACACCCCTGCTCTAGGGGAATCAAGGATGGAAAAGGACCTGGGGGTCCTAGTAGATGATAGGCTTAGCAATGCCAAGCTGCTGCTAACAAAACAAACAGAATATTGGCATTAAAAAGGGGATCAACTCCAGAGATAAAATGATAATTCTCCTGCTCTACAAGACTCTGGTCCGGCCGCACCTGGAGTATGCTGTCCAGTTCTGGGCACCAGTCCTCAGGAAGGATGTGCTGGAAATGGAGCGAGTACAAAGAAGGGCAACAAAGCTAATAAAGGGTCTGGAGGATCTTAGTTATGAAGAAAGGTTGCGAGCACTGAACTTATTCTCTCTGGAGAAGAGACGCTTGAGAGGGGATATGATTTCAATTTACAAATATCATATTGGTGACCCCACAATAGGGAGAAAACTTTTCCGCGGAAGGGAGTTTAACCACTTCAGCCCTGGAAGAATTGGCTGCTGAATGACCAGGCCATTGTTTGTGATTTGGCACTGCATCGCTTTAACTGACAATTGCGCGGTCGTGCAACGTTGTACCCAAACAAAATTGATGTCCTTTTTTTCCCACAAATAGAGATTTCTTTTGGTGGTATTTGATCACCTCTGCAGTTTTTATTTTTTGCACTACAAAAAAAGAGCGACAATTTTGAAAAAAAGCAATATTTTTTACTTTTTGCTATAATAAATATCCCCAAAAAATATATAAAAGAACTAATTTCTATGTTAGTTTAGGCCGATATGTATTCTTCTACATATTTTTGGTAAAAAAAATCTCAATAAGTGTATATTGATTGGTTTGCGCAAAAGTTATACAAAATAGGGATAGTTTTATTAGAAATGGCAGCGATCTGTGATTTTTATTGTGACTACGACATTATGGCAGACACATCGGACACTTTTGACGCAATTTGGGACCATTGTTATTTATACAGAGATCAGTGCTGTAAAAATGCACTGATTACTGTGTAAATGACACTGGCAGGGAAGGGGTTAACCACTAGGGGGCGAGGAAGGGGTTAAGTGTGTCCTAGAGAGTGATTCTAACTGTGGGGGGAGGGGCTACCTGTGACATGACAGTGATCACTGCTCCCGATGATAGGGAGCAGACGATCAGTGTCCTGTCCTGTTCTGCAGCTCCGTGACACAATCGTGGGACACTGGCAGACATCGAGTCAGCGGGTCCCACGGGCACAGTCATGGAGCTCGCGGCAGGCGCTCATGTGTCCGCGTGGCTGGCAATTTAAAGCGACGTACGGGCATGTTGCTTTGTCCAGCCAAGCCATTCTGCCAACGTATATATGTGTCAAAGCGGTCGGCAAGTGGTTAACAAGACATGTGGCCACTCATTAAAATTAGAAGAAAAGAGGTTTAACCTTAAACTACGTAGAGGGTTCTTTACTGTAAGAGCGGCAAGGATGTGGAATCCCCTTCCACAGGCGGTGGTCTCAGTGGGGAGCATCGATAGTTTCAAAAAACTATTAGATAAGCACCTGAATGATCACAACATACAGGGATATACAATGTAATACTGACATATAATTACACACATAGGTGGGACTTGATGGACTTGTGTCTTTTTTCAACACTATTTCACCACTATAACACAGCTATTCTCCACTCTGATACCCGCCCTGTCGCCACAAAACCTCATAGTGGACCGAATACACAGGGTCCCCAAGCCCTCTTTCCTTCCAGATCATACCCCCAGAGACGTACTTCTCAGGGTGCACTACTATCATATGAAAGAACAGCTCTTAATGGCCACCCGCAAAGCCGAAAACAAACACCCACCATACGTGGATCTTCAGTTGCTCCCAGATCTGTCCAGACACACCCTGCAACTACGCCGTAACTTGGCGACAATCACTAAGGCCTTACGGAACCACAAGATACTCCACAAATGGAAGTACCCTCCAAAGTTGTATGTATCCCACAATGGGGTCTCCATCCTTGTTTCCACTCTGGAGGAGGGCATTGTGGCCCTACGCCAGTGGGGAATACTACCCGAACAAACGATGCACAATTCGCCTCAGCCACAACCACTTTCACTTCAGGAAGACTGGCAGGTGGTCTCACGAAAGAGATCTTCCAAGAAGAATGCCGTTGGCAACTCGTGAATAAAATGCTTAACTATTTACACATATCTCTCTGGATACAGGGGTTCATAGTTACAATCCCTGTCTTATCCCTCAAGTTATTTTGCAGCAATTACGCCCGCAAATGGATCGGTTTAAAGATCTTGTTCTTAAAGTTCTACTTACATCTTCTTCTTTAACTCTTTTTTTTTTTATTGTTCTCTATGCACCATGATTGAAGCACACCACCTTGAAGATACCACGACGTATACTCTACCTGCGAGTACACACTTTACCTTGGCTCTACTCAATGGGAGGTTGGACTCTGAGATGGACTGCTATGGTCACAGTGAGTACACACACCTCACAGCAGCTGACAACATATCAACACCACTCCATGGTCTTTAACTGTCTATCTATTAATGCTAGGGGTCTAAACCACCCAACAAAAAGGTTTTCAATGTGGGCTGTGGCAAAAAAACACAGAGCAGACATTTTATGTGTTTAAGAGACTTACTTTCAAATATCAAAGACACCTAAATGTACACACGGAGACTTCCCCCATGTATTCCTAGCCTGTACACCTGGCCAGAAAAAAGGTGGAGTGTTACTGGCAATCAGAAATACTTTGTCTTTCCAACTTAAAGAAACCACTGTGGATGACAACGGCCGTTACATCATAGTTAAAGGAGATATCAATTCTAAACCCTACACACTGGTGACATTATACGCTCCTAACTCACATCAAACACGTTTCCTAAACAGACTGCTCATGCTCAGGAAAGTTCAATCTAGCCTGTATGGTAACCTCATTATCTGTGGAGACTTTAATCTCACTGTGGATCCACAATTGGACTCCTCGGCTCATAAAGGGAACCGTAACAAGTGTTTGAGTACCGTACTACAAAAAGCAGACCTATTTGATGTATGGAGGTGTCACCATGCAAACGAATAGGATTATACCTTTTTCTCCTGCATACATTGCTCATACTCACGCATTGATTTATTTCTAACTGATAAACGGTTGTTGCAAAAAGCTGTGCTTACTCAGATTCATGACATTATGTGGTCAGACCATGCAGCTATCACGTTGTCCATTAACAATCAGGCTGCCTCCTCCTCACCACCCATTTGGCGTAGCAATACTAGAATAATACGAGAACCCTTAATATCTACTGAAATTTCACAACACCTCCAAAACTTATTTCAGGATAATGGACACTCAGTAGAGGACCCATGCAGTCTATGGAATGCCATCAAGGCAGACATGAGAGACATACTTAATCCAGTTGGGTGCAAGGGAAAGGAAACGACATACCTCCAAACTTAATGCTATTCTAACTGACATACATACCCTAGAGACACGCAACAAATCTTCCTCCAACCCAACCCACACTCAGTCACTTTCACGGCTACGGGAAAAGCTGGGAGAGCTATTGTCACAGAAGTATGTCACACATCTTAGGAGGCTAAAACTAAACTCATACACTAATGGAAATAGAGCAGGCAAATATCTAGCTAACAGAATCAAAGCTGTTTCTTCCAACACAAGAATAGCGCATCTAATCCACCCTACCCTTAAACACAAGATTACCAACCCGCAAGACATCGCAAATCAGTTTGCCAATTATTATAGTGCACTATACAACTCTACATGAGGACACATCCACTATTCAACCCACAACAGCTAACATACAACAGTTCCTACACACCTTGAATTTACCTTCTCTATCAGAGGCACAACTACACTCCCTAAATTCCCCTTTTACTACTCCCGAAATCCAAATGATCATTGCTACCTTACCCAACGGCAAACCACCGGGGCCTGATGGATTCTCGAATGAATAATTCAAACTATTTAGCAACACATTAGCACCACATATGCAACCAGTCTTTACTAAGGCCGCAACTACAGCGACATTTCCCCCAGAAATGTTGTAAGCATATATAGTCACACTACCTAAACCTGGAAAAGAACCCAACACACCTTCGAATTTCCATCCTATATCCCTTTCAAATACTGACATTAAAATTTACGCCAAAATACTGGCCAAATGATTAGCAGATTTTATGCCATCCCTTATTAAACGTGATCAAATGGGCTTTGTGAAGGGGAGACATACCTCAGACGCCACCCGTAGAATTAATAATATTTTACACTATGTTGAAAAAAACAAAACGTCTTCTCTGATGCTCTCTATAGACGCAGAGAAGGCGTTTGATAGAGTCCATTGGAAATATATGTCAATGACACTTTCTAAGTTTGGTCTTGGTGGACACCTTCTGAATGCAGTTCTAGCCTTGTACTCAGCTAGGTTATCACCACTAACTACACACCTTGGGTCCGCCGCGACCGTAATATAACGCTCAAACCAGTGCATGGAATGGCTTGCTGTGATTGCTTTCTGCTTGTTGTGAAATTGTTTTATGTGAGTTCAATGGTGATGGATTACTGAAGTTTTAATACATTTTCTGTACGATATCACACTATTGGAGCGCTTTTATTCATTTACATGTGGAGCAATCATTTTATGGAGAGTTCCTGAAATACACACAATTGGAAATAGGAGATCTGGTTTTAACCCCTATATGTGAGGGTTGAGGCGATTCTGGCCAAACACGGGAGTGTGAGGCTAAAGCAGCTGGTGAGTGCGTGTCTTTGAGGGGAGTGAAATCACTGGCACAGAGGTGTGGTGGATGATTACAAGAACTACACATTGAATATTGGAGATCTCAGCACGAATTGAATTTTGTTCACACAACTTATGAACTTTATTTATACATTCATACAGTAGAGATATTAAGAGTTCACACTTGTCACAGGGTGATATTAGTTTGGTAAAATGTGTTCATTCATTAAACTAAGTATTTGAGCTTGGTATTTATAATTTATTGAGTTTTACACTTGTCACAGGGTGATACCAATAACAGCATTATCAGTTGTTTATTTTTATTTGAGCAACACTGGCAATGTTTTGGACCGAACAGAACCGCTCGGTAGTCTTGTTTCTGTCCCCCTGGCCAAATTAACCTTCGATGTGAAAATGTGCACATTTAACCACAATCACTAACACGGACATGTTCAGTAAGTTTGGTACTTCTGACGTTTATTTCCTGGGCTCAAAAATGATATATTGAGAGCCGGATGTTTCGTTATCAAATCAAATATCGAATAAAACAAGCGTGTACAAACCGCAAATTATACATATTCATTATGGTGACAAAATGTAAGCTTTGCTGGGTTATATCTGTATAAGGAGATAGCAGACTATCATAGCTAATTATGTCGTATTTTCAGTTCCTGTTTGTCTTGAGTGTAGCCTCATAGGCCTGAAAAATAGGTGCAATCTTCTTAACTTTGTTCTTTGTACTTTAACTCTTGTAGTTCTGTTTCATATGAAAGGAGAAGCTGGCAGACATCTAATTTGAGCATGATTAAGGCTAATAGCTGGTTATAAGAAAATAAGCACTTATATCTATGCGATTATATTAGAAATAGGCATTTCACAATAACGCTCATAATCACATTCCATTACAGTCCCCCCTTAAAATGCGTATTTTCTAAAACTGTCCCTCACACTGGAGAACAACCTGTCATTTTCACCCGGCTCATTTCACTGACTGCAACTCTTTTAAGCTGTATGTAGAGAAAGGGCTGTAACTAGCTCACCACCCCCCTCAATACAGCTGGTGAAACGCCGCCAGGTGCTATCTGTCCCTATAGCCCTACGGTGTTGCATCTCGGGGAAGGGTGACTGTAACAGAGCGTAATGTGTAACTTTCATCATGGGTTTCATCAAGCCCTACATAGACATCGTCGTCATCTGGGATCTCTTGGTTCACAAATGTGGGGATATTTTGGTCAACCGCTTTTTCTACACACTTCTTAATACAGGGGAAGACACAGCAGATTATGGCAGCTATTGTCAGGACGGCTATCCCTATCTGGGTCAGAAGTCCCTGCCATCCTCCTTTTATCCAGGTAAAATACTGGTCCCATGGGTTGGTGAGCCCTGAATTCTGTTTTAATTCTTTGGACAGATTCTCTAGTTTTTGGATGGCTAAAGTCACTTTACCATTTGGGCCGGTGTTGTCTGGGATGTAAGTGCAGCATGTACTTGTCTCAGGGATCATCTTGCATACACCCCCCTTCTCAGCTAGGAGCATGTCTAAGACCATACGGTTTTGGAAAGTCATGTGTGATGCTGCCTCTAACTGTTCGGCCAGACCTTGGAGTGCGTCCCTGGTGTAATTGACAAATCTTTGCTGGTTGTAGTAGATGTAATTTATCCAGTCTACATTCTTGTTTACAGTGATAATGGGAATCAGTGACTCGAAACCTGCTGCTACTTGGTCTCTTGCTTTGAATTCATCTGGGACCCCCCCTTGGGACCCCTATGGCGTCTATGTATGCATGGGGGTCAAAGCTTCCTGCTGGGGCACTCCTACGTTTCCTGTTGGGTTTGGGTACATCGCTTGCTTCTGGCTCTGGGTTCTCTGAGAAAATATGCAGGGGCATTATGGTTTTAGCCATTGCACATTCTCCTGTTCACTGTCCTGTCATTCTACTTCTAACTTTCATGTCCCCACAAATCCAGTACACATCTCCTAGGGACTGGACTTGATTCTGCACTAGGTCTGCAGACACCTTACTATAAGACTCGCAGTAACCCTCAGTGAAGTTCCCAAGGGGTTTTCCCACCCCATGGTACTTCCCATAACATGTATAATTGCCAGGATATATGGTAATACCTTCTGCTGGTTAAGGGGCTTTAGTGACTATGGGGTACTCCTTTTTCTAATACTCGCATAGGGAGTGGTTTGTAGCTGTGTTTGTGTTAAGGGGGACTGTTCCTTCATAGGTTCGGATTTTGTAATCTGTACCTGGAAGTATCTTACTATAAGGGGATATAAACGTGGCAACATGTGTGTTGGATGAGTTGTACCAGAATTGAGTTATACCATTTTCCTGTTTAATGGCCACCTCTTGGGCTTGAGCAAAGATTATGACAAAAAGGATAAGCAGGATCATGGTTTGGTCTCCTCAGCCTCCTCTTCGGGCACGGGGACTTTCTTGCAATGAGAGGCGTGTATCCACGAGTTCTTTCCGGCCGCTTTTACTGATGTGGTGGTTGTCAGAAGGACTTGGAAAGGACCGTCATATCTGGGTTCAAGGGTGTGTTTCCTCAAAAACTTCTTTATCAGGACCCAATCACCAGGGACCAACTTGTGCGATCCTGTGTCTAACTCAGGATCTGGAATGGAAGAAAACACTTGCGCATGGATACGGGTTAATTCTCGAGATAAGGCAGTCACATAATCAGTTAATACATCAGATTGCAGTTGCAGCTGTTGTGGAAAGTAACAACCCAGTCTGGGGGCTGAACCAAACAATATCTCATAGGGTGACAAACCATGATTTCCCCTTGGGGTGTACCTGACACTGAACAAGGCAATGGGTAGGCTGTCTGGCCAACTCATTCCTGTTTCCTGAGACATTTTTAGCATTCTAGACTTTATTGTGCCATTTAGTCTTTCCACCTTCCCACTACTCTGAGGATGGTATGGAGTGTGGAAAGCTACTGTGACCCCTAAGGCTGTCCATATCTCCCTGGTTACTGAGGCCGTGAAAGCCGGCCCCTGATCACTCTCTATAACCTCTGGAACACCATATCTGCACACTAATTCTGTTAAAAGTCTTTTAGCTGTCGTGTTCGCCGTCATGTTGGTAACGGGATAGGCTTCCAGCCTACGTGGCAGATGCAGTCTCTTGTTTAATTCAGTGATTCCTTCAACTTCTGTGGCTCCTTTTTTGATCCACACTTCTTTTTCCTCTTTGTCAGCTGTCTCTTGTTGCTCCTTGAGGTGAGTCCTGTTTACAGGAAGGTTTTGTAGAATCATGGTCGTTTGTGTTGTCTCTTCAGGGCTGTCTATTGGGTCATCCAGGATAGGTGCATTCACTCTGCTGACCACTTCTCGCGTTCCATCTGCAGCTTGCTTTGCGGCAGTATCTGCCAAATAATTGCCTCGTGCTTCTTGGGAAACCGGTTTGCCGTGTGCTTTTACTTTAAGTATGGCCACCTGCATTGGGAGCAGTAAGGCATCCATCAGGTTCTTGATAGCTGTGCTGTGTTTTACAGGAGTTCCTGCTGCTGTCAGGAATCCTCTAGTTTTCCAGATGATCCCAAAATAACAGGCTACTCCCAGAGCATATCTTGAGTCTGTGTAGATGTTAGCTCGTTTTCCTTCTGCCAACTTGCATGCCATAGTTAGGGCCTGCAACTCTGCTTCTTGTGCAGACATGGAGGGGGGTAACGCTGAGGCTTGTTTCAGCATCATCTGCATATCTGGAACCATCCACAAAGATTGTCAGGTCAGGATTTTCAAGGGCAGTTTCACTGACTGTCGGCAGGTGTGATGTCTCCATCTTCATTACTTCAAAACAGTCATGGGTGGTATAGTGGTAATCATCTTCCACAGAGGTTCCCCCCTCGAGAAGGGGAAGTAGAGTGGATGGGATGAGGGTATCACATCGGAGAATGGTGATGTTGTCAGGGGGAGGTAAGGCACACTGGAGTCTGAGGTGCCTTTGTGAAGACAGGTGTCTGGGTTGGATCTGGTTCAGGATGGCAGTGATGTCATGAGGAGCAAGGAGGATTAAGGGGTGACCCAAGACGAGGTCCGCAGTCTTGTCCAAGAGAACTTGGGTTGCAAAGACGGCTCTGAGGCAGGAAGGTCCCCCCTTGATCACTGAGTCCAGTTGACAGGAGTGATACCCTGAGTCTGTTATTATGGGCCTGAGCCAAAACTTCTGTGACATGTCCTTGCCTCTCTGAGACAAACAGTTTGAAAAGTCTTGAAAGTCTTTTAGTCCAAAAGCAGAGGCTGTTGAGAGGATCTCCTTCAGAGTTTCAAAATTGTCCACAGCTTCTGGAGAAAGCAGGAAAGGGTCAGATCTCAGGGCATCATAAAGGGACTGCTTGACCTTGAGGCAAAGGGATGGCCTTGATTGCAGCAACTCTTTCTTCAGTGAGATGTCAGGTGCCTTGGGAGATGCAGAGGCCTGGGAAAATCACCTTCTTTCTGGACTTTTTGCTTTTTAAGGCTTTGCAACCTTGCTCAACCAGGTAGTGGAGGAGACTTTCTGAGAATATGGAGGCGTCACCGAAGGAATCTGCACACAGCAGGAGGTCATCTACATATTGGAGAAGTACAACATCTGGGTGTAGTCTCATCCATGTGTCCAGGATGAGAACCATTGCTTTGGAAAATTGAGCAGGGAAGTTCTGGGCACCTTGTGGCATAACAGTCCAGGTGTAGCTCTGCTAGCAACATGTGGGGATTGGGGACGGTGGGGGTCTCCAGGATGGTAGCTTCATTCACTGCTCTGAGGTCTTGTACCATCCTGTACTTTTCTGGTTCCTCTTTTGCGGTTCGCATCTTCACTGGGAACAGTGGTGTGTTACAAGGAGATTTACAGGGTACCAAGGCTCCATTTGACAGAAGAGCCTCAACTTGTCTTGAGATGGATGTCGATTGTGCAGGCTTCAAGGGGTATTGTGGTTTTCTGGGTAGGAGAGCCCCAGGCTTCAGTTGTACCATGACTGGCGGCACTTTCAGATGTCCTATGTCTTCCGGCCCTGTGGACCATAGGCATGTGGGGACCTGATCCAAAACTTCTTCGGGACTTTAGGTTCGTCTTTTCGGTTCAGGGATAACAGGAGTGGGATGAAGCAGAGTGCCGATGCGTCATTGATGGCCAGTGGTGAGGTGATCAGAACACCACCATCAGGTTGGAAGGAGATAGAGGCTTGGAGCCTGGACAGAACATCAGTTCCTAGTAGGTTCAGGGGGCATGCGGATGAGACCACAAATCTCACTAATAAGTCAGGAAAGTTGCCGACTTGCAGGGGGAAGGTCAACGGGCTCTTTCTGGCCGTTCCATCAACCCCTACACATGCTATGTTAATGTCCGATAGGAATGAGGTATCGGGTAATTCTTCTGCCCTGATTACGGACCGGGCTGCAACTGTGTCATGACAGGGGCAGGTGACACAGGCTTGCCGGAATCCTAGCAGAGAAGGTCCATGTGTTCCGAAGTGGGGTGTGGCGGTTGGTGAGGTGGGTCCTGAGATTCTTGGCGACGAGTGTGACTGGTTCTGTACGGCCCAGTTTGACTGTGGTTGGGATTTGGGGGACTATGGGTGAATTTCCATGGGCTTGGGTATTCCCTTCTGGAGTGGCTGGGTCTTTCGCAGTTGTAGCAAGCAGACACATGGAGTTGGTACTGGTGGGCGCAGATAGGGTGTGTCAGAGGCCATCATGAGAGGAGCTACTCTCTACTGTTCTGTGAGGATTCTGGACCTAATAACTACTAATAACAACGTCTCAAGCTCAAAGTTGTGGGTTCTCTATACTCAAACCCTTTCATATTGACTCTTTAAGACCTGAAATAAATGCGGCAGCTAACATGTGTCTATGCTCTCTCTTCAGCACACTAAAACTCAAATCAGTAAACTTCTTGTACACATATTGACTTCAGGCATTTTAGAGTAGAGATGTGAACCATCTCCATACAGAATAATTTTTTTATAGGGAGCCTCGGTCGAGCCGATCTCCACAACATAGATATTTATCTTTCTTTCTAAACATTCTAATTAGATACTGACTCTTTTTTTTTTTTTTTTTAGAATACAAAACGCTGTGAGGAAAACTAGCGCATAGATTTAAGCAAAGAAAGCACTTCCTCTTTTGCTTTTCTGGCATAATGCCTAGAATACATAAACTTCCTCTTTTGCTAATACAACTTAAACACAATTAAAACCAAAATAAATTCAGACTCTGACTGAAATATTCAGAAATATTCAATACATCCTATACATAAATTATTTATTCAATTAAAATGCTACATTGGTTGCTACTATGCACCATCACTGGAAACATGTGGGCGGGTTTTGATGTAGGCGGTTGCATAGGGCGTGTTGCCACAGGGGGAGGTGTCACTTAGAACAGAGGGGTGGTAGACGAAGGGCAGTGTCTACTTGGGGACCAGACGCCATTATAGGGTGGTGGCTGACTACTTAGCTTTCTCTTTTCTAATTTTCTTGTACATGTACACGATGTAACCATTTTGGTTCCATCCACCCTCTTCTTCATGAATAGCGTTTGCAACTTTAAACCAAGCATCTGCTGCCCGTAGCAACCTATAATCTGACAACAGACCTTATTTACGTTTCAAAAAACAGTACGCCATTCATCTACTTGTAATCTCCCACCCAAATGCATATCAATTCCACAAACTTTTGCTAATTTCTTTCCCTTTTTTACAGCAGCCTCTCCCTCCCATTCTAATACCAAATCACAAGCCAAACTGCCCTCTGTGGGCATAATTAACTTATTTCCCATTTCATACAACTCTTGAATTGAATAGGAGGAGAGGAAAGGAAGAAAGGTTGAAATAAAACAGAAAATAAATGAAGATGTGCAGTGACAGGGTGATATAGAAGATGAGGAAGTGAAGAGATCTCTGTTAAATCTGCAAAAGGGGAGACATGAAACAGACCAGACAAAACACAGAATGTGAGTCAACAACTGGTATTCAGTGACCCATTTTAAACGTCTTCTACACGTCCCAACTCAAACCCAAACTCCTCACTCTGGCTTTCTCTGCCTCCTCGTAATCTTCTGGCTGCTGAGGTTGCAGGGGACACCTTTTACTTCCCTGTCCTCTTATCCTAGCCTCAGCCTCAGCCTAAATAACTTCCAATTTCTTACCAACTGAAAACTTCACTGGATAATGTACATTCAACCTGAATACCCTTACTTGGGGGACCTCTGGCACTAGGGGTTTGTAACCGAGAATAGATCTCTTATAACCTGGCTCTACCTTTGTGACCAAGCCCCAGGCCTCCTCATTAATGCCAAATAACAGTCCACAGACACATCTAGGACATGACATTACCAACAACAATTGATGTGACGACTGGAGTGAATTCTGGACTTAATCAGATCCTCACGGGATCCCCACGCCACCGCTGGGCGTAATTTGACGCCCCCTTTCCTGGTAACCCGTGCTTTACCGCACCCGTGCTTTACTGCACAATTATTTGCCCCAGGAGGAGTTTACCGCGTCCTGACGCCCTCTCTTGATATCAATCCTCAAGAGAAGTTTAACCACGTCACCTCCATCCGTGAACATATAATCAATCCCTCATTCACAACAGCCGTCACACAACACGATCGATCGACAAAACAAAACACAATATACTCAAAATACAAATACAGGCGGGTCAGAAACAATCGCAGGTTCGTACTATATAAATAGGCTCGAGACAAGATATATACCTGTCTTTGTGGACCTCGGGAAGCCAATGCGGAGACAGAAATTAACCATATACGGATGCGGATCAAACAGCAGACAAATTATTAAAAAGTGTCTTACCGTTTTCTCCAGAGTTGATCAGGCTCTGCTCCACCCGTATTTAATTCTGTTTCAGCGTCCTCTAAGTACGGCTTCCTTTTGGGCCAAAATCTCGAGCCCCACTTCTGGGCGCCAAATGTTTTGGACCGAACAGAACCGCTCGGTAGTCTTGTTTCTGTCCCCCTGGCCAAATTAACCTTCGATGTGAAAATTTGCACATTTAACCACAATCACTGACATGGACACATTCAGTAAGTTTGGTACTTCTGACGTTTATTTCCTGGGCTCAAAAATGATATATTGAGAGCCAAGTGTTTCGTTATCAAATCAGATATCGAATAAAACAAGCGTGTACAAACCGCAAATTATACATATTCATTATGGTGACAAAATGTAAGCTTTGCTGGGTTATATCTGTATAAGGAGATAGCAGACTATCATAGCTAATTATGTCTTATTTTCAGTTCCTGTTTGTCTTGAGTGTAGCCTCATAGGCCTGAAAAATAGGTGCAATCTTCTTAACTTTGTTCTTTGTACTTTAACTCTTGCAGTTCTGTTTCACATGAAAGGAGAAGCTGGCAGACATCTAATTTGAGCATGATTAAGGCTAATAGCTGGTTATAAGAAAATAAGCACTTATATCTATGCGATTATATTAGAAATAGGCATTTCACAATAAGGCTCATAATCACATTCCATTACAATATTAGTTTGGTAAAATGTGTTCATTCATTAAACTAAGTATTTGAGCTTGGTATTTATAATTTATTGAGTTTTACACTTGTCACAGGGTGATACCAATAACAGCATTATCAGTTGTTTATTTTTTTTTGAGCAACACTGTTTTATTTGATTAGTAACATATACATTGTATTTGCATTTATTTTAGTGCCACCATTTATTCCAATATTTTTTTAAATAGAGGTTTGAATTCTGTTCACATTTAAAGTACTTTATTAAGGCAGCTCCGGCATTTCTTCTCCCCTCTCCGGCTCTTCTCCCTCTTCTGGTGACGTCTTCTTCCTCTGCCAGTCCTTCTCCCTCTGCCGCTCCTTCTCTCTGTGAAGAGAAGAACTGGAGAGGGAGAAGGACCATCAGAGGGAGAAGGACCAGCAGAGGGAGAAGGACCAGCAGAGGGAGAAGGACCGACAGATGGAGATATCCTGACCTGCCGGGCTGCATGTTCAGATAAGGGTCTGGTTTGGATTTTGGGGGAAAACCCCATGCCATTTTTTTGGGCGTGGGGGTTTCCCTTGAAATCCATAGCAGACTGAAGTGTCTGGTATCATCCTGGGGGGAACCCCACGCCAATTTATTTTTCATTTTGGCAGGGTTACCCTCCAAGATCCTCTGCACACAAGTTGCTCCGCAAGTTAGATCATCATGATCTGACTTCTGGTGAGACTTCTATTCAAATCAATGGGCTTCCATAGGGAACTATTCTTTTTGAATAGAGGGAAACGCCTGACGAGGCTTAACGCTCCATATACAGCGTTAAGTCGCAGATTTTACAGGCGTCTGACATTTTTACAGCTCTAGCGCTGAAGCCTCAGAACCCGCTGGTCCTGTTTTTTTTTTTGGAGCTTAAAAATACTTGTACCACTTACAGCTCAAAAACGCCTGTGAGGCCATTGAATAATATGGAGAGGCATTTTTAAGCTGTAAAAAAAGCTCATAAACACATCTGTGGGCATGAGGCCTAAGAGTCAAAGTTGTTGTGGATATTCCACCACACTCTTGCGCTAAAAAGCGCCCTTCAATCTAATGATATAATGTACATTTTGATCGTATGTCTCCCCTGGTTCCCCATTCCCCAGTAAACAGACATTACCACGTTCTTTTGTCCTCATCTCAGCATGACTGCCTTTCTTAGCAGTCACCCTTGCTTTTATTTCCAACATAACAAAAGCTATGACAAACAGGAAGCGACAGCCAATCACTTCTTCAATACAAAATGACATCACAGGAAATGACCATATAAGGATGTAACACATGATATGAATGGCAACAGAGGAAATGACCAAATAAGGACATGACCAAATAAAGATGTAACAACACAGTATGTGACTTTCAACACAGGAAATACAACAACCAATACACAATGACTACAATTCCTCTGATAGAAATCCCTTGCTACAGTTCCTTGTGGATGGGAGGCTATCTGCAGGTGTATGTCATGGCACCCCAAATATGTTGATCAGGCATACCGGGATGACAAGAGCCCACATCCACTAAAACCGATAATGTGTTTGCAGGGTGAACAAATCCCCCCCAGGTGATCGTTCTGTGCATTGCACAGGGGCCCTTCGCTGGCGGACATGTCCTCTCTCCACAAACACCTCTCTCCAAACACCAGGAAGTTTTCCACTACCTAACAGGTCTCAACCAGCGTCAGTCTACCCCAGTCAGCTCTTTAGAGCCGGCTTGGGGAGAACGAACACTGGGAGACTCTTATGACAATGCATATTAAATACATCTAATACATCTTCATAAAAGTTTCCACAACAAAGTATAGAAACAAAGCAAAGAGTTGTATATGGAGAACCAACTATGGTATATCTTGCGATAAAATGTACAAAATATAGATTAAAAGTGAATTCGTCCACCCTACCAGACACCAATAAAAAACGTTTTTAAAAAATGACAATTGTCATACAAATAGGCAGAACAGGATCCCAAACACTTCTGCAAAATGAGTATCAACATGAAACTGCATACTTCCTTGTGTTTAGTGCCCAGGAGGTTTCTGTAGGGGTACTGGGTTGCTAAAGCACTACTTGTCTCAAATACGGGGAATAGTAGGCTAATTGCAACACTAATACCTCCTAACCTTCCAACAAACCCGTTTAATACTGGATAACAACACATGGATTGGAAGTCCAAATAAAACCTCACTGTCAGCTGCAGTCTTACACTTTTGGCTAATGAATGGTGTGGAGGGTGATGATAAATTTCCAGCAGGCAGGGTGATTTTTCCTGCTCACTACAAGGTGCAGCCAAAGATTCTTATGGAGTTGGAACAAGGATCATGGAGAGTTCTGTTTCACAGTTTGCATAGAAGATCAATAAACATGCATGCAGGGTAGACAGATTGATTGTGGAGTAAAAACTCAATTTGTCACTGTCATTTTTCATACAAATGATGGCTGATGAATATCAAACACACTTGCTTGGTTTCTGCAGATACTGACAATGTTGTCATATATGAGTGATCTAGTGTAGCAGGCCTGCGTGGGTGGCAGGATCCACGTCAAAGGAGGATACAGGGAAAAAGTAAACACTGTGCCCACGAGGCTCTCACCATTCTCTGATGGAGATTTTGGTAATGGATCCCTCCTTCGTTCAAGGCAGATGTCTATGACGAGACTCTAATGCCGCATACACACGATCTGACTTTCTGTCGGAATGAACTCTAATGGACTTTTTGACGGAGTTCCGACGGAGTTCTGATGGAGTTCCGCTGAAACGAACTTGCCAACACACGATCACAGCAAAGTCTGATCGTTTACATACGACGGGACTAGAAAAAGGAAGTTCAATAGCCAATAGCTGCCCTTGCATCGTTGTTGGTCCGTTGGACCTGCATACAGATGAGCGGTTTTCTTGATAAGAACTGGTTTCGGCAGAGTTCCGGCAGAAAGATTGGAAACATGTTCTATTTCTAAGATCCGTCAGAGTTTTAGAAAGAAAAGGTCCGATGAAGCCCACACATGAGCGGAATGTCCGACAGAATGATTCCGTTTGACCTTTTCTGCCGGAAAGTCCGGTCGTGTGCATGGAATTACACACTGGTTTTACCCATGTAAGAAACGCGCTATAGCCGAATGACGTCTACAGCATGGCTCGATAACTCTGGGAGGGCGTACTATGACGTCCTCCCAGAATCACGCTCCCGCGTGCCCCCCTGTGGTGCGAACGCAGGAGTATCCGTGACCGGATCACGGTAAATGACGGAGCAATCACTTTTAAACAAACTGCCATCATGTCCGGTTCCTCTCTGTACCAATCGGTACAGTGTGAGGGGAGAGATCAGGTGCAGCAGTGCTGTGGGCTGCATCTGTAGTGCCCACAGCATTGATCTGTGCACATTGTAGCCTCATCCATCCATACATGCTCAGCTATCCATACTCACAGCCATCCATACTAATGATTGGCCAAGCATGCACTATGACCCGCATGCTTGGCCAATCACAGTGTCATCTGTACAGAGAGCCGTAATTGGCCAAAGCCAGGGTGGCTTTGGCCAATTATGGCTCAGGGGGTTTAGTACACGCCCCACACTATATAAGGCCGCCTGGACGTCGGCCCTGTGTAGTGTGTTCTGGCTTGAGAGAGAGAGAGAGAGACAGTGTCATTTGATTTAAGTTAGATAGAGTACGCAGGCGAGTCAGTTAGCAGCACTTACAGTGTATTGTGTATATATATGCATCCTACATATATATATACATACTGTATTCAGTTTAGCTATATCCGTTCCTGTTATTCTCTTCCTACTGACAGGCAGGCAGGTGTTTTTACAGTATTTACAGCTACCTGAAGACAATTGCTGTTGTTCTGATCCTATTAAAACCACAGGCAGTTGTATCTGTGAGGGGTTACAGTGTTGTGGCTCCAGCACCAGTGCCCAAAGGCCTAATTTTTCAGCCCCTGTTTAACAGGGGCATATAATTACAATTTTTGATGCAATACTTTGCAGCAGGGCTCATTCCTGCGCTCCAACTAGAGTGTCTGTGAGGGGTTACAGTGTTGTGGCTCCAGCACCAGTGCCTAAGGCCCAATTTTTCTGCCCCTGTTCAACAGGGACATGTAATTACAATTCTTGATCTAATATTTCACAGCAGGGCCCGTTTCTGCTCCCACCAAGAGTAACTGTGAGGACTTACAGTGTTGTGGCACCAGCACCACCACACCGTCCACCACCAAAGGCCCAATTTTTCTGCCCCTGTTTAACAATGGCATGTAATTACAATTCTTGATTTAATATTTAGTTTCAATAGTTTTTTATTAAGGTATAAAGACATTACAAAATTATTTGTACTAACATATGTACATTCTATGGAACATACTAACACTTTGTAGCATCCCTGGTAAGCTCCACATTATACATTTCAGAGTGGGTCACCACTATTCATTTACTATATGTATGTGTACTCCATTAATAAGAATCTTGTTGTACTCAGTAACATAAATTTGATGTACAATGTGGGTTATATCGTGTTTTTTGCCAAATGACTGTTAGTAAATACGCATGGAGTCCCGGCACTCTTGAAATTTGTCGTGCCGGGTGTATTTTTGCCGTTGTGATCTCACAACAGAAGAAAACGGCAGGTAAGAGGAACAGCAGGAATCAAAAAAAAAATATATAAAACATATAAACATGTAAACATAAGGAAAACAAAACTTGTGAACATGAAAAGCAGCAATATGTATTTTGTAAATATAAAAGATACAAATATATAGTACATTAAGGGTTTCAGTCTTTATATTGAGTGGAGTACCATGAGAGCCACTTGGACCATTTAGTTTGCGATTTCTGATATTGACCCTGAGCTGCTGCGAACATAAGTTCATAAGAGGCATGTGTATTAGTTATTTCCACTATCTCCTGGATTTTAGGGGGTTTAGTGTCTTTCCAGTGTCTCAGTAGTGCCAGTCTAGTACTAAGTAATATGTGGATGACTATAGTTCTGGTCATATGTGGGAAGCTCTCTATCCCTAATGAGTGAACTGCCATAGCTGCTACAGGGGTGATTGTAGTACCAGTTATTGCTGAAATTAAATCAAATACTTTTTGCCATAATGGGCGGATAATTGGACAGTACCACAATATGTGCGGCAATGTGCCTACGTTCCCACATAGCCTCCAACATAAGGGTGAGACTTGTTTAGCAAATTTTGAAATTCGGTAGGGGGTTAAATACCAATTTAGTGTTATCTTGTAGGTGGTCTCCCATAAATTTACACATTTGGTAGCGGTAAATGTGTTGCGTAAGGCTTTTTGCCATTGGTCTTCAGTGAAGGTTATACCCAAGTCACGTTCCCACTCAATGATATTATTAGTTTTTATAAATACATTTTTATTGTTAAGTAGATTATAAAATAAGGATATACCTTTTATGTTGGTGTTTGTATTAGTGAGGTAAAGATACACTCGCCATGGCACTTTGATGTATGTGCACGCAAGTTTTTGAAGTAGATGAGAGATCTGAAGGTAGCTATAGTGGTCTTTTTCCTGCAGATTGTATTGTTTTTTTAAAGATTCAAATGTTTTGGGTGTTGAGCCTAGCATGAGATCTTCAATTAATAGTATACCTCTATACCCCCAATGTGTTATGTGTAGGTTTGGTATGACCAATGCGAGGCTAGATAACGTGATTGGTATGTTTTTGGTTGCTTGGTTCAGAAAGTCTAATGATGTGAACAGCCTCCAAGCCAATAGAGTAGCATCCATTGTGGGTGACAGATCTGTCTGGGTATGCGTTCGAATTTTGTTGGACAGCAAAAGGTCTACTAGTTTAGAGCTAGTTATTTGCGCCTCTTCTAGTTCTAGCCATCTTTGAGTTTGTGACTGGGACATCCAAAATCTTGTTTGTGAGAGAATTGTCGCTATGTAATAGTCTTTTAGTATGATATGTCCTATGCCCCCAGCATCTCTAGAGTTAGTTAGTTTCCTAAAGGAGCATCTGGCTTTCTTTCCTTGCCATAGAAACCTGTTAATTTGGGCTTGTGCTTTATCAAAAAAAGAGTTGGAGATTGGGATTGGCAGTGTTCTAAATAAATATAGCAGCTGTGGTAGGATTATCATCTTAAACGCAGCTAATCGTCCTGCCCACGACAGTTCCACTCTAGCTAGCTCCGTTAATTTAGTTGGTAGTGTTTCTAGAAAGTGAGTAAAATTAGCTTTAACTAAGTTGTCCGTTGTTGTTGTCAGGGTAATACCCAGGTATTTTATCCCTCTATTTTCCCATGTGTATGGGAATTGCGAGCTTAGTTTAGTTTGTAGGCTAGGTTCAATTCCTAACCCCATTATGTACGATTTACTCTCATTCACTTTATAGTAAGATATTTTATTAAACATATCTAGTGCTGTGTGAACCGAAGCCAGGGAAGTTTCCACGTTGGTTAATATCATAATTATGTCGTCCGCAAATAGGCTAATTTTGTGGGTAGAATTAGCTATAGTGAAGCCTTTTATTTCAGGGCAATTGCGGATATATATGGCCAGGGGTTCTATTAGCGGATTGAAAATTAAAGGTGATAAAGGGCAGCCCTGTCTTGTGCCGTTCGTAATGTTAAATGGTTTGGATAATGCTCCCGACGTGAATACTCGTGCAGAAGGTTTGGAGTATAGGGCTATGATTTAATATTTTACAGCAGCGCCCGTTCCTGTGCCCACCAAGAGTATCTGTGAGGGCTTACAGTGTTGTGGCAACACCAACACCTAAGGCCCCAATTTCTGCTGAGTATATAGGGCAGGCCCCTACTTTCAAACATCCAACTTACAAATATCTCCTACTTGCAAACGGAAGGAGACAACAGGAAGTGAGATGAAATCTACCCCTAGGAAGGGAAATTCTCTTCTGTAGGAGTTAATATGGGAAAAACGTGTCTCCTTTCCACTGATGCTTTATCACCAATCCTTGTTTCACTAAAAACCCCAAATTTTCAAAAAACATTTGTCATTGGGACAGAAAGTGAGGTGAAATCTTCTGAAGAGGAGCACAGACAGCAAATCAAATGTCACAGGGGTGATAACCCTTCCCTATGTTTTCCAAAAAGCTTAAAAATAGATTTTTTGGCTGGAGCTACACTTAAAAAATGTACCAGTTCAAAATGACAAACAGATTCTACTTAACAACAATCCTACAGTCCCTGTCTTGTTTGCACCGCCTGTATACTGCTGTTCAGAGTATATAGGGCCTGGGGGCCCCACGCCTTTCCTTTTTTTTAATTTGGGTGTGGGGTTCCCCTTAATAGCCATACAAGACCCAAAGGGCCCGGTAATGGACTGGGAGGGGGCTGTACCCATGCCCTTTGTCTCACTGATTATCATCCATATTGCCAGGATCGGACATTAAAGCCACAAGCCGTTTTAAATTACTTGTATTCCTTAAAAATTGTCATTTTGTGCAGGGACTATTCTAAGCATGGGAAACACGTGCCACTTTACAGGCATACTATAGACACCCCAAAGGTACGATATTTAAAGGAATATTTCACTTTTCTTTAAGCATCATTAAAATCACTGCTCCCGAAAAAACGGCAGTTTTTAAAACTTTTTTTTGCATTGATCCATGTCCCCTGGGACAGGACCCAGGTCCCCAAACACTTTTTATGACAATACCATGCATATAAGCCTTTAAAATTAGCACTTTTGATTTCTCCCATAGACTTTAAAAGGGTGTTTTGCGGCTTTCGAATTTGCTGCTAACACCTAAAATTGTTCGCTATTCGGCAAACAGGCGAACATCAGGCTCATCCCTAGTGGCAAGCATATAAACATGAGGGAAGCTACGGGGTCCGATATATTGACTGGTTCCAATCGGACACCCGTGTCCCCTCTTTTATCTACACAGTCACACGAATACTCCCCGTAATCTGGGGACTATTCCCAAAGTATCAAGGATAAGGATTTTCATTTGTTCCCTCATGTTCAGGATCCACCGAACAAACAAGATGCCCGCCACAATTTGGCCTTTTATGCATACAAAAGCAAATAATCAACCAGCTGCAGGTCATTAACTTATCCTTCCAGGCACTTTCTCAGGTAGAGAGTGAGGTCTTGGGTTTAGGCCTAAATTTCTGCCCTGCTGCACGGGCGGATAATTTTGAGGTGAGCAGGACCCGGGTCCCCAAACCCTTTTTAGGACAATACCATGCATATTAGCCTTTAAAATTAGCACGTTTGATTTCTAATGTTCGAGTCCCATAGACTTTAATGGGGTTCTAAAGTTCGCGTGAACTTTCGGTCCGTTCCCAGGTTCTGGTGCGAACCGAACCGGGGGGGTGTTCAGCTCATGCCTAGTGTTGGAACATCAGTGAGGAAAAGGCCCTGGCTGGGTGTTAGCCACAGGCATTTGTTGTCTGTGCAGCTGGTAGTCGCACATTTCTTACGCTGGTGGATTCAAGGTGTCTGTCAAGTAAAAGTCATACCAATTTCTTTGAACCGTTCACACGTTGATATACTCACCATTTGCTAAGGATTTTTTTGGAAGTTTTGATTTACCATCACTGGAATTCTGAGTTACAGTCACTGAATACCCACAGAGTCAATTATTTCATAATTGGGACTGCTTTTTTGAGTTATCACTAATTGATCATTTATTATCACATAATATAAGGTTAAGGGTTTAAAGAACAAACATATTTTGTTCTTATACCAAAAGAGTATATACCAGTGAGGATGCGTTCCAGATCCTCTCCATAACTGATGAGAGCAGAGGGGAGTTCTCATCAGATTCCAATGCCAATTCTGATTCTGAGTCAAATTCAGCATTTGAACCAATTTGAGAGTAGTGGATCGGCAAATGATTCGGAGAAAGAATGGGTCTCTCCTAAAAGGGCACGGCGCTCTGGAAAACAGGTAGCCGCCAGCAACCAGGATTATATTCCCAGACCCAGTACCAGCGCTGCCGCCAGCGATAGGCCCGGGAACAAATGCCCAGGCCCAGTACCGGTGCTGACACATCAAGCCTGAGTACCAGCACAGGAACTTCAAATTCCTTAACTACTGGAGTGTCATGCCCCCCAAGAGCCAGGGCCACTACGTACATGTCAGATGGTCTTGCCAACCCAACATGGCTGCCTTTCCGACTCAGGATCACCAATTATTCCCCCTTTAACAGCACAGCCAGGTGTGCAGGCCAACACCCAAAATTTCACAGAGATTGATTGCTTTTATCTGTGTTTGCCCGACACTTTTCTGCAATCCATTGTGGATCAGACCAATCTATATGCCCAGCAGTATATTGCCAACAACCCTCAATCGTTTGAGTGGAGAGATCTGAATTTGCAGTTTAAATTGTTTATGGGCCTCACCATAAACTGAGGTTTACAAAAACAAATGAAGGACATGCCTATTGGTCCACCAACCCCATCCACCATATGCCCATTTATTCTGCCGTAATGTCCAGGTGCCGATACAAGATGATTATGTGATTCCTTCATTTCAGCGACAACACCCAGTGCCCTCCCCACAATCATCCAAATCATGACAAGTTATATAAAATTCACCCACTGATAAATTTCTTTTCACAACGATTTGCAGAACTCTATGTCCCCGATCAGCATATATGTGTAGATGAGTCCCTGGTACATTTTTCAGGCCGGCTAGGAATAAAACAATACATTCCTAGCAAAAGGGCCAGATGCAGAGTCAAATTATACAAGCTCTGTGAGAGAGTCACAGGATATCTGTATGCGTTCCGCATATATGAAGGAAGAGATTCCCAGCTCCAGCCCCCTGAGTGCCCGGCCTACATGGGCACAACTGGAAAGATTGTATGGGACCTAGCATACCCACTTCTGAACAAAGGATATCACATATACCTTGACAACTTCTACACCAGCCTGCCCCCTTTTAAACACTTATACATTGCAAAAACCCTGGCCTACGGAACCTCCAGAAAAAATAGGAAGGGCTTCCCACAATCTCTAGTGAACAAAAATCTGCGAAGGGGAGAAAGAGCAACATTGAGATGCAATGAAGTGCTGGCCTTGAGGTGGAAGGATAGCAGGAACATGCACATGATTTTCACCATCCATGATGACACTACAAAAGAGGTTCAAAGAAGACAAGGTCCCAGCTGGCCCTGCTGGAATCCACTGCCATCCTGAGCCAATGCTTCCATAAGCAGCCTCCAAAACATCCATCCTTAACCCTGGGCATCCTCTGAGCAGACCTGTACCTGTATTGAGTATCCCAGACTGCTGCTCGCTCTGGTATCTGGCCTGCTCGGGTGCTGTAATACATACAATCAGCCGCACTCTCCTCTCCCAGGTACAGTTCTCAGCAGGAAACGTGGCTATCCCACGCTCCTTGCCCTGTGCCTACACCCCCTGATAGAGGCAGAATACCTCCACAGCAGCTGTAGGCTGTTATCCCCTAGAGAGAGAGCTGTGGCCCAGACGGAATGCCACCCCTCGGCACTTAAGGACAAGCCGCGGCTTCAGTCTAGTCCCGGAGGTCAGTGGCCATCTTGCTACACCCGGATTCCTGGCCTTCTCTTGTTCCCAGCCTCCCGGACGCCTTGCTCTCCCCGCACACATCATAGGAGGTGGATTGGACTGCTAACCATTCATAGAAATACTTTTATATACCAATCTCTGGTCAGCCTTTGGTCCCAGCCTGTGTGTTACATCCACGGCCCCCACATCTCCCCCAGGCCTGATCTATGCCTCCCCGGACTTCCAGAGTTCCTTAAATTACCTATTTACTAATCTGCCCCCTCTTGCTGGACTGCCTAGGCCTCCATATATCATAGGCCTCTTTTTGCTGGACTACTTGAGTCTCCACTTCTTACAAACTTCCTCAGGCCCCCTCCTGTGCTCCCCACGATGCGGATGCCATTACAGGGGACACATGCGTGGCGCCCGATGATGGAGGACATGTAACCCCTCCGCTCCGAACCCTGCCGCCTTCCACTGCTCACGCACAGTGAACGACTACTGCATCAACCACGGGAGACTCCGCAATTGACCACTAACTTGTCCAGGCACCCCATGGTGAAATACGGTCCAAAGCAATCTGCTCAATCCCACACACCGGAGCTGCGGCCTACACAGACACTGGACCGTTTCCTGAGTAGGCCCGAATCCCCAGCCCCGATTATGCCCGGTACCGCGCCGGCACTCGCGGACATTGGCAGAGAGGTAAGAGACACTCCTCAGATCTTTGTGCCCACCCCATCCACAGAAATGTCAGCTCCCATCACAGTGGACATACTGGACAATAAGCTACAAGCTCTCTTACAGGATTTGACCAGCAATGTCTCCAGGGAGATGGGGAAGCTTGCGCATGAATTGAGGGGGGGAGATTGCTCATATTAGTGAGCGCACTGATGTTTTAGAAACTAAATTTGATGACTTGATACAGTACGTTCATGTCTTGGAAGAAGACAATGCTGGTTAAAAACAATCTATCTCCCAGCTCCAATCCCAACAAGAGGATTTGGAGAACAGGGAACGTCGCCAATATCTGCGTATTAGAGGTGTCCCTGAAGCCATAGGAGACGGAGAGATCCGACCATATCTACTAAGCCTCTTTAACACCATGGCCCTTCTGATACCGAATATAGACTGGAGACTAGATAGAGCACATAGGTCACTGGCTCTTAAACCCCCTGCAGGAGCGAACCCCAGAGACATTATAGTACGCTTTCATTATTATGACAGCGAGGAAGCTTTGACCATGGCCACTCGCAATAAATCTCGGCTGGAATTCAAGGGGGCTAAAATACAAATTTTTAGCGACTTGTCTCCTATAAGCCTTGCAGCAGCTTTCGCCCAGTGACCACAAACTTGCAAAACCATCATCTTCCATACCGCTGGGGATTTCCCTTCCACTTGTCTGCCTCGAAGGATGGTGTCCAATATTCTATGAGGGATCTTCAGGATAGTGAGGCGTTCATACGCAATCTTGGTCTTCCACCGCTGCCAGATGAAGACCCCATACCACTCCCGACAACACCTAAACCTGCATCCATTCCAGGCCGGATTTGGACCCCTGCTCGCCAGAAACCACAGAAGGCCTACTCTACACCCCAGCGACACCCTTTTCCTAGGCTCCCACCTTGAGAGATGTCTCTCCTGCAGTTTGTTCAATCTGGCTTCGGCACTTTCCTCACCGAGTTTCCCCTAGTTTCGGGAGTTTACACCCATGTACATGGGATGTCTCTTCTGTGGACTATGGTTCAATTTTTCTACCAAGTTTCTTAAATTTTGTCAGAAGACGGCGGGGATCACTCCAGATAATTTGGAGCCCCTCGTGTGCCCTCTTTTGATCCACGGCCATGGCTGTGGACTCCTGGGTGGTTTTTACCCCCCAGGCTACACTTTAAATTTTTTTGTTTTTATAGGTCCTTTTTTGACCTATTTTTCACATTTTGTTTGTTTTGTTTACATCTTTTTTCATCGTCATTCCTCACTAATGTTAAATACTATTTCATGTTTTCCCTCCACAGGATACACCATGGACTTTTTTGGTCATTTTGTCTGTTTATGTTTTCGTGGATGTTGTTTTTTTTTTTTTTTATGGTCACCATAGCTTAACCATGTTTCATTGCGATCACTCTATGGGTTCTTACTTATAATGCGAAGGGTTTGAACTCTGTTCAAAAGCACTGGTTAGCCTTGAAGGAGTTCAAATCTTCCGCTGCGGACATAATGCTAGTCTAGGAGACACATTTCTGCTCAGGGGATCCTTTAAATTTGCTGCAAAACATCTTCTTGTTTCAGTTATAGCTTCTGACCCCTCTGGCAAAGTGGGGGTTGCCATATTGATTAGAAAATCCTGCCCCTTAAGAGTAAAATGCTCATTCATGGACCCTCGGGGTAGATATATTTTCTTGGACTGCGATTATCTCTCACGCTCTTTCACTTTGATCAATGTTTATGCCCCCAACTCAGGTCAAATCCAATTTCTCACTGATGTATTTGGGAAACTTGGCAAATATGCTCAGCCCTTTATGATTTTTGGGGGAGATTTCAATATGACCTTGTCCCCTAGAAGAGACAGACGCACACACTATTCTCTTCCACCCCTTCAGCTAAAGTAGAGCGCCAATCTACCTCTTTCCGTAGACTCATCAGATCTCATAACTTACTGGATATCTGGAGAATCAAACACCCCACGCACAAACAATCCCCCCCCCCCCCCCACATAAGATGTACTCCAGATTGGATTATCTTTTTGTCACAGCCTCTTTACTAACATCCTCTGTAGCCTCAGAATTAAACCCTATAACTTGGTCAGACCATGCCTCTGTTCAACTTGATCTCACACTTTCCTCATCTACACCTAGAACTTGCCATTGGAGACTTAATGACTCTCTCCTTCACAACCCTATCACTGAAACTCAATTGTCTAAAAATTTTACCGAATTCTTCCAACTGAATGACAACTCTGTGGCAGATGTGTCTACCCTATGGGAGGCCCATAAAGCATACTTTAGAGGCCTATGTATCTTAGCTGGCTCCCGCTTAAAGAGGGATTCTGCAGCTCAGAGACTTGATTTTCTTTCCCAGCTACGAAAAGCAGAAGGAATGCTACTAGCCTCCCCTACGATGACACGTCTGCACGCAGTCACCTCTTTACGCGAACGGTTAAAACCTATTGATATGAACAAATGCTCCAAATCCTTACTCTGGGCTAAACAGAAATCCTATGAATTTGCTAACAAACCTCATAGGATGCTAGTAAATAAGCTCAAACCGCGTCCGTTTCACTCTTACCCCGAATTTTTCACCCAGGTTGATGGAACCCCAACTCACTGTTCACAAACAATTTCTAAAGTCTTTGGGACATTTTATAATAAGCTATATAATTGTCTAAACACAGACCCCAAGCACCTATTCTCCCAAGATGAATTTAACTCCTTTTGTGACCCTTTGAAATTGCCCAAACTGTCATCATCTCAAGCAGCTACCCTTAACGCTGCTATCACGCCAGAAGAACTAGCTGAAGTTGTTAAAGAGCTGCCTTTGCATAAGTCTCCGGGACCATACGGTTTACCCTATCTTTATTACAAAACCTTTCTCCCAATTCTAAGCCCATATTTAATAGACCTTTTTACTTCTCTGCAGAAGGGCATTATCCCTCACTCTCAATTTTTACATGCCCACATTACAGTTCTCCCGAAACCTGGCAAACCCCCATCGTTACCAGATAACTACATGCCCATAGCCCTACTCAATTTAGATTATAAAATCTTCACAAAAATCATAGCTAACAGACTTTCCTCTATAATACCTAGCCTTATTCATAACGATCAGGTAGGCTTTGTCTCAGGCAGACGTGCAGGCGACAACACTAGACGCACCATTGACCTGATAGATTTACTTGACAAAACATCCCGCTTTGCCCTTACCTTGAGCTTAGATGCTCAGAATGCGTTCGACAGACTCGGCTGGCCATATATATTTGTCACACTTATGCACTTTGGGTTCACAGGCTCTTTTATGTCAGCTCTTTAGGCCTTATATTCCCGCCCCACCTCCCAAGTACAATTGGAGTCTTTAGTGTCCCCACCCTTTTCGCATAGCAATGACACTAGACAAGGGTGCCCCCTTTCCCCCTTATTGTTTATATTATGCCTTGAACCCCTAGCTGAAGCCATCCGTATGCACCCGGATATAAGTGGGGTCTCTCTGTGACAAAGAGAGTACAAATTGTCTCTTTTCGCACACGATAAATTGCTTACTTTAACTAAACCACATATTTCTCTCCCCAACCTCCACGCTTTATTAGATACATTCAGTAAACTTTCTGGTTATAAAGTTAATACGGCCAAGACGGAAGCTCTTCCTATACATAATCCCCCCACGCTTCTTACCACATTACAAAACAACTTCCCCTACCATTGGTGCTCTGCTTCCCTTAAATATCTGGGTATACACCTGACGGCATCTTATCCCACTCTGTATCAAGCTAACTTCCCCTCCTTAATTTCGGAAACACATGGCTTATTCCGTAAATGGGCGGAATCCCCCCTGTCTCTTCTGGGTAGGATAAATGTCCTCAAGATGGCTATACTCCAGAAGTTTTTGTATCTTTTTGAAACATTGCCAATTGTGCTCCCTATGTTACAACTTCGAAATATTCAATGGCCTTCACTAAATTTATTTGGGGTAATAAAGCACACAGGATTGCTAGCACAGTGGTATTTGCTCCCCGCTCTCAAGGAGGGTTGGGAGCACCTGATATTAGTAAATACTACCATGCTACCCATCTCACAGTGACCATCTCTTGGTCATCGCGCTTTGCAACGAGTAGATGGTCAGAATTAGAACTGAGTGTTACTAGCCCTGTAATCCTTGTTCAATGCTCTGGGCCGACTTGACTTCTTCCATATCTCAGCTCAGACATATCTGTCTAGGACCAATGCTATTTACTCTTTCCATCTGGAAAATATGTAACAAGGGGTTCTCTTATCTCCATGCCCATCTCTCTTAAACGTTATTTTTAACCCGGATACTCCGGATACCCTTTCCTACAATAACATGTATCCATGGTCTCGGGCGGGCATTTTTCAGCTCCGCCACCTAGTACATCCTGTAACTCGCAAATTATTCTCCTTCCAAGATCTCAAAAACAAATTTGATATACCCAAAAAGCTTTTTTTTCTTATGTTCAATTTAAACACGACTTCCATTCTATATCGCCTACCTTGGCCTTAGAAAAGCCCAATGCCTTTGAAGCTTTATGTGCCCAAAGCCCATACCAACCTGGTCTCATATCTTTTATATATAAGATCCTCCATGACTCGAATCTGCCTACGCTACATTCTCATGTATACATGCGGAGATGGGCCAAGGTACTTCCAACCCCTATATCCCTCCCTCAATGGCAGGAGATCTGGACCTCCACATCTAAAGTTTCCAGATGCGTGGAGCAGAGAGAGGCAGCTTATAAGGTCTTCATGTTCTGGTATAGGACCCCAGAGGTTATCCATAAATATGATCCCTCTATATCCCAGGAATGCTGGAGATGCTTATGAGATATGGGAACACACTATCATATCTTCTGGGAATGCCCGTTGATTTTGCCATTTTGGTCCTCGGTCCAATCAGTGCTTCAGTCTGTGTTGGAGATGGACTTCCCAAAAGACCCGGCTCACTACTTGTTAGGCCTCCCAGTCACTGGAATATCTAAACATGCCAATAAGTTGATGTCATATATTCTCTTAGCCGCCAAGAGAGTAATACCTACCTATTGGTTATCTCCCAACCCCCCCCCACACAACCCAAATTGATCTTGGCTGTAGCACAGAGATGTAGAATGGAACATATGACAGCAGTAATTCATGATTCTCTACTTTAATTTTTAAGGATATGGGATCCTTGGGACAACTCCTCTTTCAATCCTGAATCACTATCATAAACTGCTATCAAATGTCCCTTAGACAACTAGTCCCTTCATATTCGAATGATTAGCCTGAATATTATTATTATTATTATATATACTATTATTATATATATGCTGTGTCAAGATCCATGGTGTATCCTCCCCTCCCTTGTTTTTCTTTTTTCTTCTTTTTTCTGATTATGATATCATTCGCTAAGAGATGCTTCTCTTTTTCTGTATAAGATGATAGTGATACTTCTCTGTATTGTGTTTGCTTTTTCTTGTTTTGTTGAAAAATTTCAATAAACATACAATTACAAAAAAAAAAAGACTAGGTCCCATTGAAAAGCCAACATGTGTCCAAGATTACAATCTCTACATGGGGGAGTGGATTTCAATGATCACATGATTCAGCCCTATTTGTCATTAAGGAGGTCTCGTTTCTGATACAAGAAGATAGCAATTTATCTCATCCATTTGGCCATTTATAATTCCTACATAGTCTACACCAAATCCACGTAAAGCCCCGCCCCTTCCTAAAATTTATTGAAAAAGTTGCCATATCCCTCATCCATCAACAAAGACCTCCCCCCCAGAAGACCTTCACTCTGATGCTGTTAGCCGACTTCATGAGCGCCACTTCCCGTACATTTCACCATCTGAAGCAGGCCGAAAAAAAATGTTGCATGTGCAGCAAAAGAGGATTTCAAAGAGATACCAGCTACCATTGTCCCTAGTATCCCTCCCAACCTAGCCTTTGCATTGGTGAATGCTTTCAACTTTATCATACATCCCTAAAATATTAGCCCATATTTTTAACCATTTCCCCATTTTCATCATCTGTGCTGATCATTTCCCATGCTTCCCCAAATAACCATGCCACTGCCTTCCATGTGAACTGACCCTGGCCTGTTTTTTGACTATGCCTATGCCTACCATTTGGACTGCTTCCATGTGAACTGACCCTGGCCTGTTTTATGAACTATGCTTCTGCCCACCGTTTGGACTGCTTGCACGTGAACTGACCCTGGCCTGTTTTATGGACTAT
This sequence comes from Aquarana catesbeiana, assembly GCF_042186555.1. NCBI lineage: Eukaryota > Metazoa > Chordata > Amphibia > Anura > Ranidae > Aquarana > Aquarana catesbeiana. Next base: position 733,170,389 of record NC_133326.1, on the reverse strand, counting down.
GCTTTTGCTTACCGCTTGGACTGATCTGTTGCCCTGCTACTGCAGTACACAGGGGTTTCACATATGTGAGGGCCTCCAGAATTGTATTTACAGATTGTTTTCTCCAGGTTTTTAATTTCCGGATTAGTGTCTGGAGTTTCGGAGATTTCATAGATATTTGGGTGGCTGAAGCCTCTACCCCTGTGCCCCTGTGCACAGATTTTACCTGATTGCGGCCCTCAGCCTGCTGCTGACTTACTTTCATCATGCCTCTGCCTGCCACATGAACGGACTACACCTCTGCCTGCTACCTGGACTATTCAAATAATTAGCTGTAGCAAGGGGCAGTATGTTTATGAAGGGCTGGAGAGCGGTACAATAATGAGTGTCTGCAGGTAACAGTGTACCAGGACCAATATTATGACTGTGCTGGCTGTCTCTGCCTGGACAATTTTTATGGACAAATGCTTTGGCTGTGCTGACGATATCCTTGTGCTGACTATAGACAATATTCCTGCCTGCTGCCTGGATAATTACTATTGCTGTCGCTAAGCACATCTCTGCCTACTGCCTTGACCAGTGCTCTCCTCTGTGGACACTACTAAAAGCACAGGTAATTCTTTTTTTTACCCTATCCACAATAGAATTTATTTTGGATTGTAATTCTTGGTATGTACATGCTATGTGTTAGAAATATGAAAGGTCTTCAAAAATGATAGGTTGCCAGGAAATTATATATGTAATTTATGCTCCTAGAATGCCTGAAGGTGCTACTTCAATGTTGGGCCTTTGTATGGGGCCAGGCTGTGTAAAAGTCTCACACATGTGGTATCGACATACTCAGGAGGAGTAGCAGAATGTGTGTGATGAGGGGTGTCATCTTTGCTATGTATATGCTATGTGTTAGAAATATCTTATAAATGGACAACTTTGTTTAAAAAATGCATTTTCATTTTTCCCCACATTTTCCAAAAACTTCTGGAAAAAAATTAACCGTTCAAAAGACTCATTATGCCTCATAGATTATACAATGGGGTGTTTGCTTTCCAAAATGGTGTCATTTTGTGGGAAATGTCATTGCCCTGGTGCTCCAGGGCATTCAAAAGTGTAATAGGTGGTTGAGAAATGAAATGTGTAATTTATGCTAGTAGAACGCCTGAAGGTGCTACTTCAATGTTGGGCCTCTGTATGTGGCCAGGCTATGTTAAAGTCTCTGTAGCAGTGGAGGGACACCCCAGACGATGTCCTTGGAGACAAAACGCATCGGGAAGGTCTCCACTGCTGCTCATTGATTCTGTACAAGCGCTTTTTTATCTACAATCATGTGAGTGTTCTTTACTTTATTTATTGTATTGTGAAGTTCCACACTCCAGTGCCAAGTGAAAAAGTTTATCCTCAACCACAGAAAATGCTGCCGCTTACCAGAAATCGGTGGTCCCTTATTACAGGTGACCACACTGGGCGAGTATCTGTAACCCCAGCCCGGGATCTCACTGGCAAGCACTGGACTCCTCAGCGTCAGCAGGGATGATCAGCGGAAGGATCAGTAGGTAGGCAGTTATGTCACCAATAATAAGGGACCATTGATTTCTGGTAAGCGGCAGCATTTTCTGTGTGGAGGATATACTTTTTCACTTGGCACTGGAGTGTGGAACTTCACAATACATCACTTTTGGAATAACATTATTATTGGATTTTTTATGGTTTACTTATTTTTTTACAATATGATTCATTCCTTTCCAATATGGATTGATTTTGGGTCTTTTTCATCTTTTTTGTTTTTTCACTCAGCTATTGGACAATTTTTCAATTGGATTCTTTCAATATAATTTATTTTTATTTCTGTATATTTTTTCAGTATCACACAATTGCTTTTGTATTTTTGATGCACTACATTTTGTACAACATATAGTTTGATGCACTCAATTTTGCACTTCAATTTTCATTTTGTGTCACTTATCGTAATTTTTTGGCACTTATCATTGGGAGCATTTGTCAATTTACCTTTTCACTATTTAGCACGACTTTTTGTTTTGTTTATCTGTTTAGTGTCGTATAACTCTTTTTAATTGCAGCTCATTTTTATTCTTACCCTATAGAGCAGTATCCCTTTTTATATCTAAATATATAGACTGGGACTATATATACAGACATGTTTTCCCACATTGAAGTTTCTTGCTGTTGAGTTTGATAACTCTAAATATATAGACTGGGACTATATATACACTGAGTTTTTTGTCAACAATATTGCCACTTTCTATGCGTGTTATATATAGATTGAGCTTTTGCACTAATATCTGTGTTGTCATCAACATTGTCACTTTCTATGAATGCTAACAACATTTTTATTCCCATTCACTGTTTGAAGCCTTCTGGTGCCATTTGGGCTTATAGCCCACTAATTTATAGTGCTACACTTTTTGTTTTTGTTTTCCTTTTTGCCATTTATCTAATTTGGTGTGTCAGCTGCTTATTATTGGGGGTAGCGCGAAATTATTTGCCACACTTTTATGTAAAAGTCTCACACATGTGGTATCGCCATACTCAGAAGGAGTAGCAGAATGTATTTTGGGGTGTAATTTGTTGTATACATATGATCTATGAGAGAAATAACCTGTTAATATGCAAATTTTGTAAAAAAAATAAATAAAATCTTCATTTTGCAAAGAATTGTGGGAAAGAATTACAACTTAAAAAAACTCACAATCCTACAAATTTAATACCTTGGAATGTCTACTTTCTAAAAATGGGTCATGCAGGGGGATTTTGTAGTTCCCTGACTTGTTATTGTGTCTAGAAATGAGATTTCTAGAGGCCTTCAGTACATCAGGTGTGATCAATTTTCAGAGATTGGCATAATAGCTTGTAGACTCTATAACTTTCAGAAGGACCAAATAATATACACCAATATACACCAATGTGGGTTATTTTTACCAAAGATATGTAGCAGTATAAATTTTGGCCAAAATGAATGAAGAAAAATTACTAATTTGCAAAATTTTATGACAGAAACAAAGAAAAAGGCATTTTTTCACAAAATGTACAGTCTTTTTTTATTAATAGCACAAAAAATAAAAACCCACTAGTGATTAAATACCACCAAGAGAAGGCTCTTTTTGTGTGAAAAAAGGACGCAAATGTCATATGGGTACAGTGTTGCGTGACTGAGTAATTGTCATTCAAAGTGTGAGAGCACTGAAAGCTGAAAATTGGTCTGGGCAGGAAGGGGGTATAAGTGCCAGTTATTGAAGGTTAAGGGGGCAAATTCTTTTGGTCCTTAACTAGTTAAAGAATTAGCAAAAATCTGCAAACTGTATGCAGAAGTGTCTTGTTTCCTCTATAAAATGTCACCCAGTTCTGACCCCTGCAGATACTATCAGCCCACCCCACTGCTTGAATACCAGCGCACCTGGTTGCTTTACTACCAGACCACCTGGCTATTCTGAAGAACTCCCTAGGACAAGAGATAAGGATTTAGCACAATGCTGTCCTTGTAAAGTATGCTATGTCGGGCAGTCTTTCCCCATGTATGCCCCTGGGTGTGCTGAAGTACTCTCACTGTCCTTTGCTCATCACTGCACTGGGTAAGACACCTGTACAGGCCTCCAGCTGATCATATTTTCCCATGCCAGCCCAGATGTCAAAAGGTAATGGCGATTCCTCTCTTAGGCTTCCTCTCCTTCCTTTACTCAGCTTCAGCCTGGAAGCAGAGCCCCCAGCCAGGGTTCAATCCCAGGCCAAATGATAGCAACCTCAGCACTGCATCTTCCACCTGACTTCCTTGCTGTCAAGACTCCAGCATATTTAAGGGCTGACCCAGCCAACCTTCCAGGCCCTCTGCCCAGGGATTGGCCAGATTCCCTCAATTATGCAGATCAGGACCTCTGGGCCTCGGCCCATTAACTTCCAGAAGCTTCTCCAGGGGGAGATACCAGAGACCTGCCCTGTAGAGCCATCCTGCCTGACCCGCAGTAACCCAACATAATTACAGACTCACACAATTCCCATGAATCATACCAAATAAATTTAGCTACACTAGTTGCACACTAGCTTCATTGGTCCAAAAAAACACAAACATGTCTCTTGCACCTATAAGCAAGGGCATCCCATATGAAAAAAGGTAGGGCAAAAGGGAACAAACTTGAAAAGGGTTATGTATAAATAAAAAATAGAGTATGTACAGCAAATACATGGAGTATCCTAACCACAGCTCCCTGCAGCTAGCAATCACAATATAAGTGCAATATACACACAAAATACATGGTTGGATGGTTGGACCATCTGGCCTTGACGTGCACCACACAATCCCTGTAGATGGCCTTTCCAAGATTCCACTCCTGTCTAATGTCGTGGAACCAAGTCCAAACTTTTGGATTATGAGGCCCCCTTTAGGATTTGGGGACATGAAGATAGTTCCAAACCAACTGTTCCTCCCACTGGGTATTGGAGGCCTCAATAATGTCCATAATATCCCTGGGGACATAAGGGAGGTCCAATCCCCACTCCAATGCAGTTCTTCTCTGTACTTTCCACTGAAACCTGGAGAATCTGGGGAGCTCATTTAACCTGCCTTGCCCTGGGAGAACACATACCTGTGGAGACCGGGTGATTCACAGTTTGTAGGCTGTGTTCTGGGCCTCTGTCCTCCCCCAGGTTCCCGATGGTCCCGCCTGGACCTGATATTGGGCATAGGCCCAGTCTTATTGCAGTCTATCCGCACAGGACAATTGTTGGGCATAGGCCCAGTCTTATTGCAGTCTATCCGCACCCACCCCCCCATGTTGAGGGCATGCGGCCTGGTACGGTTCAGGAGGGGGGGCGCTCGCTCGTCCCCACCCCCTTTCCTGACCGGCCAGGCTGCGTGCTAGGATCGGGGTCTGGTATGGATTTTAGGGGGGACCCCACGCCGTTTTTTTGGCTTAGGGGTTTCCCTTTAAAATCAATACCAGACCTAAGGGCCTGGTATGACCCGCGACGGGGCTTGCAAGGCGTCAATCTAGCCGATAAAAGCGGCAAGATTGACATCCTTTTCTAGTCCCGTCGCACCTGAGTCACGTTCAAAATGAACGGACTTGTCCGTGTGTGGGCAAGTCTGTTCATTCTGAAAGTCCGCCGTAACTCCGGCGAAAGTCCGTCGGAAAGATGGGCGGACTTAGCCCGTCGCAAAGTCTGGTCGTGTGTGGGCAAGTCCGTCCGTTTTAAAGTCCGGCGCACCTGGCGGACAAAGTCCGTCAGAAAGTGTGCCGGACCAAGTAGGCCAGAAAGTCCGACCGTGTGTACGCGGCATAAGTCCTCCCGGTGTTCCAAAAGCACAATCCATCATCTGACATTCTAGCAATGCTCCCTGCGTCCCACGGCAAGTTTTGAACCTTACTGCATGTTTGCAGGTGACCCGCCATGTTGCTCCTCTCTCTCTCTCATTTCCACTTGTTGGGTGTACTGGGCTTACCTTGAACTGTAACTCCTCTCCTCAACCAGACACTCCGGCGCCAGCAGCTCTGATAAACAGGACTGTTCCCGCGCTGGCTGTAACCCCTTCAAACCAAAACAGAACTGTGCAGGAGTAGTTTCTGGACAAGAACACACAAACAGTCCATCTGTAGTGACATTTGCAGGACTTGTCTGGGCATAACACTTGGTCCCAGAACTGATTAGGCAACTAGGAATTGATAGTAGTGATGGCCTGTGGTAGTTGCTATGGGCAACAGCAAAGGGTGTAACACATGTTCAACTGATTTGAGCAGGAGTTTGTACCGGACAGTCTTTGGCCTCAGCCATTGTTGGGTGACTGAGACACACAAAAATGACAGCAACATAGTAACTTGCCCTGGTTGCTATGGGTGACAACATCAGGTGAATCAATGCATTCTCCATGCAGGTTAGCAAGGTACATAAGCACACAGTCATTAATTCCAGCCATTGTCAGGCAGCTGGATACATGTAATCCACAGAACAATGACAGTGACAACAAACAGCATAACACAGTTCTTACTGACATTAGCAGGGTTTACAGCAAGATGAACATCCCAGCCGCGGTTGGGCAACTGGATGACATTTGCAATCCTCTGACAGATGACAGCCCGCTGTGGTTGCGCAACAGCTTGCAGAATAACACAATTTTCACTGAGATAAGCAGCGTGAAACATGGCACAGTCTGTGGTCCAGCCACAACTAGGCAGCAGAAAGACTCTTGTGCCTCAGGTATGTGAAGGCCCAGGATGGTTGCTACAGGAAACAGCATAAAAACAGCACTCCTAACAGAATAAGATAAATAAAGTGATCTCGCGCAGACTAGCAAATATACAAATGCCAAAAAGTGCAATGTGCAATCAAAGGGAAGTGAACATTTCATAAATGCATTGAAAAAACTGTGCAACAATTGCTTAAACAAAGGACATAAAAATATAAATATAAACAAATAAAAACAAATGACCAGTAAAGACAAAAAAGTGGAAAAAAAATTCAATATTGTGCAAAAAAATTGCATGTGCAAAAAGTTGCATGTGCAAAGAATCGCATGTGCAAAATAGGATGACAATGGTAGCAAGCATTTAGTAGGTAAAAAAATAGAGAAAAGGTCAATCAATATATATGAAGATTAATAAAAAGTATATTGTATCACATGTGCAAAAAATCGTATGTGCAAAATCGCCAGAAAAGTGCGAGTAGGGCACATAAAAATTAGTTCACTTTAGAGGGACAGAGAGATGATAATAGCTCGTCTTCTATGGAGGACGTTGAGTATAAGGGTGATGAATGTTGATAAAGAAGTTCACAGAGATGGTGTGGCAATGCAAAAACAAATCAGTGCTGCTCAATATCCATGTAGAACTTCATAAATAGATTCATTCCCGAACAGTCAGTCTCCCAGAACTCTCACCTCATGTACTGTAATAAATCGCATGGAAATGTTAATATAACTCTCCACCGCTCCCCTTTGGCTCCTTCTCCAGCTCACATACACTTCACCAAGGATTCGAGGTACCTTCTACAGCTGTTAATATCTTTACTCGGCCGTCCCTATCCACTCTGGTTTAAATAAGGTAGTGATAGGGAAGAGAAAGGATAAACATGCCTCCAATAGTGTAGTGGGGTTAAAGCAACCAAAGTACATTTTATTAAAACAATAGGTGGACTCTTACATAAAGCATAAAAATAACAGGCAAGAACAGTTTAAAACTGGCATTTTCGGCACCTCCTTACGTCACTTCCGGTGCGCGTCTGACTCCAGCCACTCCCTACGCGTTATGTCACGTCACGTGACTTCATCTGACTGTTCGGGAATGAATCTATTTATAAAGTTCTACATGGATATTGAGCAGCACTGATTTGTTTTTGCATTGCCACACCATCTCTGTGAACTTCTTTATCAACATTCATCACCTTATACTCAACGTCCTCCATAGAAGACGAGCTATTATCATCTCTCTGTCCCTCTAAAGTGAACTAATTTTTATGTGCCCTACTCGCACTTTTCTGGCGATTTTGCACATACGATTTTTTGCACATGCGATTCAATATACTTTTTATTAATCTTCATATATATTGATTGACTTTTTCTCTATTTTTTTACCTACTATATGCTTGCTACCATTGTCATCCTATTTTGCACATGCGATTCTTTACACATGCGACTTTTTGCACATGCAATTTTTTTGCACACTATTGAATTTTTTCCCACTTTTTTTCCTTTAGTGGTCATTTGTTTTTATTTGTTTATATTTATATTTTTATGTCCTTTGTTGTAAGTAGGGATGAGCCGAACACCCCCCGGTTCGGTTCGCACCAGAACCCACGAACGGACTGAAAGTTCGCACAAACGTTAGAACCCCATTGACGTCTATGGGACTCGAACGTTCGAAATCAAAAGTGCTCATTTTAAAGGCTAATTTGCATGGTATTGTCCTAAAAAGGGTTTGGGGACCCGGGTCCTACCCCAGGGGACATGTATCAATGCAAAAAAAACTTTTAAAAACGGCCGTTTTTTCGGGAGTAGTGATTTTAATGATGCTTAAAGTAAAAAAAAAAAAAGTGAAATATTCCTTTAAATATCGTACCTGGGGGGTGTCTATAGTATGCCTGTAAAGTGACGCGTGTTTCCCATGTTTAGAACAGTCCCTGCACCAAATGTCATTTTTAAAGGAAAAAATCTCATTTAAAACTGCTTGCGGGTTTAATGTCATGTCTGGTCCTGGCAATATGGATGAAAATCAGTGAGACAAACGGCATGGGTACCCCCCAGTCCATTACCAGGCCCTTTGGGTCTTGTATGGATATTAAGGGGAACCCCGCACCCAAATTAAAATAAGGAAAGGTGTGGGGCCACCAGGCCCTATATACTCTGAACAGCAGTATACAGGCGGTGCAAACAAGACAGGGATTGTAGGTTTGTTGTTAAGTAGAATCTGTTTGTAATTTTGAACATTTTTAACGTGTTTAGCTCCAGCCAAAAAATCTTTTCTAAGCTTTTTGGAAAACATAGGGAAGGGTTATCACCCCTGTGACATTTGTTTTGCTGTCTTTCCTCCTCTTCAGAAGATTTCACCTCACTTTTTTGTCCCAATGAAAAATGTTTTTTGAAAATTTGGGTTTTTTTGTGGAACAAGGATTGGAAAGCATCAGTGGAAAGGAGAAATTGTTTTCCCATATTAACTCTTACAGGAGAGAATTTCCCTTCCTAGGGGTAGATTTCATCTCACTTCCTGTTGTCTCCTTCCGTTTGCAAGTAGGAGTCGTTTGTAAGTTAGATGTTTGAAAGTAGGGTCCTGCCCTATATACTCAGCAGAAATTTGGGCCTTAGGTGTTGCTGTGGCCATAACACTGTAAGCCCTCACAGGGCCCTGCTGTGAAATATTAGATCAAGAATTGTAATTACATGCCCCTGTTGAACAGGAGCTGAAAAATTAGGCCTTAGGCACTGGTGCTGGTGCCACAACACTGCAACCCCTCACAGACACTCTAGTTGGAATGCAGGAACGAGCCCTGCTGCAAAGTATTACATCAAAAATTGTAATTACACGCCCCTGTTAAACAGGGGCTGAAAAATTGTGCCTTAGGCACTGGTGGTGGCGCCCAGAACCAAAAATGTTCTTACAAGCTATCAGCGTGATGATTGAGGAGGAAGAGGATAATTACTCAGGGATAGTCACTCAGCATCAGCATAGGCAGTCTTTGAAGGGATCTGAGATTTCAAAAAAAATTATTCGGTTACATCAGCATCAGGTGCTTGGTAGCTGGTGGTGATCCAAGACTCATTCATTTTTATGAAGGTCAGCCGATCGACCGAGTCGGTGGACAGACGCACCCTGTGATCGGTTACCACGCCTCCAGCAGCACTGAATGTGCGTTCCGAAAGAACGCTGGATGCAGGACAGGCCAGTAGCTCAATTGCATACTGTGCAAGCTCTGGCCAGTGATCCATCCTCAAGACCCAGTAACCCAGAGGATTTTCGGTGGGAAAGGTGTCCAAGTCTGATCTTGCCCCTAGGTATTCCTGCACCATGTAAAACAGACGCTGGCGATGGTTGCTGGAACCGATCATACCTTGGGGCTGCGGACCAAAAAATTGTCTGAACGCATCGGTCAGACGGCCACCTTCTCCACCGCTTCTTCTTTGACTGACCGAAGCCTCAGCAACACGTTGTCCAGAAACAGGAGTTTGTAACCTCCCAGTCTCTGGGAACGCGTTGCACAGACCTTTCTGCAAGGCCTCCCGAAGATGTTTCATCCTCTGCTCCCTCTGCGATGGCAAGATAAGGTCCGCAACCTTACCCTTGTAACGTGGATCAAGGAGGGTTGCCAGCCAGTATTGGTCCTTCTCCTTGATACCACGAATACGAGGATCCTTACGCAGGCTTTGCAGGATCAGGGAGGCCATGCAGCGTAGGTTTGCTGAGGCATTCGGTCCGGAGTCCTCTGGGTCACTAAGAACGACATGGTCCGCAGCCACCTCCTTCCAGCCACGTACAAGTCCATGTGTTTCTTGGGACTGATCCCTTAAAGACTGCTGCTGATGCTGAGTGCCAGGCTCCACCTCCATACTGACACAATCTTCCTCCTCCTCCTCTTCCTCCTCGTCCTCTTCCTGTGTGATCGGCGGGCACGCAGGAACACTGTCTGGATAAAGGGGGCCTTGAGAGCTAAGGAAGTCCTCCTCTTCCTGCCTCTGTTCTGCCTCAAGTGCCCTGTCCATTATTCCACGCAGCGTGTGCTCCAACAGGTGGACAAGGGGGACAGTGTCACTGATGCATGCACTGTCACTGCTCACCATCCTCGTGGCCTCCTCGAATGGTGACAGGACAGTGCATGCATCCCTGATCATGGCCCACTGGCGTGGGGAAAAAAAAACAAGCTCCCCTGACCCTGTCCTGGTGCCATAGTCGCACAGGTACTCATTGATGGCCCTCTGCTGCGTGTGCAGCTGCTGCAGCATGGCCAACGTTGAGTTCCACCTGGTGGGCATGTCACAGATTAGGCGGTTCTTGGGCAGGTTAAACTCCTTTTGGAGGTCCGTCAGCCGAGCACTGGCATTATATGACCGGCGGAAATGCACACAGACTTTCCTGGCCTGCCTCAGGACATCCTGTAAGCCCGGGTACCTGCCCAAGAACCGCTGCACCACCAAGTTAAGGACGTGAGCCAAACAGGGCACATGGGTCATTTGTCCCTGTCGGAGGGCAGAGAGGAGGTTGGTGCCATTGTCGCAAACCACCATTCCTGCCTTAAGTTGGCGTGGCGTCAACCACCTCTGAACCTGCCCCTGCAGAGCTGACAGAACCTCTGCCCCAGTGTGGCTCCTGTCCCCCAAGCACACCAGCTCAAGCACCGCATGGCATCTTTTGGCCTGCGTACTTGCGTAGCCCCTTGATCGCCTACGGAGCACCGCTGGTTCCGAGGAAGAGGCCATGGAGGAAGAAGAAGAGGAGGGGGTGGAGGAGAGAGGTGTGTCACAATCAGCATTTTGGAGGCGTGGTGGCGGAACAACCTCCAACACTACTGCACCTTGTCCTGCATCCTTCCCAGCTGCCAGCAGAGTCACCCAATGCGCCGTGAAACTTAGGTAACGTCCCTGTCCATGCCTGCTGGACCATGAGTCAGCGGTAATATGCACCTTACCGCTGACCGCCCTGTCCAGCGAGGCATGGACATTGCCTTCCACATGCCGGTAGAGAGCCGGAATCGCCTTCCGTGAGAAAAAGTGGCGTTTGGGTACCTGCCACTGAGGAACCGCACATTCCACAAACTCACGGAAGGGGGCAGAGTCTACCAACTGAAAAGGCAGCAGTTGAAGTGCTAGCAATTTTGCCAAGCTAGCATTCCACCGCTGGGCATGTGGATGGCTGGGAGCAAACTTCTTTCGGCGGTGCAGCAGCTGGGGAAGGGAAATTTGCCTGGTACAATCTGACGTCGGTGTACCAAAAGCAGATTGCCCACAAGTACTTGGCTGTGACACACCTAATTCTACACCTTCATTCCTCTCACTGCAGGTCTCAGAGAGGACTGAAGGTCTAGTGGGGTTGGAAATCTCAGCTGATGAGGAGCAAGGAGAGATCCTCTTTGTTCTTTGGTGTGGGTCTTTTAGATACGCTTGCCAACGAACTGCATGGCAGGTCAACATATGTCTGGTCAAGCATGTGGTACCCAAGCGGGAGATGTTTTGGCCACGCGAGATACGCTTGAGACATATGTTGCAAATAGCAGCGGTGCGATCTGATGCACTCGTCTCAAAAAAGGCCCACACCAAAGAACTTTTTGAATAACGCGCAGAGACTGCAGCGCCCTGCACATGTGGAGCTTTGGGGTGTGATGCAGTCAATGTGCTGCCCTTAGGCTGGCCCCTGGAGGGCATCCTGCCTCGTTGGTGATGTGCCGCCGCCTCCTCCTCCTCCTCCTCCTCCTCCTCCTCCTCCTCCTCCTCTCTCCTATCAGGCACCCACGTTGAGTCAGTGACCTCATCATCCCCTCCCTCCTCATCACTGGAGCAAACCTGGCAGTATGCTGCAGCAGGGGGAGCATGACTGCCAGATTGCTGTCCTTCTTGGGCACCCCCTCTGTCCGTGCTCATGTTACTGCCTTCATCGAGCTCAGTATCGTCATCAGAGCCTTCCAAACGCTGGGCATCCTCCTGGAGCATGTACCCAACACTGTGGTCAAACAGTTCGAGGGAATCCTCATGAGGACATGGTGGAGCTAGGGAAGGAGTCACTGATGACATTGAGCTGAGGGAAGAGGCCGCTGCTTTGCCAGACAAAGCACCCTGGGCATGGGTGAGAGGGGATGAGGAGGATGAGGACGGCTTGGTCATCCACTCGACTAAGTCTTCCGCATGTTGCGGCTCAACACGGCCAGCTGCCGAAAAAAAGGCCAAGCGTGTCCCATGGCCACGTGCTGATGAGGATGCACCGTCTCCACGACCAGCACTAGACACAGAGCCTGCTTGCCCTCTCTTATTGGCTTGTGACTGTCTGCCTCTCCTTCTTGGCCTTCCAGACATACTAATGGCCTGTAGCTGCACTAAGCTGGGATAGAACACCTGTAATTTTCTTCAAGTAGCTTTATATACTGTAACCAGACAAGCCTGCCTGTCAGTAGGAAGATAACAGGAACGGATCTAGCTGAACACTGTGAGCAGGACGCACTGTACTAAATGTAAATAGTCTAGCTGCCTGACCGTGGTACTAATAGGATCAAATAGAACACCTGTAATTTTCTTCAGGTAGCTTTATATACTGTAACCAGACAAGCCTGCCTGTCAGTAGGAAGATAACAGGAACGGATCTAGCTGTACACTGTGAGCAGGACGCACTGTACTAAATGTAAATAGTCTAGCTGCCTGACCGTGGTACTAATAGGATCAAATAGAACACCTGTAATTTTCTTCAGGTAGCTTTATATACTGTAACCAGACAAGCCTGCCTGTCAGTAGGAAGATAACAGGAATGGATCTAGCTGAACACTGTGAGCAGGACGCACTGTACTAAATGTAAATAGTCTAGCTGCCTGACCGTAGTACTAATAGGATCAAATAGAACACCTGTAATTTTCTTCAGGTAGCTTTATATACTGTAACCAGACAAGCCTGCCTGTCAGTAGGAATTTAACAGGAACGGATCTAGCTGAACACTGTGAGCAGGACGCACTGCACTAAATGTAAATAGTCTAGAAGATAACAGGAACGGATCTAGCTGAACACTGTGAGCAGGACGCACTGCACTAAATGTAAATAGTCTAGAAGATAACAGGAACGGATCTAGCTGAACACTGTGAGCAGGACGCACTGCACTAAATGTAAATAGTCTAGAAGATAACAGGAACGGATCTAGCTGAACACTGTGAGCAGGACGCACTGCACTAAATGTAAATAGTCTAGAAGATAACAGGAACGGATCTAGCTGAACACTGTGAGCAGGACGCACTGCACTAAATGTAAATAGCAGGAACGGATCTAGCTGAACACTGTGAGCAGGACGCACTGCACTAAATGTAAATAGCAGGAACGGATCTAGCTGAACACTGTGAGCAGGACGCACTGCACTAAATGTAAATAACAGGAACGGATCTAGCTGAACACTGTGAGCAGGACGCACTGCACTAAATGTAAATAGCAGGAACGGATCTAGCTGAACACTGTGAGCAGGACGCACTGCATTAAATGTAAATAGTCTAGATAGAAGATAACAGGAACGGATCTAGCTAAACTGAATACAGTGTATATATATATATGCAACACCTGGGATGCATATATATACACAATACACTGTAAGTGCAGCTAACTGACTGACTGTTCTGCCTAATCTATCTAACTCAAATCAAATGACACTGTCTCTCTCTCTCTCTATCTCTCAGCACACCGGAACACACACTACACAGGGCCGCCGTGCATATAGTGTGGGGTGTGTACTAAATCCCCTGAGCCATAATTGGCCAAAGCCACCCTGGCTTTGGCCAATTACAGCTCTCTCTACTGACGGCGCTGTGATTGGCCAAGCATGCGGGTCATAGTGCATGCTTGGCCAATCATCAGCCAGCAATGCACTGCGATGCCGCAGTGAATTATGGGCCGTGACGCGCCACACGAATTTAGCGCGAACGGCCCATAACGTTCGCAATTCGGCGAACGATCGAACAGCCGATGTTCGAGTCGAACATGGGTTCGACTCGAACACGAAGCTCATCCCTAGTTGTAAGCAATTGTTGCACAGTTTTTTCAATGCATTTATGAAATGTTCACTTCCCTTTGATTGCACATTGCACTTTTTGGCATTTGTATATTTGCTAGTCTGCGCGAGATCACTTTATTTATCTTATTCATTGTAGGTGCTGTGTACACCATAGGTTTTGCTGCAGATTTGTTTCACTTAGTATTACTTCTACTCATCCACCTATTACTCAGAGTAGCGCGAAGGGACACCTATACACTCCTAGCAGAATGATACAGTTCCCGATTACAGATACTTTTACACAGCATCTCTTCTCTGGCTCGCTTGGTAACTGATTGATCATTCTTTAGCTTGTTGGTTCCTGGTTGCTATGGGCAATGGCCATGCAAGTTATCATAGAGGGATCCCAGATGAGAACTTCAAATGTAGCACTACCTCCACAGGAGCCACTGGTTACTGGTTCCCCCTATTCCTGCACAGCCAGGCAACATGCATTTCCAACTTGCATCCGGACACAAGAAATCAGTCCATGGGCTTGTTTCTGTTGTTTTATTGTGGAAAACAACTTGGATAGGGTATCGGAATTATGGGATGCCCAACTTGACTTGAAGAACAACAGATGAGGACAAACTTCCTTCTCTATGTACAAAAATTAAGATCCTGGACTGTATTCTGTCCGGAACAAACACAGTCTCTATGGATCAGTAACCGGATCCTTTACGGAATTAGCACAAAGCTGCCAACAGTATGCAGAAGTATCTTGTTCACTAAGTTCTCATGTTTGCATGTACTATCAGCCCACCCGGCTACTTGACTACCAGTCCACTCAGCTACTTAAATACTAGCCCACCTGGCTGCTGGACTACCAGTCCACCCGGCTGCTCTGAAGAACTCCCTAGGACAAGGGATCAGGATTTAGCACAATGCTGTCCTTGGAAAATATGGCGGCAGTCTTTCCCCTTGTATGCCCCTGGGTGTGCTGAGGTACTTACACTGTCCTTTGCTCCTCACTGCAGGACTCCTGTACAGGCCTCTAACTGATCAGATCTTCCCATGCCAGCCCGGATGTCCATAGGTAATGGAGATTCCTCTCTTAGGGTTCCTCACCTTACTTTCCTCAGTTCCAGCCTGGAGGCAAAGCCCCAGACCCAGGGTCCTCTCCTAGGCCACATGACAGCAACCTCATCCCTCCATCTTCCACCCGACTCCCTTGCTGGCCAGGCTCCACCATATTTAAAGGCTGCCCAGCCACCCTGCCAGGCCCTCTGCCTGGGGATATGTCAGATTCCCTCAAGTATGCAGATCAGGAACTCCTGGCCTCTAACCACCAACTTCCAGAAGCTTCTCCAAGCTTCTAGATCCAGGTACCAAAGACCTGTCCTGTAGAGTCATCCAGCATGACCTGTAGTAACTAACCTATATAAAGACACACAAGGTTATCATGAGTCATACCAGATAAATTTACCTCCACTGGAAAGTTGGGGTTAATTACTAGTATTTGAAATGGTGAGGGTTCATCAATATAAGGAAGAATACAGTGTATGGAATGGGTGATTCTTCACTATGAAGATAAGTATTTGGAATACTGGGGGCTGGTCACTAAAACAATGAATATACGAAATGATGAGGGCTGATCACTAAGAGGATGAGTATATGGAATGGATAATTCCTCACTATGAGGATGAGTATGTGGAATACTGGGGGCTGATCACTAGTGTATGAAAGGATGAGGGATGATCACTATGAGGATGGATATCCAGAATGATAAAGGGGTTCATCACTTTGAGCATGAGTATGTGGAAACCTTGGGACTGGTTACTATGAGGATGATTATACAGAGTGTGGGGGGCTTGTAGCAATGAGGATTAGTATATGCAAAGATGAGGTTGGGGCTCATCATTATAAACATGAGTATACAGAATGGCAGAGGCTTATCACTACGAGGATGAGTATATCGGAAGGCAGGACCTTATCACTATAAGGATGAATATAGGGAATGTTGGGGGCCATTTTAGCATTGTATTGGACTGAAGCGTGCACTATACAGCTGTTGAGTTGGCATCTGTGCACTGCAGGGTTTACTCTATGCTGATGGGTTCCCAGGGATGGTCTTGGGGATTCCTGCCATTGTCCCACCACCTTTCAATTATACCAGGGAAGATAAGGAGGGAGGATGATGGACAGATGCTGGTCTTTCAAATGGGGAAACCAAGTGCAACCAGTAAGCCACCACCAACCCAAGTGACAAGATATCAAATATTTTAATATGTACTGCAGCTGCACATATTTCCCTGCAAACTGTGTATTACCTGCTCCTGACTTGTCCTCTGCCCTCTCTGTTCTACATGCTGCTGGTTCCTGCTTTCTCTGTATTACTTACTCCTGACCCCTGCTCTCTATGTGTTACTTACTCCTGACCCCTGCTCCATCTGTTCTACTTACTCCTGACCCCTGTTCTCTCTGTGTTACTTACTCCTGACCTCTGCACTCGGTGTATTGCTTACTCCTGACCCCTGCTCCCTCTGTTCTATTTACTTCTGACCCCTGCTTTCTATGTGTTACTTACTCCTGACCCCTGCTCTCTCTGTTTTTTCTTACTCCTGACCCCTGCTCCCTCTGTTCTACATACTCCCAACCCCTGCTCTTTCTGTGTTACTTACTCCTGACCCCTGCTCTCTCTGTTACTCTGTTACCTTATCCCTACTCTCTCTGTTCTGCGTACAGCTGGCCCCTGCACCATCTGTTCTACTTACTCCTGACCCCTGTTCTCTCTGTGTTACTTACTCCTGACCTCTGCACTCTGTGTATTGCTTACTCCTGACCCTTGTACTCTGTGCATACTTACTCCTGACCCTTGTACTCTGTGCATACTTACTCCTGACCTGTGTGCTCTGTATGTGAAGCTGGTCATAGATGACTCCTTTTATTGATCACCCAGTGGGCTGAATGAAAAAAATTATAATTTCTTCAATCCACATAAGTGAAGACAAAGGAATCCTTCCCACTGAGACATTATATTCTGACAACGGGACTATCTGCTGTAAGAATAAACAGATGGGCGGTGGCAGCTGATTGAGAAAATGTTTCCAACATTACACATGACCCCTACGCTCCATGCATTATTTACTCCTGACCCCTACACTCTGTATTACTTTCTCCTTACCCCTGTCCTCTGTGAATTATGTACACCTGACCTCTACACTTTGTGTGATACATACTCCTGACCACAGCGCACTGTGTGGTATTTTCTCCTTACCCCCAACCCTGGCACACTGTGTGTTATTTACTTCTGACCCCTGTACTCTATCCACCACAATTTGCCAGGACATGCTATGCCCACCACATTCTTCTGCTCATGGTGCCCAAGGCATTTTGTCTTCCTCATCTTCCCAAATTCTGTGACTGATTGTTTCAGGGCATGGTAAAAACGTATGCATCATTTTGTGAGTGTGGTTTAAAGTGGGGGTGGTCAGTATAGTCAATAGAGTGTCTCTGAATTTTTAAAATCTGGTAACCTCAGTGTAGAAGGATGATAGGGAATGGTCTCTCCTCCTAGGTGGGTGTTGGAAATAAGTTTAGCAACCTCATCTATAGTAGTAGGGTTGAATAAGGAAAGTGTTGATTGTACCTGTGGACATGGAGTGTTAAGTGGGGGGTTATCTGTAGAGTGGGGATTTCATTACAATTTGAATCAATCTTATTTTTTAAGTGATTAGCGATCTCCTGGGCAGTGAGTGAGTTAGTGGGTGGAGGCAGTGTAGGACGAAGATGAGAGTTGAAGGTAGAGAAGAGTTGACGGGGACTAGATGAGAAGGTGTTAATAAGAGTGATAAAATAGGTCTGCTTGGCAGTGTGGAGGTAAGAATTGTATTTTTGGAGGGCAGATTTATATTGGGTGAAGTCTTTGTGAGATTTAGTCACAAGTCAAGAGCATGACTATTTTTTTTTAAACTTCTGATGTCAATTGTTTGCCAGGGTTGGGGCCTGATTCTGTGTTCGGTGAGGAGGGTGAGTTCATCCAGTGTGGAGGACAGGGATCTATTGTAAACAGAAGTGGCTAGATTGGGGCAGGTCAGAAGTGAGATTTTGTCATAGAGGCGGTCAGTAGCAGAGTAGAGGAGAGAAGGGTTGAGGTGGTGAAGGTTTCCACGAGTAAATGTTAGGCGGTTGGAGGTAGAGGAGGTGGAGGAGAGGGCGAGAACAAAACTGATAAGGTGATGATCAGAGAGAGGAAAAGTATTGCTGTAGAGGATGCACAGGGTGCATAGGTATGAGAATACAAGGTCGAGGGTGTTGCAATAAGAGTGAGTAGAAGCCTTTATCCATTTCTTCAGATCAAATGAGGAGTTTAGACTAAGAAGTTTAGAAGTATCGGGAGTATTACCAGGGATGTTGAAGTCACTGAGAATGATTGTGGGAATTTCAGAAGAGAGAAAGTAAGGTATCCAGGCAGAAAAGTTTTGATACATTAAGAAATGCCAAGAAATCACTGATCATCATCTTACAGTAAGAGGAAGTTCCCAGTGCTCTGTTATGTAAGAAGTGATGGAAAGCAGAACAGACTCCGATAGAGGAAAATAAATCCCCCCCCCATACTACTGTCCCCCTACTTCCTCCTCTTCTTGCATTAGGACATCGAGGTACAGATCAGCTTTTTCTTCACACGAACATCTTCCTACGGTAAGAAGTTGGACGCTGCCAGTGCCGTGTTTCCAGGTTTTCTCTTTCAATTATTTTTTATTATAGTTAAGACCATATAATAAACATACATTCTATGATTAATTAATAATGTATGGAAGTATTAGAAATAATACCATATCTAGGTACATATTGCTTAAAACAAGAGTGCTGACAACTTTCACTAGGCAAGCAACTTATTGCCCATTAGATATTATCTAAAATGCATAATGGACTATACATATATAGTGAACAATAGAAATATAGAAAATCCAACAACAGTAACAGAATACCATACAGAGAGATACCATTGGGAACCACCGTGAAGGAAGGCTATGCTCGGGTTCTTTCTAATCATCTACTGGGTAGCGTAGAACCCAAGGAACCCTTGGACCATTTTATGTGATGTTAAAGTACTAAGAGTGTTGGAAAAAAGGCAAAATGTTTTTCATACATGTATTGTGTCTTGACTCTATAAATTACCTCGTAAATATTATGAGCATTAAGTGACTTCCATTACGATGTAATAGTTAGATGTGCTGCAATTAGTATGTGAGTGACAAGGCTTCTAAATTGTCTAGTAATGTTATTGATATTAACACTAAGTGATGCTAGTTATGGAGTAGGATGAAAAATAAGCCCAGTTACTGATGTTATGAAGGTAAATACAGAGTTCTTAAAGCTACGCAGGCTTTTACACTCCCACATAATATGTAATATACCTTCTCTTCTCTGATTCATTTGGGAAGATTTGAAAAAGTCTTAGAGGTGTTAAATAAATTCTATATAGCAGTTTTAGCATAAGTTACCAGTGTTTAACACAATTAGATTGTTGATAATGTGATTGGGTGGCATGTTGCCACTCAGAGTGGGTAAACCTAGAACCAAACGCTTTCCCACAAATGAGCATATTGGAGGTCTTAGTGAATCTCCCTTTATATTGAATAAAAGAGTAGAACCAGAACAGCCCTTTGGGTTTGTTTAAGTTAGCAGTCCCATACTTCACCATTAACCTTACACTTTAAGTCATTGTATTTCTTTGCAGCCATGGAGTGACTCGTAGATTAGGGATGAAATTATCATAAATTTGTAGTGGGATATTATCACAGATCGATGTGAACTCTAAGGGTATCAGAGCAAGAAGCTGGTCCCAGGCAAGCAATGTGGCATCTGTACAGTATCTCACAAAAGTGAGTACACCCCTCACATTTTTGTAAATATTTTCTTCTATCTTTTTATGTGACAACTGAAGAAATGACACTTTGCTACAATGTAAAGTTGTGAGTGTACAGCTTGTATAACAGTGTAAATTTGCTGTCCCCTCAAAATAACTCAACACACAGCCATTAATATCTAAACCGCTGGCAACAAAAGTGAGTACAAAGTGAAAATGTCCAAATTGGGCCCAAAGTGTCAATATTTTGTGTGGCCACCATTATTTTCCAGCACTGCCTCAACCCTCTTGGGCATGGAGGTCACCAGAGCTTCACAGGTTGCCATTGAAGTCCTCTCCCACTCCTCCATGATGACATCACGGAGCTGTTGGATGTTAGAGACCTTGCACTTCTCCAACTTCCGTTTGAGGATGTCCCACAGATGATCAATAGGGTTTAGGTCTTGAGACATGCCTGGCCAGTCCATCACCTTTACCCTCAACTTCTTTATCAAGGCAGTGGTCGTCTTGGAGGTGTGTTTGGGGTCGCTATCATGTTGGAATACTGCCCTGCGGCCCAGTCTCTAAAGGGAGAGGATCATGCTCTGCTTCAGTATGTCACAGTACATGTTGGCATTCATGGTTCCCTCAATGAACTGTACCTCCCCAGTGCTGGCAGCACTCATCCAGCCCCAGACCATGACACTCCCACCACCATGCTTGACTGTAGACAAGACACACTTGTCTTTGTAGTGCTTACCTAGTTGCCGCCACACACGCTTGACACCATCTGAACCAAATAAGTTTATCTTGGTCTCATCAGACTACAGGACATGGTTCCAATAATCCATGTCCTTACTCTGCTTGTCTTCAGCAAACTGTTTGCAAGCTTTCTTGTGCATCATCTTTAGAAGAGGCTTCCTTCTGGGCCGATAGACATGCAGACCAATTTGATGCAGTGTGCGGCGTATGGTCTGAGCACTGAGAGGCTGATCCCCCACCCCTTCAACCTCTGCAGCAATGCTGGCAGCACTCATATGTCTATTTCCCAAAGACAACCTCTGGATATGACGCTGAGCATGTGCACTCAACTTCTTTGGTCGACCATGGCTAAGCCTGTTCTGAGTGAAACCTGTTCTGTTAAACCGCTGTATGGTCTTGGCCACCGTGCTGCAGGTCAGTTTCAGGGTCTTGGAAATGTTCTTATAGCCTAGGCCATCTTTATGTAGAGCAACAATTCTTTTTTTCAGATCCTCAGAGAGTTTTTTGCCATGAGGTGCCATGCTGAACTTCCAGTGACCAGTATGAGAGAGTGAAAGAGATAGAACTGATGTTTTTTCCAGAATCTCACAGGGTATTATCGTTATAAAAAATGTCAGGTATGCTCTCTCAGCAAGTGTAAGGATAGAAAGATTTGTGGCTTTGTCTCAACGAGCAAGTCTCAGACTTTTGAGAGAGAGACTCTTATTACATGTTCATCTGTTGGAGTGGTCTATCTTATCCAATGTCCCTGTGGGCTCCAATATGTGGGCAGGACTAAGAGAGCCCTTCAAGTGAGGCACCATGAGCACATAAATAACATCAGAAAAGGTTTAAAAAACCATTCTCTATCAAGACATTATGATCTGGTGCACGATAGGGACCCTTCAGATACCCTATTTGTAGTAATCGATAAATATAGACCCCACTGGAGAGGAAGCTCTCTGGTGAGGGAGATTTCAAAACAGGAAATGGCCTGGATATATAGGGTTGAAGTCTTATGTCCCCTAGGCCTTAATGTAGACAATGATGTTAATGCATTCATTAACAACTCCTAGTAGAATACAGGTAGATATTAAAGATTGGAACATGGATGGTGGAATCTTTGATATTTTGGATCCATGGTTATGGTAAACTTTGCTACCTTTTCATCGCTCTGTATGTTGGGGTTTGCTAACATTATTAAGGAAGATCAGGTGTGCAGTATTGCAGACTTGACATTGGAGTGATATTGGCCAATTTGGGGTATCTATATAAGATTGGAGTAGGGTCCAATATAATGGGTGTTTTGGACAAACAATCATATTTGTCTTACTTAATTTGAGATTGCGATTTGGGGTTCAATTTACATGGCTTTGCTTGTTTCCCTAGGGTTGATTACTGTACCATGTACACCTTGTTCTGAGCCTCGATTTGCGTATGACTGATAACTTGGGGCAGTTTTTAATTCATTTTTGTATTTTACTTTTTATTTTATAGCATGCATTTTTATTAAATTTTTAATATCAGTTTTTGAACAATTTGATATTTTGTTATTAATAAATGCAATATGCCTTGAGATTTTACCATCAATTAATTAATTTTTCATAACATATTGCCCTAGTGCTCAGGAGAATTCTTGTGGCAGAGTGACATTGTTACTCTTAACCGCTAGATGTCACTGTGTTGGAGTTTTAAGACTGTGAAACCAGAACACAGATTTAGCCATTTTCCTGTGAAAAAGATCGGGAGGGTGGTTTTTGTTTTTGTTTTTTAGGTTGAGAGATTAAAATTGGGAAAGGAGGTTAAGAAACTATTATATATGCTAGCCTCTCCTTGCATTAGTGGCTAATTGAGAACAATTCTTTCTTATCTGTCCCTTTTAAATATATTAGAAATTTTGAAGAGCGCATTGGCATGGCGTTTGTCTGTAAAAGAGGCTTGGTACGTGCTAATGCAGAAGTCTGTTCGGCGAGTCGCGGCTCAGATCGAGGCTTGGTTTGTTTTGTTTACTACTTAAGGAGGTGACGCAGTGAGTCGCCCATGCCCCTGGACAACGTCATCTCTGATGAAATGCGTAGGGAAGTGCAACTCGCTGACGTCACCTCGTGTATTCCTTCGTGTCCCAGATGAACGCATTTGCCTGGTTGTGCGCTGGCCGGCACACCAGACTTAAGGCTTTTAACCCACATCTATGATGTGAGTGCAATACTTTGTTTTTTATATGGAGCTTTTTTATCTTTTATACAAATCCATCCATCCACCTCTATAAGTGAACGAGAGGTGCCCTGTGAACAGGTGTACGTTTACATTGGGAAAAAGACCCAGGCTAGGTTTAAACTAAATGTGCTGTTTGATCCCCTGTAACGGGGGATCATTTGAAGCTGGTAAGAAGCAAACCGTATTATTTGGTGGCAGATTCTTCACACAGGGTGATAGTTGGTGGACCATTTCATCAGAAACTTTGAAAAGCTCCTGGTTACAAGCACTGGTGGACTTTTATATGAACTTTTTATCTATAAATCTGAAAGATTGATTTGTGGAATACAGATTTAGCGCAATTCTATTTTTCTTTTATTTAGGGTCTAAGTACTAACTGGTATTCACCAGAGCTCCTGATGGTGGAGATGGACTTTGCTGCATGTTAGTACCAGGTAGTGGTCCTCAGGATAGCCCCACCAGCAGGTGAGCAAGCCAGGGTCCAGTAGCAGATATAGCAGGAAGCAATCAAGCAGAAGCATAGTCGAGAAACAAGCCAAATGTTGGTAACGAATAGTTGCAGGTTGGGATTAAGAAGAAGCGTAGTCGAGGAACAAGCCAAATGTTGGTAACAAATAGTAGTGAAGATACGGTTGGCAGCAGGAGGAGAGACATAAGCGAAATATAGGCTGGCGAAGGCACAAAATTCTGGCAACCAGGAAGTGCAGAGACATAGCTTAAATCATGAAGTTCATGGGAGGAGCAAAGAGTTCAAGATTTAAGACAGGATCATTTAAAGAATTGTCTAAGGAATTTTCCAAGGAGATGTCTAGCATTCCAGGTGGCTTAGCAAGTAGAATCATAGCCAGACACAGCAGAGGTCCCAGGTTCAAGTCCAGGTCCTAACAGTGAACCCAGAAGAACTTTGTTTATGTGTTTCTTAAGTGATCGTAAGAAAGAAGCTTGGCCTAAGTTAGGAGCAAAGTGGCTAACTTTGGTATACATAACATTATTCAGGTCGCGTATTAAGATAATATATTTCCCAGCTGGGTCACATAACACTTCATGGAGCTGAAAGGCCACAGATTGTTTGACTGCAATTAGGACTCCTCTCTTCTTAACTGGAGTACAAGCAGTAAAGATGTGAGGAAAGCATTTATCCGTACATTTTGGTTGTTTATTTTGAGCGAAATGCGTTTCTTGTGCATGTAAATCACCCCCTTTTAGCTTTTTTACTTGGCTCTCCTTATAAATGGACTATTCAGGGCATGGACATTAATGGAGACTACTTTAATTGTCATGAGTAATCTCTGTTGTAAAGGCGAGGAGTAGCTTGGTAAATAAATTATAGTGGTTGCAGCAGTGTATTGTTACCTGTAGGTGGTAGTGTGGACAGGAGCTGAAGAGTATTTGCAGAATTGTAGAGTCATAGACACTAAAGGCAAATTTCATGCATGGCTCCGTAAAGGTTCCTTCATAGCATCCCTATAGTACATAAAGAAAAGAAAAACCAGGAAAGTCTTAAACAGAGAACAACACATAAGAAAAGTGAGGTGAATCACAATGTGCGAAAACAATCGCAATTTCACGGTGGGGGTTATCTGCTCCCACAATCCCAACACAATCAATCTGAGAGGAAAATATGGTATCAGCAGCAAATATGGTATCGGCAAGTAGACAAATGTAAAGTGTTACAGTCATCTAGATTCTACAGTCTACTTGTTGCCACTCTGGAGAGACCCTGTGAGGTGAACATTTGGCAGGGAAGGTCTAATCATCACCAGGCAGTAAATTCCACTTTCTTGCAAGTTTCGATCCTTCTTCCTCTGAGGTAATAGCATATGTACGATTTTCTCTAGTTATACAAATTTTCATGGGAAAACCCCAGGAGTAAGGTATTTTATGGTTTTGGAAGATCTTTTTGGGGGTCGCCAGTTTTTTACAAACCAACATGGTATGTTTGCTAATTCTGCAAAAAAAACATAGGATTTTTTAAAATGGCTTACTTGTAAAAAAAATTTCTTGGGAGTACATCAAGGGACACAGAGCCTTTGATAATTACTTAGTGGGTTAGATAGTCACCATCAGGTGATTGGACACTGGCAACCCTAATTACAAGGCGAGTTCCTCTCCTATATAAACCCCCCATATGGAGAGTACCTCAGTTTTGTAGCAAAGCAATAAGTATCCCAACGTATAATCCCGAACAGGGGCGGGAGCTCTGTGTCCCGTGATGTACTCCCAAGAAAAAGATTTTACAGGTAAGCTGTTTTTAAAAAATCCTATTTTCTTGCTCATACATCACAGGACAGAGCCTTTCATAATTACTTAGTGGGATATCCCAGAGCAATGCCCAAATTGAGGGGAGGGAGACACAGATCAGAAAAACACAGACCGCCAACGGACATGAAGACCTATACCTCTGCCTGCAGCACACTGCACCCAAAGGCGGCATCCACATGCCCTCTTACATCCACCTGATAGAATCTAGTAAATGTATGGACTGAGGACCAAGTTGCAGCCTTGCAGATCTGAGCCATGGAGGCCTGGTGATGCACTGCCCATGAAGCACTATCTGCTCTGGTCGAGTGCGTTTTAACCTGAAAAGGAGGAATTTTCTTTTTTACACCATAAGCCTGAACAATAACCTGTCAAATCCATCTAGAGATAGAGGATTTCTCTTTCAAAGCAATTTATTGATTTATCACAAGGAAAGACAATGTACAATTTATGTATTGTACGTCATGCAACGACGTTATGATTACACTTAGAACATAAGATTTTCAAACATTAACTATGCGTAATATCCAGCAGCTTGTCATTGAAACATATTCCAATAAAGTAGCTCAGGTATAGGAATAAATACAACTTTGGTTATTTGAACATACATAAATGACCCTTTCTCCCAGTGGGAGCTCTTTGTGCCGCAAAGGCAGAAAGGATCCAATGGGTAACCTGAAAGTACAGTAACTTATTCTTAATTTGAGGAGTTATACCTCTACTATAGTCTTAGTGTAACTAACGAATAAATCATATGATGAACATATTGCTCGGTCAAGAAGGTGTGTGGGTGATTTTGAGCGTCTGAGTAGGGAATGCAGCATTGGACCAATTTGTCCAGGGAAGCCATTGTTGAGCGGTTTTTGTGGCCCTACCATTGCTGGCGGCCATCATTGTTTCGTAGCTGAAGTGTAGTGAAACCAGGTCTATTGTTTGTATTAAGGTTGGGGAAGTATCCGACTTCCAATGCCTAGTTAAATTGAGTCTGGAAGCCAAGAGGACATGGGTTGTTATATATCTTAGGAGCCCAGGTATGTTATATATGTTTAGGTTTAGAAGCGCCAGTGCAGGAGTGGGTGGGATAGGGATTTTTGTTATGTTGGTAAGAAGGTTAAATGTGTCTATCCAGTATTTCTGAATGGCAGAGCATGACCAGAAAATATGAAAGATGTCACCTTTGTGGGATGTGCATCTCCAACATGTGTTGGGGGTATTGGGACTGAAGGAAGCCATTTTAGCTGGGGTCAAGTATCATCGGAGTGAGATTTTCTGGGTGAGTTCCCATAATGTCGAACATTGGGTTACTTTGTACGCAGACTTGAGAGCAAGTTGCCATTGTTCTTCAGAGAAAGTAGTGGAAAGGTCTGCTTCCCATTGATGATGTGGGGACATTTTAGTGAAGGATCTTTTCCCTTGTAGGAGGGTATAAAAGTAAGATATGCCTTTGGTTCTTGGAATAGGATTCGGGAGGAAATCCCAGGTCTTTGGGGGGATGTTGTAGCTGGGGAGAGGTGTTTTACTTAGACAGTGGTGTATGCGGAGGAATGTGAAGTGTTCAGTGGTGGGTAGATCATATTCCTTTTGTAGGTGGGAGAAAGATTTAAGTTTGTTTCCTTGTATGAGGAGATGTAGTGAATGGATACCTTTGAGGGTCCATTGGGAGATTCTAAGATCCGGTGACAGATGGTGAAGAGTTTCTAAGGGTACGTTAAAGAGTGCCGTTGAGGAGATGTAGTCAGAAAGGATGGCCAGTTTTTACCAGGCGTATACTGAAGTCCTCATTGGTGGGGAGATGGAGGATGAGACACGGGTGCCCAGAGGAGTGCTTAGTAACCAGTGTTTAAGACTGGAACAAATAAGTAAAGATTTTTCTATCTGGGCCCAGAGAGAATGAGTATTAGGTTGAAACCATTCAGGTAGTTGAGCAAGTATGGCCGCTAAATAGTAGTCTCTAAAGTCTATGGATCCTGCGCCTCCTGCCAGTCTATGTTTAATAAGTTTTGCATGGGCACATCTGGGTTTTTTCCCCTTCCATAGAAATTTGTTGAATATTGAATGAAGGGACCTGAAGAATGAGGAGGGTATTGGAATGGGCAATGTGCGGAAGAAGTACAGTATTTGAGGGAGGCATGTCATTTTGAAGGCCGCCAGTCTTCCCGACCAGGAGAGCTCGTGCTTTATTATTTGTTGTGTGTCAGTGTTAATTTTGTGAAGAAGTGGGAGGAAGTTAGAGGAGTAAAGTTGTCTGGTTGATTTTGTAAGTTGGATTCCCAGGTATGTGATATCTTTGTCTGCCTATGTGAAGGGGTACTCTTGTTGAAGCAAATTTTTTGTTGTGGCGTCTAGATTTATGTCAAGAACAGATGCTTTGGTTTTGTTTAGCTTATAATATGAGACATTGCTGAACCAATTTAATGTAGTTTGTACCTCTGCCAGGGAGGATGTGGGATTTGTGAGTACCAGTATAACGTCATCCGCGAAGAGGCTTATTTTGTGGCAGGCGTTGACTATCTGTAATCCAGATATTGTCTTATTGGAACGGATGTGTTGTGCCAGAGGTTCCATTAGTAAATTAAAGATAATTGGGGATAACGGACAGCCTTGACGCGTACCATTTGTAATAGGGAATGGTTTTGAGAGCATACCTTCTGTGAATACTTGGGCCGAAGGAGTAGTGTACATTGCCAATATGGCTCTAAGGATGTGGTCTTTAAATCCAAATTTCTGAAGGACCTTTTTAAGGTAGAGCCAGTGGACCCTGTCGAACGCCTTCTCTGCATCCAAGGATAGTAGCAGAGAAGGCGTTCTGGTGGTCTCCGCATGGTGTATCAAATTTATCATTCTTCTGGTGGCATCTGGCGCTTGTCTACCCTTGGTGAAACCAGTCTGGTCCCTATGTATAAGAGTGGATATGATGTCTAGTAAACGTGTATGCAATCCACTTCATACAACTACCAACCCTGACTGAGACACAACTAGAATCCCTTAACAAACCATTTACAGAACAAGAAGTCAGAGCATCAATTGACTCCCTTCCTAACAGGAAAGCCCCAGAACCTGATGGCCTCACACCTGAATATTATAAACAATTCTCTTCACAACTTGTTCCCCATATCACGGAACTTTATAACAACGCTGCCTCCTCTTCTAAATTTCCAATTGATTATTTGAATGCATTAATAGTTACGTTACCAAAGCCAGGGATGTCACACTCCCGGGGCATGATGGGACTACAGCGGGAGAGAGCGTCGTGTCAACATTGGAAGAAGAGAGGAGGGAACAAGACGATGGAGAAGACTGGGCCACCACTAGCAAAAAAACGGCAAAAGAGCAGAATATAGCGGAGGAGCCCAGCAGTAGAACCGGAGAGCTGGAGAAGAACTGGACACCGGGAGAAGAAGCCGGAGAGTGGGAGAAGAACCGGACACCGGGAAAAGAGACCGGAGAGAATGGAGAAGTCAGAAGAAGACCCCCGAAGTTGGAAGAAGACCCCCAGAGCTGCCTAATCCTAATAAATTACTTTAAAAACCTGTGTAGTGTATTTTTTTATTGACACTTTTTCCCCCAAGTGAATGGGTAGGGATACAATGTACCCCATACTCATTCACATAGGGTGGGGGGCCGGGATCTGGGGGCCCCCTTATTAAAGGGCCAGGGTTGTCGGGAAGAGGCCCTTGTCCTCATCAACATGGGGACAAGGTGCTTTGGGGGCACCCCCCTGCCCCAAAGAGCCCACCCCCCATGTTGAGGGCATGCGGCCTGGTACAGTTCAGGGGGGAGGGCGCGCGCTCTTCCCCACCCCCTTTCCTGACCGGCCAGGCTGTGTGCTCGGATAAGGGTCTGGTATGGATTTTGGGGGGACCCCCACGCCATTTTTTCGCCGTTTTTTCAGCTTAGGGGGTTCCCCCTAAGATCCATACCAGACCTGAGGGCCTGGTATGCCCCTGGAGGGGAACCCATGCCGTTTTTTTATTTAAAATTTGGCGCGGCGTTCCCCCTCATGATTCATACCAGACACCTGTCAGCAATGCTTGTCGCTCAATGGGAAAGGAAAAAACAGTTTTCCTTTCCCGATGAGCGAACCAGGTGTCAAATCTCGCCGATAACAGCGGCGAGATTGACAAAATATCGCGGTCACCTACTGTAACTGGAACAAAGGATTTTTGTTTCAGTAGATTCTCGGTCAGCAACCACCAATTGAGGCCCTGGCAATAGGCACATTGGAAGGCACATGGTGATAGGCACATGTGAAGATCCAAGGCTTGAATTATTTTGTTCCAGGCAGAGAGGATGCTGCTCTGTAAAGGCCTTGAGTGAAACTGGGCGTAAGGAACAGCCTTGAATGAGGCCACCATCTTCCCTAATAATCTCATACATAGTCGAATGGAAGGACTTTTCCTTGCTATGACTACCCGGACCAAATCCTTTATGGCTTTGGCTTTTGACCCGGGTAAGAATACTCTGCTTTGGACTGTGTCTATGACCATGCCCAAATACTCCAGCCTTTTTAGGGGCTGTAAGGAGGATTTTTCTAGATTGAGGACCCAGGCAAGGTACTCTAAGTACTCTACTGTGCTGAGCACATTGCGGTCTAAGCGTACTGTTCTACGAATAGGAAATTGTCCAGATAAGTTTTGCCAGGGGTGGGGCAAGAATGTGGGGCTAGAATTTCCCTGAACACTCGTAGGTGCGGTAGCAAGACCGAAAGGTAGGACCACAAATTGGAAGTGGTGCTGATCCACTGCAAACCTTAGAAACCTTTGGTGAGCGGGAAATATTGGCACATGTAGATATGCATTTTGATGTCTATTGATGCCAGGAATTCTCCTCCCTGAAGGGTGGAAAACCACTGAGCGGATTGACTCCGTGCAAAAAGAACGGATGTTTAGAAACGGATTCAGGTCTTTTAGATCTAGAATAGGTCTGACATCCCCGTTCAGTTTTGGAAACGTAAAGAGGTTTGAGTAGAACCCTGAGCCTTGTTCTTCTGGGGCTACTTCTATAATTACCCCTTGGGATAACAGACATTCTAAGGCCAGAAACAAGGGCCTCCTCTTTTCTGGATCTTTGGAGACACTTGATCTGAGGAAACGAGAGCTCCCAGAACTCCAGCTTGTAGCCCAGAGACACCTTGGAGGTTACCCATTTGTCCTGAATCTCTTCCCACCAGGCATCTGCAAACTGCAGTAGCCTTCCCCCCACACGGACGAGTGGGAGCGCCTCTTCATAGGGAGGCTTTGGGGTTCTTGTAATATAATAGGAAAAAAGGTCAGGTCACTGGTAATATAGACTACCAGGAAGGCATTTCACACCATAGCATCATTTGGGGATCCCCTTCTGAGGTGTCTTTCATTCAACTGTCAGCAGTGCATAAAATGAGGTGAGACAAGCTGAACTTTTCCACACATCAAGTTATGTCCTCTGTAGAAGCTAAGTGAAGGTATGTGCTTGTCTACATTCATTCTTTCCTTTGATGTGGTGCAATCCGTAACTTTTTACAGACTTTCTAGTTCACGGGCCGCTCTGCAATTTACTAAACATGCAACACTATTTCCAATGATTTATTCAGTATAATTAATGAGCTGCCTGTTTATTCCCCATCAATTACACCTATCGGCCGCAACGTGGGAGGTCTACCATCACCTATTATCTTTGTACAGAGACTGCCTCTTGAGTTATACTATCCCATTATTCTAGGACCGGTGTTTACATTCCTTATCATTGTCGCCCTAGAATAAGTGGGATCACTTAAGGTAGCCAGCTACGTTGGGGGGATCTGGAGTGAATGAAGAGTGTGAAGTTTGTGTGTCTGTTGTTGTTTCACTTTTTACAGCTGTTATTTATTTATTTATTTTTTTATAATAAATTTTTATTAAAGAAAAATAGAGAAAAGGTATACTTATATCACAAACAAAATACATTCTTGGTAAGAAAACAGCAAAAGTTTCAATGCTCACAAATTTACAGCGAATGTCAGAAAGCCAATAATCCAATAATAATCTCTGGAGATACAAAAGGAGAAGTGTAAACGAATATAATAACTAAATAAACGAAGGCTTCTTTCCATGCAAGCATTTGAATCAAAATACAAGAAGGAGAGAACATTGCTTTAATTTGAAGAGAGGGGTGAAATGGAGAGAACAGAAAGGGATACATTTAGGAAAAATAGATGATAGAAAAGAAAATAGATGAAGGAAGAAGGATAGTGGAGTTGGAATGGAATAAGATGGGGAGGGGAATGGGGGGGGGGGGGGTTGTTGGCATGCATGTCAAGATGTTGAAGATTAATGAGTTATTGGAATTTTAGATGGCAATTCGTAGTTGATAGACTTACGGGGTTTGCATTATAATGTCCTTATAAGAGGGGGTGGACTGAAATTTAATCCAGGGAGCCCAAGTTAACGAATGTTTCATGGAA
Source organism: Aquarana catesbeiana (assembly GCF_042186555.1). Classification (NCBI taxonomy): domain Eukaryota; kingdom Metazoa; phylum Chordata; class Amphibia; order Anura; family Ranidae; genus Aquarana; species Aquarana catesbeiana. Next base: position 733,138,786 of record NC_133326.1, on the reverse strand, counting down.
GTGCCTTTGATATTGTGGGTAATATTTTCCATGAGATGAACTTCATCTACCCTTTGTAGCCAGATTTTCATAGTCGGAATTGTAGGCTGACCCCAGAAGGTAGGAATTAAAGCTTTAGCGGTGTTCAGTAAATGAGGGATGAGTGAACATTTATATGAACCTATGGGGGCTTTAGTTGCATGGAAAAGGATAGTCCATGGATCAATGGGTAGATCGACATCCGAAATTTGAAGGATCAGATTGCAAATGGCAGCCCAATAGGGACGAATGAGTGGGCAAGACCACCAGACATGTGCATGAGTGGCTTTGTTCCCACAGTTCCTCCAACATAATGGGGAACATTTGGTGTAGTCTAGCTGGGGTGTAGTGCCACCTAGTGAGTAATTTATAATTGACCTCTACCATTTTTGAAGCAATAGAAGAAGTGTGAGCTAATTGTAGGACCTTATCCTTACGGTTGACTGTGAGGGGGGAACCCAAATCTATTTCCTATTTAGCCAGGAAAGGTGGAGAGGCTTTGGAGAGCAATTAAAGCTTTATAGAATAGGGAAATACCATGTAAAGGGGGATCCTTTGGAAGGAATATGTCTTCTATGCTATTTAAATCTTGTATACATCTGAGCAGGTGAGGGAGGAGACTTAGGAAGCGTTGTAGCTGGTGGTATCTCCATTTATCAAGAAACGTGATGGGTTTAGAATCAAGGATCACATGCAATGGTTTAAGCACATTGCCACGAAGAACATGATGTAATAGGAGGGGCTCTTCTGTTCCCCACAATTTAAAACCGGGGTGTAATAATCCTGGTAAAAAAATATTTATGATTGAGGAGAGGCATTAAAGGAGAGTCATACATTTATGTAGTGCATCCCAAATATCCAATGAGGATCTGGTGAGTGCTGAGGTAGTTCGAGCAAGATTCCTGCAAGAACGGGGTATCCAGGGGTCTATCGAGAGATCTACGCCACTTAAAAAATTTTCAAGTTGAACCCACAATTTTGAAGTAAAAGCATATTTCCAGTCAGCTAGTCTGGATAGAACCATCGCTTGATAATATGCCTTAAAATTAGGAAGTGCCAGACCCCTAGAGCACTTGGAGCGAAACAGTAGCTCTCTAGATATCCTGGGATGACTGTTCCTCCAAATGAAGTGGGAAATCATGGTTTGCAAAATAGTAAAGAACCCACAGGAACACTCAGTGGGAGCATTAGAAAGATAAATAGGATGCGAGGTAGAATATTCATTTTAATGATATTTATTTTCCCTAACCAGGTGTGTGATAGGCTGGACCATTTTCGTAAGTCATCCTTAATCCTATTTAACAAAGGGATGTAGTTATGCTGAAAAAGAGAGTGGGGATTAGAAGTGAGATAAATACCAAGGTATTTCATGCATTTTGGAACCCATTTGAAGGGAAAAAGAGGCTTCAAGGAGATCATCTCGGACTGGGAAAAATTAATGTTTAAAATTTTGGATTTAGATTTATTTAGGTTTATTTAGAAGTTTGAGATTGATTGAAAGGTGGAAAATGCTGACATTAAGTTAGGTATTGAGATGCGTGGCTGTTGAATAAAAAATAGTATGTCATCAGCATAAGCTGCATACTTGTGGGAACTGTTGCCTACTTGCATGCATGAATATTAACATTATTTCTGATTGTAGCTAGAAAGGGTTCTAAGGTGATTGCAAAGAGGAGGGGGGACAGGGGACAACCCTGTCTGGTACCGTTATGTAGGACAAAAGGGTCACTCAGCATCCCATTAATTCTTATTTGTGCTGTATGGTTAGAATAAAGGGAAGAAATACGATGGTACATCCTAGGTCCCAATCCAAAGTGTCGCAAGGTCATCTTAAGATAGTCCCAGTCCACCCTATCGAAAAGCTTTTTCAGCATCAGTGGAAAGAAGTAGGGTGGGTTGGGCACACTTCTGAACATATTGGATAAGGGAAATCGCTCGAAGGGAGTTATCTTTTGCTTCTCTATTGGGTATGAAACCTGATTGATCTGCGGAGATCCAACTGGGTATTAAGGGGAGCAGACGATTTTCCATTACTTTGGCAAATAATTTAATATCAGTGTTTATTAGTGATATTGGCCTAAAACTGGTACAAAGAGTAGGGTCCTTATCTGGTTTAGGAATGACAGTGATGTGAGTTGAGAGAGATTCTGGAGGTAAGCCTGAGGAGTGAGAGATTGAGTTTGCATAGGCTGTGAGGCGGGGGAGCAAAATGTAGCTGAATGTTTTGTAGTATAAAATGGTAAAACCATCAGGTCCAGGTGCTTTACCGGATGGGGAGGACTTCAGAGCGGCCTAGAATTCCTCAACCGAAAAATCTGCTTCCATTTCTTTAAGGACAGCCACGGCAATTTAGGCAGGTTGGCTTCTTTCAGGTAGGAGAGCATGCGACTGCATCTCTCTTTCTGAGATAGAGAGGCTAAATCATTTTTAACACTGTAGAGGTCCGTATAGAACTCTCTGAAGGCCTTGGCAATGTATGGAGTTGCATGAGCAAGCTCTCCTGATGAAAGTTTGATTTTTGGAATAAATGACTGCGTTTGTTTAGCTTTTAATGATCTAGCCAGTAGCCTACTTGCTTTGTTCCCCCACTCATAAAATTTCTGTGATATGCGTTGGAACTTTCTCTTGGTGTCTAAGTTAAGAAGAGACTTTAGTTCCTCTCGTTTAAGTGTGAGGGATTGGAGATGCTCAATATGAAGAGAGAGTTTGTGTTGCTTGTCAAGATCAGCTATTTGTTGTAGGACCTGTTCAATTTGTTGACCATGTTCCCTTTTTTTCCTGGCACCAAGCTCAATGAGGCGGCCTCTAATTGTAGCCTTATGAGCTTCCCAAACAATGGGAGGAGAGGTGTCAGAGGGTTTATTTTCTTTAAAGTACTGCGATAAATAAGAGGCCAACATGGAAACCTCGGCTTCATTGGTAAGAAGGGAATCATTAAGTTTCCAGTTAGTGGTATGACGCGTCAAGGAAGACATGGTCAACGTCATTGAGACAGGTGCATGGTCCGAGATAGATGCGGTGCCTATGTGAGCAGACTGTAAGAGAGGGAGATGAAAATGATCTAGGAATATATTGTCTATTCTAGAATATGATTGGTGTGTTGTAGAGTAATGTGAGAAATCCTTCTCCTTGGGATGGAGGAGGCGCCAAACATCCATTAATTAAAGGTCCAGGAGCCTCTTTTTGACAAATTTCAGGCGTTTAAAGGAAATATTAGAGCGACCATGTGACGTGTCTACTGTTGGGTCCAGAGACATGTTAATGTCTCCCGCTAAAATAGTAATACCCTTGGTGAAGTGCGAAAGTTTAGTCAGGACTTGTGAGAGAAAAGTAGGTTGATTTTGGTTTGGACAGTAAACATTTTCAAGGGTACATTGAGTATTACCTATAAAGCCCCTGAGAAAAAGGAAGTGACCGTGATCGTCAGCTAACATATCAGATAAACGAAAGGATACACTTCTGCTAAACCCAATAGCCACTCCCTTAGCTTTGTTGGTGTCAGAGAGGCTGTAGTACCATTGCGGAAAGTGTGGTGAGGTCAGTTTAACAGGAGTTGTGTGGGTTAAATGCGTTTCTTGAAGAAAGGCAATTGAGCATGCAGCCTGTTTTAGTTCACAAAGTATTTGGTGCCTCTTAGCGGTGACATTAAGACCCCTAACATTGTATGATGTAATCTTTAATGTAGCCATTGTTATATCAAAGTGGAATCCTTTAGCTTACACTGCCATGCATGCCAACGGGGGGGGAGAAAGAGAGGAGGATTGAGTGGAGAGGGGAAAAAGGGAAAAAAGAAGAGAATGAGCATATAAACAAATTATATACATGAGTTGAGAAACTTGTGGGAAACATGTGAAAAACATGCAGAAATCTGCAGTGGTCCCATTGGGGAGAGAGAGAGCAAGCACCCATCCGAATCCCCGAACCGGGATTGAATAAAACAATTCAAGGGATGCTTGCACTTGCTAACCCCAGAAGGAAAGGGGGACAGGATTACGCTGTGGGGGAGGGACAGGGGGAGAAGCGTGCCTCGACAGCACACAGCCTGTGAAAAACAAATAACTTATAACTATAAGTGAATAATTAGTTCCAGTTAAATAAAAGGATCATATATGCAGGAACAAAGTCATCTTAAACAATATGGTTCCTTCCAAGTAGCATATATTTAGACCAAACTGGTACAGAAACAAAAAAAAACAAAACAAAAAAGAGAACAGTGGTCTGTTCAATATCAGGTTGGCTTCAGCCAATTATAACCAGGCAAAAGTGCAAAAAACTGTGGCCGAAACCTAACTTGGTGAAAATAAACTGTAGAAGATTGAATATCTACATTGGTAGAGTGGGGTTAGATGAAAAAATGCCCAATTCAACCATGCTTTTGTGTAGAGCCTGGAAGAGAGGAACGACTTTTCTTTGAAGGAGTTTTTCTCCAGAGTGGATCCACTGGGTTCGAAAACTTGGGAATTGGGTCCTGCCAGCCTGGAAGCTCCAAAGACGGAAGTTTAAGTTCCTGCAGGAAGGTTGAAAGTTCCTCCGGAAACCTTAATGTATGAGAACGTCCATTTTTTGTGGCAATCAGGCAGGCTGGGAAGCCCCATCTGTATGTGATTCCATCAGAACGCAGATGATCCAGGAGCGGCTTTAGGGCTCTACGGCAGTCAAGAGTATCCTTGGAGAGGTCTGGAAATATAGTGATGACTGCCCCGTCAAAGTCTATGTTAGGCAGGCCCGGCATCTTCATCATGATGGCATTTTTATCCTCAAAGTAGTGCAAGCGACAAATGACGTCCCTGGGCTGGTCAGTATTAGCAGTACGGGGTCTAAGAGCGTGGTGCACACGGTCAAAGCGGAGTGGTGCAGTTACAGGATTACCCAGGATGGTATTGAAAATGCCACGTATTGATAGTTCAAGATCTCCATCTCCAGTTGCCTCAGGCAGGCCTCTGACACGTATATTATTTCTGCGGATGCGGTTCTCTAGGTCTTCGAGTTTATATAGAGAGGCCTGATGAGCAAATGCTAGTTGGGTAACAGTGTCCTGCAGCTCTTTAATGGCTAGGGTATGTGTGTCCTGTTGTTGCTCCGTTTCCTCCACTCTGGTCAAAATGTGTGACATATCAGATCTAACTGCAGTTATTTATTTTTTAATGGACTTTTCCAAGCTGTGAAACATACCTGCAAGTTCTTTTTTGAGACCATTCATCAGCGTAGTCATTTCGGAACCAGCAGGGGATCCAGGGTCGTCCATAAGATCCGAGCAGTATGAGGAGGCCGGAGAGCTCTCCCTCACTGAAGCAGCCTGAGAGGAGGGAGAGGCGCTTGGTCTCGAGGTACGGGCCTGGTCGCTGTGTACTTTGGCTAAATATTGCTGTATGGAGCCCGAGGAGACTGGAATAGACAGTGACCTCTTGCTCGATCGTTTACCCGGGGCAGAGCGTGATTTAGTTGATTTGGCGGGCATAACTGGAACTATAGGGCCGATGGCTGTATGGGGCACCTCTTACTTACATCTGCTCAGTGTCTTGCATATATGAGAATACTGTCATTACTTGCACAGAGTCCCGTGAAGAAAAGATGCAAAAGATAAAAAAATATAAAAAAACTATCAGGGTCCCTTCATCAGCTGCAGAAAAGGATTGGGGGAATTAGTTTGATAGATGAGCAGGAGCAGTGTATTGAGTGTGGTGTCGTAAAATCGAGATATGGAGTACTAGGAGCACCAAGATGGCCGCCGGCTTCCAGAGGTATGCCGAAGCCGCGGACTTGCCTAGTAATAGTAACCAGTCGGATGAGTACTGTGCCGTGCGGGCCCCAGGCGGCTTTGCATGGACCCAAACACGGGACCCCGGTAATATGATGATCTCCCCACACAGAGAGGAGCCAGCTGAGGGGTGTGTAGTGGAGACGACCAGGTACTCACCAGGTAGAGAGGGCCGGAGCAACAGGCCGCAAAATGGCGTCAGGCCTCCGGAGGCCTGTATTAAAGTATGAGAAACCTTGAGTGAGGTGCCGATATTGCGTCAGTTCTCTGCGGGAGCGGATGGATCGCCGGTCGGGGAGCTACACCAGAGCTCGCCCATAGCCTCCGATCTGAGTCACTGAAGAGCGGAGTGCTTCGGGTGCAGAGCAGGCCTCAAGATGGCGGCGAGCATCCGGGGCTCGAAGCTGACCCTAGGCCCAATATAGTATGCTGTGGCCGAAATGAGCAGAGACTCCTCGGGGATTGCAGCTGAGGATGTCCAGTCGCTCCTGATGTTGAAAAGGAGCTGCGAAGGGGTATAAAAAGGCAAGGATGGCTGTGGATCCAAATTGCCAAGCTTTACAGCTGTTATTATCATTGGTGGTGGTACTTAGTATCATTAACTTTTCAATGTGGATTGATATTTTACATTTTAAATAAAGTATTCAGTTTTGTATCCTTTCATCACCTTTGTGTTCCTCTCTGAAGAATCTCTTTTTAGACTCCTTTGTCTTTTTTGTTATAGGCTTTGGGGTTCTGCAGATCTTGGACCCCAACACTTCTTCTGCCCTTGGGCTTGGCCTTGGATCTTTCCCCTGGTATTGGACTGGGGAGGCCGTTGCCACTGCCTTGAGGTTGAGGCTCCAGGGGATGGGGAAAGAGAATGTCTAAATGAGGGACGTTTACTCTTCTTCTTAACCGGTAACAACGTGGTCTTGCCCCCCGGTAATCTTCTGGATATATATGTCCAGATCATCCCCAAACAGGCGTTCCCCATAAAATGGGAACCCAGTCAGATATCTTTTGCCTGAAGCCTCAGCTGCCCAATGCTTAAGCCAAAGGGACCTGCGCATGTGTAAGGCGGGATGCTTGCTGAACAGAATCCATAATGGCATCAACCCAAAACACAAGGCCTTACGAAGGTCTGCATAAACCTCGACCTCCTCAGTGGGAAGGAGGTTAACCACCTGCTTCATTTGTTCCTTGAGGAACTGGCACATACCACTTGCTGCAACTGCAGGTTGGACCACAGCGCCAGCCATAGAAAAGGAGGCTTTAAATAAAGATTCCAGCTTTTTATCAGTTGGATCTTTGAACCCCTGAGAATTGTCCACAGGACAGGTCAGACTTTTATTCACACAAGAAACTGCCGCATCTACTGCTGGCACCCCCCATTTCTTGGTGAACTTTTCCTCTACCGAATAAAGCAGGGAAAACTTCTTAGGAGGAGAAAATATTTTATCTGGGTGAACCCAGTCCTCATGCAACAATTTCTCCAGCAAGGGATGAATTGGGAAGGTATACGCAGCCTGTGGGGATTTCCGGGATCCCAAGGAGGAAACAGAGGATATGGCAGCCTCAGCAGAGGGCAATTTGTGTGTGGCATGCACCAACGCAGTATAATATTGCACCTGCACTTTAAGGGCCTGAGAGGCAGAAGAGAGCTTCTCCTTCCCTGAATCGTCCATCTGCTCCTGATTACCATCCCCAGATAGGGATACTTCATCATTATCAGAATGCTCATCCGATAGGGAACCCAGAGCAGAGGAAGGAGATCTATCCCTTTTTCTGCTACTCTTTAAGGAAGCTGCGATTTAAGTAGCAATCCTTCCTTCTAAACCATCCAATGCAGCTTTCATAGTGTCTTCAGTAACATATACAGGGACTGCAACATTGGGAGAGGCTGCAAAGCCTGACAGGGGCACTGACTCATCCTGTGAGGCTGCCTCCAGTCTTTCAGGGGGGAAGGTATCCTGCAGGCATGTCCAGAACCCCTAGATCTAGGCGGTGATTTAATAGTGCCTCTTTTACCTGCTCCTGAAGCCCTTTTACGGGGAGACATAGTCCTAAGCTGCAAAAGCAGAGGTACTAGTACAAAATACAATCACTGTTGTGCCTTAGTCTTACAATATTAACATTAGCTCAGTCTGCACAACCTGATGCCGAGTAGGTGTCTTAGGTATTCCTGGATCTGAATCCACTGAGATGCTTACTGCCCACAGCTCTGTGTCCCACCGCTTACAGGGGCTCCGGCATTCTGGGCTTTAAACATTGCTGCTTTGTGCCTGCACACTGGTGCGCTGAGCATGCCGCACGTGCACGGCGCCGCAACCATGCCCCCCTCCATCTCCGCCGAGTCTGCTGTAAAAGCACGCATGTGTAGGATCATCATGGCAGTGGCCGGGGGCGAGGGAGGAGAAAGGAGACCACCCGGGACCCCTGGACTGTGTGGGATCCCCCTTTCAGTTTATGTGGCAGAGCCTGCAGCGGAGGAGGTGAGTGGCTTCTCAGACCAGATTCACCTAGCGTGTATCCTGGATGGCATGTAAGTATATACCAGGTATGTCTCTTACTCCCTCTAGTGGCGGAAACCAGGTAAGACATGCAAACTACTCAAAGTAGATAATCCATACGGTGTATACCTAGGATTGTCTTCACTTACCTTATCCCCGCCGCAGGAAACTGCTGAGAACAGTCAGATCCAACCTTCACCTATCGGGTTATGTTGTGACAACCTTTAGGTTTCTGGGTTCCTACTTACAGGATCCTCTTCCCTGGACCTGTAGAAGGCGCTGGATCCCACAGCCCAGTCCTCGGAGAGAGACATTACAGGCAAAACCTTGTTTCTTCTTTCACGAGACCCGGGTACCATCCATCTTAGGCGTTTTTTATTGGCCTGAGGTATGGATCCAGTTGTTTAGCTCTTAGGCGCCCGCAGAGACCATCAAACAGAGCTTTCTTCTTAGCACATCTTCAACGTGACCAACCACCTTAGACCCTGGCGAAAAAACTGAGGTACTCTCCATATGGGAGGGGTTATATAGGGGAGGAACTCGCCTTGTAATTAGGGTTGCCAGTGTCCAGTCGCCTAATGGTGACTATCTAACCCACTAAGTAATTATAAAGGCTCTGGGTCCCGTGATGTATGAACAAGAAAGAAATATCCGCATATAGGTCAGGAAGTGACAGATTTTGCCTGGCAAACTTCATTAGGTTATTCTTGACATGAAAAATATGGATATGTGCAATGACGTCTCTTGATACTTTATCAGGTAGATGTTTTGGTTTAGGTAGATGGTGTGCACGGTCCACAACCAGCTCTGTCTCTCTGGGGTGTCTGGGAACAGAGTGGATATGAACTGCTGGACATATTGTCAGATGGTTACATAGACTCATTGACTCCACGTAGCTTGATGTTATTTCTGTGGGATCTATCCTTGAGGTCAGCTTGTTTATATTTAATAGCCTGTAGTTCCTCCTCTGTCCCATTATAAGCATCCACCAACTCATTGTGGGTGATAGCAAAATCCCCCATCTTGCCTTTAATGTGAGTCACATGCTCTCCCTTTACAGAAACCTCAGATTTCATCTGAGTAACACATTCCATCATATCTCTGTGTAGGGTGCTTCTCAGAGTTACTAATATTTCCCTCATTACTGTATTATTAAGCGGTTGCCCTGTGGTGGGGAACTCCTTGATGTGCTCTATAAATTCCATGGTGCTGTCCTGAGCCCAGTGGCGTAGCGTGGGTTGTCAGCTCCCAGGGCAAGACAAGTAATTTGCGCCCCCTAACCTGTGGACTTTTACCACTCCCCGAGTCCCTTCAAATACAATAGTACTGACCTACCTGATTCATATACTGACCATTACACTAACCTACTTGATTTCAACACTGACCAACCTGATTACTTTACTGACCACTACATTAACTTACTTGATTTCAACACTGACCAACCTGATTCTTTTACTGACCATTACACACTACACTGACCACTATACTATACTGTCCACTACACTACACTGTCCACTATACTGTCCACTACACTGACCACTATACTGTCCACTACACTATACTGACTACTACACTATACTGTCCACTACACTGACCACTATACTGTCCACTACACTGACCACTACACTATACCGTCCACTACACTGACCACTACACTATACTGTCCACTACACTGACCACTACACTATACTGTCCACTACACTGATCACTATACTGTCCACTACACTATACTGACCACTACACTATACTGTCCACTACACTGACCACTATACTGTCCTCTACACTGACCACTACACTATACTGTCCACTACACTGACCACTACACTATACTGTCCACTACACTGACCACTATACTGTCCACTACACTATACTGACCACTACACTATACTGTCCACTACATTGACCACTATACTGTCCTCTACACTGACCACTACACTATACTGTCCACTACACTGACCACTACACTATACTGTCCACTACACTGACCACTACACTATACTGTCCACTACACTAACCACTACACTAACCACTACACTGACCACTACACTATACTGACCACTGACCACTACACTATACTGTCCACTACACTAACCACTACACTATACTGTCCACTACACTGACCACTACACTATACTGACCACTACACTGACCACTATACTGACCACTACACTGACCACTATACTACACTGGCCACTATACTACACTACACTGACCACCATACTACACTATACTGACCACTATACTACACTGTCCACTATACTACACTATATTGACCACCATACTACACTACACTGACTACTATACTACACTATACTGACCACCACACTACACTACACTGATCACTATACTATACTGACCATCATACTACATTATACTGACCACTATACTACACTGTCCACTATACTACACTATACTGACCACTATACTACACTGTCCACTATACTACACTATACTGACCACCACACTACACTACACTGACCACTATACTACACTGTCCACTATACTGACCACTATACTGACCACTATACTACACTATACTGACCACCACACTACACTGACCACTATACTACATTACACTGACCACTAGGGACGAGCTTCGAGTTCGAGTCAAACTCATGTTCGACTCGAACATTGGCTGTTCGCAAGTTCGCCGAACAGCGAACAATTTGGGGTGTTTGCGGCAAATTCAAATGCCGCGGAACACCCTTTAAAAGTCTATATGAGAAATCAAAAGTGCTAATTTTAAAGGCTTATATGCAAGTTATTGTCATAAAAAGTGTTTGGGGACCCGGGTCCTGCCCCAGGGGACATGTATCAATGCAAAAAAAAGTTTTAAAAACGTCCGTTTTTTCAGGAGCAGTGATTTTAATAATGCTTAAAGTCAAACGATAAAAGTGTAATATCCCTTTATATTTTGTAGCTGGGGGGTGTCTATAGTATGCCTGTAAAGGGGCACATGTTTCCCGTGTTTAGAACAGTCTGACAGCAAAATGACATTTCGAAGGAAAAAACCCATTTAAAACTACCCGCGGCTATTGCATTGCCGACAATACACATAGAAGTTCATTGATAAAAACGGCATGGGAATTCCCCACAGGGAAACCTGAACCAAAATTTAAAAAAAAAAATTACGTGGGAGTCCCCCTTCAGGTCTGGTATGGATTTTAAGGGGAACCCCGCGCCAAAAAAAAAAAAAAAAAACGGCGTGGGGTCCCCCCAAAAATCCATACCAGACCCTTATCCGAGCACGCAACCTGGCAGGCCGCAGGAAAAGAGGGGGGGACGATAGTGTGCTCCCCCCCCTCCTGAACCATACCAGGCCACATGCCCTCAACATTGGGAGGGTGCTTTAGGGTAGCCCCCCAAAACACCTTGTCCCCATGTTGATGAGGACAAGGGCCTCATCCCCACAACCCTGGCCGGTGGTTGTGGGGGTCTGCGGGCAGGGGGCTTATCGGAATCTGGAAGCCCCCTTTAACAAGGGGACCCCCAGATCCCGCCCCCCCCATGTGAAATGGTAAGGGGGTACTTAACCCTACCATTTCACTAAAAAACTGTCAAAAAATGTTAAAAATGACAAGAGACAGTTTCTAACAATTCCTTTATTTAAATGCTTCTTCTTTCTTCTATCTTCCTTCATCTTCTGGTTATTCTGGTTCTTCCTCCGGCGTTCTCGTCCAGCGTCTCCTCCGCGGCGTCTTCTTCTCCTCGGGCCGCTCTGCACCCATGGCATGGGGGGAGGCTCCCGCTCTTCTCTTCATCTTCTTCTTCATCTTCTTCTCTTCTTCCTTCTTCTCTTTTTCTCTTCTTCTCTTCTTCATTTTCTTCTCCGGGCCACTCCGCACCCATGCTGGCATGGAGGGAGGCTCCCGCTGTGTGACGGCGTCTCCTCGTCTGACGGTTCTTAAATAACGCACGGGACATGACGGGACTTCCCTGTGGCATTCCCCGTGACGTCACAGGGAAGTCCCGTCAAGTCACCGTGCGTCAGATAGAAGAAAGAAGAAGCATTTAAATAAAGGAATTGTTAGAAACTGTCTCTTGTCATTTTTAACATTTTTGACAGTTTTTTAGTGAAATGGTAGGGGTAAGTACCCCCTTACCCTTTCACACAGGGGGGGGCTGGGATCTGGGGGTCCCCTTGTTAAAGGGGGCTTCCAAATTCCGATAAGCCCCCCGCCCACAGACCCCCGCAACCACCGGCCAGGGTTGTGGGGATGATTCATTAACATGGGGACAAGGTGTTTTGGGGGGCTACCCCAAAGCACCCTCCCAATGTTGAGGGCATGTGGCCTGGTATGGTTCAGGAGGGGGGGCCGCATTCTCGTCCCCCCCTCTTTTCCTGTGGCCTGCCAGGTTGCGTGCTCGGATAAGGGTCTGGTATGGATTTTGGGGGGACCCCACGCGTTTTTTTTTTTTTTTTTTTGGCGCGGGGTTCCCCTTAAAATCCATACCAGACCTGAAGGGTCTGGTATGGAATTTAGGGGGAACCCCACGTCATTTTTTTAAAAAATTTTGGCCAGGGTTCCCCTTAATATCCATACCAAACCTGAAGGGCCTGGTATGGAATTTAGGGGGACTCCCACGTCATTTTTTTTTCCTCTTTGGGGAATTCCCATGCCGTTTTTATCAATGAACTTCTATGTGTATTGTCGGCAATGCAATAGCCGCGGGTAGTTTTAAATGGGTTTTTTCCTTCAAAATGTCATTTTGCTGTCAGACTGTTCTAAACACAGGAAACATGCGCCCCTTTACAGGCATACTATAAACACCCCCCAGGTCCGAAATTTAAAGGGATATTACACTTTTATTGTTTGACTTTAAGCATTATTAAAATCACTGCTCATGAAAAAATGGCCGTTTTTAAAACTTTTTTTTGCATTGATCCATGTCCCCTGGGGCAGGACCCAAGTTCCCAAACACTTTTTATGACAATAACTTGCATATTAGCCTTTAAAATTAGCACTTTTGATTATTCATATTTGTGTCCCATAGACTTTAACGGTGTTCGCGCGTTCAAACGAACTTTTTTTCTGTTCGCATGTTCTGGTGCGAACCGAACAGGGGGGTGTTCGGCTCATCCCTACTGACCACTATACTACACTGTCCACTATACTGACCACCGCACTACACTACACTGACCACTATACTACACTGTCCACTATACTGACCACCACACTATACTACACTGACCACTATACTACACTACACAGACCACTATAATACACTACACTGACCACTATACTACACTGTCCACTATACTGACCACCACACTACACTACACTGACCACTATACTACACTATACTGACCACTATACTACACTATACTGACCACTATACTACACAAATGTAAGAATAAGCTCTGCCTACAGTCTCTCTTTCTCTCTCCCCAACCCCCCGGGGCCAGTAACACGACTCTCACGAGGGAGTCTCACTCACCTTCTTGTCCTGGCCTGCATCAGTCCGGAGGAGGAGGAGAAGACAGTGGCGGCTCACATTTTTGCTTCCCTCCCCCGTGCTCTGGCTGCTTCCATGTTCAGTGTCCAGCGCACTGTGATTGGGCGTATGGGGGTCATGTGCGGAGGCGGGACTTCAGGAGCGATCGTGGACAGGCCAGCCCTACGCCTCACATGACCCTCATACGCCCAATCACAGGGCGCCGGACACTTAACATGGCGGTCAGAGCGCGGGGGACACAGGAACTTGAAATTAGCAGGAGGCAGCCAGTAGTGACACATACTGGCACCCCCCTAAATGTCGCGCCTGGGGCCACGGCACCCCCTGCACCCCCCATGCTACGCCACTGCCTGAACCATCTCCTGCCCCAATGGCATAAATTCCCTGGTGCTGTCCTGAGACATCTCCTGCCCCAATGGCTCACCTGCATAATTACGTGTGGATGACTGCTTCTGTACTGATTTCTATGGGCTGTGGATAGGTTATGTGCAAGGTGAGGATCTGCAGCTGCTGACCTGGGAAGGCAATGCGCTCTCTGAGACTTGACAGGCACTGTGAGGAGACCCATGCTGTGAGCCGCACCAAGACCCAGAGGTTGCGGCACCATCTTGGCACAGTGCTGTGCTTGTCGAGACGAAAAAAATAAAAACGGTAAGCTTGCAGGGTGCAGTGCCTGGTTTTCTTTTGTCCGTCGTGCTCCAGAGATGTAGAATGGTAAAGGAAAGCCTCAAATTGCTGACCCATGTCACTAGATGTAGCTGTTGTACAGGATGCCGGGGCTGGGTCCTGAAAGGACGCTATATTTTTTTGCTGCTATGAATCTGTTTAAGTTAATAAACATTAGGGATGAGCCGAACACCCCCTGGTTCGGTTCGCACCAGAACTTGCGAACAGACAAAAAGTTTGTGCGAACATTCGAACACCGTTAAAGTCTATGGGATACGAACATGAAAAATCAAAAGTGCTAATTTTAAAGGCTTATATGCAAGTTATTGCCGTAAAAAGTGTTTGGGGACCCGGGTCCTGCCCCAGGGGACATGTATCAATGCAAAAAATGCCCGTTTTTTCGGGAGCAGGGATTTTAAGAATTCTTAAAGTGAAAAAATAAAAATTGAATATTCCTTTAAATATCATGCCTGGGGGGCCTCTTTAGTATTAGTCCTACGATATGTGGGTGTAGGGGAGAGGATGGTAGAGTGGATCTCGAGCATATGCACAAGGCTGGAGGCACAAATAAAAGCAAATGGAGTTCTATCTGAACCTTTTTCTATCTCTAATGGCACCCGCCAAGGGTGCCCTTTATCACCACTCCTTTTTGCCATCACCTTAGAGCCATTTCTTTGTAAGGTCAGGCAAAACCCAGATATTAGGGGGTTAATAACTGGAGATTTACATCATAAAGTATCCGCATATGCGGATGATCTTTTATTCTGCCTTACTAATCCTGTTATATCTATGCCGAACCTACTAAGAGAATTGGACCAATATGGTACACTGTCCAATTTAAAAATGAATATGTCCAAGTCAGAGGCAATGGGTGTATCTATGACTACGACTCAAATTAACGCTTTAAAAATGAATTTTAAGTTTAGATGGACCTATAGGGGCATCAAATACTTGGGCACGTTGATTCCACCTAAATTGGACCAAACCTTTGAGTTGAATTTCCCACCTCTACTGAGTAGAGTGAAGGTCTTACTCTCTAAATGGCATCAGGGCCTTTTCTCTTGGTTCGGTAGATGTAACATAATAAAAATGTCAGTATTGCCTAAATTTTCCTATCTTTTTCAAACTCTACCCATTCATATACCCCCAGAATTCTTTAAACAGACTAATAAGATGATAACTGAATTCATTTGGGCCCATAAAAGGTCCAGAATTCAATTTTAATGACAATGCCTAAACAATATGGGGGGTAGCGGTATCCGATATGCAGAAATATTATCAGGCGGCTCATATGGCGCGAATAGTAGACTGGTGTAGGCATGCAAGCTTTAAAATATGGCCAAAAATCGAGCAATCACAGTGTGAGGTCCCATCGCGTCGTGCGGTTTGGTGCTTTGGAGACCTGAGTTCAGCTCTCAAAAAGCACCCAACATTGGGCCCTACCCTGTGTATTTGCTCCCGAATATGTCCCACCACTATATTATCATCTGTCAACTCCCCCCTGTACCCTATTGTAGGGAATCCTCGTTTCCCTCCTACAGGAGGGACCCTTCAGGAAACTTTCAGACTCGCAGTGTTTTCAGGCCTCGCATTTTATACAAATAGCGACTGGGACATGGCCCTCATTACCTGAACTGACCTCATCCAACGACCATTTCTGTCTTGATTTCTGGGGTTGAGCCCAGTTGCAACATTTCCTTAACACTCTCCCACCTCCAGACAGATTTCAGCGAACATTGACACCCTTAGAACTACTATGTGAGGGGACGGGCCTTGCTCTCATTTAATCTCGCAAATGTATGCACTACTAGTTGCCCCCCAAGAGGATTATGTCCCTCCATATATAAGGAAGTGGGAAATGACATTAGACAGGACGTTCACCCAGGTACAACATAGGCAGATAGTAAATCTTGCGTTGAAATCTTCAATATCCACAAGAATCCAAGAAACTAATTTTTAAATAATGACAAGATGGTACCGTACACCCTCATTACTTAATAAATTCTTTCCGGAGGTCCTGGACAAATGTTGGAGGTGTCAGGAGAAAAGAGGGACTCTACTCCACGTTCTTTGGTCCTGCCCAAAACTGGAGTACTTCTGGAGGGAGATACGGCGGATAGCACAGAAATTTACTGAGTATACCCTCCCAGAAGATCCAGCCCTATTTTTGTTACATGTCTCAAACATACCGGGGGAAACGTATAGTAAATTAATTCTGCGCAATCTTATTAACGCGGCTAGATCATGTATCGTACGGCAGTGGAAAGATATGCACCCTCCCACAATTCCTACATGGGTCACACGAATTGAAGAGGTTAATAGGATTGAGGATTTGCTATTATCGGCTCAAAATCGAAAGAAAACATATTTAGAAACTTGGGGCCAATGGAATACATTTAAATTCTCGGAGGAAGGGAGTTCCCTCTTTGCTCCTGAGAGTATTTGAAAAAGAGAGGAGTGTGGGGCCTTGGGGGTGACCTCACTTCCGTGGATGATGGTATAGTAAACTCGCCTTTTCCTCGATACGTCTCCCCTCCAACTCCGACTCCCTCTCCCCTATCAGTGTTGTTTTTTTTTTTTGTTTTTTTTTTTCTTCTCTTTTTCTATCTTTTTTCTCCTTTTTTTTTTATTTTTTTTTAGGAATTCTTTCCCTCATGAGGCTTCTTACTTTCTTCTTTTGCTTCTACAGATATGTAGAGGTTTTTCTTCTTAGTAAAGTATGTTGTCAGGGCATACAAGAGAAGCAGGTCTAACGGAAGAGAGAATGGGGACTATCTCAAATAACTAGTTATTGTTATTTCTGTAGATGTATTTAAGATAGGAGTAATGCTGTTAATTGGAGTTTGAATGGATTCGTTGGAACTCATATGATTGATGGATTAATGAAATTGTTTATTTCTCTATATGTATGACAACTAAAATAAAATTAAAAATAAAAAAAAACGTTTTTAAAATAGCTGTTTTTTCGGGAGCAGGGTTTTTAAGAATTCTTAAAGTGAAACAATAAAAATTGAATATTCCTTTAAATATCGTGCCTGGGGGCCTCTTTAGTATGCCTGTAAAGTAGTGCATTTTTACCATGTTTAGAAAAGTAGCAAAATTAAATTTCTAAAGGAAAAAATGTCATTTAAAATTGCTCAGGGCTGTAATGAATTGCCAGATCCAGGCAATATACATAAAAATATCATTTAAAAAAACAGCCCCCCCAGTCCATACCAGGCCCTACGGGTCTGGTATGAATGTTAAGGTAAACTCCACACCAATTGTTTTTTTAAAAATGGCGTGTTTTAAAAATCCATACCAGACCCAAAGGGCATGTTATGGACGGGGGAACCAATCCCGTTTTTTCTTAATTCTTTTATAGGGCTCCCCTTAACCACTTCAATACACTATATTATATATTGTACACTGCACTATATACCCTGCACTGCATTATATATACTACACTGAGTGCACTATATACTTTGAATTGCAGTATATATACTATACGGACTGCACTATATACTCTGCTGAAAAATTGGGCCTTAGGTGTTGGTGGTGCCAGAACACTGCAACGCCTCACAGTTATTCCTGTTGGGTACAGGAACAGACCCTGCTGTTAAATATTATTTCAGAGGCTGCTTGCCCTCTTTTACTGGCCTGTGAGTATCTGCCTCTCTTTGGTGGCCTTCCTGACATGATGGGTATTTGTTTTTTTTTTTTAACACCGCACTACACTGTATTATATACTGTGTACACCGCCTGAAGTGTATTTGAAACTGTACACCGCCAAATGCACTGTATATATAGGCTACGCTGAATGCAGAATATATATATATATATATATATATATATATATATATATACACAGTATATATATATATATATATATATATATATATATATATATATATATATACACACACAGTATATATACACACATACACACCCTAGTAGACTGTATATATATATCAAATATACTGCCTGTACTGACTGAATACAAAGTTTATACTGTATGTATAGGCTACTCTAAATGCAAAGTGTGTATATTTATGTATGCATTACAGTTGTGATGATTACAAATGAGTTTGGCTCCCTCTAGTGTCCCTCTATGCTATTTTGTTTGGTTTCTGTGAAGCAGGGTTACAAAGCATTGTGGGAGATGTAGTTTAATGAGGAAATTACTCATGTGTTAACTTTGTTTTGGGAACTACTAAACCCACAATGCCAAGTCACAGGATCCACAAGGCCAAGTTACTGCACTGCATGCTGGGAGCAGTAATATAAGGAACAGCGCGGCCATATTTCGGCCTCTCTTAATACCTGCCTGCAGTGGGGTCTGTGTGTATGACCGGGAAACTGTGGCCTGTGAGGTGCGGAGCGGAATCAATCGGCCTCTGAGGTGTCTCAGAGCACAGTCAGCTGGACTAGTTTGTGGATGGATCGAAGGACCCAAGATTTCTGGAGGTGTCCTGCATTACAGTCATCAGCCATCTGAAGAAGCGGTGTGGTGTGACGGCGCCAGCTTGGATCGGACTGAGATATCAGAAAAGGAGCCTTACAAGCATCTGGGCCTGTTGTGGTGAGCGGGCAACTGTTGCTGTGTGAGTTAGTTACAGACTGCTGGTGAGACTTGTAGTCCCACAGAAGTGATCTCACTTATCCATAGGCTGTATACAGTGGAACTTCAGGGTCTGCCTTCCCTGTGTTATAAAGTTAATGCTGAGTTGTACTACCCACTACTAAGCAGAAAGTATTACAAGTGCCTTATATGTGCAAGTACACAATTACCAGCGCATCATTTATCCTACAATTTGCTTTCTACTTGTTTCCCTGTTTGGATTAACAAATACTGCAGTCTAATACCATAAGCTAGCTGAAGATCAAGAAGACAAGGGACTTTTATCATCTTCTACAAACACAGCTTGCTTTGCATTTGGAACATTGCATTACAACCTACTGGTACTGTTGCATGTTCATAATAAGGATTTGCAGATTCGGGGTAGCCAGTGGGGTATAGAGTCAATCAGCAGCCCCTATGGGGGTATCGCTACATTTGGAGGTCCCACCGAGATATCCATCTGGAGTGCCCGAGCAGATCAGTAGTGGAGTCCAGAATAGAAGAGGTCATGGACTCGGCAACGGCTACCCAATGGAGCCAAGAGTATGGGAGCCAGTTGGAGAAAACCACAGTTTACCAGGAGACCAATGGTTTGATAGAGAGGTACGGTAGTTGATGAAGAAGGTGGTCCCAGAACAGGGGTCCTACCTCTTGGACCTGAAACATGATGTGCAGGAGGACTTCACTTATGCCCTTCTAGAATGGAAAGAGTACGTTCCGGTAGAGTTAAGAGAGGGTGTAGTAAGTTTAGCAGAAGGCTTAGATGGCCAGGTGATCCCAGTACAGTTGTCAGCGGAGAAGGGAGAGAAATCACCGGAGACACCACCAGAGAGCCCTATTGTAAGAAACTCAACAGGGGGCAATCCAAATACCACCATTGCCAGAGTGGGAAGCCCTGGAACCGTGGATGCCACCCGCATCATTGTATCTGTATCTGGACATGAGGCGCCTAGTGGATAGCTTGATACAGAGTCATCAGACATCCACCAATGAGAGATATCAGAAGCTGACGACCTTTTCAGGTCGTATCCCCAGGCCTGATGAGGAAGAAGAATGTGAGAGTTGGATGGATCAGGCTATGCAAGCCCTAGAAGACTGGAATCTGTCGGGATCAGTGGGAAGACGGAAAATTAGCAAGAGCCTGTTGAGCCCTGCAGCAGATGATATCAGGAGCTTTAGGAGGGGAAAGCTGGATTGTGAAGCCAGGGATTACATCGAAGCTCTCTATGCCATTTATGGAAGAGTGGAGAAGTTATCTGATGTACCAGTTCGAGCATACCCACCAGATGAAAGGAGAGAAGTTGTCAGCATACATTGTCCGCATAGACCAGTTTCTACACCAGATCATTCTGAAAAAGGGTGCTGACCCCAGAGAGGCCGACAAAGTCCGGTTAGACCAGACTCCAAGGAGCTAGGCCAAATCATCCTACCATCCCTTGATTACTCCTGAAATGCACTAAAGAGGCCCCTTCTTACCCAGAGTTGATGGGGTTGGTGAGAGAGAAGGAGGCTATCTTAGATGAGAAGGACCAAGAGGCTCGACTCGCCGCAAGGACCTTTCAGAAGAATGAGAAGATTGCGGCAAATCAGTATATGTAGAAGGCAGCATGGAAGAGAGTGATGAGGAATTTGAGTGGGGGGAACACCCTAAGATTCCTATTGTGCAGTCTACCCCAAAAGTTACTCCGGTCAAGTCACCAGAGACTGGAGCCCAAGTTCAGGAGTAGATGCAACAAGTTTTGCTACAAGTGATGGAGGCCCAAGCCAAGTGCTAGACTGAGCAGATGGGTATCTGGAAGTGCTATAAGTGCGGTGATCCCGGACACTTCAAGGTACAGTGCCCACGGAAGGAAGTGAATGTTGAGCTGCTGGAGGAGTTGGTGAAGATGTTGAAGACATTGTTGAAAGATCAACCAGCGGAAAACTCTCGGGGGTCTCAGTGAAGGAGCTAGCTGAGGACCCCGCTGAAAAGCAGAGTTCCAGAAAACAAAAGAAGAAGGGGACCAGAATGAGGCCACAGAAGGAGAGAGCAGTCCAAACACCTGGGCCATACTGATGATCAAGTAATCCGACACCGTGGTCAGGGAACCAGGCACAGAGGGTCAATGCTTTACCATTCCCCAGGACCACAGTTAGGTCCTATCAGAACACTCCTGAGAAAGTTTGTCAGACTAGCCCAATTCAAAGAGGTCTGGAAACACTGCCTAGCGTCACTGCTAGAGTTTCACAGAATACTAAGAAGAATGGTGACTCTAACTGCACACGGCGTGCTCCTGCAAACTTCCCGGAAAAGCTAGTGGGGACGTCCCCGATTGTACCAGTACAAATTGAGGGAGTCTATAAAAAAAGCTTTACTGGACACAGGGACGCAGGTCACGTTGTTATACCGGGACTTTTATAACAAACACCTGAGTCACATCCCTATCCGCAAACTGGAAGTACTTTAGATCTGGGGGATTGGAACCACCAGATGCCCATATGATGGCTACATTCCTATCCAAATATCTTTTGGGCCAGCAGCCGTTGGGAAATAAGAAGCCTTTGACATTTTGGCTGTCGTGTGCCCCAGACCCCCCCCGGGGCTGGGTGAAATTCCATACTGGTGGGGACTAACACTGACCTAGTGAGAAGGCTGCTGTTCTCCGCGCTGAACGAGGATGGTTCCACCACCAATAAGATTAAACCCAAGTTACGCAAGCTTGCCAGCGAGTGGCAAGGGAGAAGAAGGCCCCCGAAAGAATGAGTGGGGCAACTGTGGAAGTTGGAGACTAAAGAGAGGGTACTACAGTCGGGGGAGGTTGCTCATGTAAAAGCCATTTGTGGTGTTGGAGATGGATGAGCAGGCCAGAGCAGCTGTATTGGAGATGGTTCCTGAGCTGGTTCCTACCCGAGATTTGCACCAAACAGGAAAGAAAGTGCCCATCCAGTTGAAGAATGTGACTGATCGGCCCATTAAGTTGGGAGCCCGTAAGCTAGTGGGGCAGTTGAGTGTAATTCCGGAAGAAACTAAGGACTTGAAAAGTGGCCAACAGCTACAGATGGAGTTTCAATGATGTTCAGAAGTTTTGCCTCCTTCTTGGCAGAAAAGGGTGAATGCTCAGCTGATGAGATGGGAGAAGCTGTTTGCTAAAGACGATTTCGATGTAGGATGTGCAAGAAGTTCCAAACACAGAATACGCCTTCAGGAAGACAAACCTTTTCGATAACGGGCCAGGAGGCTACCCCTCAGTAACCTGGAAGACTTAAGAGAGCAGCTTGCTGAGTTAAAAAGGTCTGGAGTCATCCAATGCATCTCCCATTGTGGTGGTAAGAAAGAGGAATTGCACATGTGTATTGATTATCGAATCCTGAATCAGCACACCATCCCAGACCAGGTTCTTTTCCTTTTAGCAAGATAAAGTTTAATCTTCATGTCTTTGGGGACCAAAGAGTTTAAGCAGGGGGAGTGTGTAGCCATGCTTTGCTAATCTAGGCATTACAGTTGTGATGATTACAAATGAGTTTGGCTCTCTCTAGTGTCCCTCTATGCTATTAAGACTTTTGTTTGGTTTCTGTGAAGCAGAGTTACAAAGCATTGTGGGAGATGTAGATTAATGAGGAAATGACTCATGTGTTAACTTTGTTTTGGGAACTGCTAAACCCACAATGCCAAGTCACAGGATCCACAAGGCCAAGTTACTGCACTGCATGCTGGGAGCAGTAATATAAGGAACAGCGTGGCCATACTGTATTTCGGCCTCCTGGGACACCATTCAATACCTGCTTGCAGTGGGGTCTGTGTGTGTGACCGGGAGACTGCGGCCTGTGAGGCGCGGAGCAGAATCGATCGGCCTCTGAGGTGTCTCAGAGGACAGTCGGCTGGACTAGTGTGCGGATGGACTGGAGGACCCAAGATTTCTGGAGGTTTCCTGCATTACATTGTGCACCTGTCTGCATACATCTATGATGGTAACTATTTGATCTACAATTCTCAAGTTTATATTTTATGTTGTCAATTGTCACTTATTGTTTACACTGAATTGCACTTTCTTTTATGTTAAACATCTATTACAGTAAATTAATTAAGTGGTTCAGTAACTCTGAGTGTGGCTCTCATTGATAACATAACATTACAATATGGAACCCGAGGTGTCAGAGGTAAGAGAGGATTTGCAGAGTCAGGGTAAAGTCAGTGGGGTATAGAGTCAATCAGCAGCCCCTATGGGGGTACTGCTATATATATATATATATATACACACTAGCCTGACTGTATATACAGTATATATATATATATATATATATATATATATATCAAATACACTGCCACTAACTAACTAACCTGCCTGCTTAATCTAGCTCAATCTCTCTATCGTCATCCACTATAACACACTATATGAGCGCTGTGTAAGCAGCCTGATATAGTGTGGGGCATGGACTTAGTCCCCCTAAGCCATGATTGGATCTCGCTGAGGAGCGTGCTGTGATTGGCCAAAGCATGCAGATCAGCTGTATGCTCTGGCCAATGATACAGCAATGCACTGTGATCTCGCAGTGCATTATGGGGCGCTCAAATTTTCCTCAAACGCCCCATAAAATTTGCTGTTCGGCGAACGGGTGAACACCAGATGTTCGAGTCAAACTTACTCATTGTAAATCAGGCTGATTTCAGGGGAGATCCAGAGGTTCTGCTGAACTGAACATTCCCAAGGGCTAATCAAAGGCTTAGCAGCTACCTCTAATTTTCTCACCTTCAAATAAGGAGATGGGGAGCCCACGCTTCCACCGAAACAGATAGACCCCAAAGAGGGTGCCGGAGGTAGTGGGCCCACATCACTCCCTAAACGTATATCACACAGCCGTTTAATGTAAGAGTTGAATGTATTATTAATGTTCTCTAAATTTGGTGATTCAGAAGTTGATGTACACATTACACTGTATTATCTTTTTATTATCTGGAAATCAATAAAATACTCTGACATTAAAAAAAAAAGACTACATCTCCCAGACCGCTTCCTTTGACTGTATTCCAGTCACAGTTATGCAAGTTCAATTGGTAGTGCCATCTTGTGGGCAAATACTGTTCTGTACTTCGGTAACAATGCCCAATTTTACATACATATTCCTATCTACAACATCCCTCCACTAAAATGACAAGTCCCTGAGAACTATCTGTGGTGAACTGCAGGTCCCAGCATACCCTCACCTATGCTATCAGAACTCTATCATAGTGCCTGGAGAGACATGATATAGACTGGAAGGGATGGATGTCCAGATTAATCTGTGGACTCTGAAAACTGCTGAGTATTACAAAATGTTGTAAATTTTTTGAGTAGAACAAAATTTTTAAGTTTCACCACCTAACCCTAACTGTTCCTTAACCCTTCATCACCCTTCTCCTAGGTGACTCCAATCCTGAAGTATCACCTGACCTTTCTGTAGACATCTTACTGGCTTATGCTTTGGCGCTGATTAGTACTAGACATGTGCAATTCGTTTTGGTCCGAATACATATTCTGACACATTTTTGGTTATTCGGAGATTCAGATGTATTTGAATCTGTAGATGAAATAGTAACACATAGTAACAAATTTAGTTGAAATCCATTTAAATTAGTTTTGTTTATTCATTTTTATAATGAATTCCAACTTTTCAGGAAGATTAGAATTCGGATCGGTCAAAAAACAATTGACCGATTTGAATTCTGTGTGAAGAATAGCTGGTTGTTAAGCAGCAGGCCAGGAAGATGGACGCCAACATCGTTAACAACCATGAGTCATCATCTGTCAGTGTTTTAACTGTGAGCTACTAATGCATCACTAAAACGTGTACACAAAATATATAGTAAAGTGCTGAAGTACAAAAGATAACTATAAAGCAGCTGACTTCTGTAGTGTTGCCAGTACCAAAGTATAATGTGATAAGTGATTAAGCAGCGCTAAATATCTCTTTAAAAGTTATAATAATAAAGTGCTGGTACTGTTCCTGAGTAACCCAGAAAAAATCTTGAACAGATGTAAAGTGCTAATAATAAAGTACTAATGACAATAACACTCATCTGTAAAAAAAACTTGAGTTGGTTTAATGGCACTCTCACCCTACTCAAGCAAGAACGTAGAAGAGCTGAGAGAGCATGGAGAAGAAATCCCACCAAGGAAAACCATGCTAACTACAAAGCACTCACTGTGAAATACCACAAGGCAATCTTCAAAGCCAAAAAAGAACATTTCTCAGACACCATCTCATCCGCCTTAAACCGTCCGCAGGAACTTTTCAAAATAGTTGCTCAGTCAATGAACCCGACCTGCTTAGAGCCCCCAGAAAACGATACTCAAGAATTATGCAATGGGTTATCAGATTTCTTCATCGACAAAATCGACAACATTCGGAAATCAATCCATCAGAAAATAACAACCAACCTCACTCAACCAAAGCAAAAAGAGGATATCGACACGAACATCACTCAACCACCGAATTTCTTTTTGTCCCCAATCACCACAGACACGACTAAAAACATCATCAGAAGCCTTCGAGACAGCACATCACCGAACGACATCATCCCCACTAAACTGTTTAAAGAATGTTCCGACATCTTGGCCCCCACCGTAACACATCTCATAAATCAATCATTCAAAGAAGGGACTGTGCCAACCTCCCTCAAGTAAGGCATCGTCAAACCCCTGCTAAAGAAACCCAATCTCGACCCTAACGACCCTAACTGCCGCAGACCAATAACTAGCCTCAACGCCATCTCCAAGATTATAGAGAAGGCAGTAGTACAGCAGCTACAACACCACCTGGACACACACCAACTCCTGGACCCTCTGCAATCAGGTTTCCGCCCAGGCCATGGCACAGAAACAGCACTTCTCAAAATATGGGACGACGCCCTTGAAGCAGCAGACGATGGAGAACAGAGTCTCCTGGTACTGTTAGACCTCAGCACAGCATTCGATACAGTGGACCACAATACTTTACTTGTCCGCCTCGCTGAAGTTGCAGGAGCTACAGATTCTGCTCTAAAATGGTTTACATCCTTCTTAGAGAATCGCTCCCAGACAGTGAAATTAAGAACATTCACCT
The DNA here is from genome assembly GCF_042186555.1 of Aquarana catesbeiana. Lineage (NCBI taxonomy): Eukaryota > Metazoa > Chordata > Amphibia > Anura > Ranidae > Aquarana > Aquarana catesbeiana. The sequence goes on along the minus strand of NC_133326.1, from coordinate 733,112,736 downwards.
CGGAAACCCGGGCAGTCTCCTGTGGAGTCCCTCAAGGCTCGCCCTTGTCACCAGTACTATTCAACATCTACATCCACCCACTTCTCAATATCATCAGGAAAACCGATCTCTGCTTCCACTCATACGCTGACGACACCCAACTCTACCTTCGCATCAACGGACAAAAAGACCTTCATCAGCAATTACAGAAATGCCTCACTTTAATAGATGACTGGATGACCACTAGCTCCCTCAAACTCAACGGATCAAAAACAGAACTTCTCCTACAAGCTAACAAAAATTCCAAAATAAAGACTCCGTGGACACCTCCCACCATCCTCGGACAGACCATCTCTCCAAGCACCAAAGCCAAGAGTCTCGGGGTCATTTTTGACTCAGGAATGACAATGGATGCACAAATAGGATCAGTGGTGAGCGGATCCCACCATCTCCTCCGCCAGCTTCGTAGACTCATCCCCTTCATCCCAGAAGAGGACAAAGCGGCAGTTGTGGGAACAATCATCAATTCCCGACTCGACTATGCAAATTCGCTCTACGTAGGACTACCCCAATATCAGCTTGCGCGCTTACAACTCATCCAAAATACGGCGGCAAGACTGTTAACAGGAAAAAAACCCTGGGAATCCATCTCCCCATCCCTAAAGAGCCTACACTGGCTAACCGTGAAGAATCGGATCACATTCAAGACCCTCTGCCTCACCCACAAATGCATACAAGGAAACGCTCCACTATATCTCCGTGAGGAAATAAAACACTACACACCGAATCGCAGTCTTCGATCAGCTAACCAAAACCTCCTTATCATTCCCAAATACCGCTACAAAGCAAAGGGAGAACGAAGATTTGCAGTCCAAGGACCTCGACTATGGAATGCTCTTCCAACCAACATCTGCATGGAAGAAAACCACCAGGCCTTCAGGAAAAAACTAAAGACCTTCCTTTTCTAAGAAGCTGACAACAGAGAATGCATCCAGCGCCTTGAGGCGATTCAGTTTGCATTTGCAGCGCTTTACAAATCATTCATTCATTCATTCATTCAATAAATATTCATTAATGTGCAAACTGGTGCAATAACATCAAATAGAATAATTCACCAAGATGGCTGATGTAACTCCAAAAAAAAAAAAAAACTAGCTGTGCAAGAAAATATAATATGTAAATAATAATGTTCATAAAGTTGACAGATGAATCTTCAATTGCTAAGCAAAACTAGCCTTTATACGGGTATATACGTCAAGGAAAAGAAATATTTCTAATGCAGCTAATAAGAATCCTTTCTCCAATCCACACCCTGTAAGTGCTAGCCTCTCACCTCAAGGGAAGACCCCAAATGGGCCTAGTTGTGCATCAACAGATCAAACAATGTCCTTTTCCTCCTCCTTGGGTGAATTTTAAATGGTCACAGCAATCTCCAGGCTAGTTTCTCCACAGACACCGAGTTCCATGACCAGCTCCTTTTAAAAAGTTTTCTCCAAGGATAAAGGGTAGAAGAAAAGAGCCTCCATAGTGTAGTAGTAAAAAACTTGCATTCTATTTAAAAAATGTAGGCATAACAGTTTAAAACTGGCCAAAACGCCATCAGCAGAAAAAACGTGCCAAACAAAAAAGACTTCAGGTGATGTCACTAAGCTCCTCCCTACGCGTTACGTCACACCACACGTGACTTTGTCAAGGGTCTGGATACTAAGTGACCTGGTGGGGTTTATATACTCATGGTGATCATAGAGATAATGGAAAACAGCATACTATTGAGTAGGGGCTTGTCATATACAAATGAGTTGACACAATAAGAGAGATATAGGATAAATCCATAAGCTTGGCTCTCACTAATCTGCTCACATATAAGAATTGATAGCATATAAAAAGAGGTCTGAAGACCAGCAATAATATGAGTAAAAACATACTCTGAAAATAATGGAATACGAGTAAAAAAAATATATATATAGAAAATAAAGATGAAAAAAAAGTTAAAATATGAATGAAATTGAGAATAAGAGTAAAAAAAAAATTATGAATGAAATTGAGAATAAGAGTAAAAACTAAAAAAAAAAAAAGGATGAAATAAAGAGTAAGAGTAAATCTAAGAGAGTAAGAGAGAATCTATTAAAGAATAAAGAAAAAGAAGAATCCCACAATGAGAAAATTCCATTGATTTTTGATTATAACCTACAATTCAAGAAATTAGAATCAATTATTTGTAAACATTGGAAAATCTTGTTAGCTGATCATCATCTTACCCAAACACTACCCCCATTCCCCAGTTTCACATACAGAAAGGGCTCCTACACTCAGAGACCTAATAGCTAAAAATGTTCTTGACCCTCCATCGGGGAAGGTGTTTACCTTCTTTGAAGGAAAAGGCTTTTACCCCTGCAAGAATTGTTATGCTTGCAGACACACTACATTCAGAAAAAAGAAAAAGGAAGAGTTTATTGCTACAGTTACAGGAAGAAAATACAATATCAGAGATTTCGAACTCGACTCAACACTTTCTAACCTCCACTTACCTTTCTTTAAATACCTGCAATTGAGACATTTTCTTCAAACACACAGCAGGGACTCCCCTTGCAGCAGAGACCTCACCCCATTGGAATTAATTTGCCAAGACACTGAATCCCAGGGCCATCTCATATCCACCACCTACTCTCTCTTGTTCTCACAGCACATAGTCAAAAATGACAAACTAGTAAAGCAATGGGAATCAGACCTCTCAATGGACCTCTCCCCGCAGGAATGGGATTCCATCTTCACCCTCATGCATAAGGGCTCTATAAATGTCTCAACGCAAGAAAACAGATATAAAGTGTTCTCTAAGTGGTACCGAACACCTGACAGAGTTCACCACTTTCACCCCTCCATTCCCCCAACCTGTTGGAGGTGTGGTTCTGCCAAGGGCACTCTACTGCACATTTGGTGGAATTGCAGCCTCATTCAGCCATTCTGGCAGGCAATCCACCGGTTAATTACCCAAATATCCACTTATTCACCGGCATTCACACCCGAAATATACCTACTTCACCACACTCCTGTCTCCCCAGGAACTTACAAAAAATGGCTTACCATACATCTAATCAACCCAGCTAATCTATGCATCCCCGCCCTTTGGAGGAATACGTCACCCCCCATGGTTCAAGACTGGATCCGGAGGGTAGATAAAATAGCAGAGATGGAGAATCTTATCTGCCAGGCCAACGACAACCCTAGCAAATTTAACACTACCTGGGCAAGCTGGCTACATTTCCGTCAATCACCCACGCAAACCGCCCAACCTGCCCCTTCCCCACACACTACTCACTGAGCGCATATGTTTTACAATCCTAACTCCCTGACTCCGTCGAGCCGCCTACCCCCTGGCCCTTCCTACTCCCCTTGCCCCGTCTCAGTTAGGTCCCTACCCTCACCCTTTTCACAGACACAATAGACACTCATTCTCTTGAGCATACTCTCTCATCTTTCACATATGTGACTCAGGCGTATAATTACCCCAGACAAACTGTCTTTCCCAACACTCGTCTGCAACGAACCAGGTCACTCAGTGGAACTGATTCATAACCCACATTGCTCATTAGTCTATGGTACCACTGATCTAACAACTTTCGTTCCCGACCCATTCACGGAGATGATCCCTCTAGGGGTGAATGGACTCAGGGTCTCTTCACTTCCCATTTCCTGATGTGACCGTGGACTCCCTGCAGACCTCCCATTCTAGAAGCAACATCTCAGCACAATTCTACTGCTCTAGGTTCGGGAATTCTAATTGTTAATTATTGAACTACATTTTCGCACATTACAGTTGCTTGACTAACGTCCGCCTGTGAACGTACTATTTTGAACACTGCATATATGCTATAAGTCTGTTAACTCATGGATTGAAATGTATGTTACATATACTTTGTAAAGCTGTAAAACTCAATAAAAATCTTCTTGAAAAAAAAAAAAAAAAAAATTTCAGAGATTTAATTTCATGAAAAACAGAAGGGGTGGCCTATGTTTTGGAGTGTCCGTGTCACCTCCAATACATAGGCAGAACAAAAAGACCTCTTTGGAAAAGATTGAGGGAACATGTCCAAAATATAAAGTCGGGCTATCCACAGCATTGTGTATCCAGACACTATGCAGAATGTCATGACAAAGACCCTAGCTACCTTTCCTTTTGGGGTATTGAAAAATACAAACCTCATTGGAGGGGAAGCAATAAAATCATTACTCTTAGCAAAGCAGAATCTCGCTGGATTTTTGAAATGCAATCTTTTGCCCCCCTAGGTCTTAATATTGAGTTCGATTTTAATTGTTTTATTTTCAATTATTAATGTTTTTAGCTTTATCTACTTTAGATTAGAACTTGTGATGTCGTTATCAAGGATTGTGAATTTTTTTTTTTTTTTAAGGTTTACTTTTACTCTTATTCTCAATTTCATCCTTTTTTTTGTTTGTTTTTTTAACTCTTATTCTCAAGTTCATACATATTTTGACTTTTTTTTCATCTTTATTTTCTATTTTTTTATTTTTTTTTCCTCTTATTCTCAATTTCATTCATATTTTAACTTTGTTTTTTTCATCTTTATTTTCTATATATATTTTTTTTTTCTCGCATTCCATTGTTTTCAGAATATGTTTTTACTCATATTATTGCTGGTCTTCTGACCTCTTTTTATATGCTATCAATTCTTATATGTGAGAAGATTAGTGAGAGCCAAGCTTATGGATTTATCCTATATCTCTCTTATTGTGTCAACTCATTTGCATATGACAAGCCCCTACTCATTAGTATGCTGTTTTACATTAGCTCTATGATCACCATGAGTATATAAACCCCACCAGGTCACTTAGTATCCAGACCCTTGACAAAGTCACGTGTGGTGTGACGTAACGCGTAGGGAGAAGCTTAGTGACATCACCTGAAGTCTTTTTGTTTGGCCCATGTTTTTTCTGCTGATGGCGTTTTGGCCACTTTTAAACTGTTATGCCCACATTTTTTAAATAAAACGCAAGTTTTTTACTACTACACTATGGAGGCTCTTTTCTTCTACCCTTTATCCTTGGAGAAAACTTTTTAAAAGGAGCTGGTCGTGGAACTCGGTGTCTGTGAAGAAACTAGCCTGGAGATTGCTGTGACCATTTTAGATCCACCCAAGGAGGAGGAAAAGGACATTGTTTGATCTGTTGATGCACAACTAGACCCATTTGGGGTCTTCCCTTGAGGTGAGAGGCTAGCACTTACAGGGTGTGGATTGGAGAAAGGATTCTTATTAGCTGCATTAGAAATATTTCTTTTCCTTGACGTATATACCTGTATAAAGGCTAGTTTTGCTTAGCAATTGAAGATTCATCTGTCAACTTTATGAACTTTATTATTTACATATTATATTATCTTGCACAGTTAGTTTTTTTTGAAGTTTCATTAGCCATCTTGGTGAATTATTCTATTTTTTTTTTAATACACGTTTTTATTGAAAATTAGTACAGAATACATAGTGTGTCAGAAACAATACATATGGCAGGCATGACTGGTCCAGATCTCTGTATACCAGATGTAAATACAGTATTCACAAAGATATAAGTTACTAAATGAGTCAAAATGAGCTGAGGAGGACTCCCGGGAGAGAGGGTCATGGAGCCTGAGAAAGAGCTGGAGAGTCTCTACACTTAATTTTGACACTCATGTGGTGAAAATAAATGCTAGAGAATTTATATAACTGAAAACAAAAAGAAACTAAAAGAACTAAAAACAATGAATATGCAACCACTAACATGTGGTACAGATCGGGTGAATTATTCTATTTGATGTTATTGCACCAGTTTGCACATTAATGAATATATATTGTCATTAGAACTTTATTATTAGCACTTTACATCTGTTCAAGATTGTTTCTGGGGTACTCAGGAACAGTACCAACACTTTATTAATATAACTTTTAAAGAGATATTTAGCACTGCTTCATCACTTATCACATTATCATCTGTCAGTGGGCTTCCCCACTGACAGATGAATGTAAAAAAAAAGAATGCTATTGCCTGGCAATAGAAAAAAAAATAAAACGGTGTGGGTCCCCCCAAAACCCATATCAGACTCTTATCTGAGTATGCAGCTCGACAGACCAGAAAAGGGGGGGGTGAGTGAGCGCCCCCCCCATCCTGCACCATACCAGGCCACATGCCCTCAACATGGGGGGGTGGGTGCTTTGAGCCAGGGGTGACTCTGCTCCCCTCCCCAAAGCACCTTGTCCCCATGTTGATGGGGACAAGGGCATCATAAACAAAACCATGGCCTGTTGTTGTGGGGGTCTGTGGGCGGGGGGCTTATTGGAATCTGGAAGCCCACTTTAACAAGGGGGCCCCAAGATCCCACCCCCCATGTGAATGCGTATCAGGTACATCGTACCCCTACCCATTCACCAAAAAAGTGCCAAAAAGTAATAAAAACACAGAGACAGTTTTTGACAATTCCTTTATTAAAAAATATGCTCTTGCCAACAAGAAGGCCATCTGCCTATTGAAGGCTCCTCCATTTGACATTTCTTATATAGGAAAGGGGCGGGGCCACCTGTCTACATCACCTGGTGGCACTGCCCCTTCTGACGTCACAAACTCAGCATGCCCTGGTCTGTGACATCAGAAGGGGAGCGGTGCCACCATGTGATGTAGCCAGGTGGCCCCACCCCTTACCTATATAAGAAATGTCAAACGGCTTAGCCTGCAGTAGGCAGCCAGTCTTCATGTCGGCGAGAGGGATTTTTTTCTGGTGCTGCCGGCGGCATAATTGACAATGGGTTTACATCCGGGGACACAGTTTTTTATTTTTTTAACAAAGGAATTGTCAAAAACTGTCTTTGTGTTTTTATTTATTTTTGACACTTTTTTGGTGAATGGGTAGGGGTACTACCCCATACTCATTCACATGGGGGGCAGGATCTGGGCCCCCCTGCCCCAAAGCACCCCCCCAATGTTGAGGGCATGTGACCTAATATGGTTCAGGGGGAGGCGCTCACTTGGCCCCCTTTCCCAACCTGCTGGGCTGTCTGCTCGGATAAGGGTCTATTATGGATTTTGGGGGGAACCCATGCAATTTTTTTTTTATTTAGTGTGGATTTCTCCTTACAATCCATATCAGACCCTAAGGGCCTGGTATGGACTGGGGGGGCCCACACTTTTTTTTTTACATTTTTGTATTGCCAGGCAATGCCAGCATTCTTTTCTTTACATTTATCTGTCATTGGGGAAGCACGCTGTTGTGGAAATTTTTATTAAAGGGGTTGTAAAGGTATAAATTTTTTCACCTTAATGCATTCTATGCATTAAGGTGAAAAAACTTTTGATAATACCGCCGCCCCCAGCCCCCCCGTTTTACTTACCTGACACCTCGAAACTCGGCCGCTCGCTCCCGACCTCCATTCAGCCGATCAGCCTGGTCGCTGATTGGCTATAGTGGATGGATTGAAAGCAGCGCAGCCATTGGCTTGCGCTGCTGTCAATCACATCCAATGTAGCGGCGCGCCGGGGGCGGGGCCGAGTGATACAGCGAGCGGCTATAGCCGCCGGCTGTATCACGGGAGCGCGCCCGCAACAACTAACCACCATGCGAGGGAGCTCGCATTAAGGTGGTTAGTTATTGCGGGGAGGAGCTGAGACAGCCGCCGAGGGACCCCAGAAGAGCAGGTTCGGGGCCACTCTGTGCAGAACGAGCTGCACAGTGAAGGTAAGTATAACATGTTTGTTATTTTTAAAGAAAAAAAAAATTATCTTTACAACCCCTTTAAAGTATGTTGTCAGATGTCCCCCAGTGTCGGTTTTGCTGTAATACGCTCATGTGAGCCTATTCTCACATACAGACGTTGGTGGAAGACCAACCTCGAAAACCTTCCCATGGACATGGCAGATATGTTTGCTCTTTTAGTGATGTTCGTTCATGCCTCACCAAGAGACTGGCCACTTCATTGCGACTGCATTAATGACTCAGAGCAAACAGATCTGTGTACATGGGAACTATAGCATAACCATCCAAAAATTATGGCCCACTGAGCCATGATAGAGTATGGTTCGCGTCATTGGTAGCAGTGGGATGTGTGCACACGGTCATGTTCAAAGCCATATTTGTAGTGTTCAAATTGTGACACACTGTGTCTCACGGAAAGCATGCCGCATGGTTCTGCACACCTCCATCTGCACACATCACTACTGGTATTTTATTTGAATAGATACATGTGTGTATGATTGGTTCTTTTGAAAGAATACAAATGTCTGATTGGCTGACTCTGAAGCCACCACCTTCTTTTGTTATTCATGTTGACAGTATAAGTAAACAGAGCTGCCCATTCTAGGGAGGATTCTGCTAAGCTTAACGTGATACCGGCATCTGTGTCTGTGTTACTTGGAGACATACAAGCGCGCTTTTCCCGGCATTGTACAAGAGAGCTATATTTGTGCTTTTAAGCGCAAGGAAATTATTTGCTTATAGGAGAAGCTTAAAGAGGATTTCCCATTTAAAAAAAAAAATAAATAAAAGTCAGCAGCTACAAATACTGCAGCTGCTGACTTTTAATTGGACACTTACCTGTCCCAGGGTCCAGCGATGCGGGGGATTGAAGCCCCACTCGTCTTCCCCTCTGTTCGGCGGCGCCGGCATTGCAACTGTGGGCGCCGGGCTGTGGCTTCACAGCTAGGACCCACTGCGCATGCGCGAGCGGCGCCACGCGCCGTGATTGGCCACTCAGTCATCTGGGATCTATAATGGGTCCCAGATGACTGACAAGAGGGAGGGAGCAGAGCTGAGCCCTTCTTGTGCCCAGGGGAAATGATGTCACCAGCCCAGGCACTGAAAGAGGCAGACTACGAGGGACCCCCTAGCAACAGGCATTTAGAGGTGAGTAAAAAAAAAAAAAATTTCCAAATGTTTATTTTTTATTTTTTTAGGCACATTCATGTTTTTTTTTTTTTTGGGTGGAACACCACTTTAATATTTCCTGGACACCGCTAACAGATGATGAGTCATGGTTGTTAAGGACACAGGAGGCCGGCTTCCGGCCTGCTGCTTAACAACCAGCTATTCTTCACACAAAATTCAAATCGGTCTACCGTTTTTTTCGACCAATCCGAATTCTAATCGTTCTGAAAAGTTGAAATTTGTTAGAAAACGTATAAATTAAACAAATCTTAATGAAAACAAAACGAAACAAAACTAATTTCAAAACCAAACAAATTCCATAACAAAACAAAATGAGTAACATAACAAAACAATTTTTTTCATTCTGCACATGACTACTTAGTACCAGTCTTCTTGGCTATGAATGGCACAGATTTGTGGAGGTGACACCTAAAAGTACGAGTCTGTATAAATTGTGGCCTTAAACAGGGTAAAATTCCTTTGTGACCCCGATATACCAATCAGATGAATGTCAGGATGAAAGTTCTAAATGACCCTCATAGTTATAGGTGTAAATGACAGAAGTCTGATCCTCTCTGATTGTACAACCTGACAGCCAATCATTATCCACATACCAAATCCTCCTTACTGTTTCTGTTCATCGCACCACAAATTCCTTTTTTTATTGTTTGTGCTTCTTCCAGGTGATGTCATCTCAGGCGATCTTCTGATGTCATGGGGTTCTTATTCTCCAAATCCTACTCCTCACAAGGTATGACTGCTGATCCTGACAATCCTTTCCAATGTTTTCCTCCCCTCACATCTCCAGAGATTGGAATTAGATGATAGGACACCTTATGTCTCCATAGTCTGGACATTTCCTGTAGACATCTGGTCAGTCCACCCATTAGAAGAGTTCAGGAGCTTTCATCAATTCCACCATCACATTCCCGTGTCTTCAGATTTTATTTATCATTGATGGAAATGCTCTTCTGAGATGGTCCAGTGATCCATAATGACTGGATGACCTAATTTTTTTTAAACTATCTTTTTATTTATTCAAACAAGTTATCAGAACATATAAGAAAGGAAACCACAAAATATTGCATTCACAAAAGAATTGATATTCAATACTTCCCAAACCAAAAAAAAGAAGAGAGCGTATTCCCAAGTGTCTTATATGGCTCAGCTCAGAAATGATACAGTATCAAGCATGACAATCGGAACACATTAAATAATGATATGATTGTAGCACAAAAAGAAACGCATATCTAATATATACATAGAGCGAGTATATGCATATTGAGTTGGCATTATTCATTAGTAGGGATGAGCCGAACACCCCCCGGTTCGGCTCGCACCAGAACCCGCGAACGGACCGAAAGTTCGCACGAACGTTAGAACCCCATTGACGTCTATGGGACTCGAACGTTCGAAATCAAAAGTGCTCATTTTAAAGGCTAATTTGCATGGTATTGTCCTAAAAAGGGTTTGGGGACCCGGGTCCTACCCCAGGGGACATGTATCAATGCAAAAAAACTTTTAAAAACGGCCGTTTTTTCGGGAGCAGTGATTTTAATGATGCTTAAAGTAAAAAAAAAAAAAAGTGAAATATTCCTTTAAATATCGTACCTGGGGGGTGTCTATAGTATGCCTGTAAAGTGACGCGTGTTTCCCATGTTTAGAACAGTCCCTGCACCAAATGTCATTTTTAAAGGAAAAAATCTCATTTAAAACTGCTTGCGGGTTTAATGTCATGTCGGGCCATGGCAATATGGATGAAAATCAGTGAGACAAACGGCATGGGTACCCCCCAGTCCATTACCAGGCCCTTTGGGTCTTGTATGGATATTAAGGGGAACCCCGCACCCAAATTAAAATAAGGAAAGGTGTGGGGCCACCAGGCCCTATATACTCTGAACAGCAGTATACAGGCGGTGCAAACAAGACAGGGACTGTAGGCTTGTTGTTAAGTAGAATCTGTTTGTAATTTTGAACATTTTTAACGTGTTTAGCTCCAGCCAAAAAATCTTTTCTAAGCTTTTTGGAAAACATAGGGAAGGGTTATCACCCCTGTGACATTTGTTTTGCTGTCTTTCCTCCTCTTCAGAAGATTTCACCTCACTTTTTTGTCCCAATGAAAAATGTTTTTTGAAAATTTGGGTTTTTTTGTGGAACAAGGATTGGAAAGCATCAGTGGAAAGGAGAAATTGTTTTCCCATATTAACTCTTACAGGAGAGAATTTCCCTTCCTAGGGGTAGATTTCATCTCACTTCCTGTTGTCTCCTTCCGTTTGCAAGTAGGAGTCGTTTGTAAGTTAGATGTTTGAAAGTAGGGTCCTGCCCTATATACTCAGCAGAAATTTGGGCCTTAGGTGTTGCTGTGGCCACAACACTGTAAGCCCTCACAGGGCCCTGCTGTGAAATATTAGATCAAGAATTGTAATTACATGCCCCTGTTGAACAGGAGCTGAAAAATTAGGCCTTAGGCACTGGTGCTGGTGCCACAACACTGCAACCCCTCACAGACACTCTAGTTGGAACGCAGGAACGAGCCCTGCTGCAAAGTTTTGCTTCAAAAATTGTAATTACACGCCCCTGTTAGACAGGGGCAGAAAAATTGGGCCTTAGGCACTGGTGCTGGTGCCACAACACTGCAACCCCTCACAGACACTCTAGTTGGAACGCAGGAACGAGCCCTGCTGCAAAGTATTGCATCAAAAATTGTAATTACACGCCCCTGTTAGACAGGGGCAGAAAAATTGGGCCTTAGGCACTGGTGCTGGTGCCACAACACTGCAACCCCTCACAGACACTCTAGTTGGAACGCAGGAACGAGCCCTGCTGCAAAGTATTGCATCAAAAATTGTAATTACACGCCCCTGTTAGACAGGGGCAGAAAAATTGGGCCTTAGGCACTGGTGCTGGTGCCACAACACTGCAACCCCTCACAGACACTCTAGTTGGAACGCAGGAACGAGCCCTGCTGCAAAGTATTGCATCAAAAATTGTAATTACACGCCCCTGTTAGACAGGGGCAGAAAAATTGGGCCTTAGGCACTGGTGCTGGTGCCACAACACTGCAACCCCTCACAGACACTCTAGTTGGAACGCAGGAACGAGCCCTGCTGCAAAGTATTGCATCAAAAATTGTAATTACACGCCCCTGTTAGACAGGGGCAGAAAAATTGGGCCTTAGGCACTGGTGCTGGTGCCACAACACTGCAACCCCTCACAGACACTCTAGTTGGAATGCAGGAACGAGCCCTGCTGCAAAGTATTACATCAAAAATTGTAATTACACGCCCCTGTTAAACAGGGGCTGAAAAATTGTGCCTTAGGCACTGGTGGTGGCGCCCAGAACCAAAAATGTTCTTACAAGCTATCAGCGTGATGATTGAGGAGGAAGAGGATAATTACTCAGGGATAGTCACTCAGCATCAGCATAGGCAATCTTTGAAGGGATCTGAGATTTCAAAAAAAATTATTCGGTTACATCAGCATCAGGTGCTTGGTAGCTGGTGGTGATCCAAGACTCATTCATTTTTATGAAGGTCAGCCGATCGACCGAGTCGGTGGACAGACGCACCCTGTGATCGGTTACCACGCCTCCAGCAGCACTGAATGTGCGTTCCGAAAGAACGCTGGATGCAGGACAGGCCAGTAGCTCAATTGCATACTGTGCAAGCTCTGGCCAGTGATCCATCCTCAAGACCCAGTAACTCAGAGGATTTTCGGTGGGAAAGGTGTCCAAGTCTGATCTTGCCCCTAGGTATTCCTGCATCATGTAAAACAGACGCTGGCGATGTTTGCTGGAACCGATCATACCTTGGGGCTGCGGACCAAAAAATTGTCTGAATGCATCGGTCAGACGGCCACCTTCTCCACCGCTCCTTCTTTGACTGACCGAAGCCTCAGCAACACGTTGTCCAGAAACAGGAGTTTGTAACCTCCCAGTCTCTGGGAACGCGTTGCACAGACCTTTCTGCAAGGCCTCCCGAAGATGTTTCATCCTCTGCTCCCTCTGCGATGGCAAGATAAGGTCCGCAACCTTACCCTTGTAACGTGGATCAAGGAGGGTTGCCAGCCAGTATTGGTCCTTCTCCTTGATACCACGAATACGAGGATCCTTACGCAGGCTTTGCAGGATCAGGGAGGCCATGCAGCATAGGTTTGCTGAGGCATTCGGTCCGGAGTCCTCTGGGTCACTAAGAACGACATGGTCCGCAGCCACCTCCTCCCAGCCATGTACAAGTCCATGTGTATCTTGGGACTGATCCCTTAAAGACTGCTGCTGATGCGGAGTGCCAGGCTCCACCTCCATACTGACACAATCTTCCTCCTCTTCCTCCTCGTCCTCTTCCTGTGTGATCGGCGGGCACGCAGGAACACTGTCTGGATAAAGGGGGCCTTGAGAGCTAAGGAAGTCCTCCTCTTCCTGCCTCTGTTCTGCCTCAAGTGCCCTGTCCATTATTCCACGCAGCGTGTGCTCCAACAGGTGGACAAGGGGGACAGTGTCACTGATGCATGCACTGTCACTGCTCACCATCCTCGTGGCCTCCTCGAATGGTGACAGGACAGTGCATGCATCCCTGATCATGGCCCACTGGCGTGGGGAAAAAAAACCAAGCTCCCCTGACCCTGTCCTGGTGCCATAGTCGCACAGGTACTCATTGATGGCCCTCTGCTGCGTGTGCAGCCGCTGCAGCATGGCCAACGTTGAGTTCCACCTGGTGGGCATGTCACAGATTAGGCGGTTCTTGGGCAGGTTAAACTCCTTTTGGAGGTCTGTCAGCCGAGCACTGGCATTATATGACCGGCGGAAATGCACACAGACTTTCCTGGCCTGCCTCAGGACATCCTGTAAGCCCGGGTACCTGCCCAAGAACCGCTGCACCACCAAGTTAAGGACGTGAGCCAAACAGGGCACATGGGTCATTTGTCCCTGTCGGAGGGCAGAGAGGAGGTTGGTGCCATTGTCGCAAACCACCATTCCTGCCTTAAGTTGGCGTGGCGTCAACCACCTCTGAACCTGCCCCTGCAGAGCTGACAGAACCTCTGCCCCAGTGTGGCTCCTGTCCCCCAAGCACACCAGCTCAAGCACCGCATGGCATCTTTTGGCCTGCGTACTTGCGTAGCCCCTTGAACGCCTACGGAGCACCGCTGGTTCCGAGGAAGAGGCCATGGAGGAAGAAGAAGAGGAGGGGGTGGAGGAGAGAGGTGTGTCACAATCAGCATTTTGGAGGCGTGGTGGCGGAACAACCTCCAACACTACTGCACCTTGTCCTGCATCCTTCCCAGCTGCCAGCAGAGTCACCCAATGCGCCGTGAAACTTAGGTAACGTCCCTGTCCATGCCTGCTGGACCATGAGTCAGCGGTAATATGCACCTTACCGCTGACTGCCCTGTCCAGCGAGGCATGGACATTGCCTTCCACATGCCGGTAGAGAGCCGGAATCGCCTTCCGTGAGAAAAAGTGGCGTTTGGGTACCTGCCACTGAGGAACCGCACATTCCACAAACTCACGGAAGGGGGCAGAGTCTACCAACTGAAAAGGCAGCAGTTGAAGTGCTAGCAATTTTGCCAAGCTAGCATTCAACCGCTGGGCATGTGGATGGCTGGGAGCAAACTTCTTTCGGCGGTGCAGCAGCTGGGGCAGGGAAATTTGCCTGGTACAATCTGACGTCGGTGTACCAAAAGCAGATTACCCACAAGTACTTGGCTGTGACACACCTAATTCTACACCTTCATTCCTCTCACTGCAGGTCTCAGAGAGGACTGAAGGTCTAGTGGGGTTGGAAATCTCAGCTGATGAGGAGCAAGGAGAGATCCTCTTTGTTCTTTGGTGTGGGTCTTTTAGATACGCTTGCCAACGAACTGCATGGCAGGTCAACATATGTCTGGTCAAGCATGTGGTACCCAAGCAGGAGATGTTTTGGCCACGCGAGATACGCTTGAGACATATGTTGCAAATAGCAGCGGTGCGATCTGATGCACTCGTCTCAAAAAAGGCCCACACCAAAGAACTTTTTGAATAACGCGCAGAGACTGCAGCGCCCTGCACATGTGGAGCTTTGGGGTGTGATGCAGTCAATGTGCTGCCCTTAGGCTGGCCCCTGGAGGGCATCCTGCCTCGTTGGTGATGTGCTGCCGCCTCCTCCTCCTCCTCCTCCTCCTCTCTCCTATCAGGCACCCACGTTGAGTCAGTGACCTCATCATCCCCTCCCTCCTCATCACTGGAGCAAACCTGGCAGTATGCTGCAGCAGGGGGAGCATGACTGCCAGATTGCTGTCCTTCTTGGGCACCCCCTCTGTCCGTGCTCATGTTACTGCCTTCATCGAGCTCAGTATCGTCATCAGAGCCTTCCAAACGCTGGGCATCCTCCTGGAGCATGTACCCAACACTGTGGTCAAACAGTTCGAGGGAATCCTCATGAGGACATGGTGGAGCTAGGGAAGGAGTCACTGATGACATTGAGCTGAGGGAAGAGGCCGCTGCTTTGCCAGACAAAGCACCCTGGGCATGGGTGAGAGAGGATGAGGAGGATGAGGACGGCTTGGTCATCCACTCGACCAAGTCTTCCGCATGTTGCGGCTCAACACGGCCAGCTGCCGAAAAAAAGGCCAAGCGTGTCCCATGGCCACGTGCTGATGAGGATGCACCGTCTCCACGACCAGCACTAGACACAGAGCCTGCTTGCCCTCTCTTATTGGCTTGTGACTGTCTGCCTCTCCTTCTTGGCCTTCCAGACATACTAATGGCCTGTAGCTGCACTAAGCTGGGATAGAACACCTGTAATTTTCTTCAAGTAGCTTTATATACTGTAACCAGACAAGCCTGCCTGTCAGTAGGAAGATAACAGGAACGGATCTAGCTGTACACTGTGAGCAGGACGCACTGTACTAAATGTAAATAGTCTAGCTGCCTGACCGTGGTACTAATAGGATCAAATAGAACACCTGTAATTTTCTTCAGGTAGCTTTATATACTGTAACCAGACAAGCCTGCCTGTCAGTAGGAAGATAACAGGAACGGATCTAGCTGAACACTGTGAGCAGGACGCACTGCACTAAATGTAAATAGTCTAGAAGATAACAGGAACGGATCTAGCTGAACACTGTGAGCAGGACGCACTGCACTAAATGTAAATAGTCTAGAAGATAACAGGAACGGATCTAGCTGAACACTGTGAGCAGGACGCACTGCACTAAATGTAAATAGCAGGAACGGATCTAGCTGAACACTGTGAGCAGGACGCACTGCACTAAATGTAAATAGTCTAGAAGACAACAGGAACGGATCTAGCTGAACACTGTGAGCAGGACGCACTGCACTAAATGTAAATAGTCTAGAAGATAACAGGAACGGATCTAGCTGAACACTGTGAGCAGGACGCACTGCACTAAATGTAAATAGCAGGAACGGATCTAGCTGAACACTGTGAGCAGGACGCACTGCACTAAATGTAAATAGTCTAGAAGATAACAGGAACGGATCTAGCTGAACACTGTGAGCAGGACGCACTGCACTAAATGTAAATAGCAGGAACGGCTCTAGCTGAACACTGTGAGCAGGACGCACTGCACTAAATGTAAATAGCAGGAACGGATCTAGCTGAACACTGTGAGCAGGACGCACTGCACTAAATGTAAATAGCAGGAACGGATCTAGCTGAACACTGTGAGCAGGACGCACTGCACTAAATGTAAATAGCAGGAACGGATCTAGCTGAACACTGTGAGCAGGACGCACTGCACTAAATGTAAATAGCAGGAACGGATATAGCTGAACACTGTGAGCAGGACGCACTGCACTAAATGTAAATAGCAGGAACGGATCTAGCTGAACACTGTGAGCAGGACGCACTGCACTAAATGTAAATTGCAGGAACGGATCTAGCTGAACACTGTGAGCAGGACGCACTGCACTAAATGTAAATAGTCTAGAAGATAACAGGAACGGATCTAGCTGAACACTGTGAGCAGGACGCACTGCACTAAATGTAAATAGCAGGAACGGATCTAGCTGAACACTGTGAGCAGGACGCACTGCACTAAATGTAAATAGTCTAGATAGAAGATAACAGGAACGGATCTAGCTAAACTGAATACAGTGTATATATATATATGCAACACCTGGGATGCATATATATACACAATACACTGTAAGTGCAGCTAACTGACTGACTGTTCTGCCTAATCTAGCTAACTCAAATCAAATGACACTGTCTCTCTCTCTCTCTATCTCTCAGCACACCGGAACACACACTACACAGGGCCGCCTTGCAGGCGGCCTTATATAGTGTGGGGTGTGTACTAAATCCCCTGAGCCATAATTGGCCAAAGCCACCCTGGCTTTGGCCAATTACAGCTCTCTCTACTGACGGCGCTGTGATTGGCCAAGCATGCGGGTCATAGTGCATGCTTGGCCAATCATCAGCCAGCAATGCACTGAGATGCCGCAGTGAATTATGGGCCGTGACGCGCCACACGAATTTAGCGCGAACGGCCCATAACGTTCGCAATTCGGCGAACGATCGAACAGCCGATGTTCGAGTCGAACATGGGTTCGACTCGAACACGAAGCTCATCCCTATTCATTAGACATTTAGTGGGAATATGTATGAATGTCAGAAAGAGTAGAAGGAAGAGAGAGTGAGTGAGAAGGAGAAAATTGAGAGGGCTATCCAATGTACTCCATGTTTAAAAGGAGCTTGCTGGCCCACACCCACCTCTAGGATAGAAGAAAAGGTATGTATAGCGATAGCTGGGGGGTGGTCAGGGAGTATATTCTATGGTATGTCACAGCTCCCTAACCCTATTATGTTTATCCAAGGAATCATTTAAGGCAACCATTAGATATTCCAATCTTTATACATCCCGGATACTAGGATAAAGCTCTGTCAGAGAAAGAGGCTCATGCTGTTTACATTTAAACGCCACTAAACATCGTGCAGCTGTAAGGATGTGTGACAACAGCAGATGTTTTGGAGAAATTAGAAGGGGGTAATCACATGAGAAACCTTTTAGACATGATGGGTAAGGACTAGGGATGAGCCAAACACCCCCCGGTTCGGTTCACACCAGAACTTGTGAACAGGCAAAAAATTTGGTCGAACACCGTTAACCACTTTAGCCCCGGACCATTATGCTGCCTAAGGACCAGAGGTCTTTTTCCAATTTGGCACTGCGTCGCTTTGACTGCTAATTGCGCGGTCATGCAATACTGTACCCAAACAAAGTTTGTGTCCTTTTCTTCCCACAAATAGAGCTTTCTTTTGATGGTATTTGATCACATCTGCGGTTTTTATTTTTTGCGCTATAAACGGAAAAAGACAGAAAATTTTGAAAAAAAATGATATTTTCTACTTTTTGTTATAAAAAAAATCCAATAAACTCAATTTTAGTCATACATTTAGGCCAAAATGTATTCGGCCACATGTCTTTGGTAAAAAAAATGTCAATAAGCGTAATTTCTTTGGTTTGCGCAAAAGTTATAGCGTCTACAAACTAGGGTACATTTTCTGGAATTTACACAGCTTCTAGTTTATGACTGCCTATGTCATTTCTTGAGGTGCTAAAATGGCAGGGCAGTACAAAACCCCCCCAAATGACCCCATTTTGGAAGGTAGACACCCCAAGGAAATTGCTGAGAGGCATGTTGAACCCATTGAATATTTATTTTTTTTGTCCCAAGTGATTGAATAATGACAAAAAAAAAAATATATATTTACAAAAAGTTGTCACTAAATGATATATTGCTTACACAGGCCATGGGCCTATGTGGAATTGCACCCCAAAATACATTCAGCTGCTTCTCCTGAGTATGGGGATACCACATGTGTGGGACTTTTTGGGAGCCTAGCCGCGTACGGGGCCCCGAAATCCAATCACCGCCTTCAGGATTTCTAAGGGTGTAAATTTTTGATTTCACTCTTCACTGCCTATCACAGTTTCGGAGGCCATGGAATGCCCAGGTGGCACAAACCCCCCCCCAAATGACCATTTTGGAAAGTAGACACCCCAAGCTATTTGCTGAGAGGCATATTGAGTCCATGGAATATTTTATATTTTGACACAAGTTGCGGGAATGTGACACTTTTTTTTTTTTTTTTGCACAAAGTTGTCACTAAATGATATATTGCTCACACAGGCCATGGGCATATGTGGAATTGCACCCCAAAAATACATTTAGCTGCTTCTCCTGAGTATGGGGATACCACATGTGTGGGACTTTTTGGGAGCCTAGCCGCGTACGGGGCCCCGAAAACCAATCACTGCCTTCAGGATTTCTAAGGGTGTAAATTTTTGATTTCACTCTTCACTGCCTATCACAGTTTCGGAGGCCATGGAATGCCCAGGTGGCACAAAACCCCCCCAAATGACCCAATTTTGGAAAGTAGACACCCCAAGCTATTTGCTGAGAGGCATGGTGAGTATTTTGCAGCTCTCATTTGTTTTTGAAAATGAAGAAAGACAAGAAAAAACTTTTTTTTTTCTTTTTTCAATTTTCAAAACTTTGTGACAAAAAGTGAGGTCTGCAAAATACTCACTATACCTCTCAGCAAATAGCTTGGGGTGTCTACTTTCCAAAATGTGGTCATTTGGGGGGGGGGTTTGTGCCACCTGGGCATTCCATGGCCTCCGAAACTGTGATAGGCAGTGGAGAGTGAAATAAAAAATTCACGCCCTTAGAAAGCCTTAAGGCGGTGCTTGGTTTTCGGGGTCCCGTACGCGGCTAGACTCCCAAAAAGTCTCACACATGTGGTATCTCCGAACTCAGGAGAAGCAGCAGAATGTATTTTGGGGTGTAATTTCACATATTCCCATGGCATGTTTGAGCAATATATCATTTAGTGACAACTTTGTGCAAAAAAAAAAAAAAAAAAAAAATGTGTCTCTTTCCCACAACTTGTGTCACAATATAAAATATTCCATGGACTCGACATGACTCTCAGCAAATAGCTTGGGGTGTCTACTTTCCAAAATGGGGTCATTTGGGGGGGTTTTGAACTGTCCTGGCATTTTATGCATAACATTTAGAAGCATATGTCACACATCACCCACTCTTCTAACCACTTGAAGACAAAGCCCTTTCTGACACTTTTTGATTACATGAAAAAGTTATTTTTTTTTTGCAAGAAAATTACTTTGAACCCCCAAACATTATATATTTTTTTTAAAGCAAATGCCCTACAGATTAAAATGGTGGGTGTTTCATTTTTTTCTTTCACACAGTATTTGCGCAGCGATTTTTCAATCGCATTTTTTGGGGAAAAAACACACTTTCTTTAATTTGAATGCACTAAAACACACTATATTGCCCAAATGTTTGATGAAATAAAAAAGATGATCTTAGGCCGAGTACATGGATAACAAACATGACATGCTTTACAATTGCGCACAAACGTGCAGTGGCAACAAAATAAATACATTTTTAAAAGCCTTTAAAAGCCTTTACAGGTTACCACTTTAGATTTACAGAGGAGGTCTACTGCAAAAATGACTGCCCTCGATCTGACCTTCGCGGTGATACCTCACATGCATGGTGCAATTGCTGTTTACGTTTGACGACAGACCGCCGCTTGCGTTCGCCTTAGCGCGAGAGCAGGGAAGGACAGGGGTGCTTTTTTTTTTTCTTTATTTTTTTTTTTGCTTTTTTATCTTATTTTTAAACTGTTCATTTCATTTTTTTTTTTTTTATCATTTTTATTGTTATCTCGGGGAATGTAAATATCCCCTATGATAGCAATAGGTAGTGACAGGTACTCTTTTTTGAAAAAATTGTGGTCTATTAGACCCTAGATCTCTCCTCTACCCTCAAAGCATCTGACCACACCAAGATCGGTGTGATAAAATGCTTCCCCAATTTCCCAATGGCGCTGTTTACATCCGGCGAAATCTAAGTCATAAAATGCTTGTAGCTTCCGGTTTCTTAGGCCATAGAGATGATTGGAGCCACTCTGATCTCTGATCAGCTCTATGTTCAGCTGGCAGAATCACCGGCTGCATTCTCAGGTTCCCTGTTGAGACAGGAGAGCCAGAGAAAAACACGGAAGACGGTGGGGGGGGCTAGGATTGCTAGGATTGCTTTTACATGAAAGCCGACTGCTGGCTGAAAAGAATGATACCAAGATAATACCTAAACCTGCAGGCATCATTCTGGTATAACCACTCAAAGTCGTGAATGGCGTACCTGAAGACAAAAAAAATGGTTAACAATAAAACACAGTAAACAGTAAAGTATAAAAAATTGCATACCTGAAAAACAAACATGATAAAACATAATAACAATAGAACATTGCAGAATAGAGTACAATAAAAAAGAGTAGAACAATAGAGAGAGAATAGAGAGATAGAGAACAATAAAACGACAACAATTTTTTTTTTATTTTATATATATATATATATATATATATATATATATATATATATATATATATATATATATATATATATATATTTTTTTTTTTTTTTACACTTTTTTTGTAACTAACTTTTATAACGGTAACCGTTTCCAGGTTCGGGTCTCTCAAAATGCGATGGCATCTTGGGAGACCCTGTGAAAGTGTGTCTAGTCTGTGCAATGCTGTACCCTACGCTAATACTCAACTAGTGTATGGTAGCGTTCAAAACATTCACCAATGCAAAGACCAGGATTGTCAGGACAGGGGGGACAATAATAGCGGGTGTCACGCCTATATCCGCGCTTGCTGCAGACACAACATCTTTTTGGGGGGGGTTCGTTGGGTAGGGGTACTCGGGAGGACATAAAGAAAATGCCTCTCATGCAGCCGACTGCATTTGGTTGGGGATGTGAATGGGGGAAGTACGGGTGCTGCAGAAGTGGTGGGTTCCCAATTAGGATTGGCGAATGCAGCAGGAAGGGCACTATGGGCACGACGGGCCTGTGTTTGTCTTCTTTTTGGTGGCAGCGGGACACTACTTGAGCTTGCCACCTCACCAGCTTGAACTGCACTTATGGGACTCGCCACGTCACCAAGTGTTACTGCAGTGCTGGTTTGACTACGACCGGGGTGTACTAGGCCGCTGGTGCTTGCAAGTTCACCAAAACGCTACCAAAAAAACTGTTAGCGATCACAGGGATCAGGCCTGACTGCGAACGCTGCAGTTATGCGTTTAGTGTTTTGTAAGTGTCAGTGATCGATCGATACTGCACTTGGGTGGGCTGGGCTGGGCCGGACGGAGGGGCAAAACGCAGGTGCTAGCAGGTATCTGGGCTGATCCCACTAACACTGCGTTTTTGGGAACCCTAAACTGCTGGGGACACTAGTATAGATCTGATCGGATCAGATATTGATCCGATCAGATACTATACCACTAAGGGAGGTGTACGGTGCGTGCGTGGGTGTTAGTGGTACTGGCGCTAACCTGCGCTGCTTGGGGCCGGTGCTTGCCAGTTCACCAAAATGCTACCAAAAAAACTGTTAGCGATCGCAGGGATCAGGCCTGACTCTGCGAACGCTACAGTTATGCATTTAGTGTTTTGTAAGTGACAGTGATCGATCGATACTGCACTTGGGTGGGCTGGGCTGGGCCGGGCGGAGGGGCAAAACGCAGGTGCTAGCAGGTATCTGGGCTGATCCCGCTAACACTGCGTTTTTGGGAACCCTAAACTGCTGGGGACGCTAGTATAAATCTGATCAGATCAGATATTGATCCGTTCAGATACTATACCACTAAGGGAGGCGTATGCTGCGTGCGTGGGTGTTAGTGGTACTGTCACTAATCTGACGCTGCCTGGGGCGACGCATATCACCGCCGGGCGATCAGGGGGCTAAACCTTTATTCGGTAATAAACGGCGGGTGCCCTGACACTATAAAAAAAAACGAACTAACCAGCGTCACCCGTAACACTTATACGGTGATCAGTGGTGAAAGGGTTAACTAGGGGGCAATCAAGGGGTTAAAACCTTTATTAGGTAGTATATGGGGGTCCCTGTCGCTATAAAACGCTGACGGCGAACCTAAATATTTACCTCCCTAACTAGCGTCACCAGCGACACTAATACAGCGATCAGAAAAATGATCGCTTAGTGACACTGGTGATGGGGGGTGATCAATCGGTTAAAACTTTATTAGGGGGGGTTAGGGGGGTACCCTAGACCTAAAGGGGGCTAATCCTAACTGTCCTAACACAGTAACTGTCACAAACTGACACCATGCAGTAATCAGAAAAAACAAAACAAAAAAAAAACTGCTTGGTGTCAGTTTGTGACGGGGGGGGGGGGTGATTGGGGGGCGATCGGGGGGGGGGGTCGGGGGTGTTTTGTGTGCCTGGCATGTTCTACTGTGTGTGTAGTGTTTGTGCACTCACATTGATGTCTTCTCTCCTCGGCGCCGGAACGGAAAATACCGAGCTGAGGAGAGATGACATCATTTCCTTTGCTGCTGTTTAGCATACAGCAGCAAAGGAATGTTCCCATTGGCCGGCGGCGATCGCGAGGGGGGCCACGAACGGATGGCCTCCCCCTCACCTCCGATCGCCGGGGGACAAAAAAGGACCGATCGGACCCCCCACCCGCGGGAGGCAAATCACGTATATGTACGTGATTTTGCTTGCCCGTGCCGCCTTGCCGATGTACATCGGCGTGAGGCGGTCCTTAAGTTGTTAAAGTCTATGGGACACGAACATGAAAAATCAAAAGTGCTAATTTTAAAGGCTTATATACAAGTTATTGCCATCAAAAGTGTTTTGGGATCCGGGTCCTGCCCCAGGGGACATGTATCAATGCAAAAAAAAGTTTTAAAAACTGCAGTTTTTTCAGGAGCAGTGATTTTAATAATGCTTAAAGTGAAACAATAAAAGTGAAATATTCCTTTAAATATCATGCCTGGGGAGTGTCTATAGTATGCCTGTAAAGTGGCACAGTTTATCTGTGTTTAGAACAATACCACAGCAAAATTAAATTTCTAAAGGAAAAAAATTAATTTAAAACTGATCGTGGCTGTAATGAATTGTCAGTTCCCAGCAATATAGATAAAACTCATTGAAAAAACGACATGAGTTTCCCCCCAGTCCATTACCAGGCCCTTTGGGTCTGGTTTGAATATTAAGGGGAACCTCAAACCAAAATAAAAAAAAAAAATTGCGTGGGGTCCCCCCAAAATCCACGCCCTTCAGGTCTGGTATAGATTTTAAGGGGAACCCTGCACCAAAATAAAAAAATTGGCATAGGGGTCCCCCCCAAGATCCATACCAGACCCTTATCCGAGCACGCAACCTGGCAGGCTGCAGGAAAAGAGGGGGGATAAGAGAGCGCCCCTCCTCCTGAACCGCACCAGGCCACATGCCCTCAACATGGGGAGGATACCAGGCCTCATCCCAACAACCCCTGCCCGGTGGTTGTGTGGGTCTGCAGGCGGGGGGGCTTATTGGAATCTGGAAGTCCCCTTTAACAAGGGGACCCCCAGATCCCGGCCCCCCCATGTGAATTGGTAGGGGTACATTGTACCCCTACCAATTCACAAAAAAAGTGTAAAAAATAGTAAAAATAACAGGAGACACTTTGGAACAAGTCCTTTATTAAAAAATAAAAAAATAAAAATGTCCCGCGATGTAAATCCATCTCATGCCACCCGACGAACCAAAGAAAAAACAATACAACAGCTCTGCCTCCATGGGAGGCTCCTGCACATTGCACGCTTCTTGCTTTGACAGCTGTTATATAGCTGAGGGTGGGGTCACTCGGTGACATAAATTGGGTGACCCCGCCTTCATCTAACATCACGTGGCATCAGAGGGGGGTGGGGTAACCAGTTTACGTCACTGGGTGGCCCCACCCTCAGCTTTCACCTCAGCTGTCAAGGAGAAGAAGCTCGCATTGTGTGGAAGGCCTCCCATGGAAGTGGAGCTATTGCATTTTTTTTGTTTTTTTTTCAGTTCATCGGGGTGGCGTGAGATGTATTTACATGGCGGGGCATTTTTATTTTTTAATAAAGGTCTTGTGCCAAAGTGTCTCTTGTTATTTTTTACTATTCTTGACTTTTTTTTGTGAATTGGTAGGGGTACAATGTACCATTACCAATTCACATAGGGGGGCGGGATCTGGGGGTCCCCTTGTTATTGTTTCACTTTAATCATTAATAAAATCACTGCTCCTGAAAAAACGGCCGTTTTTAAAACTTTTTTTGCATTGATATATGTTCCCTGGGGCAGGACCCGGGTCCCCAAACACTTTTTAGGACAATAACTTGCATATAAGCCTTTAAAATTAGCACTTTTGATTTTTCTTGTTAGTGTCCCATAGACTTTAACGGTGTTCCGCGGCTTCCAAATGTGCCGTGAACACCGCATAATGTTTGTTGTTTGCCGAACGTCCGAACAACCAAAGTTCCGCCCGAACTTAAGCTCGGGCCAAAACTATTCCCCCATCCCTAGTAAGGAAATGTACTGCTTGCCAATAAGTTTCGATGAGTGGGCAAGACCAGTAGATATGTTGGAGTGAGCCTAAACTGTCCTTACACCTCCAGCATCTATTATCTGCTGTGGCATATACAGAGTGTAGTTTATCTGGTGTATATTACCAATGGAAGAGTATCCTCTATTGGTTTCTTTGTATAAAGTGCAAATAAAGCTCTTGGCCGCCATATCAAGTCCATATAGTTTTTCAGGTTGTAAAGGGTAATTCCTCACCCAACATTTGTTGCCATCTTTGCCATCTTGTAGATTTGTTTTGTTTTGTAGGAGGATGGGAGGGTGAAGAAATTAGGACCTTGTATATTTGGGAGATTAGCCTTGCTAGATGGGCTATCTAAACAAATTTTGTTACACAAAGGCAGTTTAGAGAATTGAAGAGATTTTGTCAGACTGGGCATAATGGTGGATTTGCAAATATTCGTAAAATTCTTGTTGTGGAAAATTGTGGGCTTTTTGAAGGTCTTGAAAGAATCACAAAATCCTATTTCTGGGGTCCACCGATTGGCCATAGTTAAATAGGACTTTATTTTTTCAAGCTAGAAACATCTGGGAAGTCAAGTCATCTGAAACAGCAGGGGTGAACAAAAAGGAGGTAGCTGGAGAAGCTTTGGTTGTAAGGGAGTGTTGCCTATGAGCCTGCTGGCATAAAGTATAGAGAGTAGAAATGGGCTGAAGTAATTTAGCCGAGTTCTCTAAGGTGGTGGAGCTCCCGATTACCCCAAATTTTATGGCCTTTTGTGTAGTGGTCGGGGGAATCCTTTGTCTATAAACCTAAGGAGAAACCAGCCTTGTGTTACATGACACATACTGCTAGGAAATTTGGGCGTAATCGGCATTCTTAGTTTACACTAGGGATGGGCCGAACACCCCTCAGTTTGGTTTGCACCAGAACTCTCAAACAGAGAAAAAGTTCAGACCTGAGCCGCAAACTCTATTAAAGTCTAAGGGACTGAAACATGAAAGCTTATATGCAAGTTATTGGCCATAAAATAGGAATGGGGACCCGGGTACTGCCCTGGGGGACATGTATCAATGCAAAAAAAACACAAAAGATTTTTTTTTAAAGGAGCAGTGATTTTATTGATGCTTAACCCTTTGCCGACCAGCCTCCGTCATTATCCCACGAGCTGTCGTAGCTGTACGTTGGCTCCTTTAAGTGGGATAGCAGGTGCTGTACTGCGGGGGTGCCGATGCTCGTGACTAGCGGTCGCGATGACCGCTGGCCACATGTGATCGTGGGCGCGAGAGGCAGAACAGGGACGTGTGTGTGTAAACACACAAATCCCTGTTCTGTGAGGAGAGGCAGATCATGAGTTCCTATTAGTTAGGAACCATGATCTGTCTTCTCTTATAGTCAGTCCCCTCCCCCCACAGTTAGAACACACACTACGGTACACAGTTAACCCCTTGATCACTCCCTAGTGTTAACTTCTTCCCTGCTATTGACATTTGCACAGTAATCAGTGTATTTTTATAGCACTGATCACTGTATTATTGTCAATCGTCCCAAAAATGTGTCAAAAGTGCCTGATGTGTCTGCCATAATGTCCCGATAAAAATCGCAGATCGCCGCCATTACTAGTAAAAAGAAAAAACCATAAACATATCTCCTATTTTGTAGACGCTATATATTTTGCACAAACCAATCAATATACGCTTATATATATGTAGAGGAATGCATATCGGCCTAAACTGAGGAAAAAAATTGCTTTTTTTTTTTAAATGGGGATATTTATTATACCAAAAAGTACAAATGTTTTTTCAAGATTGATGCTTTTTTTGTTTATAGCGCAAAAAATAAAAACCGCAGATGATTAAATACCACCAAAAGAAAGCTCTATTTGTGGAAAAAAAAGGACGTAAATTTTGTTTGGGTACAGCGTTGCACGACTGCGCAATTGTCAGTTAAAGAGACGCAGTGCTGTATCGCAAAAAAAGGGCCTGGTCATTGAGCAGCCAAATTTTCCGGGGCTGAAGTGGGTAAAGTGAAAAAAAACAAAACAGAAAAATCCCTTTAAATATAGTGCATGGGAGGTCCACTTAGTCTGCAAGGCAACTTTTTTTTTTTTTTAAATGGCATCGGGTCCCCCCATAATCCATAACAGACCCTTTATGAGCATTCAGTCTGGTAGGCCAGGAAAGGGGGGGCAAGCGAGCATCCCCCCTCATGAACCATACCAGGCCATATGCCCTCAACATGGGGGGGTGCTTTGGGGGAAAGGAGGGCTCTGCCCCCCACTTTCCCAAAGCACCTTGTCTCCATGCTGATAGGGACAAGGACCTCTTCCCGACAACCCTGGACAGCGATTTGGGGGGTCTGCAGGCAGAAGGCTTTTAGGAATCTGGAGGGGCCCCCCAGATCCTCACCCCCCTTCTCCAAAAAAAGTGTCAAAAATAAAGACAGGAGGCAGTTTTTGACAATTCCTTTATTAAAAAAATAACAAAACAATGTCCCCGGTGTAGATCCATTCTCAATCATGTCATGGCCGCACTGCCGGACCTGAAAAAAAGCAAAGGCTAACTGCCGAATGCCTTTTCCTCCATCTGATAGTTTTTAAATAGGTAAGGGGTGGGGCCATCTGGTGATATCACCGGGTGGCACCAACCCCTTGTAACATCGCCGACTGGTGCTTGCTGGGTTGGTGACGTCACAAGGGGCGGTGCTACTAGGTGACATTACCAGGTGGCCCTGCCCCTTACCTATTTAAGAACTGTCACACAGTGGAGCAGGCACACAGCGGTTTTTCTTTCTTCCCGGGCGGAGATCTTTTTTTCCATGTACGGCGGTGTGGCGGGAGTCGTGATTGACGATGGAAATACATCAAGGGACATTGTTTTTTATGTTGTTTTTTTTTATAAAGAAATTGTCAAAAAGTGGCTCCTGTCTTTATTTTTGACCATTTTTTTGGTGTATAAGTAGGGGTACAATGTACCCCATACTCATTCACTCAGGGGGGCAGGATCTGGTTAAAGGGGGCTTCCATATTCTGATAAACACCCTGTCTGTGCTTCCCGCACCTTAACAACCTTTTGACTGTGCGCTCCGTGGGTGAACATCCCGCTTATCTCCCCAAAAAATCTGTGTGTTTGGTAGACACCCGAATGGGCAGAACTTATGCTTGGCCCGAACCGTTCACCCATCCCTAGTTCACACTGATCAGACACATCATTATTCAGGGGGAAGATTTTTTTAAGGATATATTGTTCCTATATCACTACTTATAATTGATAAACTTGATGTTTGAAAATAGTCACCCCCTACATACTGTACTGTACATACTGAGATATATTTAAAATAACTGATATGTGATTGTGTCAGCATTCACACAACCATCAAGAATAAGCCTCATAATGTACCTAATAGGTTTATTTCCTATGATAATCTGGTTCATCTAGTCGACATAATGTGGCATTCTCCTAAAATATCTCAATCAGGTAAATATCACATTATGGCCACTGGATGGAGCCAAAACTTATTAAATACATTATGGGGCTATTTTGTGAAGGTGGACTTTTTTGGCTCCTAGGTGTTTTCATCCAATAATTGTCTATCTGAGAGGTAACTCACCATCATGAATGCATTCATGTGATACTATTACAGGGAAGTCAATCCCTCCATGGGATAATGGACATATTGGGAGATATTTTCCTTTCCTTCTATATGCTCTTTTTTGCATTGCCGGCTGCCAGTACAGACGTATCTGCTGTCATGTGTCAGAAATCATCCAATCAGGTTCAATGTTTGTGGTTGTTGCTTGTCCTCTTTGCAGGGTCAACTCCTGAAGTTTTGGGAAATGTCCCACCAACCCCCGGGGATCTTATTATATATTCTCTGGAGAATCTGAATGAACATGACTTTAAGAAATTTAGGAACAAATTGTCTGATTTCTTCAATGGAGATAAACGTCCCATCCCCCGAGGAAGACTAGAAAAGACAGATTGGATCACCACCAAGGACCTCCTGATAGACACATATGGAGAAGAAGCGGCTCTGGATGTCACAATTAAAGTCTTTACACTGATCGGTCTGATGGGACCTGCAAATGACCTCCAGGAGAGGAGAGCAAAAAATGGTGAGTTCCCGTCTATAATGACTATGACTGAACTGTCCAGCACCCAGCTTTAGTGATTCTGTCAGTATACAGCTTACTCCAGTCTGGACATATGAACCAGATATTATAGCTGACCATACAAGACTAGCCGAAAATAGCTTATATTAGAACTGGAACTTTTTATTGAAAACTCACACGGAATATATATACCACACAATCAGGTGAACGGTTGATCACATTACCCTAACAATACAAACCGTAAACAGGAATATAATTAACATTGCTAAACAACAACCAACATAAACTATGCTAATCTATCTCTAGCAACTAATAGCTGACAGTAATATAATTAACATGAGATAATTAATTAGTCACTTAAACCAACCTAGGTCCCTACAACAGTGAATACAAAGTACTGTACAATATACATTATTACAAGTATAAACACATCCCACAATGGTTCTATAACAAAGTACAGTGGTCACAAACAATGCCCATTTCCTACCAATTCCTGATCAATATCTGTGTGAGGAAGAACTAGGAATGTCACCCAGGGAAAGCCAGTGACCACTCAGGAGCTTCTAACCGGATGAAATATTCTTTACTTAGGTAAAAACTCTTGTGTTGGTGTACCCCTATCTATTTGCTAGTACCCTACAGAAATACTGAGCTACCCAGGGCTATCTTCTGTATGGCATATCTGACAAAGCCCTTGCAGACCTGCCTGTCTACTACACATGTGCACAGATGGTGACTTGAGACCCTTACACCAAATCCTCCTGATTCAAGTCCACAGCAATCCCCAGCAGCCTGGAGGACACTTCTTCAGGACCCTGAAGTACATATATGGTTCAGACTCAGTTTTGAACTCCGGTTTGGTTCGCTTCAGAACATGCGAACAGGCAAAAAAAAATTTCTAACACACGAACACCATTAAAGTCTATGGGACACGAACATGAATAATCAAAAGTGCTCATTTTAAAGGGTTATATGCAAGTTATTGTTATAAAAAGTGTTTGGGGACCTGGGTCCTGCCCCAGGGGACATGTATCAATGCAAAAAGAAGTTTTAAAAATGGCCATTTTTTCTGGAGCAGTGATTTTAATAATTGTTATAGGGCGTACACACGGTCGGACTTTGTTCGGACATTCCGACAACAAAATCCTAGGATTTTTTCCGACGGATGTTGGCTCAAACTTGTTTTGTCTACACACGGTCGCACAAAGTTGTCGGAAAATCCGATCGTTCTAAACGCGGTGACGTAAAACGGAGCAGTGGCCAATAGCTTTCATCTCTTTATTTATTCTGAGCATGCGTGGCACTTTGTCCGTCGGATTTGTGTACACACGATCGGAATTTCCGACAACGGATTTTGTTGTCGGAAAATTTTATCTCCTGCTCTCCAACTTTGTGTGTCGAAAAATCAAATGGAAAATGTCCGATGGAGCCCACACACGGTTTGAATTTCCGACAACACACTCCGATCGGACATTTTCCATTGGAAAATCCGACCGTGTGTACGAGGCATTAAAGTGAAACAATAAAAGTGTAATATTCCTTTAAATTTCGTACCTGGGGGGTGTCTATAGTATGCCTGTAAAGGGGGGTGCATGTTTCCCGTGTTTAGAACAGTCTGACAGCAAAATGACATTTCAAAGGAAAAAAAGTCATTTAAAACTGCTCGCAGCTATAATGAATTGTCGGTCCGACAATACACATAAAAGTTCATTGATAAAAACAGCATGGGATTTCCCCACAGGGGAACCCCGAACCAAAATAAAAAAATAAATGCATGGGGGTCCCCCTAAATTCCATACCAGGCCCATCAGGTCTGGTATGGATATTAAGAGGAACCCCACGCCAAAATAAAAAAAAAATGATGTGGGGGTCCCCCTCAAAATCCATGCCACACCCTTCAGGTGTGGCATGGATTTTAAGGGGAACCCCGTGCCAAAAATTTTTAAAAATTTTAAAAAATCCATACCAGACCCTTACTCGAGCACGCACCTGGCAGGCCACAGGAAAAGAGGGGGGGCGATAGAGCACCCCCCCTCCTGCACCATACCAGGCCACATGCCCTCAATGTAGGAAGGGTGCTTTGAGGTAGCCCCCCAAAGCACCTTGTCCCCATGTTGATGGGGAGAAGGGCATCATCCCCACAACCCTTGCCCGGTGGTTGTGGGGATCTGTGGGCGGGGGGCTTATCGGAATCTGGAAGCCCCCTTTAACAAGGGGACCCCCAGATCCCCCCCCCGTGTGAATTGGTAATGGGGTACAAATGTACCCCTACCATTTAATAAAACAAGTGTCAAAAAGGTTAAAAAACACAAGAGATGGTTTTTGATGAGTCCTTTATTAATTTCTTCTTCTTTTGGCTTCTTCTTCCATCTTCTTTCTTCTGGTGTTCCTTCGGGGTTCTTCTTCCTCCATCTTCTTCTTCATCTTCTTCTGAAGAAGTTCATAGCCAGTAGCCAATAGCTGCCCTAGCGTGGGTTATCGTCCATAAGACTAGCATACAGACGAGCGGATTTTTCAACCTGACTCGAGTCCGTTGGAAAGATTTGAAGCATGTTTCAAATCTAAAGTCCATCAGATTTTCGACTGGAAAAGTCCGCTGAAGGTCCAATGAAGCCCACACACGATCGTATGGTCCGTCGGACCAGTCCGGTCGAAAAGTCTGCTCATGTGTGCGCTGCATAAGTCCTGATATTGATGCAAATTCATTGAGCAATGAACATAACTCTGGCAAGGAGGAATTTGGGGAGGATAAAAATAGTACAAGGTCATCTGCGAAGAGTGCGCATTTATGATTATTTTGGCCACATTGAATCCCTCTGATATTTGGATTAAAACGAATGGCTTTCGCCAAAGATTCAATCATTATAGCGAATATCAGGGGCAAAAGGGGGCAGCCCTGGCGTGTGCCCCTGCCAATCTTAATTAGGTCAGAGAAGAGTCCCTGAAGTCTGACTCTGGCAACTGGTGTTGAATTAAAGCCATCCGAGTGCCCTTTGTCATGGAATTGAAGAATCTAGTGAGGTAGGCTGTCAGGAGTTCAGAAAAAAAATTTATAATATGGGGAAGAGAAGCCATCAGGTCCTGGCGCTGTACCATATTTGAAGGCTTTTATAACTTCTGACACCTCCTCAATGGGAATGGGAGCGTCCATTTCATCTTTATGGGTAGTCGTCAGAGTTGGTAGATGTAGGTTGTCTAGGAACATTTCCATTTTAGAGGGGTCGGAACCTATCTCCGCCTTATATAAATCAGCATAAAAGTCCTGGAATGCCTTCATTATGCATTGTGAATTCAGGGTAAAGGTACCATCCGCCTGTTTGATTTTAGGAAGGGCGTGTGAGGGAAGCATGGGTGACAATTTATGAACTAGCATGGTTCCTATTTTGTCTTTAGTCTGGCAAAACTTGGCCCCGTCCATCCCATAGATTTATCCTCCTTTGTTGTAAGAGCCAAATTTAGGGCCACTAGAGCAGCATCCAGCTTGGAAATAGGGACACTGGAGGGATCTCTTTTATGATGTTTGCATAAAATAGTAAACTCATTCTCCAATCTCTCTAATTCTGACATCCTCTCTCTCTTTCGTCCTGCTGAAATTTGTATTAGTTTGCCTCTAATGGTCACCTTGCGCGCCGCCCATAGAGTTTCTGCAGAAATATCACCCACATCATTAAGGCAAAAGTATTCCTGCAGAGCCCCCTGTATTTCAGACACTATAATGGGATCCTTCAAAATAGATTGATTAAGAGTTCAATGAGAAGCATTGGACGCTGTTTCCTGTCTTCCGTGGAACGCACGCTATCAGCGGCGATCGCGGAGGTTTTCTGAATGCCTGTTTGCAATCCTGATCTTGTGAGTAGTGCTGCTAAGCGCATTTGAATATTTCTCCACAGTACTTCACCATATCATCTTCTTTTGTTTTTGGGTGGAATATGATGTCCTGCACTTCCAAACATGTATCCCATTGACAACGATCCAGGTTCCATCCCATTTGCCTTTTGAACTGCAACATTTCAGGTGACCGATTGTTATTATAGGCTGAGGGTTATAGCCTACCATCGCTGGTCAGCGGGATTTTTTTTTTTCCAGGAATTTGCACATTATTCCAGTTTATGTCACTTCATGTGTGTTAATTCATTGTCACTTTGTCACTTTGTCCATGCTGGCATTATGTCTTTTTAGATTTTTTCTTGCCAGTATGTTTATTTACGTCACATGTTTTAGCCTAGCGTTTATACAATAGGTGTAATTTATTCATGATCACACCATTATCTATACAGTTATCTTCTCGTGTATTTATTTATATATATTTTTTGAGTGTTGTTCTATTGCCAGCGCTGTATTTATTCGTTTCACAATGAGAAGCATGTTTTCCACAATTATCTCTTCTTATGGTTAATAGAACCATAGAATGGTCTGACCAAGCTACATCTAAGATAGAGGATGTAATGGCCAATGGAATATGATGTATAGAGACAAGAATGTGATCTATACGCGAATAAGACTGGTGTGGATTTGAATAGTGAGAAATATCTCGTATGTTTGGATTTAGTTCCCTCCAAATGTCAGTTAAACCATACTGAAAAATTATTTGCGCTATTTGTAAACTAGCTCGACTGGGTCTAACTGAATGTGCTTTAAGTGGATTAGATTTATCCAGACCAGTGTCAAAGGCTGTATTAGAATCACCTCCTATAATTATTACACCTTCCATAAGTGGGCCTAGGGTCTTGAACAGTTGTCTAAAGAACTGTATTTGCCCTTTATTAGGAGCATAGTAAGAAATAAAAGTAAATAACTTATCATCAATCGTACCCTTAACCAGTAAGAACCTCCCCTCCGGGTCCCTATGTTCCATCTTAAAATTAAATTTGCATTGTTTAGAAAATATAGTCGCTACTTCCTTCATTTTGTTTTCAGCATTAGCCAAATAAAATACTGGGAAGTGTGCAAAACGAGGGGGTGTACTGCAGTGGAAAATGAGTTTGCTGTAAGAGAACTACATCAATGTGATGAGCACGATATACCTGAAAGTCTTTCCGTCTCTTGACTAGGGAATTCAAACCCTGAGTGTTATGAGAGATAATACGTAGAGGGGAAGAAGTAGCATTACTATCAGCCATGGAGCAAAAGGAAAATAACTCACAATAACTCACAATAACTCGTCAATTCACAGTCACCTACCCCATTCAATTCCATGTGGTAGAAAAGGTAGACAAGACAAGATCATTTACTATTATTAGGAGTAACACTTCTAAATACACCTCATAGGGATATCTCATCGGCAGGTAGGCTAGAAGAGAAAAGAAGTTAGAAGGAAAGAAGAAAAAAAGGATTAGACATAGAGAGACATCATTAATATATAAAGTACAGAAAGGCCATAACCAGGCCCAGAATGGGGGGAGGCATAAGACTCCCTCCTCTCATTCATAACAATATAAACGGCCTATAAAAAGGGCTAGTAACCTACCACCAGGGGCGTAACTAGAAATCACAGGGCCCCATAGCAAAATGTTGTATGCCCCCCCCCTCACCCCACAATAAAAAAAAATGAACTAATGCCATTGAACAACAGATTACCACACCCATGTGGCACAGTACCCAGGCAGCTTATATTAATTTCAAACAACAAAGTATGCAGTATACTGTATGCAGCAGAGCTGGGCGATTTTCTCCCAAAAAAATGTGCGATTTAAAAAAAAAAAAAAACTCAATTCACGATTTGAATCGAGTTTTTTTTTTTTTGATAGACACCGCGGCAGTCCTGAGGAGCTGCGGACAGGAGTTTTTAGGCGAGGCCGCGGCTTCATCCTAGTCCGCGGCGTCCGGCCTCGCGGACTAGGCCGAAGCAGCGGCCTCGCCTAAAAACTCCTGCCCGCAGCTCCTCAGGACTGCCGCGGTGTCTATCAAAAAAAAAAAACTCGATTCCTGGTGAAAATAAAAAAAATCAGAAAAAATCGATCTGCTGAAAATTTGAATCGATTTAAATCTCAACTCGATTCAAGATTCAAATCGATTTTTCCCCAGCCCTAGTATGCAGCCCCTGAAAGACACACATGCATACCCACATCAGTACAGACACCCAATACCTTAGTGCAGACCCCCCCAGCAGTACAGACACCCCTCAGTGCAGGACCCAACCCCCCCAGCAGTACAGACATTCCCCCCAGTGCAGACCCCCCTCAGTACAGACACCCCCCAGTGCAGACCCCCCCAGCATTACAGAACCCCCTGCATTACAGACACCCCTCTCAGTGCAGACACCCCCAGCAGTGCAGACCCCCCTCAGTGCAGACCCCCTCAGTAGTACAGACCCCCCCAGCAGTGCAGACCCCCCAGCATTACAGAGCCCACCTCAGTGCAGACCCTCATCAGTACAGACACCCCCCAGCATTACAGACCCCCCTCAGTGCAGACCCCCATCAGTACAGACACCCCCCCCAGCATTACAGACCCCCCTCAGTGCAGACCCCCATCAGTACAGACACCCCCCCAGTGCAGACCCCCCCAGCATTACAGACCCCCCTCAGTGCAGACACCCCCACCTCAGTGCAGACCCCCCCAGCAGTACAGACACCCCCCCTCAGTGCAGGACCCCCCCATCAGTACAGACACCCCACCTCAGTGCAGGACCCCCCCAGCAGTACAGACACCCCCCTCAGTGCAGGACCCCCCAGCAGTAGAGATCCCCCCTCAGTGCAGGACCCCCCCAGCAGTACAGACACCCCCCCTCAGTGCAGGACCCCCCAGCAGTACAGATTTAAATCTCAACTCGATTCAAGATTCAAATCGATTTTTCCCCAGCCCTAGTATGCAGCCCCTGAAAGACACACATGCATACCCACATCAGTACAGACACCCAATACCTCAGTGCAGACCCCCCAGCAGTACAGACACCCCTAGTGCAGGACCCAACCCCCCCAGCAGTACAGACATCCCCCCAGTGCAGACCCCCCTCAGTACAGACACCCCCCAGTGCAGACCCCCCCAGCATTACAGACCCCCCTGCATTACAGACACCCCTCTCAGTGCAGACACCCCCAGCAGTGCAGACCCCCCTCAGTGCAGACCCCCTCAGTAGTACAGATCCCCCCAGCAGTGCAGACCCCCCAGCATTACAGACCCCCCCTCAGAGCAGATCCTCATCAGTACAGACACCCCCCAGCATTACAGACCCCCCTCAGTGCAGACCCCCATCAGTACAGACATCCCCCCAGCATTACAGACCCCCCTCAGTGCAGACCCCCATCAGTACAGACACCCCCCCAGTGCAGACCCCCCCAGCATTACAGACCCCCCTCAGTGCAGACACCCCCACCTCAGTGCAGACCCCCCCAGCAGGACAGACACCCCCCCTCAGTGCAGGACCCCCCCATCAGTACAGACACCCCCCTCAGTGCAGGACCCCCCCAGCAGTAGAGACCCCCCCTCAGTGCAGGACCCCCCCAGCAGTACAGACACCCCCCCTCAGTGCAGGACCCCCCAGCAGTACAGACACCACCCCTCAGTGCAGGACCCCCCCAGCAGTACAGACACCCCCCTTCAGTGCAGGACCCCCCCAGCAGTACAGACACCCCCCCTCAGTGCAGGACCCCCCCAGCAGTACAGACAACCCCCCCAGTGTAGACCACCCCCCAGCATTGCAGACACCCCCCAGCAGTGCAGACACCCCCCAGCAGTAAAGAAGCGCCCCCCCTTACATACCTCAGAACAGCGCTGACAGTCTCCAGATACACACAGTGGTGTGTCCCTCGAGGCTCGAGCGCAGGCTCCTCCTCCTCCTCTGTGGATGTAAACAGAGAGGAGGGGAGGTGGCTTTGGTCCGCACCGCTGAGGGACAGCGAGCAGTGCGGCTGCCGCTACCTAATGGTGTCACCCCTCTGGCGGGTGTCACCCAGTGCGGCCCACACCCACCTACCAACGCCACTCATCGGGCCCCTTCTTGGCTGCGGGCCCCATAGCGACCGCGTGTGTCGCTATGGCGGTAGGTCCGCCACTGCCTACCACTCAAAGCAGCAAACAACTGGTTTGAGTAATAGATGGAGGCACAATGTATCAGTACCGGCCAGTGACAGTGTATGAAAAAATTGTAAAACTTTCAAAGTGCAGGACCAGCTAACAGGAGCCCCCTTTTGATATAGCAGACTAAACTATCTAGCTAGGGGAAGCAATGAAAATAACGTTGAGTCAAAACTGACTATTTTTTAATATGAGTGGCAAAGTCTTTGACTTAGAAAAACTATGTAGAGACTGTATTCCTGCAATGGTTCCATTTAATAAGAATCAAGTCAGTCTAGATACAATATTTTGTGAACAAAAAACAATTTTCGCCTGAGGAACACGGCAAGAAAAAAGGAAATTGAAAATTTCACACAGAAGAGTTATGAGTCCCCTCATCAGGGTAAAAGATTATCCTTGATTCTCCCATATTTAGCTTTACCCCAACGTGAAGAAGGTGGGCTTGTAGGGGATTGACGTTTAGCTGAACCCTGTGGTGTGGGTGCAGTTTCCATTTCAGATTCATGTGTAATGAACTTCAGGTCCAGCAGCAGACGTTCACCCTCTGGAAAGCTATGGAATGCATGCTGTTTACCTTTGTAGGTAAATTTCAGGGCAAACGGAAAGGCCCAATGGTATTTTATGTCTTTCTTGGTGAGTGCTGCCAAGAGGGGTTTCAATGATTGTCTCTTTTGGATGGTGTAAGGGGAAATGTCGGCAAATATTTGGATGTCTGACCATTGATACCGACTCTGTTACTGTTGATGAGATCTCTTCATCACTTCTTCCTTGATAGAATAACAATGCGGTTTTACTACAATGTCTCTTGGGGATCCATCCTTCCTCGGTGGGCCAAGGGACCTGTGTGCCCTATCCAGTTCTAATTTATGAGCCGGAACTGAAGGGATCAAGGATTTGATAATAACTTGAACCGCAGTTTGTATATCAGAAATTGTTTCTGGTAATCCCCTGATCCGAAAACTATCTCTCCTCGATCGATTCTCAAGGTCATCGATCTGAGCCTGAGCAGTGTCAAGCTGTTCTTGCATACACTGCAAATGATCAGTATTCTGAGTTGCCCTGGAGATAGTGACATCTAGCTTGTGTTCTACATGTTCAATTCTGTTTCCCAGGGTGTGGAAATCTGCCCTTATTTCCCCTGTAATCATGTCAGCATTTTGGGTTAGTCCTTTGTCCAGCAACTCAGAGATTTTAGCAAACAATTCAGTTAAATTAATTAATTCAATTAAAAGTTACCTCAGGAGCCTGCACTGTTTGTGCAGTTATAGAGTCAGGGTGAATGGGGTTAGCATCCAGTGAGGGCATTCCCATAAGCCCCACAGTACATTCTATCAAAGTTACTGTAGTTTCAGGAGATGACATGTTAAGAGAGGGAACTAACTAAGCCCGATAATTGTGGAACATAGGAGAGAGTCGCGGGGTTAACAATTTGTCTGCCTGCTGTGGAAACTTCAGCTGTTGACTGAACTGTTATCTGAGGTGCTGCTGCCATTTGTGGAAAATGACTCGCTTTTCAAAGGTCTCTAAGACAGAATTCAGGGCTTTTTCTTCTTTCCTTATTAATATAGAGAGGTGCCCTGGGGTCTCCTCTACCTGTTCCCATTATTTTGGGAACTCCTGACAGACGTTACCTGCCTCTTATTTTCGCTGTAAGGCCGGCTCTGTGCGGAGCTCCGGTCCTACACCGCCATACTCAGAGCCTCGGCACATGCGCCCCCTTTCATCTTCTTCTTCTCCATCTTCTTCTTCCTCCGCTCTTCTCGTCCCGCATCTTCCTCCAGGCTTCTTCTCCACTCTGTCCGCACGATCCGCCTCAGTGGGAGTCTTCAGCCGTGTGACGCTTAGCTTTCTCTGACATTTTTTATATAACAGAGGGTGGGGCCACCCGGTGACCCTGCCCTCCTCTGACGCACAGGGAATTCACGGGACTTCCCTGTGGCTCTCCCCCGTGTTGTCAGAGGGGGGCGAGTCCCGTGAATTTCCCGTGCGTCAGAAGAGGGCGGGGTCACCAGTGGCCCCACCCTCCGCTATATAAGAAATGTTAGAAGAAGCGAAGTGTCACGCGGCTGAAGACTCCCACTGAGGCGGATCGTGCGGACGGAGCAGAGAAGAAGCCTGGAGGAAAATGTGGGACGAGAAGAGCGGAGAAAAAGAAGATGAAGAAGATGGAGGGAGAAGAACACCGAAGGAACACTAGAAAAAAGAGGATTGAAGAAGAGGCCGAAAGAAGAAGAAATTAATAAAGGACTTGTCAAAAACCGTCTCTTGTGTTTTTTAACCTTTTTGACACTTTTTTTGTGAAATGGTAGGGGTACATTTGTACCTCATTACCAATTCACACAGGGGGGCGGGAACTGAGGATCCCCTTGTTAAAGGGGCTTCCAGATTCTGATAAGCCCCCCGCCCGCAGACTCCCACAATCACCGGGCAAGGGTTGTGGGGATGAGGCCCTTCTCCCCATCAACATGGGGACAAGGTGCTTTGTGGGGCTACCTCAAAGAACCCTCCCAATGTTGAGGGCATGTGGCCTGGAACGGTTCAGGAGGGGGTCGCTCTCTCGTCCCCCCTCTTTTCCTGCAGCCTGCCAGGTTGCGTGCTTGGATAAGGGTCTGGTATGGATTTTTGGGGGACCCCACGCCATTTTTTTAAAATGTTGGCGTGGAGTTCCCTTTAAAATCTATACCAGACCTGAAGGGTCTGTATAGATTTTGAGGGGGACCCCCACTCCATTTTTTTTTAATTTTGGCGCGGGGTTCCCCTTAATATCCATACCAGACCTGAAGGGCCTGGTATGGAATTTAGGGGGACCCCCACGCATTTTTTTTTTTTTTGGTAAAGAATGAAACAAAGGAAAACCAAAATTTATGACACCACATCCCAAATATTCATTTATAGAGAAGAAATGGACTTTAAGGCATAAAGCCTTGGGACTTTAAAGGTGTCTGAATTGTGAGAGTTTTCAGAAATGTATTCCCAATTAAACATATTGGTTAAAAGATATAAATTTTATTACAGCGATTAAAAAAAGCCATAGACAGGCTATCACAGTACACAATTAACAAAATTAATAAAATACAGTTACAATGCCTAATATGGATACCACTTTGTTCTCAACATGTTTCGCTCAGTGGAGCTTCTTCAGGAGATATGGTATATGGCATCAATTAAACTAAAATTACATAAGAGGAACAGAAAAACAAATCAATATAGTGAAATTTCATCATATGCATAATATAATATTGTATGCTAACAGTTGCTCATCGGCATACTTCGATGTTGGGGTAAATAGAAAATAAAAAATGAAAAATAAATAAAAAATAAATAAAATTACATAAGTGATGCATTAAACAATATACCTAATTTGTTATTAAAAAAAATAGATAATTATGTTTAGTATAAGTGCTGAGTTACTACTAAAGATGAAAACCTTGCCAAAAATTATAACCTTATAAACTTACACTTGGAACTGAAAGGTCACAAGTATTGGAAACACTTAGATTCATGAATTGCCTTCTCCCACTGGGTTCCTACCCCCAAGAAAAGCTTGCAGAGACAGTACATATGCGTGTAGAATTATTGATGTCCTTTTCTATGAAAGAAAGGACAAATGAATAGAGAAAAAAAGAAAAGAAAAACATATTTCTATGAATGTAATAAAAATAATTAAATAAGTATTCTCAGATGGAGAAACTCTTTTGTAATAATAAATATATACTTTCCCTTGATGGTACTTTAATAGAATCAATGTTATTATATAGATGGCATATACATGGCTGCCGCACAGAAAGTGCACCTACCTTTATCTAGTGTAAGCCGGGATAAGGGTGAATGAACAGGGAAGGAAAGAACCTTCCCTCCTTTCGTTGTGGTTCCTTCCCTGTTCATTCACCCTAATCCCGGCTTACACTGGATAAAGGTAGGTGCACTTTCTGTGCGGCAGCCATGTATTTTTGATTATGCCTAGGGCTCAGTTTGGACACTGGTGGATACCGATCCCCTCCTCTCCAGACCCCTACAGCCTCTTTGAAATACAGCCTCTTTTATCTTATACATCCCATCACAAAAGTGTTCTGGTCCAAATAAACACTAGGGATGCCATCTATATAATAAGATTGATTCTATTAAAGTACCATCAAGGGAAAGTATATATTTATTATTACAAAAGAGTTTCTCCATCTGAGAATACTTATTTAATTATTTTTATTACATTCATAGAAATATGTTTTTCTTTTCTTTTTTTCTCTATTCATTTGTCTTTTCTTTCATAGAAAAGGACATCAATAATTCTACACGCATATGTACTGTCTCTGCAAGCTTTTCTTGGGGGTAGGAACCCAGTGGGAGAAGGCAATTCATGAATCTAAGTGTTTCCAATACTTGTGACCTTTCAGTTCCAAGTGTAAGTTTATAAGGTTATAATTTTTGGCAAGGTTTTCATCTTTAGTAGTAACTCAGCACTTATACTAAACATAATTATCTATTTTTTT
Organism: Aquarana catesbeiana; assembly: GCF_042186555.1. NCBI lineage: Eukaryota > Metazoa > Chordata > Amphibia > Anura > Ranidae > Aquarana > Aquarana catesbeiana. The sequence goes on along the minus strand of NC_133326.1, from coordinate 733,070,862 downwards.
TAATAACAAATTAGGTATATTGTTTAATGCATCACTTATGTAATTTTATTCATTTTTTATTTATTTTTCATTTTTTATTTTCTATTTACCCCAACATCGAAGTATGCCGATGAGCAACTGTTAGCATACAATATTATATTATGCATATGATGAAATTTCACTATATTGATTTGTTTTTCTTTTCCTCTTATGTAATTTTAGTTTAATTGATGCCATATACCATATCTCCTGAAGAAGCTCCACTGAGCGAAACATGTTGAGAACAAAGTGGTATCCATATTAGGCATTGTAACTGTATTTTATTAATTTTGTTAATTGTGTACTGTTATAGCCTGTCTATGGCTTTTTTTAATTGCTGTAATAAAATTTCTATCTTTTAACCAATATGTTTAATTAGGAATAAATTTCTGAAAACTCTCACAATTCAGACACCTTTAAAGTCCCAAGGCTTTATGCCTTAAAGTCCATTTCTTCTCCATAATTTTTTTTTTTTTGGTTCGCGGTTCCCCTGTGGGGAATTTCCATGGTGTTTTTATCAATGAACTTTTATGTGTACTGTCGAACCGACAATTCATTATAGCCGCGAGTAGTTTTAAATTACTTTTTTTCCTTTAAAATGTCATTTTGCTGTCAGACTATTCTAAACACGGGAAACATGTGCCCCTTTACAGGCATACTATAGACACCCCCAGGTACGAAATTTAAAGGAATATTACACTTTTATTGTTTCACTTTAAGCATTATTAAAATCACTGCTCCTGAAAAAACAGCCGTTTTTAAAACTTCTTTTTGCATTGATCCATGTCCCCTGGGGCAGGACCCAGGTCCCCAAACACTTTTTATAACAATACCATGCATATAAGCCTTTAAAATTAGCACTTTTGATTTCTCCCATAGACTTTTAAAGGGTGTTCCGCGGCTTTCGAATTTGCCGCGTACACCCCAAATTGTTCGCTGTGTGGTGTACTGGTGAACAGCCGATATTCGAGTCAAACATGAGTTAGACTCGAACTCGAAGCTCAACCCTATGTGGTACTGATGATAATTGTATTATGTCCTCTGCTTATTTCCTAATTCCCATTTCAGGGTCACAGCCCTCAGTTCCTGACTAGACTTCTTCCCAAAGGACAGAGAACACATGGCTCCTCTGCTAAATTCTCAGCTCTGTGTCTGTTTAGAGTGAAAATCTGTCTCATCTTCGGTAATAAATCTGTTGCAGTTGTCTGCCCAGGAATCCAGACACACAGGGTCACAAATACACAGTAAGCCTGTCACAGAGACTTTGGAGGAATCCTGATTTCCATCTAACTGCATTACTAATTTGCTTTATTAATATCCACCCATGACTTCACATAGTCACTCAGCATGCTGGACAGTGTAATTCAATTACAGCCCTTTGCCTTTATCACAGAACTTCCACGTTTGTGGCTGTATTCCATAGAGACCCCCATAAGTGTGGTTTGATGAGTCTTGTGTCCTGTGAATCCACCTAAATACAGTATATATTTTTCTTTTCCAGGCAAACTGAAGAAGATGACACAAGACAACAGATTATCAGGTTAGTAGGACATCCATGTTTGATATGAAATTTCTTCTGGACATGGGCGTAGCATCAGGGGTCACAGGGGTCGCATTTGCATTCCCACCCCTAGCTCCAGGAGGCCTATGTGGCTCCCCTGTCATATTGGCATGCTGCATTCCCCCACAAAATCCCAGAGTACAGCTCCGATCCGCCTTGTGTCCCACAGCCAGCTCTGTAGCCAGTACTCAGCATTAGGGATGAGCCGAACACCCCCCTGTTCGGTTCGCACCAGAACATGCGAACAGGAAAAAAGTTCGTTCGAACATGCGAACACCGTTAAAGTCTATGGGACACGAACATGAATAATCAAAAGTGCTAATTTTAAAGGCTTATATGAAAGTTATTGTCATAAAAAGTGTTTGGGGACCTGGGTCCTGCCCCAGGGGACATGGATCAATGCAAAAAAAAGTTTTAAAAACGGCCGTTTTTTCAGGAGCAGTGATTTTAATAATGCTTAAAGTCAAACAATAAAAGTGTAATATCCCTTTAAATTTCGTACCTGGGGGGTGTCTATAGTATGCCTGTAAAGGGGCGCATGTTTCCTGTGTTTAGAACAGTCTGACAGCAAAATGACATTTTGAAGGAAAAAACTCATTTAAAACTACTCGCGGCTATTGCATTGCCGACAATACACATAGAAGTTCATTGATAAAAACGGCATGGGAATTCCCCAAAGGGGAACCCCGAACCAAAATTTAAAAAAAAAAATGACGTGGGAGTCCTCCTAAATTCCATACCAGGCCCTTCAGGTCTGGTATGGATATTAAGGGGAACCCCGGCCAAAATTAAAAAAAAAAATGACGTGGGGTTCCCCCTAAATTCCATACCAGACCCTTCAGGTCTGGTATGGATTTTAAGGGGAACCCCGCGCCAAAAAAAAAAAAAAAAACGGCGTGGGGTCCCCCCAAAAATCCATACCAGACCCTTATCCGAGCACGCAACCTGGCAGGCCGCAGGAAAAAAGGGGGGGACGAGAGTGCGGCCCCCCCTCCCTCCTGAACCGTACCAGGCCACATGCCCTCAACATTGGGAGGGTGCTTTGGGGTAGCCCCCCAAAACACCTTGTCCCCATGTTGATGAGGACAAGGGCCTCATCCCCACAACCCTGGCCGGTGGTTGTGGGGGTCTGCGGGCGGAGGGCTTATCGGAATCTGGAAGCCCCCTTTAACAAGGTGACCCCCAGATCCCGGCCCCCCCCCTGTGTGAAATGGTAAGGGGGTACATAAGTACCCCTACCATTTCACGAAGAAAGTGTCAAAAATGTTAAAAATGACAAGAGACAGTTTTTGACAATTCCTTTATTTAAATACTTCTTCTTTCTTCTATCTTCCTTCATCTTCTGGTTCTTCTGGTTCTTCTGGCTCTTCTGGTTCTTCCTCCGGCGTTCTCGTCCAGCATCTCCTCCGCGGCGTCTTCTGTCTTCTTCTCCTCGGGCCGCTCCGCACCCATGGCATGGGGGGGAGGCTCCCGCTCTTCTCTTCTTCTTTTCTTCTCTTCTTCTCTTCTTCTTTTCTTCTTTTCTTCTCCGGGCCGCTCCGCAATCCATGCTGGCATGGAGGGAGGCTCCCGCTGTGTGACGGCGCTCCTCGTCTGACAGTTCTTAAATAACGGGGGGGCGGGGCCACCCGGTGACCCCGCCCCCCTCTGACGCACGGTGACTTGACGGGACTTCCCTGTGACGTCACGGGGAATGCCACAGGGAAGTCCCGTCAAGTCACCGTGCGTCAGAGGGGGGCGGGGTCACCGGGTGGCCCCGCCCCCCCGTTATTTAAGAACTGTCAGACGAGGAGCGCCGTCACACAGCGGGAGCCTCCCTCCATGCCAGCATGGATTGCGGAGTGGCCCGGAGAAGAAAAGAAGAAAAGAAGAAGAGAAGAAGAGAAGAAAAGAAGAAGAGAAGAGCGGGAGCCTCCCCCCCATGCCATGGGTGCGGAGCGGCCCGAGGAGAAGAAGACAGAAGACGCCGCGGAGGAGATGCTGGACGAGAACGCCGGAGGAAGAACCAGAAGAGCCAGAAGAACCAGAAGAACCAGAAGATGAAGGAAGATAGAAGAAAGAAGAAGTATTTAAATAAAGGAATTGTCAAAAACTGTCTCTTGTCATTTTTAACATTTTTGACACTTTCTTCGTGAAATGGTAGGGGTACTTATGTACCCCCTTACCATTTCACACAGGGGGGGGTGGGATCTGGGGGTCACCTTGTTAAAGGGGGCTTCCAGATTCCGATAAGCCCTCCGCCCGCAGACCCCCACAACCACCGGCCAGGGTTGTGGGGATGAGGCCCTTGTCCTCATCAACATGGGGACAAGGTGTTTTGGGGGGCTACCCCAAAGCACCCTCCCAATGTTGAGGGCATGTGGCCTGGTACGGTTCAGGAGGGAGGGGGGGCCGCACTCTCGTCCCCCCCTCTTTTCCTGCGGCCTGCCAGGTTGCGTGCTCGGATAAGGGTCTGGTATGGATTTTTGGGGGGACCCCACGCCGTTTTTTTTTTTTTTTTTGGCGCGGGGTTCCCCTTAAAATCCATACCAGACCTGAAGGGTCTGGTATGGAATTTAGGGGGAACCCCACGTCATTTTTTTTTTTAAATTTTGGCCGGGGTTCCCCTTAATATCCATACCAGACCTGAAGGGCCTGGTATGGAATTTAGGAGGACTCCCACGTCATTTTTTTTTTTTAATTTTGGTTCGGGGTTCCCCTTTGGGGAATTCCCATGCCGTTTTTATCAATGAACTTCTATGTGTATTGTCGGCAATGCAATAGCCGCGGGTAGTTTTAAATGAGTTTTTTCCTTCAAAATGTCATTTTGCTGTCAGACTGTTCTAAACACAGGAAACATGCGCCCCTTTACAGGCACACTATAGACACCCCCCAGGTACGAAATTTAAAGGGATATTACACTTTTATTGATTGACTTTAAGCATTATTAAAATCACTGCTCCTGAAAAAACGGCCGTTTTTAAAACTTTTTTTTGCATTGATCCATGTCCCCTGGGGCAGGACCCAGGTCCCCAAACACTTTTTATGACAATAACTTGCATATTAGCCTTTAAAATTAGCACTTTTGATTTCTCCCATAGACTTTTAAAGGGTGTTCCGCGGCATTCGAATTTGCCGCGAACACCCCAAATTGTTCGCTGTTCGGTGAACTTGCGAACAGCCAATGTTCGAGTCGAACATGAGTTCGACTCGAACTCGAAGCTCATCCCTACTCAGCATTAGTGGTTGGTTGCTAGGGCTGCCTGGCGTCTAGCAGCCAGCCACATGGTTGGTCTACCGCCAGCATTCAGTAGAGGAGAACTGCACTAACCTCGCTGCATTTAAAAGAAAAAACACTGATACCAAGCCCATCGAGTCCTGCCCTCTAAACCCCTCCTACAGTGTCCCACCCATTAAGCCCCACCCACTGAGTCCTGCTCTCTACATCCCATCAACTGCACGCCTCCCATCCAGTCTTCAATATGGTCCAAAGGATTAAAGGAATTTAAGGTGGGGGACACTGTGTCTGTTCCCAGGTGTCAGTTTTAAGGGACATTGATGGAGGTACCTCTAATGAGGGGGATACTGATGATGGAGCTACAGTGAGGGGTCACTGGTGGAGGTACCTCTAATGGGAGGGGCACTGATGGGGGAGCTACAGTGAGCTACAGTGAGCAGGACACTGATGGGGGAGCTACAGTGAGGGGGACACTGATAGGGGAGCTACAGTAAGTGGACACTGATGGAGGAGCTACAGTGAGAGGGACACTGATGGGTGAGATATAGTGGGGTAACACTGATGGTTGAGATACAGTGGGGTGAAAAAAACACATATGGGGGAGCAACAGTGAGGTGGACACTGATGGGGGAGCTACAGTGAGGGGGACACTGATGGGGGAGCTACAGTAAGTGGACACTCATGGAGGAGCTACAGTGAGAGGGACACTGATGGGTGAGGGTGAGATACAGTGGGGGAACACTGATGGGTGACATACAGTGGGGGGAACACTTATGGGGGAGCTACAGTGAGGTGGACACTGATGGGGGAGCTACAATGAGGGGGACACTAATGGAGGAGCTACAGTGAGGGGGACTTTGATGGGGGAGATACAGTGGGGAAACACTGTTGGGTGACATACAGTGGGGGAACACTGATGGGGGAGCTACAGTGAGGGGACACTGATGGAGGAGCTACAGTGAGGGGACACTGATGGGGAAGCTACAGTGAGGCGGGACACTGATGAAGGTACCTCTAATTAGGGGAACACTGATGGGGGAGATACAGTGAGGGGGACACTGATGGAGGAGCTACAGTGAGGGGGACTTTGATGGGGGAGATACAGTGGGGGAACACTGTTGGGTGACATACAGTGGGGGAACACTGATGGGGGAGCTACAGTGAGGGGGCACTGATGGAGGAGCTACAGTGAGTGGACACTGATGGAGGAGCTACAGTGACGGGACACTGATGGAGGAGCTACAGTGACGGGACACTGATGGGGGGCTACAGTGAGGGGGGACACTGATGGAGGTACCTCTAATTAGGGGAACACTGATGGGGGAGATACAGTGAAAGGGACACTACATAGTCACATAGTTGCATAGTAGGTGAGGTTGAAAAAAGACACAAGTCCATCAAGTCCAACCTATGTGTGATTATGTGTCAGTATTGCATTGTATATCCCTGTATGTTGCGGTCATTCAGGTGCTTATCTAATAGTTTCTTGAAGCTATCGATGCTCCCCGCTGAGACCACTGCCTGTGGAAGGGAATTCCACATTCTTGCCGCTCTTACACTAAAGAACCCTCTACGTAGTTTAAGGTTAAAACTCTTTTCTTCTAATTTTAATGAGTGGGCACGAGTCTTGTTAAACTCTCTTCTGCGAAAAAGTTTTATTCCTATTGTGGGGTCACCAGTACGGTATTTGTATATTGAAGTTATATCCCCTCTCAAGCGTCTCTTCTCCAGAGAGAATAAGTTCAGTGCTCGCAACCTTTCCTCATAACTAAGATCCTCCAGACCCTTTATTAGCTTTGTTGACCTTCTTTGTACTCGCTCCATTTCCAGTACATCCTTCCTGAGGACTGGTGCCCAGAACTGGACAGCATACTCTAGGTGCGGCCGGACCAGAGTCTTGTAGAGCAGGAGAATTATCATTTTATCTCTGGAGTTGATCCCCTTTTTAATGCCAATATTCTGTTTGCTTTGTTAGCAGCAGCTTGGCATTGCATGCCATTGCTCAGCCTATCATCTACTAGGACCCCCCGGTCCTTTTCCATCCTAGATTCCCCCAGAGGTTCTCCCCCCAGTCTATAGATTGCATTCATATTTTTGCCACCCAAATGCATTATTTTACATTTTTCTACATTGAACCTCATTTGCCATGTAGTTGCCCACCCCATTAATTTGTTCAGATCTTTTTGCAAGGTTTCCACATCCTGCGGAGAAGTTATTGCCCTGCTTAGCTTAGTATCGTCTGCAAATAAAGAGATTGAACTGTTTATCCCATCCTCCAGGTTGTTTATGAACAAATTAAATAGGATTGGTCCCAGCACAGAACCCTGGGGGACCCCACTACCCACCCCTGACCATTCCGAGTACTCCCCATTTATCACCACCCTCTGAACTCGCCCTTGTAGCTAGTTTTCAATCCATGTACTCACCCTATGGTCCATGCCAACGGACCTTATTTTGTACAGTAAATGTTTATGGGGAACTGTGTCAAATGCTTTTGCAAAATCCAGATACACCACGTCTATGGGCCTTCCTTTATCTAGCTGGCAACTCACCTCCTCATAGAAGGTTAGTAGATTGGTTTGGCAAGAATGATTCTTCATGAATCCATGCTGATTACTGCTAATGATACCGTTCTCATTACTAAAATCTTGTATATAGTCCCTTATCATCCCCTCCAAGAGTTTACATACTATTGATGTTAGGCTAACTGGTCTGTAATTCCCAGGGATGTATTTTGGGCCCTTTTTAAATATTGGTGCCACATTGGCTTTTCTCCAATCAGATGGTACCATTCCAGTCAGTAGACTGTAAAAATTAGGAACAACAGTCTGGCAATCACTTGACTGAGTTCCCTAAGTACCCTCGGATGCAAGCCATCTGGTCCCGGTGATTTATTAATGTTAAGTTTCTCAAGTCTAATTTTAATTCTGTCCTCTGTTAACCATGAAGGTGCTTCCTGTGATGTGTCATGAGGATGAACACTGCAGTTTTGGTTACTGAAGCCCCCCCCAATTCCCTCATGAAGACTGAGGAGAAGAATAAATTCAACACCTTCGCCATCTCCCCATCCTTTGTAACCAGATGTCCTTCCTCATTCTTTATGGGGCCAATATGGTCTGTCCTCCCTTTTTTACTGTTTACATACTTAAAGAATCTCTTGGGATTTTTTTTGCTCTCCTCCGCTATGTGTCTTTCATGTTCTATCTTAGCCGTCCTAATTGCACCCTTACATTTCTTGTTGCATTCTTTATAAAGTCTGAATGCTGATAATGATCCCTCAACCTTGTATTTTTTGAAGGCCTTCTCCTTTGCTTTTATATGCATTTTTACATTGGAGTTAAGCCATCCAGGACTTTTGTTCGCTCTTTTTTTTTATTTTTTTTAATTTTTTAAATTTTATTTTTTTTTTCAATCAAAAGGTTTTTATTTAAGAAAAACAAGCAGTACAGTCAAATATGAAGTACAATACACTTTGTTCGGATATTAGAATATTCAACATATGAGCTAGCGTTACATTTGTCAATAAAGAAGTAAATCTCTTTTATCTTTTTTTTTTTTTTTTTGCCGATACATGTAGACAGGTTAGTTTTGCCTGTTATGGAGATTTTACTTTGGCATATAGAATATGAAAGACTAACATGTTAGGGGTAATTATCTGAGTTTGATTCTATTACACATATCAGGATACAGTTATTTTGCCATATTGTATGTCCAAGATTTATTTATTGGTACTCGTGCTTTGTTAATGGATACCATAGGGTTCAATAATCACAGGTATTAGATTTATTTAGCCACCTATCCCATATTTTGTTATATTTAGTAGGACAACCTCTGTTAATGTAAAGAAATTTTTTATACGGGAGACTCCCATTAACCTCTGTTATCCACTCAGCTATGGTAGGAGGTGTTTGTCTCATCCATTTCCTTGCTATCACTCTCCTGGCCAAGAAGAATGTTTCTTGTAAAAATATCTTCGTAAATTTATCTATTTCAGGGTCAGGAAATATCCCAAGTAGACAGGTCTTAGGGTTCAATGTGAGGGGTGAGCCCATGGTATCATGTATAAAGTCAACAATCTGTTTCCAAAATTCCTGGATTATGGAGCAGGACCATATTAAGTGAAAGAATGCTCCTATATCTTGCATACACATTGGACAGGAGTTAGAATGATCTTTTTTATATCTAGCTATTCGGAGAGGCGTGAGGTATGACCAATGTAGGATATAAATTTGTGTCAATCTATCAGAAAGCTTTGGAGATACAACCTTACAATTGTCTAGAGCCTCACTCCATTTCTCGTCCTCTATTACTCCCACCTCTCTTTCCCAGCATGGTTTAATAGCATAAGCCAATTTAGTGGAGGAAGGGACAATGAGCATATTATAAAAGGATGATATGAGCTTTTGAGGATCTGTGCTTTTAACTATAGCTATAATTGAGTTAGGGAAGGATTGTGGGGTTGCCTCCGGAAATTGTGCTGATAGAGCATGACGGATCTGAAGGTATCTGAAAAACATATTATCCGAAAGTGCAAACGCGTCCTGTAAATTATTAAATGATTTTAGATTCTCCATCTAATATAAGATGATTTAGATAGTGTATTCCTCGTATGTTCCAAAACTCTGAGTTGGGTATGTGGGATAGTTCAGATAAATTTTTATTATTCCATAATGGAGTGTAGTCATTTATGAGTGGAATTTCTAGTTTATCCATGGCTATATCCCAAATCCGTCTGTAATGGTATAAAAGGGTAGAGCTTCTGACTGGTTGAGTGCTTCTAGATCCCGTCGCTATTACACTTTACACTTATAGGGTCCGTTGTGTGTCATGATCTGTGTGGGCATAGAAGGACGGTGAACGGTTTCTTTGTCAGTTTTGTCGATATGAAAATGTTGGGATAGTTGGGATGCTATATAGTATAATTTTATATCTGGCATGGCCGTCCCTCCCAAATGAGACGGATTACTGAGGTTTTGTTCGCTCTTTTAAATGTATTACCCAATGGGATGCATTGGCTAATGCCCTTATTTAATATGCTCTTAAAGCAAACCCATCTCTCCTCCGTGTTCTTTGTTCCTAATATTTTATCCCAATTTATGCCTTTTAGCAAGGTTTGTAGTTTAGGGAAGTTGGCTCTTTTGAAATTCAGTGTTTTTGTATTCCCTTTATGTTTCCTATTTGTGTGATTTATACTGAAACTAATTGACCTGTGATCGCTGTTACCTAAATTGCCCCGTATTTCCACATCCGTGATCAGGTCTGTATTGTTGGTAATCACTAGATCCAGTAATGCTTTATTTCTAGTTGGTGCGTCTACCATCTGACCCATAAAATTGTCCTGCAAGACATTAAGGAACTGGCGAGCCTTAAATGAATGTGCGGTTCCCTCCGCCCAGTCTATGTCTGGATAATTAAAATCCCCCATTATGATAACACTTCCCATCCTTGCTGCTAATCCAAATTGTGATAGGAGATCTGTCTCCACTTCCTCCCTCAGGTTAGGGGGCCTATAGCATACTCCCAGTATTATTTTCCCCTTAGCTCTACCCATAAGGATTCCACCTCCTTCCTAGCTCCCTCAGTGATGTCATCTCTCACATTCACTTGTACATTATTCTTGATATATAGACATACCCCTCCCCCTTTTTTACCCTCTCTATCCTTGCGGTGAATGTTTGCCAGCCAATCATGAGAGCTGTTGAACCAGGTCTCTGAAATTCCCACAAAATCCAAATCCTCCTCTTACAACACTATCTCTAGTTCACCCACCTTGTCCGCCATACTCATTGGTGAACATGCCACATAGTTTAGACCGGTCGCATATTGTCCTCGTATTGGGTGTTCCGAGATTGCAACTAGGACTTGCTACTATACTTACCTTGGGTTTTTGTGCTATGGTCAACCTACCACTAATGCCCGAAATACTACCCTCTGGAATATGTTCCGTGCTGACTATCTCTACCTCTGGACCCTCCCCCATCACCTAGTTTGAAAACCCCTCTAACTTTTTGGCCATCTTCATGCCCAGCTGATATGCACCCTCCTCATTTAGGTGCAGTCCGTCCCTTTTATAGTACCGGTTATCCACTAAGAAGTCGGCCCAGTCCTCCAGGAACCCAAACCCCTCCTTGCTACACCAGCTCTTCAGCCACATGTTTACTTCCCTAATCTCCCTCTGCCTTTCTGGTGTGGCTCGATGTACCAGTAGTATTCCTGAGAATACTACCCTGGAGGTCCTTTTCCTCAATTTAGCTCCTAAGTCCCTTAAAATCATTCTTTAGGACACTCCATCTGCCTCTGACTTTGTCATTGGTGCCAACGTGCACCATCACAGCTGGGTCTTCCCCAGCCCCTCCCAGTGATCTGTCCACTAGAACCGTGATTTGCCGAAGCCGAGCGCCTGGTAGACAACATACTGTTCGGCGCTTCAGGTCTTTGTTACTGATGGAGGAGCTACAGTGAGGGGACACTGATGGAGGTACCTCTAATTAGGGGAACACTGATGGGTAGCTACAGTGAGGGGGGCAATAATGGGGGTACCTCTAATTAGGGGAACACTGATGGGGGAGATACAGTGAGGGGGGCACTGATGGGGGGATGCAGTGGCGGAACACTGATGGTTGAGATACATTGGGGACACACTGATGGGGGAGCTACAATGAATAAGACATTGATAGAGGAGCTACAGTGAATGAGACACTGATGGAGGAGCTACAGTGAGGGCAACACTGATGGGGGAGATACAGTGAGGGCAAAACTGATGGGGGAGATACAGTGAGGGCAACACTGATGGAGGAGATACAATGAGGGCAACACTGATGGGGGAGATACAGTGAGGGGCACTGATGGGGGAGATACAGTGGGAGGAACACTGATGGGGAGATACAGTGAGGACAACACTAAGGTAGGAGATACAGTGAGGGGAACACTGATGGGGGGCTTCAGTGAGGGGAACACTGATGGGGGAGATACAGTGGGGGGGTGCACTGATAGGGGAGCTACAGTGGGAGAGACACTGATGGATGAGATATAGTGGGGGAGCACTGATGAGGAAGCTACCATGAGGGGGGCACTGATGGGGGAGATACAGGGAGCTACAGTGAGGGGGACACTGATGGAGGAGCCACAGTGAGGGGACACTGCTGTGGGGATACAGTGAGGGGGACACTGATGGGGGAGATACAGTGGGGGGCACTGATGGGGGAGCTACAGTGAGGGGGACACTGATGGGGAGCAACAGTGGGGGGAACACTGATGGGTGAGATACAGTGGGGGGAACACCGACGGGGGGAGATTAAGTGAGGGCAACACTCATGGGGTAGATACAGTGAGGGGGGCACTGATGGAGAACCTACAGTGAGGGGGACACTGATGGGGGAGATACAGTTGGGGGAACACTGATGGGGAAGATACAGTGAGGGGGATGCTAATGGGGGAGATACAGTGGGGGCACTGATGGGGAAGATACAGTGGGAGGAACACGGATGGGGAGATACAGTGAGGGGGAACACTGATGGGAAACTACAGTGAGGGGGACACTGATGGGGAGATACAATGAGGGGGGGACATTTATGGGGGACCTACAGTGAGGGGGCAATGATTGGGGAGATACAGTGGGGGGGGCACCGATGGGGGAGATACAGTGGGGGGCACTAATGGGGAGATACAGTGGGGGGCACTAATGGGGAGATACAGTGGGGGCACTGATAGGGGAGCTACAGTGAGGGGGAGATACAATAAGGTGGCTTATGGGGGAGCTACAGTGAGGGGAACACTGATGGGGGAGATGCAGTGGGGGGACACTGATGGGGAAGCTACAGTGAGAGGGACACTGATGGTGGAGATACAGTGAGGGGGGGCACTGATGGTGGAGATACAGTGAGGGGGCACTAATGGGAAAGATACAGTGGGGGGCACTGATAGGGGAGCTACAGTGAGGGGGACACTGATGGAGGAGCTACAGTGACAGGGAAACTTATGGAGGACCTACAGTGAGGGATACACTGATGGAGGGGCCATAGTGAGGGGACACTGATGAGGAGATACAGTGAGGGGGACACTGATGAGGGAGATACAGTGGGGGGGGGCACTTATGGGGGAAATGCAGTGGGGGGCACTGATGGGGTAGATACAGAGGGGGCACTGATGGGGGAGATACAGTGGGAGGAACACTGATGCGGGAGATACAGTGAGGGGACACTGATGGAGGACCTACAGTTAGGGGACACTGATGGAGGACCTACAGTGAGGGGACATTGATGGGGAGATACAGTGGGGGGAACACTGATGGAGAAGATACAGTGAGGAGGACACTGATGGGGGAGATACAGTTAGGGGGATACTGATGGGGGAGATACAGTGAGGGGACACTGATGGGGGAGCTTCAGTGATGGGGACACTTATGGAGGACCTACAGTGAGGGAGACACTGATGGAGGAGCTACAGTGAGGTAGACACTGATGGAGGAGCTACAGTGAGGGGGACACTGATGGAGGAGCTACAGTGAGGGGGGCACTGATGGAGGAGCTACAGTGAGGGGGACACTGATGGGGGAGATACAGTGAGGGGGATACTGATGGAGGAGTCATAGTGAGGGGACCCTGAAAGGGGGATCCAGTGAGGGGGACACTGATGAGGAGATACAGTGGGGGGAACACTGATGGGGAAGATACAGTGAGGGGGACACTGTTGGGTGAGATATAGTGGGAGGACACTGATGGGGAAGCTACCGTGAGGGGGACACTGATGGGGGAGCTACAGTAAGGGGGACACTGATGGGGGAGCTACAGTGAGGAGGACACTGATGGAGGAGCTACAGTGAGGGGGACACTGAGGAGGGAGCTACAGTGAGGGGGACACTGATGGAGGAGTTACAATGAGGGGGACATTGATGGGCGAGCTACAGTGAGGGGGACACTTATGGGGGAGATACAGTGGGGGGGACACTGATGGGGAGATACAGTGGGGGGGCACTAATGGGGAGATACAGTGGGGGGCACTGATAGGGGATCTACAGTGAGGGGGACACTGATGAGGGAGATACAATGGGGGCACTTATGGGGGAGCTACAGTGAGGGGGGCACTGATGGGGGAGATACAGTGGGGGGACACTGATAGGGAAGCTACAGTGAGGGGGACACTGATGGTGGAGATACAGTGGGGGGCACTAATGGGGGAGATACAGTGGGGGGGCACTGATAGCGGAGCTACAGTGAGGGGGACACTGATGGAGGAGCTACAGTGACGGGGTCACTTATGAAGGACCTACAGTGAGGGAGACACTGATGGAGGAGCCATAGTGAGGGGACACTGATGAGGAGATACAGTGAGGGGACACTGATGGGAGAGATACAGTGGGGGGGGGGCACTTATGGGGGAAATACAGTGGGGGACACTGATGAGGGAGATACAGTGAGGGGACACTGATGGAGGACCTACAGTTAGGGGACAATTATGAAGTAGATACAGTGGGAGGAACACTGATGGGGGAGATACAGTGAGGGGACACTGATGGAGGACCTACATTTAGGGACACTGATGGAGGACCTACAGTGAGGGGACACTGATGGGGGAGATACAGTGGGGGGAACACTGATGGAAAAGATACAGTGAGGGGGACACTGATGGGGGAGCTACAGTTGGGGGGACACTGATAGGGGAGCTACAGTGAGGGAGACACTGATGGGGGAGCTTCAATGACGCAGACACTTATGGAGGACCTACAGTGAGGGAGATACTGATGGAGGAGCTACAGTGAGGGGGACACTGATGGAGGAGGTACAGTGAGGGGGGCACTGATGGGGGAGCTACAGTGAGGGGGACACTGATGGGGGAGCTTCAGTGACGGGGACACTTATGGAGGAGCTACAGTGAAGGAGACACTGATGGAGGAGCCATAGTGAGGGGACACTGATGGGGAGATGCAGTGAGGGGGACACTGATGAGGAGATACAGTGGGGGGAACACTGATGGGGAAGATACAGTGGGGGGACACTGTTGGGTGAGATATAGTGGGGGAGACTGATGGGGCAGCTACCGTGAGGGGGACACTGATGGGGAGCTACAGTGAGGGGGGCACTGATGGAGGAGCAACAGTGAGGGGGGCACAGATGATGGAGCTACAGTGAGGGGACACTGATGGAGGACCTACAGTTAGGGGACACTGATGGAGGACCTACAGTGAGGGGACACTGATGGGGAGATACATTGAGGGGAACACTGATCTAGAAGATACAGTGAGGGGGACACTGATGGGGGAGCTACAGTTAGGGGGATACTGATGGGGGAGATACAGTGAGCGGACACTGATGGGGGAGCTTCAGTGATGGGGACACTTATGGAGGACCTACAGTAAGGGAGACACTGATGGAGGAGCTACAGTGAGGGAGACACTGATGGAGGAGCTTCAGTGAGGGGGACACTGATGGAGGAGCTACAGTGAGGGGGACACTGATGGGGGAGATACAGTGAGGGGGACACTGATGGAGGAGCCATAGTGAGGGGACATTGAAAGGGGGATCCAGTGAGGGGGACACTGATGAGGAGATACAGTGGGGGGAACACTGATGGGAAGATACAGTGAGGGGGACACTGTTGGGTGAGATATAGTGGGAGGAGACTGATGGGGAAGCTACCGTGAGGGGGACACTGATGGGGGAGCTACAATGAGGGTTACACTGATGGAGGAGCTACAGTAAGGGGGACACTGATGGGGAAGCTACAGTGAGGGGGACACTGATGGAGGAGCTACAGTGAGGGGGACACTGATGGGGGAGCTACAGTGAGGGGGACACTGATGGGGGAGATACAGTGGGGGGGACACTGATGGGGAGATACAGTGAGGGGGACACTGATGAGGGAGCTACAGTGAGGGGGACACTGATGGAGGAGTTACAATGAGGGGGACATTGATGGGGGAGCTACAGTGAGGGGGACACTGATGGGGGAGATACAGTGGGGGGGACACTGATGGGGAGATACAGTGGGGGGGCACTAATGGGGAGATACAGTGGGGGGCACTGATAGGGGAGCTACAGTGAGGGGGACACTGATGGGGGAGATACAATGGGGGCACTTATGGGGGAGCTACAGTGAGGGGGACACTGATGGGGGAGATACAGTGGGGGGACACTGATAGGGAAGCTACAGTGAGGGGGAGACTGAGGGTGGAGATACAGTGGGGGGACACTGATAGGGAAGCTACAGTGAGGGGGACACTGATGGGGACATACAGTGGGGGGGCACAAATTGGGGAGATACAGTGGGGGGCACTGATAGGGGAGCTACAGTGAGGGGGACACTGATGGAGGAGCTACAGTGACGGGGACACTTATGGAGGACCTACAGTGAGGGAGACACTGATGGAGGAGCCATAGTGAGGGGACACTGATGAGGAGATACAGTGAGGGGACACTGATGGGAGAGATACAGTGGGGGGGGCACTTATGGGGGAAATACAGTGGGGGGCACTGATGGGGGAGATACAGTGGGGGACACTGATGGGGGAAATACAGTGGGTGGAACACTGATGGGGAGATACAGTGAGGGGACACTGATGGAGGACCTACAGTTAGGGGACACTTATGAGGTAGATACAGTGGGAGGAACACTGATGGGGGAGATACAGTGAGGGGACACTGATGGAGGACCTACAGTTAGGGACACTGATGGAGGACCTACAGTGAGGGGACACTGATGGGGGAGATACAGTGGGGGGAACACTGATGGAAAAGATACAGTGAGGGGGACACTGATGGGGGAGCTACAGTGAGGGGGACACTGATGGGGGAGCTTCAATGACGCAGACACTTATGGAGGACCTACAGTGAGAGAGACACTGATGGAAGAGCTACAGTGAGGGAGACACTGATGGAGGAGCTACAGTGAGGGGGACACTGATGGAGGAGGTACAGTGAGGGGGGGCACTGATGGGGGAGCTACAGTGAGGGGGACACTGATGGGGGAGCTTCAGTGACGGGTACACTTATGGAGGACCTACAGTGAGAGAGACACTGATGGAAGAGCTACAGTGAGGGAGACACTGATGGAGGAGCTACAGTGAAGAAGACACTGATGGAGGAGCCATAGTGAGGGGACACTGATGGGGGGATCCAGTGAGGGGGACACTGATGAGGAGATACAGTGGGGGGAACACTGATGGGGAAGATACAGTGGGGGGGACACTGTTGGGTGAGATAAAGTGGGGGAGACTGATGGGACAGCTACCGTGAGGGGGACACTGATAGGGAGCTACAGTGAGGGGGGCACTGACGGAGGAGCAACAGTGAGGGGGACACTGATGAGGGAGCTACAGTGAGGGGGACACTGATGGGGGAGCTACAGTGAGGGGGGCACTGATGGGGGAGCTACAGTGAACGGGACACTGATGAGAGAGCTACAGTGAGGGGGATACTGATGGGGGAGCTACAGTGAGGGGGACACTGATGGGGGAGCTACAGTGAACGGGACACTGATGGGGAGCTACAGTGAACGGGACACTGATGGGGGAGCTACAGTGAACGGGACACTGATGGGGGAGCTACAGTTAACGGGACACTGATGGGGAGCTACGGTGAGGGGGACACTGATGGAGGAGTTACAGTGAGGGGGAACACTGATGGAGGAGCTACAGTGAGGGGGAACACTGATGGGTGAGATACAGTGAGGGGAGCATGTTGGAGTGTACAGTGAGTACTGAAATAAACATTGGTTGTTCCAGATCAGAGTCTTGTGTCTCTCACAACTCCAAGAATATAACAGTGGTAACAAGGCACTCACAGTGCCCAGCATTAAAATGTCATTGATCGGGGCATTAAAGCAGAGTTCCACCCAAAAGTGGAACTCTCATTTATATGCTTCCTCCCCATTCCAGTGCCATATTTGGCACCTTTCAGAGGGGAGGGGGAACGGGGGACCCTTTTTTACCTGTTTTTTCCAGAGACGGGCCACGGCCCAATTTCCCGGAAGTTCGGCCCCCCTACTCCTTCCTTCACCACTAGGCCAATTAGAAAGTGCAGCATGCTTCGCACATGTCACAGTGAGGAACCAGGATTGAAGCTTAAAGTCTTCACTGGCTGGTACCCCTACCAGGAATGGCAGGGGCAGCACCTGAGAGTCGATCCGAAGATCGGCTTGGGTGCCAACATAGCAGGCTCCCTGGAGAGGTAAGTGTCCATATATCAAAAGTCGGCAGCTGCAGTATTTGTAGCTGCTGACTTTTATTTGTTTCCCCCAGGCTGGACCTCCTCTTTAAAGTTATTGTAAAGCCTCATACACATGATCGGATTTCCGTTGGACAAAGCTGTAGAATTTTGTCCGAAGGGCGTTGGCCGTGAACTTGTTCTGCATACAGACGGCAAAACTTTGTCAGCCAACAAATACAAAACTACGTGGTTTTTCAACTCTTTAGCGCCACCCTTTTGGCAACTTCTGCAAATGTTGTGCTATGGTTAGCATTGCTTCTGAGCATGCGTGTTTGTACTTTGGATTTTTTTCTGACTGACTTGTGTACACACAATTGTATAATCCGAAATTTTCCGACAAAACCCTTCCATCACACATTTGTTCTTGGAAAATCTGATCGTGTGTATGAGGCTTTAGAGGATCACTTCCAACCTAAACCACCAGATATTGCAGAAAGATTTTGGGTCTATCAGCAGCCAGGTGAAGAAATTAAAGTTTATGTGCTCATCCTTCGCAGACTAGCCTCTACCTGTCCTTTTTAGGGAGTACTTACCTACTGCACTGATAGATAAGTTTGTCATGGGACTGAAAAGTGAGTCTAGCCCAAAGAGAGACTGTTAACAGAGAAATACCTTACCCTTACAAAGGCAATTAACCACTTAAGGACCGCCTCACGCCGATTTACGTCGGCAAGGCGGCACGGGCAGGCAAAATCACGTACATGTATGTGATTTGCCTCCCGCGGGTGGGGGGTCCCATCGGACCCCCCCCGGTGCCCGAGGCGGTCCTGTTTTGTCCCCCGGCGATCGGAGGTGAGGGGGAGGCCATCCGTTCGTGGCCCCCCCCTCGCGATCGCCGCCGGCCAATCAGATTACTTCCTTTATTGCTGCTGTATGCTAAACAGCAGCAAAGGAAATGATGTCATCTCTCCTCGGCTCGGTATTCCGTTGCAGCGCCGAGGAGAGAAGACATCACTGTGAGTGCACTAACACTACACAACACAGTAGAACATGCCAGGCATACAAAACACCCCGATCCCCCCCCCCGATCGCCCCCCCACCCCTCCCTGTCACAAACTGACACCAGCAGTTTTTTGTTTGTTTTTTTTTCTGATTACTGCATTGGTGTCAGTTTGTGACAGTTACAGTGTTGGGACAGTGAGTATTACCCCCCTTTAGGTCTAGGGTACCCCCCTAACCCCCCCTAATAAAGTTTTAACCCCTTGATCACCCCCTGTCACCAGTGTCACTAAGCGATCATTTTTCTGATCGCTGTATTAGTGTCGCTGGTGACGCTAGTTAGTGAGGTAAATATTTAGGTTCGCCGTCAGCGTTTTATAGCGTCAGGGACCCCCATATACTACCTAATAAATGTTTTAACCCCTTGATGGCCCCCTAGTTAACCCTTTCACCACTGATCACCGTATAACTGTTACAGGTGACGCTGGTTAGTTTGTTTATTTTTTATAGTGTCAGGGCACCCGCCGTTTATTACCGAATAAAGGTTTAGCCCCCTGATCGCCCGGCGGTGATATGCATCGCCCCAGGCAGCGTCAGATTAGCGCCAGTACCGCTAACACCCACGCACGCAGCATACGCCTCCCTTAGTGGTATAGTATCTGAACGGATCAATATCTGATCCGTTCAGATCTATACTAGCGTCCCCAGCAGTTTAGGGTTCCCAAAAAAGCAGTGTTAGCGGGATCAGCCCAGATACCTGCTAGCACCTGCGTTTTGTCCCTCCGCCCGGCCCAGCCCAAGTGCAGTATCGATCGATCACTGTCACTTACAAAACACTAAACGCATAACTGCAGCGTTCGCAGAGTCAGGCCTGATCCCTGCGATCGCTAACAGTTTTTTTGGTAGCATTTTGGTGAGCTGGCAAGCACCAGCCCCAAGCAGCGTCAGGTTAGCGCCAGTACCGCTAACACCCACGCACGTACCATACACCTCCCTTAGTGGTATAGTATCTGAACGGATCAATATCTGGTCCGATCAGATCTATACTAGCGTCCCCAGCAGTTTAGGGTTCCCAAAAACGCAGTGTTAGCGGGATCAGCCCAGATACCTGCTAGCACCTGTGTTGTGCCCCTCCGCCCGGCCCAGCCCAGCCCACCCAAGTGCAGTATCGATAGATCACTGTCACTTACAAGGCACTAAACGCATAACTGCAGCGTTCACAGAGTCAGGCCTGATCCCTGCGATCGCTAACAGTTTTTTTGGTAGCATTTTGGTGAACTAGCAAGCACCAGCCCCAGGCAGCGTCAGGTTAGCGCCAGTACCACTAACACCCACGCACGCAGCATACGCCTCCTTTAGTGGTATAGTATCTGAACAGATCAATATCTGATCCGATCAGATCTATACTAGCGTCCCCAGCAGTTTAGGGTTCCCAAAAACGCAGTGTTAGCGGGATCAACCCAGATACCTGCTAGCACCTGCGTTTTGCCCCTCCGCCCGGCCCAGCCCAGCCCACCCAAGTGCAGTATCGATCGATCACTGTCACTTACAAAACACTAAACGCATAACTGCAGCATTTGCAGAGTCAGGCCTGATCCCTGCGATCGCTAACAGTTTTTTTGGAAGCTTTTTATTGAACTGGCAAGCACCAGCGGCCTAGTACACCCCGGTCGTAGTCAAACCAGCGCTGCAGTAACACTTGGTGACGTGGCGAGTCCCATAAGTGCAGTTCAAGCTGGTGAGGTGGCAAGCACAAGTAGTGTCCCGCTGCCACCAAAAAGACAAACACAGGCCCGTCGTGCCCATAGTGCCCTTCCTGCTGCATTCGCCAATCCTAATTGGGAACCCACCGCTTCTGCAGCACCCATACTTCCCCCATTCACATAGCCTACCAAATGCAGTCGGCTGCATGAGAGGCATTTTTATGTCCTCCCGAGTACCCCTACCCAACGAACCCCCCCGAAAAGATGTCGTGTCTGCAGCAAGCGCGGATATAGGCGTGACACCCGCTATTATTGTCCCTCCTGTCCTGACAATCCTGGTCTTTGCATTGGTGAATGTTTTGAACGCTACCATGCACTAGTTGAGTATTAGCGTAGGGTACAGCATTCCACAGACTAGGCACACTTTCACAGGGTCTCCCAAGATGCCATCGCATTTTGAGAGACCCGAACCTGGAACCGGTTACAGTTATAAAAGTTAGTTACAAAAAAAGTGTAAAAAAAAAATATATATATATAAAATAAAAAAAAATAGTTGTCGTTTTATTGTTCTCTCTCTCTATTCTCTCTCTCTATTGTTCTGCTCTTTTTTTACTGTATTCTATTCTGCAATGTTTTATTGTTATTGTTATTGTTATTGTTATTATGTTTTATCATGTTTGTTTTTCAGGTATGTAATTATTTATACTTTACTGTTTACTGTGCTTTATTGTTAACCATTTTTCTGTCTTCAGGTACGCCATTCACAACTTTGAGTGGTTATACCAGAATGATGCCTGCAGGTTTAGGTATCATCTTGGTATCATTCTTTTCAGCCAGCGGTCAGCTTTCATGTAAAAGCAATCCTAGCCGCTAATTAGCCTCTAGACTGCCTTTACAAGCCGTGGGAGGGAATGCCCCCCCCCACCGTCTTCCGTGTTTTTCTCTGGCTCTCCTGTCTCAACAGGGAACCTGAGAATGCAGCCGGTGATTCAGCCAGCTGACCATAGAGCTGATCAGAGACAAGAGTGGCTCCAAACATCTCTATGGCCTAAGAAACCGGAAGCTACGAGCATTTTATGACTTAGATTTCGCCGGGTGTAAATAGCGCCATTGGGAAATTGGGGAAGCATTTTATCACACCGATCTTGGTGTCATCAGATGCTTTGAGGGCAGAGGAGAGATCTAGGGTCTAATAGACCCCAATTTTTTAAAAAAAGAGTACCTGTCACTACCTATTGCTATCATAGGGGATATTTACATTCCCCGAGATAACAATAAAAATGATTAAAAAAAAAAAAAATGAAAGGAACAGTTTAAAAATAAGATAAAAAAGCAAAAAAATAATAAAGAAAAAAAAAGCACCCCTGTCGCCCCCTGCTCTTGCGCTAAGGCGAACGCAAGCGGCGGTCTGTCGTCAAACGTAAACAGCAATTGCACCATGCATGTGAGGTATCACCGCGAAGGTCCGATCGAGGGCAGTAATTTTTGCAGTAGACCTCCTCTGCAAATCTAAAGTGGTAACCTGTAAAGGCTTTTAAAGGCTTTTAAAAATGTATTTATTTTGTTGCCACTGCACGTTTGTGCGCAATTGTAAAGCATGTCATGTTTGGTATCCATGTACTCGGCCTAAGATCATATTTTTTATTTCATCAAACATTTGGGCAATATAGTGTGTTTTAGTGCATTAAAATTTAAAAAAGTGTGTTTTTTCCCCAAAAAATGCGTTTGAAAAATCGCTGCGCAAATACTGTGTGAAAAAAAAATGAAACACCCACCATTTTAATCTGTAGGGCATTTGCTTTAAAAAAATATATAATGTTTGGGGGTTCAAAGTAATTTTCTTGCAAAAAAAAAATAACTTTTTCATGTAAACAATAAGTGTCAGAAAGGGCTTTGTCTTCAAGTGGTTAGAAGAGTGGGTGATGTGTGACATAAGCTTCTAAATGTTGTGCATAAAATGCCAGGACAGTTCAAAACCCCCCCAAATGACCCCATTTTGGAAAGTAGACACCCCAAGCTATTTGCTGAGAGGCATGTCGAGTCCATGGAATATTTTATATTGCGACACAAGCTGCGGGAAAGAGACAAATTTTTTTTTTTTTTTTTGCACAAAGTTGTCACTAAATGATATATTGCTCAAACATGCCATGGGAATATGTGAAATTACACCCCAAAATACATTCTGCTGCTTCTCCTGAGTACGGGGATACCACATGTGTGAGACTTTTTGGGAGCCTAGCCGCGTACGGGACCCCGAAAACCAAGCACCGCCTTCAGGCTTTCTAAGGGCGTGAATTTTTGATTTCACTCTTCACTGCCTATCACAGTTTCGGAGGCCATGGAATGCCCAGGTGGCACAAAACCCCCCCAAATGACCCCATTTTGGAAAGTAGACACCCCAAGCTATTTGCTGAGAGGTATAGTGAGTATTTTGCAGACCTCACTTTTTGTCACAAAGTTTTGAAATTTGAAAAAAGAAAAAAAAAAAAGTTTTTTCTTGTCTTTCTTCATTTTCAAAAACAAATGAGAGCTGCAAAATACTCACCATGCCTCTCAGCAAATAGCTTGGGGTGTCTACTTTCCAAAATGGGGTCATTTGGGGGGGGTTTGTGCCACCTGGGCATTCCATGGCCTCCGAAACGGTGATAGGCAGTGAAGAGTAAAATCAAAAATTCCCGCCCTTAAAAACGCTGAAGGCGGTGATTGGTTTTCGGGGCCCCGTACGCGGCTAGGCTCCCAAAAAGTCCCACACATGTGGTATCCCCATACTCAGGAGAAGCAGCTAAATGTATTTTGGGGTGCAATTCCACATAGGCCCATGGCCTGTGTGAGCAATATATCATTTAGTGACAACTTTGTGCAAAAAAAAAAAAAAAAAAGTGTCACTTTCCCGCAACTTGTGTCAAAATATAAAATATTCCATGGACTCAATATGCCTCTCAGCAAATAGCTTGGGGTGTCTACTTTCCAAAATGGGGTCATTTGGGGGGGGGGTTGTGCCACCTGGGCATTCCATGGCCTCCGAAACTGTGATAGGCAGTGAAGAGTGAAATCAAAAATTTACACCCTTAGAAATCCTGAAGGCGGTGATTGGTTTTCGGGGTCCCGTACGCGGCTAGGCTCCCAAAAAGTCCCACACATGTGGTATCCCCGTACTCAGGAGAAGTAGCTGAATGTATTTTGGGGTGCAATTCCACATAGGCCCATGGCCTGTGTGAGCAATATATCATTTAGTGACAACTTTTTGTAAATATTTTTTTTTTTTGTCATTATTCAATCACTTGGGACAAAAAAAATAAATATTCAATGGGTTCAACATGCCTATCAGCAATTTCCTTGGGGTGTCTACTTTCCAAAATGGGGTCATTTGGGGGGGGTTTGTACTGCCCTGCCATTTTAGCACCTCAAGAAATGACATAGGCAGTCATAAACTAAAAGCTGTGTAAATTCCAGAAAATGTACCCTAGTTTGTAGACGCTATAACTTTTGCGCAAACCAATAAATATACGCTTATTGACATTTTTTTTACCAAAGACATTGGGCCGAATACATTTTGGCCTAAATGTATGACTAAAATTGAGTTTATTGGATTTTTTTTATAACAAAAAGTAGAAAATATCATTTTTTTTCAAAATTTTCGGTCTTTTTCCGTTTATAGCGCAAAAAATAAAAACTGCAGAGGTGATCAAATACCATCAAAAGAAAGCTCTATTTGTGGGAAGAAAAGGACGCAAATTTTGTTTGGGTACAGCATTGCATAACCGCGCAATTAGCAGTTAAAGCAACACAGTGCCAAATTAGAAAAAGACCTCTGGTCCTTAGGCAGCATAATGGTCCGGGGCTCAAGTGGTTAAGATAGCTTTAGTGATGGAGATGGCTGTGAAAGATACAGAGGAATTGAACCCCCAGGGCAGAAGGGAAGAGGAGAAAGAGGAAGTTTTCAGAACAGCAGTGAAGCCAACTGCCGTAAACTGGAAATACAGACCCCCATCAAGCCGGGAGTCAGCTTGCTACCATTGTGGGAAGACAGACCATGACCACAAAGCCTGCCTGTTTAAGGATCAAAACTGTCATATATGCGGTAAGATGGGCCATCTTAAATGGGTGTGCCATAGCAAGAAGGTGCAAGATAAACAACCTCTGAACCCCAAGACAAAGACATATATGGTGGGAAGATATACATCATCGTCTGAGTCAGAGGATGAGGGAGTGCTCCACAGATTAGACACAAATCATATGCATTCATCACCCTCTGCAATGACTGTAGAGGTAACCATTGAGGGAAAAAAAATCAAGAGGGATGTAGACACAGAAGCGGCAGTTTCAGTTATCACCCGGAAACAATGGAGACAACTTCAGACCCAAACAACTGTCCGCCCAACCCCAATCAAACTGCAGACATACTCAAGTACGCTCAAGTACATACGCTCAAGTACAGGTATCCTATAAGGGTCAGACAAAGAGACTGCCATTATATATTCTAGAACATGAGGGACCACCTCTCTTTGGGAGAGACTGGATTGCTCACTTTGGTATGCCAGACATTGCCATAAACCCCTGTAACACTGTTACAATTCCTTTAGGAAATAATGAGGGATGGGTGGTGTTCCTGAAGCAGCGGTTCCCAATTATCTTTGATAACCAGTTAGGGAAAATGAAGCATGACTGTGTGAGACTCAAGCTGAAACCAAACGCTCAGCCTAAGTTCTTCAAAGTTCAGACAGTACCTTTCGCACTCCGAACAGGAGTGAAAGCTGAACTAAGTTGGCTGGAGCAACAAGGTGTCATCTCGAAGATAGAACACAGTGGGTGGGCATCACCAGTTGTACCAGTAAAGATTGCGAATAGGGACTTATGCATTTGTGGCGATTTCCGCATGGCACTGAACTCCCAACTTGAGATAGACCAGTATCCCCTGCCCAGAGTAGATTATATTTTCACCTCTCTTGCAGGGGGTCAGGCAGGAGGCTGGAGCAACAAGGTGTCATCTTGAAGGTAGAACACAGCGAGTGGGCATCACCAGTTGTACCAGTAAAGAAAGCTAATGAGGACTTATGCATTTGTGGTGATTTCCACATGGCACTGAACTCCCTCTCTTGCAGGGGGTCACCAAACTTGATCTCAGACAAGCATATTTACAGTTTGAGGTCCATTCTTCATCCCGCAAGTTTCTAACAATCAACACCCACAAGAGACTGTATGAATACAATCGGATGGTGTTTGGTGTAGCCTCCACCCCAGCCATTAGACAACAAAAAATGGACACAATTTTGGTGGACATTCCTTTCATGCAGTGCCTGCTAGATGATATGCTCATCACAGGACAGACGGACCAGGAACACAAGTGGAACGTGGAGCTTATGTTGGCAAGACTCCAAGAGCAGGGTCTAAAAGTGAACTTGGCGAAATGCTAATTCATGGTGCCTAAATTGGAGTTTTGTGGCCACCTTGTGGAATGCGAAGGATATACACACCATGGAAGCCAAGGTTGATGCTTTAGTCAAAGCCCCAACCAACGTCCAGCAGCTGTGATCATGCCTTGGCTTGCTGAACTATTATAACAAATTTGTGCCAGATCTGGCACACACCTTGTTTCCACTGAACAAGCTTTTGGAGTAACACTTCAGATGGGACTGGTCGGCTGCATGCCAACGTGCTTTTGATGTTTCTAAGCAGAAGCTGTTGGTGTCACGCATGCTCGTGCACTATGACCTCCAGAAGTCTCTCACCTTGGCTTATGATGCCTCACCATATGGTCTGGGGGCTGTACTGTCTCACATCTTACCAGATGGGTCAGAAATAGGCATGTGCCTTTCGTTTCGTTCCGAATCGAATTTCGGACAAATTTTTCATTATTGGGAAATTCGGATGCATCCGAATTTCCGAATTACAAAAGTAAAGAATTTAAACGAATCCGAAAAAAAAACAAACAAATTCGAAAACATATTCGAATCGAATTTGAAAACTTATTCGAATCGAATTCGAAGACAAATTCAAATCGAATTCGAAAAAAATAGAAAACGTTTTTCTAAAAAAAACAATTGGATAGAATATAAAATAATAAAGCAATAGAATATATATATAATTTTTTTTATTATTCTCTTCTATTGTGTTTTATGCTTTTCTTTTCTATTATTTTATATTCTATAATAGTCTTTTCAATTCAAATTCAAATTCATTCTATACGAAATTCGAATTTCGGAACATGGTTTCTGAAGTTTGAATTTCGTATAGAATGAATTCGAATTTGAATAGAAAAGATTAGAACAGAAAATAATAGAAAAGAATAGACTAGAAAAACAATAGAACAGAATAGAAGAAAATATAATATATATAATATTTTCTTCTATTCTGTTCTATTGTTTTTCTAGTCTATTCTTTTCTATTATTTTCTATTCTATTGTAATCTTTTATATTCAAATTTGATTTCGGTCTACATGAAATTCGAATTTTGGAAGATGTTTTATATATATATATATATATATATATATATATATATATATATATATATATATATATATATATATATATAAATTCTATTCTGTTTCGTTGTTTTTCTATGCTATTCTTTTCTATTCTATTCTAGACTTTTCTATTCTAATTTGAATTCATTCTATACGAAATTCGAGATGGCTTCTGAAAGTGGAATTTCGTATAGAATGAATTCGAATTTGAATAGAAAAGATTAGAATAGAAAATAATAGACTAGACAAACAATAGAACAGAACAGAATAAAATATAATATATATATATATTTTATTCTATTCTGTTCTATTGTTTTTCTAGTCTTTTCTCTTCTACTCTATTCCAATCTTTTTCTATTTGAATGCAAATTCATTCTATACGAAATTTGAATTTCTGAAAATGGTTATACAGAAACAGAATGAAATAGAATGAAATCGAATTCTAATAGAAAAGACTAGAACAGAAAAACAACAGAACAGAATAGAAAAAAAATGATCTATATTTATATATATATATATCTATATATATATAGATATATCTATATATATAGATATATCTATATATATAGATATATCTATATATATATCTATATATATATACCGTATTTATCGGCGTATAACACGCACCGGCGTATAACACGCACCCCAATTTAGGAGGGAATTTTAAGGAAAAAAAAAATTTTAGGAGGGAAGTTGAAGGGAAAAAAACTTACATTTAAATGCCCATCATTGCAGCCTTCTCAGTGCAGCCTTGCCCCAGTGCAGCCATGTCAGTGCAGCCTTGTCAGTGCAGCCTTGTCAGTGCAGCCTTGTCAGTGCAGCCTTCCCCAGTGCAGCCATGTCAGTGCAGCCTTGTCAGTGCAGCCATGTCAGTGCAGCCTTCTCAGTGCAGCCATGTCAGTGCAGCCTTGTCAGTGCAGCCTTGCCCCAGTGCAGCCTTCGATCCCCTGTCCCTGCCATCCTGGGCTTCAAAATCGCCGACCGCGATTTGAAAATGGCACCGCCGGCGCCGAAATACACAGAGCCGGTCCTCGGCTCTTTCCGGCGGCTCTCGTTCACTTTCGGCTCCACTCGTAGTCCCGAGCGGAGCTATCCGAACCTAGCCGAGTAGGTTCGGATAGCTCCGCTCGGGACTACGAGTGGAGCCGAAAGTAAACGAGAGCCGCCGGAAAGAGCCGAGGACCGGCTCTGTGTATTTCGGCGCCGGCGGCGCCATTTTCAAATCGCGGTCGGCGATTTTGAAATTGTGACAGCTCGGGATCGCAGGGGATCGGCGTATAACACGCACCTGTGACTTTCCCCTGATTTTAAGGGGAAAAAAGTGCGTGTTATACGCCGATAAATACGGTATATAAAACCATCTTCCGAAATTGGAATTTGGTACAGAATGAATTCAAATAGAAAAGATTAGAATAGAACAGAAAATAATATAAGAGAATAGCATAGAAAAACAATAGAACAGAATAGAAAAAATATAATATATATATAGATATATATAGATATATCTATATATCTATATCTATATAGATATAGATATAGATATATAGATATATCTATATCTATATCTATATATATATATAAAACCATCTTCCGAAATTCGAATTTCGTATAAAATGAATTTGAATAGAAAAGATTAGAATAGAGTAGAAAGAATAGACTAGAAAAACAATAGAACAGAATAGAATAAGATATAATATATATATATATATTATATTTTATTCTGTTCTGTTCTATTGTTTTTCTAGTCTATTCTTTTCTATTATTTTCTATTCAAATTCAAATTCATTCTATACGAAATTCGAATTTCAGAAGCCATCTTCCGAAATTCGAATTTCGTATAGAATGAATTCAAATTCGAATAGAAAAGTTTAGAATAGAATAAAAAAGAATAGCATAGAAAAACAATGAAACAGAAGAGAATAAAATATAATATATATATTATATTTTATTCTCTTCTGTTCTATTGTTTTTCTAGTCTATTCTATTTCTATTATTTTCTATTCTAATCTTTTCTATTCAAATTCGAATTAATTCTATACGAAATTCTAATTTTAGAAGCCATCTTCCGAAATTCGAATTTTGCATAGAATTAATTCAAATTCGAATAGAAAAGTTTAGAATAGGATAGAAAAGAATAGCATAGAAAAACAATGGAACAGAATAGAAAAAAATATAATATATATATAACCATCTTCCGAAATTGGAATTTGGTACAGAATGAATTCGAATTCGAATAGAAAAGATTAGAATACAATAGATTATATTTTTTTCTATTCTGTTCTATTGTTTTTCTATGCTATTCTTTTATATTTTCTATTCTATCCTAATCTTTTCTATTGGAATTCGATTTCATTCTATACGAATTTCAAATTTCGCAAAATGGTTATATATAGTTTACTTTTTTAAATTCAGTTAATGTTTTTTTCGAATGCGGTAGAATTTTATCGAATTTTATATTTTTTTTCGAATTTGGTAGAATTTTTTCGAATTTCACAGTTTTTTTCGAATGTGGTAGAATTTTTTCGAATTTGACAGTTTTTTTTTCGAATGTGGTAGAATTTTTTCGAATTTGATAGTTTTTTTCGAATACGGTCAAATTTTTTCGAATGCGGTCAAATTTTCTTCGAATTTGAATACGAAACGAAACGATTTCGGAAAACGAATGTAACGAATGCAACAAATTTAACTAAACGAATTTAGTTAAATAACGAATCAAAACTAAAC
The DNA here is from genome assembly GCF_042186555.1 of Aquarana catesbeiana. Classification (NCBI taxonomy): domain Eukaryota; kingdom Metazoa; phylum Chordata; class Amphibia; order Anura; family Ranidae; genus Aquarana; species Aquarana catesbeiana. Next base: position 733,041,034 of record NC_133326.1, on the reverse strand, counting down.
TAAACTAAACTAATTTTTTCATCCTGCACATATCTAGTCAGAAAAAACAGTCATATTCGCCTCCAGGTCCTTGACAAAAGCAGAAAGCAATTACTCACACATTGACAAAGAAGCTCTTGCACTGGTATGGGCAATTAAGAAGTTTCATCTTTACTTGTATGGTAGGTAATTCACCATACTTATGGACCATAAACCACTCCTTCAGATCTTTAGCCCTGACAGAGGCATCTCTCAAATGACTGTGACCCGCCTCCAGCGCTATGCCCTATTCTTGGGAGCATACAGCTACAAAATCCAATATCGCGGCCATGATGCCAATGTGAATGCGGACACAATGTCCCGACTGACGGGGATGTTGACGGACTCTTCTCCAGCGGTCAAGAGTTGTCGTTACACCAGCCTGTCCTTCTTGTCTTCTGGAGAGATAGCAGCCCATACAGTCATGGACCCCTTCCTGAAAACAATACTCTCCTGGGTATGGTCTGGTTGGCCTTAAACCATCACACAGGATTATGAACCTTAGTTCCATAGGCATATGGAATTAACTGTGGCTGGCAACTGTGTTTCATGGGGGACCGAGTGATTATTCCCTCCGGAGACACATTCTGGACTTGCTACATACTGGTCATCCCAGGGGCACATGTATGAAAACAAAAGGCCTGAGGCTATGTGTGGTGGCAGAACCTAGACACAGATATCACAACATATGTGAATGCTTGTTCTGGATGTGCACAAACTGCAAGAGACCCTCCTCAAGGGTGCATCCAGCCCTGGACCTGGCCCACGGTTCCCTGGTTTTGCCTACACTTGGACTTTGCAGGCCCAATCAGAGGACACACCTTCTTGATCATAGTTGACTCCCAATCAAAGTGGCCTAAGGTCATTCCCATTACTCAGCCAATGACTAAGGCAACAATTTCCATACTGTTACATTTCGCTGCTATGTTTGGATACCCCATAAAAATTGTCACAGACAATGGTGCACAATTCACCAGTCAGGAGTTTCAGAGGGGATGGAGATCATGGAGTGAACATATCCCCTCCAGACGAACGTTCTGTGCATCGCACAGGGGCCCTTCACTGGCAGACATATCCCCACTCTGCAAACACCTCTCTCCCACCTCTTCCACTACCAGATGGGACTCAACCAGCGTCAGTCTGCCCCAGTCAGCTCCTTAGAGCGGGCTGCGGGAGTACTAACACTGGGAGACACTATGACAATACATATTGAATACATCTTCATAAAATTTCCACAACAGTGGAACACAGGGGATGGAGATAATGGTAGAATACACAGGATGGAGATGATGATAGAATACAATGGATGGAAATGACAGTAGAATACACAGGATGGAGATGACTGTAGAATACATAGGATGGAGATGACGGTAGAACACAGGGAATGAAGATAATGGTAGAATACACAGGATGGAGATGATGGTAGAATACACAGGATGGAGATGATGGTAGAATACACAGGATAAAGATGATGGTAGAATACAGAGGATGGAGCAGATCGTAGAATGCAGAGGATGAAGATGACAGTAGAATACAAAGGATGGAGATGATGGTAGAATACACAGGATGGACATTATGGAATATACTGTATATGCTATACTGTATGAGGACATGTTGGGTGTTGGGAGGTATTTTTGGGCAGACAAAGAAAAGAGAGGGCAGTGAAAGTCCATGGAGGGGGAGGAATACACCCCCACTGATGGGCAAATACCTCCAGACTAGTGAGTGTTGGAATAGGGGAGGAGTAGGTGCAGAGGTGAGTGATGGAATGAGGGGCAGAGGTGAGTGATGGAATGGGGGGCAGAGGTGAGTGATGGAATAAGGGAGCAGAGGTGAGTGATGGAATGGGGGAGCAGAGGTGAGTGATGGAATGGGGGAGCAGAGGTGAGTGATGGAATGGGGGGCAGAGGTGAGTAGTGGAATGGGGGGCAGAGATGAATGGTGGAATGGAGGGGTGCAGAGATGAGTGATGGAATGCAAAGGCAGAGATGAGTGATGGAATAGGGGGTACAGAGGTGAGTGATGGAATAGGGGGCAGAGATGAGTGATAGAATGGGGGGGCAAAGATGAGTGATGAAATGGGGGGCAGAGATAAGTGGTGAAATGGGGGGGGGGCAGAGATGAATGGTGGAATGGGGGGCAGAGATGAGTGATGGAATGGGGGTTACAGAGGAGAGTGATGGCATGGTGGAACAGAGGTGAGTGATAGAATGTGGGGACAGAAGTGAGTGATGGAATGGGGGGCAGAGATGAGTGATGGAATGGAAGGGTGCAGAGGTGAGTGATGGAATGGAGGTGCAGAGGTGAGTGATGGAATGGGGGCAGAAATGAGTGGTGGAATGGAATGGTGCAGAGATAAGTTCTGGAATGGGGCAAAGATGAGTGATGGAATAGGGGCAGAGATGAAAGGTGGAATGGATGCAGAGATTAGTGATGTAATGGGGGTACAGATGTTAGTAATGGCATGGGGGTAAAGAGGTGAGTGATAGAATGTGGGGACAGAGATGAGTGATGAAATGGGGGGCAGAGATGATTGATGGAATAGAGGTGAGTGGTGGAATGGAGGGGTGCAGAGATAAGTGGTTGAATGGGGAGCAGAGATGATTGATGGAATGGGGGGCAGAGATGAGTGATGGAATGGGGGGCAGAGATGAGTGATGGAATGGGAGCAGAGATGAGTGATGGAATGGGGGCAGAGATGAGTGATGGAATGGGGGGCAGAGATGAGTGATGGAATGGGGGGCAGAGATGAGTGATGGAATGGGGGCAGAGATGAGTGATGGAATGGGGCAGAGATCCGTGATGGAATAGAGGTGAGTGGTGGAATGGAGGGGTGCAAAGATAAGTGGTGGAATGGGGGACAGGGATGAGTGATGGAATGGGGGGCAAAGATGAGTAATGGAATGGGAGCAGAGATGAGTGGTTAAATGGAGGGGTGCAGAGATGAGTGATGTAATGGGCGGTACAGAGGCGAGTGATGAATGGGGGGTACAGAAGTGAGTGGTAGAATTTGGGGACAGATGAGTGATGGGATGGAGGTGCAGAGGTGAGTGATGGAATGGGGGCAGAAATTAGTGGTGGAATGGAGGGATGCAGAGATAAGTGGAGGAATGGGGGAAAAGATGAGTGATGGAATGGGGGGCAGAGATGAGTGATGGAATGGGGGCACAGATGAGTGATGGAATGGGGCAGAGATCAGTGATGGAATAGAGGTGAGTGGTGGAATGGAGGGGTGCAAAGATAAGTGGTGGGATGGGGGACAGAGATGAGTGATGGAATGGGGGGCAAAGATGAGTAATGGAATGGGAGCAGAGATGAGTGGTTAAATGGAGGGGTGCAGAGATGAGTGATGTAATGGGTGGTACAGAGGCGAGTGATGGAATGGGGGGTACAGAAGTGAGTGGTAGAATTTGGGGACAGATGAGTGATGGGATGGAGGTGCAAAGGTGAGTGATGGAATGGGGGCAGAAATTAGTGGTGGAATGGAGGGATGCAGAGATAAGTGGAGGAATGGGGGTAAAGATGAGTGATGGAATGGGGGGCAGAGATGAGTGATGTAATGGGGGACAGAGATGAGTAATGTAATGGGGGGTACAGCGGTGAGTGATGGAATGGGGGGTACAGAGGCGAGTGATGGAATGGGGGGCAATGATGAGTGATGGAATGGGGGGGCAACGATGAGTGATGGAATGGGGGCAGAGATAAGTGATGGAATGGAGGCGGAGAGGTGAGTGATGGAATGGGGGCAGAAATTAGTGGTGGAATGGAGGGGTGCAGAGATAAGTGGAGGAATGGGTGTAAAGATGAGTTATGGAATGGGGGGAAGATATGAGTGATGTAATGGGGGACAGAGATGAGTGATGTAATGGGGGGTACAGAGGCGAGTGATGGAATGGGGGTACAGAGGTGAGTGATAGAATTTGGGGAATGGAGGGGTGCAGAGATAAGTGGTGGAATGGGGCAGATATGAGTAAAGGAATGAGGGGCAGAGATGAGTGATGGAATGGGGGCAGAAATGAGTGGTGGAATGGAAGGGTGCAGAGATGAGTGGTGAGATGGGGGGGCAGAGATGAGTGATGGAATGGGGGCAGAGATGAGTGATGGAATGGGGGGCAGAGATGAGTGGTGGAATGGAGGGGTGCAGAGATTATTGATGTAATGGGGGGTACAGAGACGAGTGATGGAATGGGGGATACAGAGGATTTGGGGACAGAGATGAGTGATGGAATGAAGGTGCAGAGGTGAGTGATGGAATGGGGGCAGAAATTAGTGGTGGAATGGAGGGGTGCAGAGATAAGTGGAGGAATGGGTGTAAAGATGAGTGATGGAATGGGGGGCAGAGATTAGTGATGGAATAGGGGGAGGGGCAGAGATGAGTGATGGAATCGGTGTAAGGCCCACCCCGGCCGGGAATGTGTCACTCACTGGAGGACTGGACATGGACTCTGGGGGAGAACTTAGAGAGGAGAACAGAGGTGGTGATGAGAGGAGCTGCCCAGAGGACCATGTCTGACTGCTCTGCACGTGAGCCAGCAATGGAGGAGTCCAGTGACAGACAGCCCAGCCCCCAGTGGCCACACAGAGTCTGAGGGGGAAGGGGTCATTGATGTAAGGGAAAAAAATGTCTGCACGATTTCCCTTACAGTGCATGGGGGAACATTGCACATCCTGATGTAAAGGATAACTCTGTGGACTGTAATGTAAGGGAGAGCTTTGTGGACTGTGATGTAAGGGAGAGCTTTGTGGACTGTGATCTAAAGGATAACTCTGTGGACTGTGATGTAAGGGAGAGCTTTATGCACTGTGATCTAAAGGAGAACTCTGTGGACTGTGATGTAAGGGAGAGCTTTGTGCACTGTGATCTAAAGGAGAACTCTGTGGACTGTGATGTAAGGGAGAGCTTTGTAGACTGTGATGTAAAGGAGAACTCTGTGGAGTCTGATGTTAAAGGGGAGCCCTGTGAACTTTTATCTTACCAGAGACCCCCCTTACATCAGAGTTTCTCTTTACAGCAGAGTCTGCAGCATTCCCCCTTACATCAGAGTCCTCAGAGTGCTACTGACACCACCCAATTCCTACTGGCTGACACAGTCCACTGCCTTTCTGACTTACACTGTCCATTTTTAAGGTAAGATAAGCTTATATTTTTACAGAGACATTTGTTTTATTATATTTTTGCAAGTATTCCTTACTATTTAGTTAGGCCTTAAATTCTTTTAAAAATTACCCTCAAATTATATAGATTATGTAAATGAAGATCTGAAGTAACTATTTAGGCTCTTGAAGAATCTTGGCGACGGTGGGAGTATATTGGCATGTGGTGGAAATGGCGGGTGGAAGTGGGGGGCCCCAGGTCAACTTTTGAACACAAACTTGAAGCTGTGCCTCTGCTTCTGGATGAACATTTTGTTCTGTTGTAGTCTGGATGGTGTGTCCATAGTTTGGATGCTTCCACAGTCCTCCTGTATTTCATGGGATGTCTTCTTTTTGGTTCCATTCTTTGGGTTTATGGTTAGAATTAGGGATGAGCCCCACAAACATTGGGAAACTTGGAGATCCTCTAAATATGCCTCCTCACATTTATGAAAATTATTCCAACTTTTCCACTACTGAAATACAAACACCAAACGTCTAGTGGTACACCCCAATGTTGGGTATGGTCATATATGGTATGATATCTAGCACACAACATAGAACTAACTGTTTACCTCATTTTAAGGGATTGATTAAATCTAACGTTTATAAATAAGTCATTCTAAGTTTATTATTATTATTATTGGTTAATGACAAGCCTAAAGGGAACTTACGTGACAGTATGTTTGAGTGGACCCTCAGTAAGGTCCTCTCAGGGCTAACTTTGAAAGCTTCAGTAGAAAGTCTGTTTACAGTGTGTACCCACAAGGGGTGACAGGCTTGACCATTACATAATGCTTAATTGAGGCTATTTCTTAGTATCCCTACCAGTTTACCTTTTTTACTCTACTAATATAGTAAGATCCTGAATGTCGAACAATATGTACAAATGAGAAATGTACAATATGCTTATATTATGTATATTCTGGCAAAAATACCACTAAAAATCTATTGTTTAAAAAAAGAATTAGGGATGAGCCCGATGTTCGAGTCAAACGTATTTGGGGTATTTGCGGCAAATTCGAAAGCCGCGGAACACCCTTTAAAAGTCTATGGGAGAAATCAAAAGTGCTAATTTTAAAGGCTTATATGCATGGTATTGTGGTATTGTCATAAAAAGTGTTTGGGGACTCGTGTCCTGCCCCAGGGAACATGTATCAATGCAAAAAAAAGTTTTAAAAACGGCCGTTTTTTCAGGAGCAGTGATTTGAATAATGATTATAGTGAAACAATAAAAGTGAAATATTCCTTTAAATTTCGTGCTTGGGGGGTGTCTATAGTATGCCTGTAAATTGGAGCATTTTTTCCCCCAGTGTTTAGAACAGTCCCTGCATTTAAAGTCATTTAAAACTACTTGCAGATATAATGAATTGTCGGGTCCCGGCAATACAAATAAAAGTCATTGAAAAAAATGGCATGGGTTCAGCCCCAGTCCTTTACCAGGCCCTTTGGGTTTGTTGTGAATATTAACCACTTCGCGCCCATGCTATAGCCGAAAGACCGCTACAGCGCTGCGCTCAATTGCCAGGAGGGCGTCCCTGGACGCCCTCCTGTTTACTTCCCCTCTGCGCACCGCCGCGGGCATGCATCGGGGAAATTCTGTGTTGGCCATGTCCCTTGGACACAGCCAATCACAGATCATGCTAAATGGCCAATCACAACGGCCATTTAGCACTTGATCGGAGCTTCCAATGAGAGATGATCTCAAGTGTAAACAAATGAGATCATCTCTCATTGCCGGCTCTCCCTCCTCACACAGAGACTGCATGTGAGGAGGGAGAGCGACCTGTGCTGCAGAGTGCCAACTGTTTACAGTTAAAATACAGTATAAATCAGCCCAAATAGTGCCCATACAGTGCCTCATCACTGTTAGTGTCACAGTGCCATCTGTCATCAGTAGGGATGAGCCGAACACCCCCCGGTTCAGTTCGCACCAGAACCTGCGAACGGACCGAAAATTTGCACGAACGATAGAACCCCATTGACATCTATGGGGCTCGAATGTTCAAAATCAAAAGTGCTCATTTTAAAGGCTAATTTTCATGGTATTGTCCGAAAAAAGGGTTTGGGGACCCGGGTCCTGCCCCAGGGGACATGTATCAATGCAAAAAGAAGTTTTAAAAGCAGACGTTTTTTCGGGAGCAGTGATTTTAATGATGCTTAAAGTAAAAAAAAAGTGAAATATTTCTTTAAATATCGTACCTCGGGGGTGTCTATAGTATGCCTGTAAAGTGGCACGTGTTTCCCGTGTTTAGAACAGTCCCTGCACAAAATGTCATTTTTAAAGGAAAAAAAGTCATTTAAAACTGCTTGCGGCTTTAATGTAATGTCGGGTCCTGGCAATATGGATGAAAATCAGTGAGACAAATGGCATTGGTACCAGGCCCTTTGGGTCTTGTATGGATATTAAGGGGAACCCCGCACCCAAATTAAAAAAGGAAAGGCGTGGGGCCACCAGGCCCTATATACTCTGAACAGCAGTATACAGGCGGTGCAAACAAGACAGGGACTGTAGGTTTGTTGTTAAGTAGAATCTGTTTGTAATTTTGAACTGGTACATTTTTAACGTGTTTAGCTCCAGCCAAAAAATCTATTTTAAGCTTTTTGGAAAACATAGGGAAGGGTTATCACCCCTGTGACATTTGTTTTGCTGTCTGTGCTCCTCTTCAGAAGATTTCACCTCACTTTTTGTCCCAATGACAAATGTTTTTTGAAAATTTGGGGTTTTTTGGGAAACAAGGATTGGTGATAAAGCATCAGTGGAAAGGAGAAAAGTTTTTCCCATATTAACTCTTACAGGAGAGAATTTCCCTTCCTAGAGGTAGATTTCATCTCACTTCCTGTTGTCTCCTTCCGTTTGCAAGCAGGAGTCGTTTGTAAGTTGGATGTTTGAAAGTAGGGGCCTGCCCTATATACTTAGCAGAAATTTGGGCCTTAGGTGTTGTTGTGGCCACAATACTGTAAGCCCTCACAGGGCCCTGCTGTGAAATATTAGATCAAGAATTGTAATTACATGCCCCTGTTGAACAGGGGCAGAAAAATTGGGCCTTTGGTGGTGGTGGTGGTGGTGGTGCTGGTGCTACAACACTGTAAGTCCTCACAGATACTCTTGGTGGGCGCAGAAATGGGCCCAACTGTGAAATTTTCGATCAATAATTCTAATTACATGTCCCTGTTGAACAGGGGCTGAAAAATTGGGCCTTAGGCACTGGTGCTGGTGCCACAACACTGGAACCCCTCACAGATACTCTGGTTGGAGCGCAGGAACTAGCCCTGCTGCAAAGAATTGCATGAAAAATTGTAATTACATGCCCCTGTTAAACAGGGGCTGAAAAATTGGGCCTTAGGCACTGATGGCAGGACTGGCGGTGCCCAGAACCAAAAATGTTCTTACAAGCTATCATCATGATCATTGAGGAGGAAGAGGATAATTACTCAGTATAACAGGATAGTCACTGAGCATCAGCATAGGCAGTCTTTGAAGGGATCTGACATTTCAAAAAAATGTATTCGGTTACATCAGCATCAGGTGCTTGGTAGCTGCTGGTGATCCAAGACTGATTCATTTTTATGAAGGTCAGTCGATCGACCGAGTCGGTGGACAGACGTACCCTGTGATCGGTTACAAAGCCTCCAGCAGCACTGAATGTGCGTTCCGAAAGAACGCTGAATGCAGGACAGGCCAGTAGCTCAATTGCATACTGTGCAAGCTCTAGCCAGTGATCCATCCTCAAGACCCAGTAACCCAGAGGATTTTCGGTGGGCAAGGTGTCCAAGTCAGATCTTGCCCCTAGGTATTCCTGCACCATGTAAAACAGACACTGGCGATGGTTGCTGGAACCGATCATACCTTGGGGCTGCGGACTAAAAAATTGTCTGAACGCATCGTTCAGACGGCCACCTTCTCCACCGCTCCTTCTTTGACTGACCGAAGCCTCAGCAACACGTTGTCCAGAAACAGGAGTTTGTAACCTCCCAGTCTCTGGGAACGTGTTGCACAGACCTTTCTGCAAGGCCTCCCGAAGATGTTTCATCCTCTGCTCCCTCTGCGATGGCAAGATAAGGTCCGCAACCTTACCCTTGTAACGTGGATCAAAGAGGGTTGCCAGCCAGTAACGATCCCCCTCCTTGATACCACGAATATGAGGATCCTTTCGCAGGCTTTGCAGGATCAGGGAGGCCATGCAGCGTAGGTTTGCTGAGGCATTCGGTCCGGAGTCCTCTGGGTCACTAAGGACGACATGATCCGCAGCCACCTCCTCCCAGCCACGTACAAGTCCATGTGTTTCTTGGGACTGTAAATGATCCCTTAAAGACTGCTGCTGATGCTGAGTGCCAGGCTCCACCTCCATACTGACACAATCCTCCTCCTCCTCCTCTTCCTGTGTAATCGGCGGGCACGCAGGAACACTGTCTGGATAAAGGGGGCCTTGAGAGCTAAGGAAGTCCTCCTCTTCCTGCCTCTGTTCTGCCTCAAGTGCCCTGTCCATTATTCCACGCAGTGTGCGCTCCAACAGGTGGACAAGGGGGACAGTGTCACTGATGCATGCACTGTCACTGCTCACCATCCTCGTGGCCTCCTCAAGTGGTGACAGGACAGTGCATGTATCCCTGATCATGGCCCACTGGCGTGGGGAAAAAAAACAAGCTCCCCTGACCCCGTCCTGGTGCCATAGTCGCACAGGTACTCATTGATGGCCCTCTGCTGCATGTGCAGCTGCTGCAGCATGGCCAACGTTGAGTTCCACCTGGTGGGCATGTCACAGATTAGGCGGTTCTTGCGCAGGTTAAATTCATTTTGGAGGTCTACCAGCAGAGCACTGGCATTATATGACTGGCGGAAATGCACACAGACTTTCCTGGCCTGCCTCAAGACATCCTGTAAGCCCGGGTACCTGCCCAAGAACCGCTGCACCACTAAGTTAAGGACGTGAGCCAAACAGGGCACATGGGTCATTTGTTCCTGTCGGAGGGTGGAGAGGAGGTTGGTGCCATTGTCGCAAACCACCATTCCTGCCTTAAATTGGCTTGGCGCCAACCACCTCTGAACCTGCCCCTGCAGAGCTGACAGAACCTCTGCCCCAGTGTGGCTCCTGTCCCCCAAGCACACCAGCTCAAGCACCGCATGGCATCTTTTGGCCTGCATACTTGAGAAGCCCCTTGAACGTATACGGAGCACTGCTAGTTCCGAGGACAAAGCACAGGAAGAGGCCATGGAGGAAGAAGGAGGGGGTGGAGGAGAGAGGTGTGTCAGAATCATTAGTAGTGGCATTTTGGAGGTGTGGTGGCGGAACAACCTCCAACACTACTGCACCTTGTCCTGCATCCTTCCCAGCTGCCAGCAGAGTCACCCAATGCGCCGTGAAACTTAGGTAACGTCCCTGTCCATGCCTACTGGACCATGAGTCAGCGGTAATATGCACCTTACCGCTGACCACCCTGTCCAGCAAGGCATGGACATTGCCTTCCACATGCCGGTAGAGAGCCGGAATCACCTTCCGTGAGAAAAAGTGGCGTTTGGGTACCTGCCACTGAGGAACCGCACATTCCACAAACTCACGGAAGGGGGCAGAGTCTACCAACTGAAAAGGTAGCAGTTGAAGTGCTAGCAATTTTACCAAGCTAGCATTCAACCGCTGGCATGTGGATGGCTGGGAGTGAACTTCTTTCGGCGGTGCAGCAGCTGGGGCAGGGAAATTAGCCTGGTACAATCTGACGTAGGTGTACCGAAAGCAGATTGCCCACAAGTACTTGGCTGTGACACACCTAATTCTACACCTTCATTACTCTCAGTGCAGGTCTCAGAGAGGACTGAAGGTATAGTGGGGTTGGAGATCTCAGCTGATGAGGAGCAAGGAGAGGTCCTCTTTGTTCTTTGGTGTGGGTCTTTTACATACGCTTGCCAACTAACTGCATGGCAGGTCAACATATGTCTGGTCAAGCATGTGGTGCCCAAGCGGGAGATGTTTTGGCCATGCGAGATACGCTTGAGACATATGTTGTAAATAGCAGTGGTGCGATCTGATGCACTCGTCTCAAAAAAGGCCCACACCAAAGAACTTTTGGAATAACGTGCAGAGACAGCAGCGCCCTGCACATGCGGAGCTTTGCGGTGTGATGCAGTCAGTGTGCTGCCCTGGAGGGCATCCTGCCTCGTTGGTGATGTGCCTCCTCCTCCTCTCTCCTATAAGGCACCCACGTTGAGTCAGTGGCCTCATCATCCCCTCCCTCCTCATCACTGGAGCAAACCTGGCAGTATGCTGCAGCAGATTGCTGTCCTTCTTGGGCACCCCCTCTGTACATGCTCACGTTACTGACTTCATCTAGCTCAGTATCATCATCAGAGCCTTCTAAACGCTGGGCATCCTCCTGAAGCATGTACCCAACGCCGTGGTCAAACAGTTCGAGGGACTCCTCAGGAGGACATGGTGGGGCTACGGAAGGAGTCACTGATGCCATTGAGCTGAGGGAAGAGGCCGCATTGGCAGCTGCTTTGCCAGACAAAGTACCCTGAGCATGGGTGAGAGAGGATGATGAGGATGAGGACGGCATGGTCATCCACTCGACCAAGTCTTCTACATGTTGCGGCTCAACACGGCCAGCTGCCGAAAAAAAGGCCAAGCATGTCCCACGGCCACGTGCTGATGAGGATGCACCATCTCCACGACCAGCACTGTTGCCTCTAGACACAGAGCCTGCTTGCCCTCTTTTATTGGCTTGAGACTGTCTGCCTCTCCTTGTTGGCTTTCCAGACATACTAATGGCCTGCAGTGAGATGTAGCTGCACTAAGCTGGGATATATATATATATATATATATATATATATATATATATATATATATATATATATATACTGATACTGCAGCTATCAAAATCAACTGCCTGCCTGTAGTATGAGAACACCACCAATCTTCTACAG